>NC_064645.1:530134666-530766094 GCF_023864345.2 Schistocerca serialis cubense
TAAGAATTCTGGCAACGACATTCATCCACAAGCATGGCTCCATCAATTTTCTCATTGTTTTCCTCCCAACTGGTCGTTGGAACACAGATTAGAATTTATGTGTGCCTACTTGGAGAATGAACCAGCTGTGAGAATGCGATCGGTCATTCACGATTGCCACAGTGAAGGAGAATTTTACCATGCCTTCCTCTCAGAGTATTGGTCTCAAGCCACACAAGACCGCGTAAAACTTACCATGCCTTCCTCTCAGCGTATTGGTCTCAAGCCACACAAGACCGCGTAAGACATGGTATCATAATGATGAAACATTTCGAACAATCTGAATTCTCCAGTCTTGTGAAATATTTTGAAGACATGTTGCACAAGAATCAGTACCTGTCAAACCCATACAGCCCCTCAGAACTCATCCGCATTTGCTTAATCAAATTACCTGAACATTTACGGCATATTATTTTAGCAGGACGTTGCAAAGACGACATTGAAGCTTTTCAGGGACTGTTACAAGAACTAGAAATTGACACTGATAATCGCGGAACGCGAAAACAAGGACACAACAATTACAGGTCACATCCGTCACAATTCCGTGACGACAGAAACAATAACTGGACACGACTGGTCTATTCTTACAACGCAAATCGTGACCAAAATAGACACCACCCGTACGACAACCGTTGGCAGAGTAGTAATAATTACAGGGAAAGATCACCTCTCCGCGGTAGTGACTATCACAGAGACAATCAGAGAAACAGACAATATGGGAACCAAAATAAGTACTATCAAGGGAGACAGAATAACTTCAGACGCAACAGTTCGGCGCACAGTTACGATTCAGGGAGAAATTCTCCACCACGTGACGGACAAGGAAGAAACTACGGAACCCACCGACATGACGACAGACGATATATTCGTAACGACAGACCTGAATTGCATCAGAACTGGCGGGATTCAAACAGAGCAGGGCCCTCTCGAGGAGGTGAATTTGTAGAAGTTAGGTCTCCAAATCCCAATAACGACGCGCGCCAACAAAGAGACAATAGGCAATGACTCACACCGCTGGCAGCCACAAAACGTTCTTATGACACTAACGACGCAGCTGCCGTAGCTAGTAATTACGTAAAAATGGAAGACATTAGGGACATCTTACTCCAGGAACACGACGTAAAACATAACAACATTGCATATCCTGTGATTCACATTACAGTAAATGATGTAAAATTTACGGCAGTACTTGACTCTGGCAGTCCCATTTCAGTAATCAGTGAAACAGCCTTTAGCAAATGCAACAAATCGAACGATTGCCCCACACTTCCGTTCCGTAAGATTAAATTACAAGGTGCAATCTTTGGAAAAAGTGTAGATGTACGCCAACAAATCAATTTAGAATTCTTTTGTCAAAGCCACAGCTTCTCTATGAACTTTCTCATTGTTCCATTATTGTCGACGGAAATTATATTGGGAGTAGACTTTTTGAATGAATACAAAGCAATCTTAAACTTTCACGATGCTGAAATAAGTTTAGAGAAAGAAGGTAAGTCAATATCTTTGAAATTTGAAGATTGGCTCTCAAACCATGACGAGGAAATTAATCGGCTTTACCTTCTGTTAGACAACAGTTCGGACTTTTCTGCGGAACTAGACACTAACAATCACTCTGCAAGTACTGACAGGGATGATATCGACGGCGCATTTGACACTAATAAGTTAATTCAGAATAAAATTCAAACAATTGAGAATTGTAATGACACTGATAGGCAGGACCTTTTTGACATTTTACAAGCACATTCCACAGTTTTTACTCACAAAACAGGAACAATCAAGGGATTTCAATACCAATTTCGTGTTCGTGAGCATACTAAATTTTGTGTTAGACCATACGTAATTCCGGCGCATTATAGGGACCGTGTTAGAACAGAAGTACAATCTATGCTTGATGAGGGCATTATTGAGCCTGCAGTAAGCTCATACAACAATCCATTACATGTTGTTGAGAAGAAAAATGGATCGATCAGACTTGTCCTAGATTCGAGACAAATCAATACTATCATTATTCCTGAAACAGACAGGCCGCAAACGTTGGAAGAACTTCTTCAAAATTTTAATGGTGTAAAAGTGTTGTCTTCCATTGATCTCAGATCCAGCTTTTATCAGATCGAACTTCATCCAGAATGTAGAAAATACACAGCTTTCCTTTGTTTCGGCGTTTGTTATCAGTTTCGGAAACTTCCTTTTGGTTTGAACATTTCTTCAGCAGCATTCATTCGTGGGTTAAATTCCATATTACCTGAGTTCTTAAAACGTCACATCACCTTATATGTGGACGATATCCTAATAGCAGAAGCTTCATGGGAACAACATAATCGCATCCTCAACAGTTTGTTACGCATTTTTGCAGAATCTGGAATTACAGTTAACTTTGAAAAGTCTGAATTCGGTAGGACAAAGGTGAAGTTTTTGGGACATATTATTTCTTCTAAAGGCATTCAGCCGGATCCTGAAAAGTTAGAAGCAATCAGAGCCATTCCAGTTCCATCCAAAAAAAGACAAGTCCGCAGTTTTCTAGGTCTCGTAAATTTTTACCGTCGTTTTCTGAATATGCAAATTCTTGTTACACCAAAACTTTGTTCTCTCACTGGAAAAAATACTATTTGGAACTGGGACGAACAAGCACAGTTGGAATTCAATTCTTTGAAAGAAGCGTTACTTCACGCGCCAATCTTAGCTCATCCAGATCTGTCACAAGATTTCTGCCTTAGCACGGATTCTTCTAAAGTCGGTCTTGGTGCCCATTTATTTCAAGAAGGCATAGAAAATGGCACTACCATTCAGAAAACCATTGCTTTTGCTAGCCGAGTGCTAACAAAATCTGAAAAAAATTATTCCGTTACTGAATTAGAAGCTTTAGCAATCGTTTGGGCATTTAACAAATTCCGTTTCTTTCTTTCTGGTAAGCATGTAAAAGTATACAGTGATCATCGTGCATTACAATTTCTTATGTCTTCAAAATTAAATCATGACAGGTTAAAACGTTGGGCATTGTTTCTGCAAGATTTCCGCTTCACAATAGTCTACATTCCCGGCAAGGAGAACATTGTTGCGGATGCACTGTCACGCGCACCGGCTGGGCTCAGAGAAAAATAACATAGACGCTAACCTTGAGAAAAATTCCAGTATTCTTTACCGACGTATACCGCCTGACAATTGCATTCAAGTTCAAACTCTGAGTACTATGAAGAGTAAAGGATTGCACCACACTTCACATGTAAAACCATTTATTGAAAGATAATCTGCTTTTTAACTTAGTCTTTGCCATAAAATTTTTCGCTTCACATTACTAATATGCATTGTCAGACTTAGAATCTGTTAACATACAACAATGTTTGAAGTTAAATATCCAATCAAGAACCAAGAGAACTTACTTAAACAGAAATGACGAATGCATTGTTATAGTGAACAGACGTCACAGTGTTATTGTGTGTGTACATTCTTGCTTGTTAGTTGCACGATTATGGAATGACTATAAGGCTTACATACTTAGAATATTTACCAGTACTGCTAATGAGATTTTTATGCAACATTTTGGTTTGTTTGAAAATACATTCTGAATTTAAAGTGCTTTCTGAGAGATACCAGATGACACAGAGGTTAGTTTATGTGACAGCTACACGATTTTTATCACGACGCTACTAATGAGTGACAATTTACAATGTTGCTTTTGCAGTGTTTCTGTTTTATATCTGCACAGTTTTTCTGAATTCTTCTGGAAAGTAAAACATGTTTTAGTAGTAACTTTTGTGGTACAGCAACAATGAGATTGTCTTTTCCGTAGCACAACAATACGTCACAGCACAGTACTTTCTTCATCACAGCAATAAGCGTAATAACTAAGATATCTATACACAAAGCATTTCACTTTTGTTTATCATGAGGTAAGTACATTGACTTCTGCAGAACTTGGCTTTCGGAGGACGATAAGTACGACACTTCCACAGAATTATCTTACAGCAAGACGCACATTTAGCGCTACAGGACACGCATTTGAGAGATTTTGTACTTAAGCCATTTATTTTTCAAGATTTTTGAATTACAAAGAAAGTTTTCCGTGATATATTTCATTTCATTGCTGTAATCTGTAACACCTGAGGGTATAATTACATTATTCCTCAGGGGGTTACACACTTACTTTGTGTACCATGTGTGTGGCAACCACAAGGAACCCTAGCTAATATGGTATTTGCTTATACAACTGTACACATCGGTACCATATTTCTCTAACACACAAATTACACAGCAATCTGATCATGTAACTGAGAGAGACAAACATTTTTTTACTACATCAGTGACACATGTTTACGCAATCCACAGTTGGATAACTTCACACTTATGAAACTGTATTTTGTCTGTACTTTGTAAACTGTTCATATTTTTCGAAACCATTGTGATACTATGAGAGCTTTGAATGATGTATTTGGTATGAGATCATGATTTTTAAAGTACGTTTGAGGTAGATGACACTATTTAAATGAGCAGAGAATACTTTTTAGGCTTAGAAATTATTGGAGGAAGTTACGACGATTTTGAGATTTGACTGAAGTTTTATGATGTTATTATTATGACGATGATGTGTATTATGTTGTTGAGGAATGTTTATTATGCTACGTATTTCTCACGATGAAATATTGAAAAAGTGTCGACGAATATGTATATGTATAGTGAGGTAAGGAATAATGAGTAGTGTTTAGGGACTCTGATTTATGAAAAGGATGTTGGAAACCAAGAAACGTACTTGAAGAGTTATGAACTGTGTGACTGTATCACAATGCTGACGAATATTTTTTTTGGACACTTATATTTATAGGATTTTGTTTCTACAGATTTGCAACGCTAATTCTTGACCTGTGAAATATTTTTATATGAGACTGCAATGGTAGCAGAAACTGCTGTCGTAAATATTTCCGTATGAAAGTTAAGTGACCACCTGCACGTAATGCGTCGCGGGCACCCAGCTGTGTCAGACGCCTGGAGAAAAAGCCATTTTTGCGAGCCCTTTTCAGCGGCACAGGTAGAACAAAAAAAAGGGAGGCCATTATCCTTGGAAATATTCTTACATCTGCAAACCTGATAATGACAAGTGTCTTTCTACGAGAATTGAGAGCTACTGACTTACGAAATGCCACATAGCTATTGAATGATGTTTTTATGCTTTGGTTTGCGTAATTGCTTATTTCATTTAATATCTGATTTCCAGCTGTGTTGCAGCATTGCTTTTATAAAATAAAATGCATTTGCTAATGTGAACACTTTCTGTCAACAGATCTATTAAATAATTATTTTATGATCCACATTCTTTAAAAAAGGAGCACTTGGAAAGGAAAGAACAATAAGAAGGAACTAGTAACAGTAACACATAATTTTCTTTTCAAGTACATGGTAATATTTCTTTTTACAATCAGTTGTTGTGGTGCACCACTTTAATTACTTAGACATTAAGATGTGATTATACATTTCCCTTATCTGCATTGTTGTCTTTAGTGTACTATTTTTTCTGCTTGAGCTATGTCATGTTTAGATATAAGCTGCTGTTTGCCAGGCATAGTGTTACTGAATTTGACTACTGATTTACTACTGATTTATTTTTATTGTTTGCAGTACATTGCCTTATATTAGTTGTAATATTGCAGTTGCTCTGATAATTTATGCTGCTTGCTTTGGCATTTGTATTTTTTTATCATTGCTGTTTGTGTTAATTGTTTTGTGCTGCTGCATTGCCTCGTCCCTTAGTTTAATATCTGAGCTCAGTAGATTTAAGTTAGCTCAAGAGGGGGTAGACTATATAAGAACCTAAATATGGAGAATAGGGAAAGAATGCTTTGAAAGTTATATGAAAACGATTTGGGCCCAAATGAGTATTGTACAATCAGAAATAATTATTTTGAAAGAAATATGAACAGAATACAGAAAGCAGGCTTAGATAGGACTTTTTGGGAATAATGATGAACAAAGGGAGATCTCCATGCAAAATACTGGTAAAACAAACCCTGTCCTTTCCTTTTGTATTATTCCGCTATATGTTTGTGTACCCTTGTGTATTTGTGTTCGTCCTGTCTTTATGTGTTTATCTCATACGATTTATGTTGTAGAATTTTTCTAATACTCAGCTACATTCACTATGATGAGGAATACTGCTATCCTCAAATATAATTGGCATTAATAATATGTTATTTACCTTGTAAATATGCTTAGACATTATTTATTCTGGTTTGTTGCTCACATGTGAAGGTGATGTTTCAAAAGTTCTTGTGATCTTTATGTATTTACTTATGTCATAATTCCTGTAACACTGATGTATATGTCTATTTCTATTCTTTTGTAAAGCCTGTACTACAAATGTAATCTGTATTATTATGTTCTTTAATGATGTATTTTGTACCTTTGTAATTGTATTTTCATGTTGTAAATTTATAAAATTGTAATTGACACCAGTTCATCTTATTATTAACTTGTTAGTTACATTTCACTGCACACGTTTCTGTTGGTCATGGTATATGGACAATATGTGAGAAGCAGGGACTGTTAGTGTTTGCACGTGTGTTAATAATTCAGCAAGGGACTGGATAACAGCATTGCTGGATCTAAGGATAATTCCAAAAACTTTGTGAGCGCACAAGTGGTGGTTATGGACTTGCTATATTATCCGCAAGACTCTTCAATGGTGATTGTGCACCTGCACAGTCACAACAGATGGCTGTTGGTTATCTCTACAAGGACTACAGTGGGTCTACATCTTTTAATGATCCATCAATATCATTATTTCTACAAGGACTGCAGTGGGTCTGCACCTCTGATGGCCCACCAAACCCGTAATCTCTACCAGGACTACAGTGGGTCTGCTCTGTGATGACCTACCTACAATATTCTTCAAAACGTCGAATAAACTCTGCTGTGGGTTTGCTCTGTTGTGGCCCATTACCTGTCAGCATGTCAAGAGTCAGCACTGTCTTTCCGCTGGAAGGACAACACTACTTCTTCAAGACTGCATGGAAATCCACTACTTCTGTGTGCATTTTCTTTTACAGCTCAGACTTTGAGAAAAACACTGCTATTTTACTGTGATGAATCAGGACTATCTTTATAGACTGTGAGAAAATTTTAGCTTTTGACCAACATTGTATCAATAAGTGTGTGCATTTGATATCTTTCTTATTGTAATTGTGAAAAAAAAAAATTTTAACAAATATGTATTGGCCAATGCCAATGGGAGCATGGGGGCTATGTAAGTAGGCTGTTTAGGTTTTTTTATTGGTAACGCCACCTCTGTATGAAAATCACTGGCTGTGCTGTGTGCAGTCTGTGGCTAGTTTGCATTGTTGTTTGCCATTGTAGAGGGGCAGCTGGATGTTAACAGCGCGTAGCGTTGCGCAGTTGGAGGTGAGCCGCCAGCAGTGGTGGATGTGGGGAGAGAGATGGCGGAGTTTTGAAATTTGTCATGAACTGCTATATTTATATATGACGGTATCAAGGTAAATACATTGTTTGTTCTCTATTAATATCTTTCATTTGCTAACTATCCCTATCAGTAGTTAGTGCCTTCCATAGTTTGAATCTTTTATTTAGTTGGCAGTAGTGGCGCTCCCTGTATTGCAGTAGCTTGAGCAGCGAAGATTTTTGTGAGGTAAGTGATTTGTGAAAGGCGTAGTTAAATGTTAGTCAGGGGGCCATTGTTTTGTAGGGAATTTTGAAAGTCAGATTGCGTTGCGCTAACAAAATATTGTGTGTCAGTTTAAGCACAGTCATGTATAATTGTTCAAAGGGGACGTTTGAACAGGCACCGCAGAACGGAGTTCTTTAAAGAAGAAATTGTCCCACTATTTGAAACTCGATATGAACACCTTATCCTGGGAGGAGATTTTAACTGTGTTTTGCATGTCAAAGACCAAACTCCCAATTTCAACAAGTGTACTGAACTGGAACGTATAGTTAATGACTTAAGACTAATAGACTCATGGGAACATATGCACGGTGCAGCCCCTGGCTTCACCCACGCCACAAGTCACTCGGCGAGCCGTCTCGACAGGATATATGTAACGCACAATTTGAAACACCTCATTTTGCAGTCCGAAGTATGGCCTACCGTTTTTTCGGATCATGCTGCATACATATGCACAATCAATCTGATAAAACAAGGACCTTCCGAGGTAGAGGCACATGGAAGCTCAACGTGTCACATCTGGAAGACCATGCTTGTCAGGAGGCATTTTACAAGGTATGGAGAGAGTGTGAAAGCACATTTAGCTGGTACAACTCTGGCACTGACTGGTGGCTGAAACATGCCAAACCTAAAATAAGGAAGTTTTTCATAAACTACTCAAAAGACAAAAACTTTTGGTACAAATCAACTATAGAATTTTATTTTCAATGTCTAAGGGATTTGTACAAGTCCGATGCAACAGTTGTGGACAACTACGAAAGAATTAACAAAATTAAAGCAAAGATCTTAGCACTACGGCGTAAACAACTGGAAGGCTACCAAATAAGGTCGCGTGCCCAGAATATAGCACAGCACGAGGTCACTTCCATTTATCACGTCATTTGTGAAAGCAAAAGGGCGACTCGCAAGATATTATCTGAAATAACAACTGATGATGGAAGGAAACTGACGAAGCAAAGAGAGATTAAAGAGGCAATCATACAGCATTTTGAATCCTTAATGTCTACTCAACCGGTTGAAGAGCAGCTTCAAGACGAGTTAATGATGAACCTCCAGGGCAAAGTACGCCACGCGGAAGCACAAACTCTCATCTCGCAAGTGACTTAAGAAGACGTCGAAGAAGCTATATATGGAAATACGAAAAATAAGGCTCCAGGGGCAGATGGAATTCCGGCAGAATTTTATCGCAGATTTAGTGGCCTCGTAAAAGGCAAGTTTACTCTCATCTGCAACGAACTGCTAAACCCTGAAAATGACATCCGAAAGAATTTCGTGAGGGACTCGTAGTGTTAGTGCCAAAAACTACCAATATGAAATCTGTAAGCGCTCTGAGGCCAATTACGCTTTTAAACAACGATTACAAAATCTTTGGCTGCATCCTCGTTCGCAGGCTGAAAACCACAATGACCAGCGTCACTGGCGCTTATCAAACAAGTGTGGGCAAAGACAGAAGAATTCTCCAAACCCTCTGTGATTACAGGGACCTAAACTCATCGGCCGACGTCTGCAAAATAAAATGTGCACTCATCTCACTCGAATTTGATAAAGCCTTCGACAGGGTTAATCATAGTTTTCTCCTCCGCACCATGGGCGCAATGGGGTTCCCACCTAGATTCATTGCGGTAGTAAGAAACACATGAACAAACAACTCAGCCAGATTTGTCATCAATGGACACATTAGCCACCCGATTGACGTCACCAGCTCCATTAGGCAAGGATGTCCGACGTCAGTTGCACTCTTCGCCATCGCCATCGAGCCCCTGCTTGCCTCCCTTATGAAATATCTACAAGGACTACAGATACATGGAGAAAAGATCGTGTGCAAGGCATACGCTGATGATGTTGGCTTCCTAGTCGTGAATGGCGCTGAAGTACAGAGCGCACTACGAACAGTGACAAAATATGAACAGGCATCTGGTGCAAAACTTAATAGGACAAAGTCGGGGATTTTCAACATCGACCGTGGAATTGGGACGCAAACGCAGAATCTGTTACGCGAGCTTGTAACCAAGAAATGTCTCGGCATAGATTTTAAAAGAAATATCAAACACACTATTGCTGCGAATTATCGAAAATTACTTAACAGCATACGCGCCTCTGTACAAGCACATAGTATTAGGAAACTCGATGAACTTCGAAAAGTAAGAGTGGCAAATGTATACATCACATCCAAAGTTAATTATCTAGCACAAGTTCTGCCACCACCTGCGACTTTGTTGAAAAGCATCGCATCTGCATTAGGACCCTTTGTGAGCCGCGGACGTATTTTCAAAGTCAAATATGACATTCTGATGCTCCCTACGAAATGTGGTGGGTTAAATCTCACCGATGTCAGCAAAAAAGCGCAAGCCTTATACCTTGCTACCACATACAAACAAAGGAAAGAGCCAAGTGGTACCCTTGCTGCACATTTGTTAAACCAAATAGCTCCTGCTGACGTCTGTGCACCTATAAATGTCCAACACATACCCAAAGGACTATACCACTTGAAACACTTTTTCGTAGAATACAGCTACATACAGGCAAGGATTCCTGAAAAAGACATCGTGAAGTAAAAGAACTTTACAATAACTTGATGAAAGACAAACCCAGAAACGACGTAGAACAAAAGTATCCTTGTTATAACCGGGAAACAATATGGGAAAATATTCACTGCCGGAACCTGCCAAAGTATGTCAAATCGACCTGGTACTTTGCTGTAAACAGAAAAATTACGACAAACTCTAAACTTCACACTATTCGACTGGCAGAGTCACTGCTGTGTACATTATGTAATATACCAGATACCGAAGAGCATAGATTGCTGTGTGACAGGGTAAATGAAATAAGACTCTACATAAGACAAAAGACAGCGAGCGTCAGCAGAACTACCCCCAATGCCGTTACGACTGCTGAATTTTTGAACCCTGACGGTATACCTTACCCTAAAACAAAACGTAATGCAATTAACTGGTTGAAAGGCCAAACGATGCATTACATAACAAAGGAATCAAGCAATAGGGAGGACTTCTGGATATACCTTACACCTGAGCACCACAAGTTAATGTGTACTAAAAAATACAAAGAAAATTACACAAATTTTTTAACTAAACAATCCTGTCACCAATACAAATGCGTGATTTACGTAACACATCCAAGCATATCGTATATTAGACGAACGATTTTTAGTTAAAGTTTGTACTTCACGTAGTAGGAGGAGGATTTCCAACAGAAAATAATCAGAGAAGATCATCAGTGTAGACCAGTTAAGCCTATGTGTATCTATTACTTTGTTTTGCGGGAAGCACAGTGATGAAACTGGTATACACCCTTTATTTAATTTCTATCTTTCTTTCCTATTCTTTTCACAAGAAGACACATTTATGTTAATTATGTATAAAATCAAGCAGAAGAAGCCTAGTTTACTTCGTTACCTTCTGAAGAAGGAAATTTTACTTCTCAGCGATAATGAGTCTGCTACTTTCCGTTTTTCCACTCACGGAGAACGAAATTTACAGATGCAGTTACGTTTCCATAACAATTATGTGACTGCTTCCTCAATGGAATATACATTTATTTTTATTCAAGCCATATTGCAAACAAGGGCAACAGAAGGGGCATACTTACTTTGTCGTTCAGAAGAAGCGTGTTTCCACATCATCAAGTTACATTCATTCTTTACAGGCAGAGCAGCCGGGCCGAGAAAGTAACACTTGGCGAGCGTAAAGGACGGGTTGAAGGGGAGGAAGGAGACACTTTTATAAAAAAAAAATGGCAGAGCAGGGCACTTACCCGCGAAAGGCAAAGGTCCCGAGTTCGAGTCTCAGGCCGGCACACAGTTTTAATCTGATAGGAAGTTTCATAATTGAACAAGTATTTCGAACTTCCCTAATTTCGATTTCAGTTTCGAGTCTAGTTCCAACGTAACTTTGTAGTCTTAGCAAGTGTTACGTACGGATCTTAGAACTTTAAGTCGGCAAATCGCGTCTCACAGTAATGTATCGTGTCCAATATGTTTAGCTGTTCTGAATTTTACCACTCATTTTATGCAGAATTTTTGTTAGTGACGACCGCGAGTTCACACGTTGTGAGAAACGTTACATGTCACAGTTACTGATTTTCGGGGTAAAAGTTCCAAATTTGTTTCAGAACTTCTTCTGTGGTGCAAGTATTAACAGTTTACTCTTATCGATGAATTCTTCTTCACTTGCTACGTGCACTCAATCCAAGTGGACGACCATTTGCCAACCACGTGCATACGGGTGAAGTTTTTGTTTATTCTTATAATTCTGCCGAATCTCTATTACATGCATATATGTGCCTAAATGTTGTCATTTAAGGTTCCTCTGACCTTTCCAAAATTAACAATGAACGTTAATTGGTGTGGTCTGCAAAACGCAATTGTAAATGTATTATTGTAACTCACCGAGAGCGTTATGAACACCAGCAATAATCACCCATTTGTTAATCGTTTAGTTTATTAGTTTGTTCCATTGTGTCTTCAATAAGTGTGATATTTTTACTAGAGCACGTGCTTACGTATTCTCTCGCAAAACTTCCATTTGTACGTCCTACTGCTTTCCGTTGGGCAACAGATAAATATGGCCAAGTTATTTATTTAATATTTATTCGACTATCATAGATGTACAGATCCAGCGACCATTTCATTTAAACATTAAAGGCTTGTCTTTCATGTATATCCAGATACCGACTCCGCACCCTCCAAGTTAACAGATACCTCATTAAAACGGACACCTTCAACAGGAGCATAGACCCCCAAGTCCATCACGTACATATACCCTTCAAAATCATGTCTGGGTTATGCAGGCTCGGATCGATCGCGATAGCCATGTGGAATCTTTGACGGTTTTCCGTGCCAGGCGTTTTGACAAGCACTTGGTGAGGCAATTGCAGGTTCATAGGGAAAACTGAAACAGCAGCTGAAGGCGCGGGTGCGGCCTACCGCCTTTTAGTCCTGATATATTGAACTTTATCAGTCCGAGAGTGGTATTTTGTTCAAAACAACGTTTTTGTATAGATCAGGTCTATATCTGCCGAGATAGAGTTTAGTATGTTTTAACTGAACACCCTCACTTTTTTTTTAATTTGAGAAACTTGGTCTCTTTGCCTGGGACGATATTGTGTACCACGGGGCTGATAGGGTTGAGCATCTCCATGTTCTCTCATGGACCCACAAAGCGAGAGACCAACGTAGAAAATATGGCTACGTTACCTAACCATGCCCGCAAAACTTGGAAATGAAAACATGAACACCAACCCTCACCCTGCATGCATGGCGACCCTTGTTATAGCGCTGTGCTTACCTCCAGTGTGCGAGCACAGTATTTGTTTCTGGCTCTCTTCAATTGTTGCTGTATCACCTCAGGCGTGACTTTGGCCGGCGAAACATCGTTCACAGACAGTAAAGTAGACAGTGGTGAATTCAGAGGTTAACTCCAAGTTAAGGAGATGGGTGTTGCCTTTCGAGTCTCGAGAAGACCCGAATTAAAGGCTGAGTTGAATCTCGGAATAGAAAAATTCCATTAATGCAGAGATTCTGCGTCAAACATGATCAGTGCAAATTTCAAATTACTGTTCATTGTTTCGGCAATCGAATGCCGAGGGCAGTATGGCAGTTTGGTGAACAGAAACACTTAAATTGACTGGACAAAAAGGCTCAGTACTTTCACCAACCACTGTCTGAAGGTGGGCCAAAAGTGGAGAATAGTCTAGACAATTGGCGAATGGTGAGGGCCGTAGGCAGTCGACTGCACGGAACCGACTATATACACCCGGTAATGGCGTCCCCGTAGTCTAGCTGTAGCGCCCTTGTGTAGGAATCAAAACGTCCTCGGTTCCAGGTGTGACACCCTCAACGACTTAAGTTTTTATTAATAATGAATATTGGCGCCCGAAGTCTTCAGGGGTAAGAAGGTCCCCTCATTCTGCCAACGGCCTTGTTGAAGAGGGCGGAGGAGCGGACAGAGGTTCACCCCCCACCCCCCCCCCCCCGCCCCTCTCGTACTTGGGCTGTGAAACTGCCCCTAAAGGCGGATGAATCAGCAATGGTCAATGGCATGCGGATGCGAAAGGCCATGGAAACCACTGCATCAAAACACATAACGAATATCGAGAGGATATGAAGCCTGTAACTGAAAACGTTTCATGATGATCTCTTCATTGGCAATAGATTCCGGAAGAGTCCCCCTCTCGGATCCCCTGGAGGGGACTTTCAACGGTAGGTGACCATGCGAAAAAGATTGAGTACTCAAATAAAGGATACAGAGGGAAAAGATCGAATAGTCAACTAAAGGGTAACGTTCTACGAGTCGGGGCGTGGAATGTCACAAACTTCTTCGTAGTAGGGAAGGAAGAAGGTCTAAAAAGAGAGATGGAAAGGCTCCATCTAAATATAGTAAGGGTCAGTGGAGTTATATGGAAATAAGTCAGGGATTTCTATTGAGATGAGTATAGGGCGATAACAATGATAGCAGAAAATGGTATAACTGGCTTAGGATTCGCTATAAATAGGAAGGCAAGGCAGAGTGTCTGTTACTGTGAGAGGGTAGTTCTTATCAGAATCGACTGCAAACCAACACGGATAACGATAGTTCGGACATACATGCCAACCTCGCAAACTGAAGACGAAGAGATAGAGAAAGTGTATGAGGATATTGAAAGGGTAATACAATACATAAATGGAGAGGAAAATGTAATAGTCATGAGGCACTGGAATGGAGTTGTTAGGGAAGGAGTAGAAGTATACGGGATAGTCAAAACAACCTTCACTGACTGTAAAAGCAAAGGTGGTAACATTACGAGTGCACCGGGAATTTCACTGTTAAATGCAGAGGTGAGACCAGTTTGGTGGAAAGAGTACACTGAAGTCGTCTATGAGGAGGGAGATTTGTCTGATGTGATAAAAGAAGAAACGGGAGTCGATTTAGAAGAGATAGGGGATCCAGTACTATAATCAGAATTTAAAAGAGCTTTGGAGGCCTTAGGATCAAATAAGGCAGAAGGGATAGACCACATTGTATTAGAATTTCTAATATCATTGGGGGACGTGGCACCAAAACAAACTATTCACGTTGTGTGTAGTAGAGTCTGGCGAGATATTATCTGACTTTCGGAAAATTATCATCCAACCAATTTCGAAGACTGCTAGAGCTGACAAGTGCGAGAATTATCGCACAATCAGCTTAACAGCTCATGTATCCATGTTGGTGACAAGAACAGAATACAAAAGACCGGATAAGAAAGTTGGGGATGTACTAGATGACGATCAGTTGGCTTTAGAAAAGTTAAAAACACCAGAGAGGCATTCTGAGACTGCGGTTGATAATGGAAGCAAGACTAAAGAAAAACCAACACATGTTCATATGTTTTGTCGAGCTGGTATAAGACTTCGGCAATGTAAAATAATGCTGGTGTTCGAAAGCCTGAGGACAATAGGGGTAAGCTATAGAGAAAGACGGGTAACATATGAACAAAAGTATTTGAGATGGGGTTCTACAGACGAATGTTGAAAATTAGATGGACTGGTAAGGTAAGGAATGAAGAGGTTCCGCGCAGAATCGGTGAGGAAAGAAATAGGTGGAAAACATTGACAAGCGTAAGATACAATATGATAGGACATCTGTTATGATATCAAAGAATTTCTTCCATAGTAACAGAGGGAGCTGTAGAGGGCAAAAACTGTAGAGGAAGACAGACATTCGAATATATTCCGCAAATAACTAAAGACGTAGGTATGTTAACTTAAGGTTCACCTGATGTGGAACGTTAACGCATTCGCAAGTTCCTCAAAACGTTCCAACAGTCACAAAACTTCTCCCACTTGTGGTAATTTATCAACCGCCTTTCAACTCTGACGTAATAAAGCCTATATCGGCGGCAGGGCATCTGGTCTTTACGAAGACGTAGTTTTGGCCAATTTTGGGGTGATAGCACACTCCATAGATTTGCCTCATCCAACCTTGATGATACCTTGCGTGCCCTTCGCTATTAATTCATGAAGTATTTCGGTGAGCTTGTTAATATAAACTACGTTCTTGTCGCCTTAGCATCGTGGTACTCCAGCCAGGTTCCCCTCAACTGTATCTCTGTACTTGTTCATTTCAAAATAACTGATGCACATTTTATTGGTGAAGATTTTCTTTAATAGATGCTGCTCTTTCCATTTCAATTATGACCAACTACTGATGAAACAATTCTGGAGATTGAAATTTTGTCGTGTCTGCTATTTAAAAGCAGTGCAGTTTACCTTAAGGGGAGCTACCCTTTTCATTGCATTAATTGCAATAATTCCGGGCAAGCTTTAGTACATCTTTTTTGGGCATTTAAAGTTTGTCTGGTATGCCAATAAAAATATGGAGATTCACTTTAATAAAAGCTATTATTTTCGGGGCGGTCATTAAGGGTATTCATATAGAAAAATAATTTTGGAGTATTGGAGCCCTTCCTTTTCGCCTTTTACTGTAATTCTGGTGTTACCGTAAGTATGGTCTTACAGAGGACTTTACAGCCCATTATTCTGAGATGCGCCTACAGATAGTTTTCTAACCACCATGAGCAATCTTGGGCAGATATTTGTACCTAGTTATGTTGGGTTGCATTGTCACCACATAAGCGATGTCTGAATTGTATTCATACAGCTTCGTCTTATTCTAAACTTACGTCGCCAACGGGCGTAGCGCATTTGTTTTGTGTTTACTACTAGTTTGCGGTGAATTTTAATAGCATTATTTACGTTTTATATCCAAAGTCAGTCTAACGAATTTCGAAGCCCTAAAAAAAGGGGAATTTTCGGTCATTGCCAAAGTTTTATAAACAAAAGACGGTTTTAGGTAATATGGGAAATTTATCTGGTAAAAAACTTGGCAATTTTTCTTTTTAGAAAATATAGGGGCAAATGAATATGTGTTAATGTTCTGTTGAATGAAATAGCGTTGGTGTTGTCAACGGCGAATGCTCTTCGTTGTTGTCTGTCCCAGTCGTAAATATACAACAGCGTATTAGGGTGGTTGAAGGGTCTGCAAGACATCGTAATATCCATGCTGTGCAAACAGTAAAGTTGTGGAGTTGAGAATAATGATAAGTCCGGTGGCCTCGGGATACTTATAATATATTAATATTTTTTGTCTGTACATACTTCGCTTATACTTTTTGTTTATTTATTAATTCAGCTAATTAGACTAATCAAATTTCGCCACTTAGTGCAGTGCTTTTACTTATGTGGCTGTAGGAACACTTCTGCGTACGTCAACTCTTCTAGTATTCAGTATATGGTATGTGTGAATATTATCCTTCCTAAATGTTCAGTAGACCGCTATTGAGTGCACCCCTTGCGGCATTCCTAGTTACTACGTGTAATGGATTCATTTTGCCTTTACGATAAATGAATGTGAATGGACAGAATGTGTCACAGAATTAAGTGTGTGTGTCACTAGTCTTGAGTAACACTGGAAGCTCCGCTCGACACTTCCAAATCAGAAACTACATTTACTAATGATTGATTAAAAAATGTGACTCTTTAACCCCTAGGCACCATGTAATATCAGAAACTATCATCAGTTGCTTGTAGGAAATATTAATTTTATTGACGTGTAGAACAAATCACTGAGTTGAGAGGAGAGCAATATAGTTTTAAGCGAATCGTTGCCCGCCTTAGTTCCTCGCACGTTTCAATCGATGTTCAGTTTGATCGTCCTCTGTTTCCACTTGTCTTCTGTCGTAGGCTTTCGATCGAATGACACACTTTTAGTCACAGCTGTGTTATAATGTTATATGGCTATTTAAATTCCTTTAGGGCAGGTAGAAAGGCATTTATGTAAAAATACAACTGCACTTAGCACCAATGCAGACAGGTAAAATGGACTAGATGTATAATTTGTTTGACAGTTAGTCGTGAACCAAATGAACTGACTATTATTTGTCATTTGCATGATGAAGAAGAAAATCCTGTGTACTGATAATTACGGCAGTCTCTGTATAATATGGCTGTGGCAGATGGATACCTAAAAAGATAAGGTTCTCTAATATTTGTCTAAATGCAGTCACACATGTAAAGAGAGAGAAATAATCGTACATCTTTGATAGAAATCATTAATTTTATTTTATTGATTGTTTAAATGGAGTTCAGGGACATTTAAGCTTAATTAACATTCCTTTAAAGGGTACTTTTAAAGTCAGAGGTCGAAGATATTTTATTAATTCATTTAATAATTCATTCACTTTAAATATCTGTGAGTAGGGGTCCCCATTCACTTTTCAGACAAACAAAAGATTTAGTCCTCATTATCTCCGCCCAAACCACCAGCACTGTCTCTGATGACGAGGCATCAGTGGGATGTCCTTCTGAGCCACTGTACTTGGTTTCACATGAATATATTCATTGGCTAGTGAACCGGTATACTCGTCCACTTTCCACACAGGCAAGAGTCCCAGTCCTACATTCTCCATCCAGCACCACTATCACCTTCTCCAATAATGAGGCATTGATGATATTCCATCCTCATACACTGTTCTAAGTTCATCATCAATATGTTCACTGGCTAGTAGAAAAGCTGATGTCACCACCCAATTTGCAGTCACCCACGAGTCTTAGCCGTGACATTCTCTGGCCAGTATGTCTAACACGTCCCCAACATTGAGGCATTGTTGGGATATCCACTGTAATCAGTTCCTCACGAACATGTCTATTCGTTAGTGAGTCATTATCCCTGTCCAGTTCGTACACGCGCAACAGATTTGCACTGATGTTTTCACCCAGCACCTTCAACACCCTCTCTGACGACGAGGAACTGGTGAGATGTCCTCGTCATGAATACGTTTAGTGTGTAGCGAGGCGGTGTGCCCGACCACCGTGAGGGCTCACGATGGTCTTCGCCCCGACTCTCTCCGCCCAGCACCTCCGACACCCTCTCCGACGGCGAGGGATCGGCGGGATGTCCTCGTCACACTCCACCACAGGCGGCTCGTGGATCTCGGCAGTCGTCACAATCATCCAGCCATCGTTCACCTGCACACAAAAACAATTCTTCCCTTTAAAATAAAATTCCTGTAACACTGATGTATATGTCTATTTCTATTCTTTTGTAAAGCCTGTACTACAAATGTAATCTGTATTATTATGTTCTTTAATGATGTATTTTGTACCTTTGTAATTGTATTTTCATGTTGTAAATTTATAAAATTGTAATTGACACCAGTTCATCTTATTATTAACTTGTTAGTTACATTTCACTGCACACGTTTCTGTTGGTCATAGTATATGGACAATATGTGAGAAGCAGGGACTGTTAGTGTTTGCACGTGTGTTAATAATTCAGCAAGGGACTGGATAACAGCATTGCTGGATCTAAGGATAATTCCAAAAACTTTGTGAGCGCACAAGTGGTGGTTATGGACTTGCTATAATATCCGCAAGACTCTTCAATGGTGATTGTGCACCTGCACAGTCACAACAGATGGCTGTTGGTTATCTCTACAAGGACTACAGTGGGTCTACATCTTTTAATGATCCATCAATATCATTATTTCTACAAGGACTGCAGTGGGTCTGCACCTCTGATGGCCCACCAAACCCGTAATCTCTACCAGGACTACAGTGGGTCTGCTCTGTGATGACCTACCTACAATATTCTTCAAAACGTCGAATAAACTCTGCTGTGGGTTTGCTCTGTTGTGGCCCATTACCTGTCAGCATGTCAAGAGTCAGCACTGTCTTTCCGCTGGAAGGACAACACTACTTCTTCAAGACTGCATGGAAATCCACTACTTCTGTGTGCATTTTCTTTTACAGCTCAGACTTTGAGAAAAACACTGCTATTTTACTGTGATGAATCAGGACTATCTTTATAGACTGTGAGAAAATTTTAGCTTTTGACCAACATTGTATCAATAAGTGTGTGCATTTGATATCTTTCTTATTGTAATTGTGAAAAAAAAAATTTTAACAAATATGTATTGGCCAATGCCCAAAAAAATTTCTAAAATTTTTTTGTGGGGAGCATGGGGGCTATGTAAGTAGGCTGTTAAGGTTTTTTTATTGGTAACGCCACCTCTGTATGAAAATCACTGGCTGTGCTGTGTGCAGTCTGTGGCTAGTTTGCATTGTTGTTTGCCATTGTAGAGGGGCAGCTGGATGTTAACAGCGCGTAGCGTTGCGCAGTTGGAGGTGAGCCGCCAGCAGTGGTGGATGTGGGGAGAGAGATGGCGGAGTTTTGAAATTTGTCATGAACTGCTATATTTATATATGATGGTATCAAGGTAAATACATTGTTTGTTCTCTATTAATATCTCTCATTTGCTAACTATCCCTATCAGTAGTTAGTGCCTTCCATAGTTTGAATCTTTTATTTAGTTGGCAGTATTGGCGCTCGCTGTATTGCAGTAGCTTGAGCAGCGAAGATTTTTGTGAGGTAAGTGATTTGTGAAAGGCGTAGTTAAATGTTAGTCAGGGGGCCATTGTTTTGTAGGGAATTTTGAAAGTCAGATTGCGTTGCGCTAACAAAATATTGTGTGTCAGTTTAAGCACAGTCATGTATAATTGTTCAAAGGGGACGTTTGAACAGGCACCGCAGAACGGAGTTCTTTAAAGAAGAAATTGTCCCACTATTTGAAACTCGATATGAACACCTTATCCTGGGAGGAGATTTTAACTGTGTTTTGCATGTCAAAGACCAAACTCCCAATTTCAACAAGTGTACTGAACTGGAACGTATAGTTAATGACTTAAGACTAATAGACTCATGGGAACATATGCACGGTGCAGCCCCTGGCTTCACCCACGCCACAAGTCACTCGGCGAGCCGTCTCGACAGGATATATGTAACGCACAATTTGAAACACCTCATTTTGCAGTCCGAAGTATGGCCTACCGTTTTTTCGGATCATGCTGCATACATATGCACAATCAATCTGATAAAACAAGGACCTTCCGAGGTAGAGGCACATGGAAGCTCAACGTGTCACATCTGGAAGACCATGCTTGTCAGGAGGCATTTTACAAGGTATGGAGAGAGTGTGAAAGCACATTTAGCTGGTACAACTCTGGCACTGACTGGTGGCTGAAACATGCCAAACCTAAAATAAGGAAGTTTTTCATAAACTACTCAAAAGACAAAAACTTTTGGTACAAATCAACTATAGAATTTTATTTTCAATGTCTAAGGGATTTGTACAAGTCCGATGCAACAGTTGTGGACAACTACGAAAGAATTAACAAAATTAAAGCAAAGATCTTAGCACTACGGCGTAAACAACTGGAAGGCTACCAAATAAGGTCGCGTGCCCAGAATATAGCACAGCACGAGGTCACTTCCATTTATCACGTCATTTGTGAAAGCAAAAGGGCGACTCGCAAGATATTATCTGAAATAACAACTGATGATGGAAGGAAACTGACGAAGCAAAGAGAGATTAAAGAGGCAATCATACAGCATTTTGAATCCTTAATGTCTACTCAACCGGTTGAAGAGCAGCTTCAAGACGAGTTAATGATGAACCTCCAGGGCAAAGTACGCCACGCGGAGGCACAAACTCTCATCTCGCAAGTGACTTAAGAAGACGTCGAAGAAGCTATATATGGAAATACGAAAAATAAGGCTCCAGGGGCAGATGGAATTCCGGCAGAATTTTATCGCAGATTTAGTGGCCTCGTAAAAGGCAAGTTTACTCTCATCTGCAACGAACTGCTAAACCCTGAAAATGACATCCGAAAGAATTTCGTGAGGGACTCGTAGTGTTAGTGCCAAAAACTACCAATATGAAATCTGTAAGCGCTCTGAGGCCAATTACGCTTTTAAACAACGATTACAAAATCTTTGGCCGCATCCTCGTTCGCAGGCTGAAAACCACAATGACCAGCGTCACTGGCGCTTATCAAACAAGTGTGGGCAAAGACAGAAGAATTCTCCAAACCCTCTGTGATTACAGGGACCTAAACTCATCGGCCGACGTCTGCAAAATAAAATGTGCACTCATCTCACTCGACTTTGATAAAGCCTTCGACAGGGTTAATCATAGTTTTCTCCTCCGCACCATGGGCGCAATGGGGTTCCCACCTAGATTCATTGCGGTAGTAAGAAACACATGAACAAACAACTCAGCCAGATTTGTCATCAATGGACACATTAGCCACCCGATTGACGTCACCAGCTCCATTAGGCAAGGATGTCCGATGTCAGTTGCACTCTTCGCCATCGCCATCGAGCCTCTGCTTGCCTCCCTTATGAAACATCTACAAGGACTACAGATACATGGAGAAAAGATCGTGTGCAAGGCATACGCTGATGATGTTGGCTTCCTAGTCGTGAATGGCGCTGAAGTACAGAGCGCACTACGAACAGTGACAAAATATGAACAGGCATCTGGTGCAAAACTTAATAGGACAAAGTCGGGGATTTTCAACATCGACCGTGGAATTGGGACGCAAACGCAGAATCTGTTACGCGAGCTTGTAACCAAGAAATGTCTCAGCATAGATTTTAAAAGAAATATCAAACACACTATTGCTGCGAATTATCGAAAATTACTTAACAGCATACGCGCCTCTGTACAAGCACATAGTATTAGGAAACTCGATGAACTTCAAAAAGTAAGAGTGGCAAATGTATACATCACATCCAAAGTTAATTATCTAGCACAAGTTCTGCCACCACCTGCGACTTTGTTGAAAAGCATCGCATCTGCATTAGGACCCTTTGTGAGCCGCGGACGTATTTTCAAAGTCAAATATGACATTCTGATGCTCCCTACGAAATGTGGTGGGTTAAATCTCACCGATGTCAGCAAAAAAGCGCAAGCCTTATACCTTGCTACCACATACAAACAAAGGAAAGAGCCAAGTGGTACCCTTGCTGCACATTTGTTAAACCAAATAGCTCCTGCTGATGTCTGTGCACCTATAAATGTCCAACACATACCCAACGGACTATACCACTTGAAACACTTTTTCGTAGAATACAGCTACATACAGGCAAGGATTCCTGAAAAAGACATCGTGAAGTAAAAGAACTTTACAATAACTTGATGAAAGACAAACCCAGAAACGACGTAGAACAAAAGTATCCTTGTTATAACCGGGAAACAATATGGGAAAATATTCACTGCCGGAACCTGCCAAAGTATGTCAAATCGACCTGGTACTTTGCTGTAAACAGAAAAATTACGACAAACTCTAAACTTCACACTATTCGACTGGCAGAGTCACTGCTGTGTACATTATGTAATATACCAGATACCGAAGAGCATAGATTGCTGTGTGACAGGGTAAATGAAATAAGACTCTACATAAGACAAAAGACAGCGAGCGTCAGCAGAACTACCCCCAATGCCGTTACGACTGCTGAATTTTTGAACCCTGACGGTATACCTTACCCTAAAACAAAACGTAATGCAATTAACTGGTTGAAAGGCCAAACGATGCATTACATAACAAAGGAATCAAACAATAGGGAGGACTTCTGGATATACCTTACAACTGAGCACCACAAGTTAATGTGTACTAAAAAATACAAAGAAAATTACACAAATTTTTTAACTAAACAATCCTGTCACCAATACAAATGCGTAATTTACGTAACACATCCAAGCATATCGTATATTAGACGAACGATTTTTAGTTAAAGTTTGTACTTCACGTAGGAGGAGGAATATTTCCAACAGAAAATAATCAGAGAAGATCATCAGTAAAGATCAGTTAAGCCAATGTGTATCTATTACTTTGTTTTGCGGGAAGCACAGTGATGAAACTGGTATACACCCTTTATTTAGTTTCTATCTTTCTTTCCTATTCTTTTCACAAGAAGACACATTTATGTTAATTATGTATAAAATCAGGCAGAAGAAGCCTAGTTTACTTCGTTACCTTCTGAAGAAGGAAATTTTACTTCTCAGCAATAATGAGTCTGCTACTTTCCGTTTTTCCACGCACGGAGAACGAAATTTACAGATGCAGTTACGTTTCCATAACAATTATGTGACTGCCTTCTCAATGGAATATACATTTATTTTTATTCAAGCCATATTGCAAACAAGGGCAACAGAAGGGGCATACTTACTTTGTCGTTCAGAAGAAGCGTGTTTCCACATCATCAAGTTACATTCATTCTTTACAGGCAGAGCAGCCGGGCCGAGAAAGTAACACTTGGCGAGCGTAAAGGACGGGTTGAAGGGGAGGAAGGAGACACTTTTATAAAAAAAAAAATGGCAGAGCAGGGCACTTACCCGCGAAAGGCAAAGGTCCCGAGTTCGAGTCTCAGGCCGGCACACAGTTTTAATCTGATAGGAAGTTTCATAATTGAACAAGTATTTCGAACTTCCCTAATTTCGATTTCAGTTTCGAGTCTAGTTCCTACGTAACTTTGTAGTCTTAGCAAGTGTTACGTACGGATCTTAGAACTTTAAGTCGGCAAATCGCGTCTCACAGTAATGTATCGTGTCCAATATGTTTAGCTGTTCTGAATTTTACCACTCATTTTATGCAGAATTTTTGTTAGTGACGACCGCGAGTTCACACGTTGTGAGAAACGTTACATGTCACAGTTACTGATTTTCGGGGTAAAAGTTCCAAATTTGTTTCAGAACTTCTTCTGTGGTGCAAGTATTAACAGTTTATTCTTATCTATGAACGTTAATTGGTGTGGTCTGCAAAACGCAATTGTAAATGTATTATTGTAACTCACCGAGAGCGTTATGAACACCAGCAACAATCACCCATTTGTTAATCGTTTAGTTTATTAGTTTGCTCCGTTGTGTCTTCAATAAGTGTGATATTTTTACTAGAGCACGTGCTTACGTATTCTCTCGCAAAACTTCCATTTGTACGTCCTACTGCTTTCCGTTGGGCAACAGATAAATATGGCCAAGTTATTTATTTAATATTTATTCGACTATCATAGATGTACAGATCCAGCGACCATTTCATTTAAACATTAAAGGCTTGTCTTTCATGTATATCCAGATACCGACTCCGCACCCTCCAAGTTAACAGATACCTCATTAAAACGGACACCTTCAACAGGAGCATAGACCCCCAAATCCATCACGTACATATACCCTTCAAAATCATGTCTGGGTTATGCAGGCTCGGATCGATCGCGATAGCCATGTGGAATCTTTGACGGTTTTCCGTGCCAGGCGTTTTGACAAGCACTTGGTGAGGCAATTGCAGGTTCATAGGGAAAACTGAAACAGCAGCTGAAGGCGCGGGTGCGGCCTACCGCCTTTTAGTCCTGATATATTGAACTTTATCAGTCCGAGAGTGGTATTTTGTTCAAAACAACGTTTTTGTATAGATCAGGTCTATATCTGCCGAGATAGAGTTTAGTATGTTTTAACTGAACACCCTCACTTTTTTTTTAATTTGAGAAACTTGGTCTCTTTGCCTGGGACGATATTGTGTACCACGGGGCTGATAGGGTTGAGCATCTCCATGTTCTCTCATGGACCCACAAAGCGAGAGACCAACGTAGAAAATATGGCTACGTTACCTAACCATGCCCGCAAAACTTGGAAATGAAAACATGAACACCAACCCTCACCCTGCATGCATGGCGACCCTTGTTATAGCGCTGTGCTTACCTCCAGTGTGCGAGCACAGTATTTGTTTCTGGCTCTCTTCAATTGTTGCTGTATCACCTCAGGCGTGACTTTGGCCGGCGAAACATCGTTCACAGACAGTAAAGTAGACAGTGGTGAATTCAGAGGTTAACTCCAAGTTAAGGAGATGGGTGTTGCCTTTCGAGTCTCGAGAAGACCCGAATTAAAGGCTGAGTTGAATCTCGGAATAGAAAAATTCCATTAATGCAGAGATTCTGCGTCAAACATGATCAGTGCAAATTTCAAATTACTGTTCATTGTTTCGGCAATCGAATGCCGAGGGCAGTATGGCAGTTTGGTGAACAGAAACACTTAAATTGACTGGACAAAAAGGCTCAGTACTTTCACCAACCACTGTCTGAAGGTGGGCCAAAAGTGGAGAATAGTCTAGACAATTGGCGAATGGTGAGGGCCGTAGGCAGTCGACTGCACGGAACCGACTATATACACCCGGTAATGGCATCCCCGTAGTCTAGCTGTAGCGCCCTTGTGTAGTAATCAAAACGTCCTCGGTTCCAGGTGTGACACCCTCAACGACTTAAGTTTTTATTAATAATGAATATTGGCGCCCGAAGTCTTCAGGGGTAAGAAGGTCCCCTCATTCTGCCAACGGCCTTGTTGAAGAGGGCGGAGGAGCGGACAGAGGTTCATCCCCCCCCCCCCCGCCCCTCTCGTACTTGGGCTGTGAAACTGCCCCTAAAGGCGGATGAATCAGCAATGGTCAATGGCATGCGGATGCGAAAGGCCATGGAAACCACTGCATCAAAACACATAACGAATATCGAGAGGATATGAAGCCTGTAACTGAAAACGTTTCATGATGATCTCTTCATTGGCAATAGATTCCGGAAGAGTCCCCCTCTCGGATCCCCTGGAGGGGACTTTCAACGGTAGGTGACCATGCGAAAAAGATTGAGTACTCAAATAAAGGATACAGAGGGAAAAGATCGAATAGTCAACTAAAGGGTAACGTTCTACGAGTCGGGGCGTGGAATGTCACAAACTTCTTCGTAGTAGGGAAGGAAGAAGGTCTAAAAAGAGAGATGGAAAGGCTCCATCTAAATATAGTAAGGGTCAGTGGAGTTATATGGAAATAAGTCAGGGATTTCTGGTGAGATGAGTATAGGGCGATAACAATGATAGCAGAAAATGGTATAACTGGCTTAGGATTCGCTATAAATAGGAAGGCAAGGCAGAGTGTCTGTTACTGTGAGAGGGTAGTTCTTATCAGAATCGACTGCAAACCAACACGGATAACGATAGTTCGGACATACATGCCAACCTCGCAAACTGAAGACGAAGAGATAGAGAAAGTGTATGAGGATATTGAAAGGGTAATACAATACATAAATGGAGAGGAAAATGTAATAGTCATGAGGCACTGGAATGGAGTTGTTAGGGAAGGAGTAGAAGTATACGGGATAGTCAAAACAACCTTCACTGACTGTAAAAGCAAAGGTGGTAACATTACGAGTGCACCGGGAATTTCACTGTTAAATGCAGAGGTGAGACCAGTTTGGTGGAAAGAGTACACTGAAGTCGTCTATGAGGAGGGAGATTTGTCTGATGTGATAAAAGAAGAAACGGGAGTCGATTTAGAAGAGATAGGGGATCCAGTACTATAATCAGAATTTAAAAGAGCTTTGGAGGCCTTAGGATCAAATAAGGCAGAAGGGATAGACCACATTGTATTAGAATTTCTAATATCATTGGGGGACGTGGCACCAAAACAAACTATTCACGTTGTGTGTAGTAGAGTCTGGCGAGATATTATCTGACTTTCGGAAAATTATCATCCACACAATTTCGAAGACTGCTAGAGCTGACAAGTGCGAGAATTATCGCACAATCAGCTTAACAGCTCATGCATCCATGTTGGTGACAAGAACAGAATACAAAAGACCGGATAAGAAAGTTGGGGATGTACTAGATGACGATCAGTTGGCTTTAGAAAAGTTAAAAACACCAGAGAGGCATTCTAAGACTGTGGTTGATAATGGAAGCAAGACTAAAGAAAAACCAACACATGTTCATATGTTTTGTCGAGCTGGTATAAGACTTCGGCAATGTAAAATAATGCTGGTGTTCGAAAGCCTGACGACAATAGGGGTAAGCTATAGAGAAAGACGGGTAACATATGAACAAAAGTATTTGAGATGGGGTTCTACAGACGAATGTTGAAAATTAGATGGACTGGTAAGGTAAGGAATGAAGAGGTTCCGCGCAGAATCGGTGAGGAAAGAAATAGGTGGAAAACATTGACAAGCGTAAGATACAATATGATAGGACATCTGTTATGATATCAAAGAATTTCTTCCATAGTAACAGAGGGAGCTGTAGAGGGCAAAAACTGTAGAGGAAGACAGACATTCGAATATATTCCGCAAATAACTAAAGACGTAGGTATGTTAACTTAAGGTTCACCTGATGTGGAACGTTAACGCATTCGCAAGTTCCTCAAAACGTTCCAACAGTCACAAAACTTCTCCCACTTGTGGTAATTTATCAACCGCCTTTCAACTCTGACGTAATAAAGCCTATATCGGCGGCAGGGCATCTGGTCTTTACGAAGACGTAGTTTTGGCCAATTTTGGGGTGATAGCACACTCCATAGATTTGCCTCATCCAACCTTGATGATACCTTGCGTGCCCTTCGCTATTAATTCATGAAGTATTTCGGTGAGCTTGTTAATATAAACTACGTTCTTGTCGCCTTAGCATCGTGGTACTCCAGCCAGGTTCCCCTCAACTGTATCTCTGTACTTGTTCATTTCAAAATAACTGATGCACATTTTATTGGTGAAGATTTTCTTTAATAGATGCTGCTCTTTCCATTTCAATTATGACCAACTACTGATGAAACAATTCTGGAGATTGAAATTTTGTCGTGTCTGCTATTTAAAAGCAGTGCAGTTTACCTTAAGGGGAGCTACCCTTTTCATTGCATTAATTGCAATAATTCCGGGCAAGCTTTAGTACATCTTTTTTGGGCATTTAAAGTTTGTCTGGTATGCCAATAAAAATATGGAGATTCACTTTAATAAAAGCTATTATTTTCGGAGCGGTCATTAAGGGTATTCATATAGAAAAATAATTTTGGAGTATTGGAGCCCTTCCTTTTCGCCTTTTACTGTAATTCTGGTGTTACCGTAAGTATGGTCTTACAGAGGACTTTACAGCCCATTATTCTGAGATGCACCTACAGATAGTTTTCTAACCACCATGAGCAATCTTGGGCAGATATTTGTACCTAGTTATGTTGGGTTGCATTGTCACCACATAAGCGATGTCTGAATTGTATTCATACAGCTTCGTCTTATTCTAAACTTACGTCGCCAACGGGCGTAGCGCATTTGTTTTGTGTTTACTACTAGTTTGCGGTGAATTTTAATAGCATTATTTACGTTTTATATCCAAAGTCAGTCTAACGAATTTCGAAGCCCTAAAAAAAGGGGAATTTTCGGTCATTGCCAAAGTTTTATAAACAAAAGACGGTTTTAGGTAATATGGGAAATTTATCTGGTAAAAAACTTGGCAATTTTTCTTTTTAGAAAATATAGGGGCAAATGAATATGTGTTAATGTTCTGTTGAATGAAATAGCGTTGGTGTTGTCAACGGCGAATGCTCTTCGTTGTTGTCTGGCCCAGTCGTAAATATACAACAGCGTATTAGGGTGGTTGAAGGGTCTGCAAGACATCGTAATATCCATGCTGTGCAAACAGTAAAGTTGTGGAGTTGAGAATAATGATAAGTCCGGTGGCCTCGGGATACTTATAATATATTAATATTTTTTGTCTGTACATACTTCGCTTATACTTTTTGTTTATTTATTAATTCAGCTAATTAGACTAATCAAATTTCGCCACTTAGTGCAGTGCTTTTACTTATGTGGCTGTAGGAACACTTCTGCGTACGTCAACTCTTCTAGTATTCAGTATATGGTATGTGTGAATATTATCCTTCCTAAATGTTCAGTAGACCGCTATTGAGTGCACCCCTTGCGGCATTCCTAGTTACTACGTGTAATGGATTCATTTTGCCTTTACGATAAATGAATGTGAATGGACAGAATGTGTCACAGAATTAAGTGTGTGTGTCACTAGTCTTGAGTAACACTGGAAGCTCCGCTCGACACTTCCAAATCAGAAACTACATTTACTAATGATTGATTAAAAAATGTGACTCTTTAACCCCTAGGCACCATGTAATATCAGAAACTATCATCAGTTGCTTGTAGGAAATATTAATTTTATTGACGTGTAGAACAAATCACTGAGTTGAGAGGAGAGCAATATAGTTTTAAGCGAATCGTTGCCCGCCTTAGTTCCTCGCACGTTTCAATCGATGTTCAGTTTGATCGTCCTCTGTTTCCACTTGTCTTCTGTCGTAGGCTTTCGATCGAATGACACACTTTTAGTCACAGCTGTGTTATAATGTTATATGGCTATTTAAATTCCTTTAGGGCAGGTAGAAAGGCATTTATGTAAAAATACAACTGCACTTAGCACCAATGCAGACAGGTAAAATGGACTAGATGTATAATTTGTTTGACAGTTAGTCGTGAACCAAATGAACTGACTATTATTTGTCATTTGCATGATGAAGAAGAAAATCCTGTGTACTGATAATTACGGCAGTCTCTGTATAATATGGCTGTGGCAGATGGATACCTAAAAAGATAAGGTTCTCTAATATTTGTCTAAATGCAGTCACACATGTAAAGAGAGAGAAATAATCGTACATCTTTGATAGAAATCATTAATTTTATTTTATTGATTGTTTAAATGGAGTTCAGGGACATTTAAGCTTAATTAACATTCCTTTAAAGGGTACTTTTAAAGTCAGAGGTCGAAGATATTTTATTAATTCATTTAATAATTCATTCACTTTAAATATCTGTGAGTAGGGGTCCCCATTCACTTTTCAGACAAACAAAAGATTTAGTCCTCATTATCTCCGCCCAAACCACCAGCACTGTCTCTGATGACGAGGCATCAGTGGGATGTCCTTCTGAGCCACTGTACTTGGTTTCACATGAATATATTCATTGGCTAGTGAACCGGTATACTCGTCCACTTTCCACACAGGCAAGAGTCCCAGCCCTACATTCTCCATCCAGCACCACTATCACCTTCTCCAATAATGAGGCATTGATGATATTCCATCCTCATACACTGTTCTAAGTTCATCATCAATATGTTCACTGGCTAGTAGAAAAGCTGATGTCACCACCCAATTTGCAGTCACCCACGAGTCTTAGCCGTGACATTCTCTGGCCAGTATGTCTAACACGTCCCCAACATTGAGGCATTGTTGGGATATCCACTGTAATCAGTTCCTCACGAACATGTCTATTCGTTAGTGAGTCATTATCCCTGTCCAGTTCGTACACGCGCAACAGATTTGCACTGATGTTTTTCACCCAGCACCTTCAAAACCCTCTCTGACGACGAGGAACTGGTGAGACGTCCTCGTCATGAATACGTTTAGTGTGTAGCGAGGCGGTGTGCCCGACCACCGTGAGGGCTCACGATGGTCTTCGCCCCGACTCTCTCCGCCCAGCACCTCCGACACCCTCTAAGACGGCGAGGGATCGGCGGGATGTCCTCGTCACACTCCACCACAGGCGGCTCGTGGATCTCGGCAGTCGTCACAATCATCCAGCCATCGTTCACCTGCACACAAAAACAATTCTTCCCTTTAAAATAAAAAAGACTTTCTTTGTGCCACAACAATAGCAATAATTCTACAAGATGACTCGTATGGACAAAGCGTGTATTAAGAGAGAACGACTTTCTATTTTTGTGTGTGATCGAAGGAAAGGGAAGAGTTTTCATACATAATCATTAACGGTGACAAGGATCATATTTGTTATCTTCCAGGATGAACCAAACATGAGCCACTTTATATTGGTCTCAGAAAAGGGTATGTTGTATGTAATCAACAAATCACTTAATAGCGAGTTATCAATGAGGTTGTGTCTTCAGTGCCGCCTTACCTTCCCGATGACTTTGCCGCAGGCTACATCAATGGCAGCAGGCGGTGGCCGGGACTTCTCCGCCTGCGCTGCCAGCAGAACCAACTCGTCCACGTCTGAGCGCAGCCGCCAACGCGCGGCGCTGATCCTCTGTGGGATATTTGTTTGTTACAAGCACGTTTACACGAAGCTACAATAGAAAAGTTGTTATTCTGTGATGGTCTATTTGTAACTTCGAGTAACTAAGATAGATTAACTAAATCCAGAAAGCATTACAGTAATCAGTGATGTAAAGTAATTATCTTAGTAAAAATGGATGAACCTAAGAGTAATTTCTGTTTTTCCAATAAATCTCGGTATTCCTCACCTCTGGCTTTCCAATCAAATCGACGTCTATCAGGTCTCCGTAGAAGTCTTCCTCTGCCTCCCTCCCAGACCGGAAGCAGAACACGCCCAAAAGCCTTCGGAACATCTGCGAAGAAGAAAAATAGATATCACGTGACGTACTGACAGACAGAATTACAGCGTGTCCATTATGGACTCCTGGACAGTTAGAAAGATTGCAGTGGGAACAGGGCCAGTGTCTTACGAAGATTTCTTACTAATGAGTATGCACATATGGGGACAACACCACTAGAAACGTCGATATCTCTCATACTGTAGGATTTTAACGAAATTCAAATATCTGCTCACGAATAATTTGCAAATTCTGATCAAAGTAACGGTATAGATAATAGAATAATACATGTAAACCCAACATATTCTAAGAACCAAATCTATGATTCAAGCCTAGTCTCGTTGTGGGAACGTACAGTGTCAATTAAAACAGGGACACAGTTTTCGAAAATGTGTTGTGATACGTGTTGTAAAGAGTGAGGAGCTTCAGTGTACATTTCGGAACAATGTACGAACAGTACACATGATATCATGCGACAGAACTTAGTATTATAGGTTACCCGAGTGGTACGTTGTTCTTTTTCTTTTCCGTTTCTTTCTCTGTTCTTCAAGTCAACTGACACCTCAAGGACAAACAATGGCTCACACTAGTTACTGTTGCCCGACTTATTTGCTCTCTGTGCAAATTTCCACACATTCTTTGCCTTACCATTTTAAAGCCACTTCTACATGTAAAAAGATACCATTAATTTGCCCATAAATGGCACCAAAAGAGTGCGAGATACTTGTGGCAAATGGCCAAATATCCAGCATGTAGCGGATACCTTGTACTTTGGACAAGAAGGAAGAGTTGAGAGATTTAGCATTGAGTTATTTGCGCTTTATGTGGCTGTAAATGAGTTAAAATTAAAGTTCAGCTACGTCCAGTGATTTTTTTAAGTTGTTATAAAGCCATTTGCTGAGGAGAAAGATGAAATGGGGCACGTGAAAAGAAAATGTCGACTTGCTGCCACATCGTTGTCCAGCTCGACCGCTGTCGATGTTGTATACTCAGTTTCCCTTTGTGATGTCAATACTTGAAAATATAGACCTGAGTTCCAATAAACTCTAAAAATTCTCATAATCAGATGATAATCGTTTAAGACTGTAAGCGACGGATGCTCACCAGTAACTGAGTTGCTCAACTTTGTTCCTTACTGAGGCTAGTAAAACCACCTTCATTTGGAGGTGGAGTAGCAGAGAGAGCGACAGTATTAACATCTCATGCAGTCATTGTTTCACTTGGGACAGAATGGAAAGTGTTGACGTTTAGAAGCAAGTGTCTTTCGATTACTCCATTCACACTGAGAGGCCTGGTTCAATTAGTTTCACGTGCAGTGCCTCAGACAGAAAACGTTGCTCACTTGTCAGTGAGATGAAACTCATCACGTTCTCCTTGAAATTGTTTCACAGCATATCTCGTTTTCAACGGTTTGTTTCCTTAGGAGATTCCATTGAATTTTATGTGATTCACAGCTACTGCTACTGGAAAGCTCTCATATATAACACTCAGGCTCATAGGAACGCACTCGCAGATGCAACCAAATATGCGGTGCTGATGTACACATAACTCGCAATGGCGCTTAAATGTCGATCACGACAAGAAAAGAAGAAAGAGGGAAGAGAGAGAGATAGAGTAAATGATCCACCTTCATTTCCTGCAAACATAGAAGTAGCTACCCCTATTTGGAAAGGACACTCACAGAGTAGAGTAGAAAGTCCACAGTCTTCTGACTAATAAAATACAGCACGTTATACTATTTTTTGAACATTGCACAGAAAATAAATTAGAACCCAATATCCGAAGGAAGTGTAGTGGGACGTCTAATAATCTCTTTCTACACACATGGTTTATCACGAGATATGTACGGGAATGCAATAAATTGGTTGACACCGAAAGTGAACTTGAAATATACTACACGTTGTGATCTTACCAATTCTTTAAATCGACTGATAACTTTGACACATTCACAAGAGAAAGAAGTAAAAGATAATTATTTAAATAAAACTGAATTTTGAATATACCACATCATTACATAGGACTAGAAAGTGTAAAATAATTTCTAACAGTCCTATACATATTCTTATCCTTATAAAGATAATACTGCAAATTTGTGATTGTGAACTTTTTGTATCCGTGGTAGTTCTTGTAAGATTAAAAACGAAAAACGTGAATCACATGCTATATAGCTTCACGTTAGTCAGCAGGTGAATTATCCATGCATCAGTTATGTATTGCGTGTGCCCCACGTTTTTCGTTTTAAATGTTTCAAGTCTTTTCATAGACATTAAAAATTCACGATCACAACTTTCCAAGACACTCTACATGATGTTCGTAATCCGTATGGGGCTATGAGAAATTGTTTTATACCTTTCAGTCAGATTTAAAACAGTGTTTCACTAAAAAGTGATTTTTCCTCTCAGTAGTTGTTTTCTGTTACTTACTCTTCGGTGTGTGAAATTTTATCGGTTGATTTCATACGTTTTGATGAGTTTACAACGTAGTCTGTGATATATTTCAGGATTAATTTAGTTTATGTTCACCTGACTTGAAAAATCTGTTGATTTCTCCTACGTTTATCTTAGGATGTTACCGTGTGGGAAAGAACATCTGACTTCACACGGAGTCTTACCACCTACCGTTCATTCCGCGGTCCATTCGCGACTGGATCAGAGAAAGGAGGAGATGGCAGTGGTGCATAAAATACACTCCGCCACATACCAGGCAAGACAGTGAGTTAATATTGCATTGTCAGACATGTCTGAGCTACACTGGAAGTTTCAAGACTCTAGGTCACCTTTAAGTTAATTTGGAATCAATTTCGAAATCTGCACCGAAGAGACTGACAGACAAGGAATCGAACTAACAGGAGCGTGCTTGAAAGTAGCGCATTTATGGTGATGTGATGTTGAAGATAAACCCTAAGAAACCATGAACCGAGCACAACTCAACATTCAGATAATCAGTAAGTTGATAAATACGTCTCAAGTAAAGTGTAGAAGTGTAAAAACTAAACTCCATCCGAACAGGCCAGGAAGTCCCAAAGTTACCGACCCACCGCCGTGTCATCCTCAGCTGACAGGCGTCGCTGGAGGCGGATATGGAGGGTCATGTGGTCAGCACACCGCTTTCTCGGGCGTATGTCAGTTTACGAGACCGAAGCCGCTTATTCTCAATCAAGTGTCTTATCAGTTTGCCTCACAAGGACTGACTGCACCACGCTTGCCAACAGCGCTCGGCAGACCGGGTGGTCACCCATCCAAGTGCTAAACCAGCCCGACAGCACTTAACGTCGGGGATCCGGCGGTAACCGGTGTTATTTGGTCCCTGGGAAGAAAATATATCACCAAGGATGACGTTTCCTTTCTCTTACGCACTGAATCGACTTGTAATTCATTCTTAATCTCTACATTTCTGAGGCGATATATTCTGCAGCACACTATAACACTACGGACAATTCTTATTTATCCTGCTCAAATCCGTTTGTGTGGAAAATCAAATAAGATTCATGGAACATAGTAAGTGCTGTCATGACTTTCTCAACTTCATGTTTCTCTCTTTCGTCGTTTGTTTTTGTTGCGCTTTTCTAGTTGTTCAACAGTTTGCGCTACATTTTAGCATGCTGGTATTAATTTTATTCACTAAACCTCGTCATTCGATCATACGCGTATAGAAGAGTATTAAAACATTTTCTCTGTTGAACCTTATGCCGTAGCTGATACTGCGTTTCCAAGCACTGAGTAGGTCATTCACGTAGAAACTGAAAAGAGGTGGAGACAGGTTACATACTTGTCTAATTCTCTGTTTTCTTGTTACTTATTTAAACAAGTTCTTTATTCCGGATCATAATTTTTGTCTCTTTGTAACAGCTTCAAAAGAGTTGAAGGCATTTTTTGCATTACTGACTCATCACACGTCTATTGCCTTTCTCAACAGCATTTTCATAATCTATAAACATTATAGCGTCTCTAACTTAAATTCTTTCCTCTTCTTTAACCAGTGCCTTACCCTAAAATATACTCTCATTACAGGATAGTTCTCTCATAAAGCAAAAAATGCACATGTATCAATACTCGCTGTTAAATACAATAGTAAATAGCTAATGGTAAATGCGTTTTTTTGCACTATTTCTACTGGAACAAAACGTGATGTGCGCGAACAGACAAAGAACATTATTTTACTTGCAAGTGATTTGGTAGCAGTTGGAATTTTTTTAACCTCTCCTGCTCTTACGTGGCATTGAGAAGGTTGTAGTGTTTTTTGTTTCCGTTGCTCGTTACCACTTGGCTACTGACGTCCGACCGATGTTTGGTCATCTTCGCTTCGCTTCATTGACCACTCAGTTATGAACTTCACAACGAAACCTATGAGCTCGGAACACTGTAACTGTATTTGTTCACAAAAGAAGCTACATAATCTAGATACACAGGCATACCCTTTAAAGGCGGTCATATCCTCGTCCTCTTTATCGGAAGTTGAGCGACATGCTACACTTGCATGGAGTATTAAACGTAAAATGAAGCAAAAAGTCTTAAGCTGTGCACTGCTGACATATCCATACCCAGGTATATGCCTTTTGGCGACAAGGCCCCTATTAGTTGAATAAATGCTTAACTGCATTAGCGTCAGTGGGAAAGTGAGTAAGACCGAGGATGAAGTTTTCATCCTGCAACGAAATATGTTTGAGAGAGAGAGAGATACAGATAGACAGCCAGCAAGAGACCTAATAAAACCATCGTCAAAAGTGGCGGCTTTTAGTGTAATGACTCGTGACATAGTAGGGTAGAGAGAGAATGGGGAATCGGCTGTCCACTCTTCAGTTTGCAGACTAACGAAGAGGGAAGAGTTTGACCACATGCCAGCGGCCTGCGTTCCCTCACGTGTGTACCATCCGCCCCCACTCCTCCACCCTGTTACAGTACCAGAACATAATTTATCCCTTTACATTGTTATAATGCACTTAGACGTGGGATATCCATTTAAGATGTTCCTTTATCCACTTCGTTTAACAATAAACGTTAATTTCAGAGCGCAAAATATTATTCTCAATAATCTACGATTTATCCAACCGCTGCAACGCTAAGAATTTTTGGTCTCCAGAGAACTGAACAGGACAATTTTCTTAGAAAATTTAATGCAACTGAACTAAACACTGGATTGCATTTTTTCTCAAAGCAGTCCGCCTGTCTGGACCATTAGCATAATATTCATGTCCGTCCCTCATACTACTACTCAAATTTAACAACTATGAGATTTTTTTTCTTGATACGACCTATCTGATCTTCGTTGGCAGGGCTATGAACAATATACACAATCTTGATAATAAGCAGAAGATGTATGATATTACATCATTCACTATGTTAATACGACGCAGAATAAAGTCAGCACAAAACCAGTAAATCATCTCGAAAATGAAAATAAAAAGCTTCCTGAATTTCATGAATGTAAAGAACTCAGCAGGCTACATCAGTTACCGAAATCATGCCCACGATATAGTTAAAGTACTTTCCTAGATTGAATCTCAAGTCGCATTGGAAAAGATTTCTTTTGTCTTTCTCGTTAAAATTTAGCTAATGTGATTAAACATCCAAAGTAAAACCAAGCGATCTGATGCGTGAGCTGCAGCGTTCAGCAGCAGTAGATTATAGTGACATCAACAGCAAAGGATGTTAGCGTGAGTAAGATATGACCGAGGGAAGATGTTGACTGATCACTTACGGTTCCGTACTGCGTCAATCCAACGCTGGCTTTGTAAGTTCTTTTGTCGGAAGACTCTTCTCGACAAGCCCTTCAGATATTCAAATAATGAACTTCTCTCACGAAGAAGAAGCTCTAGAGCACAAAGAACAACACAACGAAAATCACCTAAGCACAGACAATATGTTTACGCAATACGATTAGCTATCGCAATGTCCACCAAATGTTGTGCGACATTTCATTGTTGACAAATTTGTCTAGGACCTAGGTGAAATAGCGACGACTACTTCAGACTGCAGCCGGACAGTTTACTAACCATACGTGTAATACGTGACTGATCTGCCAAGCCCACAAATTCCCAGATCAACTGCAATTCAGAAGTGCATGTACTATAAACTATGAAATTTGTCACTTTCCCTGCTGACCATGTTAGTATCGGCTTTACACTTCTACCCTAAAATTCTATATTGCCTATTAAGCGAGATAAAGGAATACCATATATTGAAAAAATTAATTTTAAATTAACAACAGCCTCAGTTACAGTGTTACCTAGATTTACCTATGTTTCAGTTAGGATAACCCAACCTTCTTCAGAATAAATTGAACTGCGATTTGTCCATAATTGACAACGTCAAAAACTATAAACTGTAAATAGTAATACATCGTCATATTGCAATAACTTATCTGGGAAACAGCTTCGGCCCCAATTCGCGATCGCAGTACGGCAGCAACGGATAAGTTATTGCAATGTGACGATGTATTACTATATTATAGTTTTTAATTTTTTACGTTGTCCATTATGGACAAATGGTTGTTCCTTTTATTCTGAAGAAGGTTGGGTTATCCCAACTGAAACATAAGTAAATCTAGGTAAATACTGCAACTGCGAGTGTTGTTAATTCAAAATTAATATTTATATAGTTGCTGTCACGGCCGCGAAATGTTGAAAATATTGAAAATACCCCAAAATGAAGCTAATATTCTGGTAGAAACTGCTAACTTTCCGATCACCTACGGGGCCTGGATAACTGTGTAATAATTTTGCTACAAAAAGAAGCAGTTGACTTACACACATTATTTACATATTTCTTCGATGATTGCAACGGTCTCTTTGGCCACAGGAGTACCTGAATTCATTTTTTCATGTACTGTGAAATGATGTGGCAACTACTTATGAATGTGAACATATCCGAAAATTCACTTCTTTTCAAGTTTGAATAACATTGGGAAAGCAGTTGGGCGAAATATGTTTGCATCACACACATAACACGAAATTCTGACATTTATAAGCCGACGCCCTGAGTGCGTCTGTGGTTCGTCGCGATATGCAGATGACCCTTCTTTAAAGCCTGAATAAAATTAAGATGGAGTCCGAATAGGGCGAGCATTGAAAGAAACTAAGAAATAAGATGCGATTATTTCAAGAGGCAACTATAATTCTCAAAGACGACACATCTAATACAATGACAGACGTGCAGAGGGTGCAGCTGCGTTTCTAAACAAAATCGAAATGCGTGTGCGGCAGAAAATATTGCGTCGCCTAAGAGCATTAAGATCATTGCTAAAGAAGATGTACACCCACGTTTGTATGTTTAGAACGTGAAATATTGTGTGAGCATACGAAATTGTTAGAGACGTGAGACTTTGCACACAATTCGTAGGTCAGTTGTGTATACAAAATATTCGGAAACCAGGGACAGAGTGGAACACATCGAGGTCACCGAGCGCTTCCTAAAACACATTCTAAGCAAATTATCCATACAATATTTTCCGTAGTTTCTACAAACATAAATATTTCACGAAAACCCTAATTACTTGAAAATTGTCAAAACTTTTACAACAGGAACACGTTTTTGTGCATGGATTCTACTCGAACAAAATGTGATGTGCGCGAACAGACACAGAACATTATTTTCCTTAGCAGCATGTGGATTTCATTTTACTCTGTCCAGCCCTCAAGTTACATTGTGAAGTTTGCAATTTGTTTCGCTTTTCTTTTCGTTGCTCGTAGGTGGTCAACTGCCGACGTCCAACCCATGTTTGGTCGCCTTCACTTCACGTCATTCACTACTCAGTTACCAACTTCACAACACAATCTAAGAGCTACCTACACTGTGAATGTATCTTTGTACCAAAGAGGGCAGATAATGTAGATACACAGACAGACCCTTTAAAGGAGAACACTTGCTCGTCCACTTTATCGGAACCTGTGGAACCCCTTAGAGTAGCATGCACTGTGAAATGTATAATGAAGTCAAATTATAATGTTGTTCACTGCTGACATATTCGAAACTAGGTATATGCCTTTAGGCGGCAAGGCCCCTTTTAGCTATGTAAATGTCTCGCTCTCATTGTGCAACGAACTGTCTGTAAGTGTGTGAGGGTGAGAGAGAGAGAGAGTGAGAGAGATACAGATAGAGAGCCAGAAAGCGACCTAATAAAACCTTGGTCAATACTGGCGGTTTTTAGTGTAGCTTCTGGTGACAGAGTAGAGTAGAAAGAGAGGGGTAGCGCTTCAGTTTGCAGGCTAATAAAGAGGAAAGAGTTTGATCAAATACCAGCTAACTGCATTCCCTCACGTGTGTGCCATCCACACACCCACCACCACAATGCTACAGAGAACTGAATAGGACAATTTTCTCAACTAATTTAATATAGCTTACTGATTACAGGAATACGTTTTTGCTTCAAGCAACCAATTCCGATTTATTTAAGAGAAATAAAAAATTCATCTTTAACCCAACCCCCCCCCCCCCCCCCTCTTCCTCATCACATCCCATCCCATCTCCCTCCCATACTTTTTAGCTCACATCTAGCCGGTCTGGACTTTTAAGTATAATATTCATATCAGTCCCTGCTACCACTAAGCACAAATTTTCAACAATATAAATTTTCACCCACATTTTTGGTCATCGTTGACTATGAACAATATAAAGAACCTTGGCAATCTCCGGAACATGTAAGACATGAAAATGGATACGTTATGGTAATATGACACAGAATATAGCCTCTTTATGATGGGCATATACACCTCTCGGAATTTGAAGGATATAAAGTGTTCGCCGGCCACGGTGGCCGAGCGGTTCTAGGCGCTTCAGTCCGGAACCGCGCGACTGCTACGGTCGTAGATTCGAATCCAGCCTCGGGCATGGATGTGAGTGATATCCTTAGTTTAGTTAGGTTTAAGTAGTTCTAAGTTCTAGGGGACTGATGACCTCAGATGTTACGTCCCATAGTGCTCAGAGCCATTTTTTTTATAAAGAGTTCAGCAGGGTGCAACAGTTACCGAAATCATGCCCACGATTTTGTAAAACTGCTCTCATAGCCTGAAGCTCAAGTCGGATCACTGGAAAGGTTTCCTTTTCCCTTTTTCATTAAAATGTTGCGTGGCCGTTAAACATCCAAATCAAATCAAATACAAGCGATTTATGCGTGTGCTAAAGCGCGCAGCAGCAGTAGTTGACAGTGACATTAACGGCAAAGGATGTTAGTATGGATAAGAGATGACGGAGAGAAGATGTCGATGTTCACTTACGGTTCCGTACTGCGTCACACCCAACGCTGGCTTTCGAAATTCTTCTGTTGGAAGACTGTTCTCGAAAAGCTGTTCAGATATTCAGTTAATGAGCTTTTCTCACCAAGAAGACACTCTAGAGCACAAAGAATAGCACTACGAAAATCACGCAAGCACAGACAATGTGTTTACGCAACACGATTCGCAATCGCAATGTTGCTACGCAACTGCCCTCCTGATGACGTAGGATATTTCATTGTTGACAAATTTCCCTGGTACCCAATCTAAAGAGCGACGACCTCCTCTGAGAGTAAAATAGTACCGTACTGACTATACAAAATAAGTGACTGCAACGTTCATTCGCAGTATTATATTTTCCTCTTAAGTAAAATTTAATAATCATCTCTCTTTGAAAAGCGTGTCAATGAAGATGATGAGGTGATATAAGCTATTATAAACGAGAACAGCTGCAAAAATATGTGCGATGAATTGGGGTAATAAGTTTTTCTTAATTTCACGTACTCCACTATCGCTATAGTTTTATATTTCGCTGACGACACCACTTTGTTTTGGCTTACCTTACTGTTACGGTAGATCATTTTGTTATGAGCTGTGTAGTGGTGGTGAGGGCTACTTCTGAATGTGCACAAATTTGAAACATCTGCTTCTTTTGAAGTTTGGATAACACTTAATTTCTAGTTCGACGAAATATGTTTGCACCAGACACTTACCACTACATTTTTAGATTTGTTGGCCGACGCACTTAGTGTATCTGTGGTTCGTTGCGGTGTGTATATGTTATTTATCTTGAAAAGAGTTTGTATAGAATGCTAATCATTCGGGCGTCAAAAGAGACTAAGAAAACGATGTAATGGTTTCAACTGCCACTGTAGTTCCCCATCATGACAGTTTTAGGACGATGGAGAAGATTCTAAGAACAAATTCAAGTAGCGTGTAAAGTTCCGGTTCAAAACGGTTTCAAAAGTCGTATACGGTAGTAAATACTGAGTCCCGAATGAGAATTACCCTCTATAGTAAAGACCATGTACACACACACGATTGAGGGTTAGGAAAGCGAAACATTATGTAGTGGTATGAAGTGAGAGCATATGGCGCTGTGGTCACCACCGTCTGGCGGTTGCGTACGTTAACCACTGCTGCCATGTTGGTGGTATTAGGAAGGAGTAGGCTCTGCGTCAGCGCTGAGTACTACACGCTCATCTCCATACAGTTCAACACATGACTTTTATGTATTTGTTTTTACTCATTTATCTTGTATTTTCCTTTAGTCTTTTATCTAAATACAGAAGTAGACCAGATGTTGTACATGAAATGACATGAAGATAGCACGTAATGTTTTAACATAATTTCAGATGTGTTAGTGTAACTAATCATCGCAGTGTTTAAGTTGGAAAAATCTACATTAAATATCTGCATAAATTATTGATTATAATTCTGTATGAAATATGTATTTCAGTAAATAATAAGTTTGAAAAACAAATCTATTTTCTAATCATTGCCTTCAAACATGGTTCTTATGGCTCTACGCTCTATGGGACTTAACATCTGAGATCATCAGTCCCCCACACTTAGAACTACTGAAACCTAACTGACCTAACGACATCACACATATCCATGCCTAAGGCAGGATTCGAAACTACGATCGTAGCAGCAGTGCGGTTCCGGACTAAAGCGCCTAAAACCGCTCGGCCACAGCTGCCGGCTAATCTTTGGCCATTTGCCACATACATATACAACGTACATTAGTCTGGAGTCCACAGGCACATGCTACTGGGCTATTGTACTACGCTGCTTTGAGACATCAAAAATTTTGTAATTTGATTCCTGATTAAGTTACTATACAACACTACACTTCGCAGCACTATACTACATTAAAGCCACACTACATTAGACTACTCTAACCGTTGTCAGAACCAAGCTAGATTTTTAATTTGTCTGGATAGTTGACCCCTGGCAGACTGAGGCATAGATCAGGTTTCACTGGGACCCTGCTACTGCCACTCAAGTTGTACAGATTTGGAGGTGACTGTCAGGGACTACTCCCCGAGGCTCATTTCCCCTCACCTTGTGAAAGGTTGCTGTAGGTGGATGTTCTGCTATGGTGCAACTAGTCGTCTTTAGGTGTGGCCTTTTCCTTGTTGTCTCTAGCCAATGTAGGCTTGCAGTTCATATGCTAATACACACATCAAAAAAAGTTTTCCATCACCCCACGTCCAAGAAATCCTGAAGATACACGTTCGCTGTGGATTTCGTATCGCAGATACAGTCCCTTTGACTGTTCAGAGATGTCACTAAACCCGCCCAAAGGTGTAAAAAACCATGCATGAGCTGCTCCTATTAGACGAAGGGGGATCGATAGCCGATGAGATCCAGTCATTCCGCCAGGAAGGAGGTACACGGCTCATGTAGTCTGTAGTTCCATCGTGCCTAGACGGTCCATACCGCGGGTTGGTCGGGTCCGCATTGTTACTTTGAGCCAGGAAGGGCTGTCAACAAGGGAAGTCTCCAGGCGACTCGGAGTGAAACAAACGGTGTTGTTCGGACATGGAGGAGATACAGAGAGACAGGAGCTGTGGATGATATGCCTCGCTCAGGCCGCCCAAGGGCTACTACTGCAGTGGACGACAGCTACCTAGCTACCTACGGTTTATGGCTCGGGGGAACACTGACAGCAACGCCACCGTGTTAAATAATACTTTTCGTGTTGCCACAGGACGTCGTGTTACAACTCAAACTGTGCGCAATAGTCTATATGCTTTCAACCTGAGAATCGTCGGAGACATGTTTGGAGGCAACCCGGTCACGCTGAACGCCTTAGACACACTGTCCAGCGACTACAGCAACGTGGAGGTTCCCTGCTGTTTTGAGGTGGATTATGTGGGGCCGACGTATGCCGTTGGTGGTCATGGAAGGCGACGTATTGGCTGTACGATACGTGAATGCCATCCTCCGACGGATAGTGCAACCATAATAAAGGGCAGCATCTTGCGAGGCATTCGTCTTCATGGACGACAAGTAGCGCATCCTTCGTGCACATCTTGTGAATGACATTCTTCAGAATAACGGAATCGCTTGACTAGTGTGGCCACCATGTTCTCCAGACATGAACCCATCACGACTCTGAGGGATCTACGACAAATCGCCGTTGAGGAGTGCGACAACCTGAATCAGCAGTACGATGATGAACTTGTGTATATTATGCCACGACGAATACAGGCGTGCATTAATGTAAGAGGATGTGCTACTGGGTACAGAAATTTGGACCACCACCTCTGAACGTCTCGCTATCTAGTGGTACAATATGCAATGATTGGTTTTCATGAGGAATAAAAAGGGGGGAAGTAATGTTTATGTTGATTTCTATTTCATTTCTCTGTACAGGTTCGGAACTCTGGGAACCGAAGTGACGCAATTGGTGTCTCTTTTTTTTTTTTTTTTTTTTTTTTTTTCTGCGGTGTGTGTTTTCGCTGTCATCAAATTCCCCTTGTGCCACACCTCCTCTTTCCCTATTATGTCATCGACTGTTCCATAACCAAAGATGCTCCTATCGTAGTCTGCAACGTTTTGTCTAGTGGCACATTCTCAGACGATGTGGTCAAGTGTGACAACTGCCCCACATTCACAAGGGTCTGTGATGTATGGTTGTATTTTCTGCATTTAAGAAGGATATGGGCCATTGACCGTCAGGTAGTGTGTAGGTTCCTTCGTCGGGAAGAATTATGACATGTGGATCTTTCTTATATGTTGGGTTGGAAATGTTTAGTTCTCCTTCCTGTTTTTGCCTCGTCCCAGAAATATTGCCATTTTCTATCGGTGTATGCCTTCATTCCCTTATTCGAAGTGGCTCTTGTGCCCAGTCTCTCCTTTACTGTTCCATATTTTCCCTTTACGAACCAATACAGTATACTTTACTTTCTTGTGGCTGTGTCCAGATTAGCAAGTCTAATATCACCAGGAGTGCCACATTCGGTATTGTTCTGTACAAAACTCTAAGGCATAGAAGCACGCTTCCCTGTGCTTCCCGTAGAGTGTGGGCTGTCCTTACCTTTCTGGCTGTACGAACCCAGACACTCAACCTGTACCTCACAACAGCGTTAGTATTACTTTTTGGTGCGTTGTTACTGCTCTTAGATTCATATGAAAATTTCTTTGGCCTGTTGTTCTTATTTTGTGCAGGATTTTAATGTCTCTCTGGCAGACGATATCTACATGTGCATGAATATCAAGCTTTTCTTCCATGTTTAAACCCAGGTACCTGTATATAACTTTTCTTTACATGGGTAGGTCATTTATTTTGATTGTGGAGTCCCTCGATTTTAACGATCTTCCTAGTCCAAAGATGCCCCTTTTCCAAAGACTTTGCTAATATCATCTTCCGTCACTGCCTTTGAAGAAGCTGTCGACGCTATCAGATTCAGCTGAAGAAATCAGACGTGAAAGCTGCCAAGCAATTAGGAAACACAGCCCAGAAACAAGTAATGTTTCCAAGGAAAAGAGATTTACGGTATAAAAGCTGCGTGGGGATGCTGACACAGTCGTGCTGCGTGCTGATAAAGGTAATGCGACCGTCCCTTTGCTTCAGGAAGTCTACAGGGAAAATATATGTGGTCAACTTAGTTCTGGTGCATACCGGAAGATTAACAAAGATCCTACCAACGAGATGACAATATGAGGCCTATAAAGAACACTATTGCTTCACCAACACATTTTTCTGCCAAATATTTTAAATATTTATATTAAAATAAAAGGCAGGAAAATGTAGACACCACATATGTAATTCTATGGATTTAATTCCATGTATTTAATGCTATGAGCTAAGTTCCGAGACTTAGCAATGTCATGCTAAATAGTACGGATGTGCTCGTTTGTTTTTACATGGTATCATTATATATTAAAGTACCTTTAAAGAACTCTTTATCTCTTATCGGCCAACATTTTGATAAGAACATGATGACCTTGCTTGATCATGTTCTTTTGTCATCCTATTTTCAGTTAAATGGTGAATTTTATTAGCAGATTGATGGAGGTTCTATGGGAAGCTCCCTCTCCTCTCTGGTGGCTAATTTATTCATGGAAGACTTCGAGGATAAGGCATTGAACTTAGAAAGTTTTAAACCACCGGTACTCGGAGGTAAGTGGACGACACATTTCTAGTGTGGCCGCACGAGATGGATTAATTACATCGATTTCTTGAGCATTTGAATTCTGTCATGCTAGTATTAAATTTACTATGGAAATATAAAAAGATGGCTGCCCCCCCTATTTGGATGTTGTCGTTCGCCCGAGAGTTGATGGCACATTAGGTCATGACGTATAACATACATATCAATATCTATCAGCCAGTGGATTACATCGCCCTTCACTTACGACAGGTGTCCTTAAGACCTTAGTGCACAGGGCGTACTGTATATTCGATAAAGATAATTGGCAAGAAGAGCTCACATATCTCAAGAGCTTTTACAAAGCGAATGGGTTTTCTCCGCAACAAATTCTCACGAAGATTACAGCTTTACTCGGTGTAAACTAGCTAATAATTTAATAAACAGAGATAGTGGTTTCCATTTGGACAAAGCATGGAACATTGCTCTTGGGGTAATTGAACGGCGGAGAGGTCATCATGGTTTCAGCTCCGTCGAACGTACATCGATAAGCGAGTCGAATGTCTGCACGGCTTCGTCAAAGGCGGCGCTTATATAAGCGTATCTTAATGCAGCTGACCAGCGTCTGTGACCCTCATACACAACACCGCCGTGATGGAGCATATGCGGCCGCACATATCACATTGTCGTCAGTCTTCCTGCAAGCTCTGTGGACGGCCGGACGATACTCACTCGAACTATCGGCGGAAGAAAGTTTATTTGAGCGGCTGCATATCCGAAATTTAGAGGGCTAACATAAAAACTGTTTTGTTTGATGATTGCCTAATCGATGTTACTGTGGTCCAGCAGGGAAATGGCTAATGGTCTTCTCAGCATCCAAATTTTCATAACATAGTGAAACTTCAGAACTGCTGGGTGTGCACCAACGCTCAGTACCACATAATGCAACTGTCTTCACTGTTGTGCTTTATATCTTTTATTTTATACGGATGGGCATCTTGTTCTCACAAAGAATACCAGTGATGTGCCTCAATCGATCCAGATCACTGTGGTTCCTACTCACTCATCTTCTTACCTGTAATCGAGGACCAGATATAGAAATGTGTCCATCTTGCTAAGTGTTTCAATAGCCTTCCTTGTATCCACCACATGCATCACATCTTCACCACATTGCATTTTCCACGATACTATTTCCTATAAGGGCCTTGTTATGGTAAACATTACAGTAAAAAAAGAGCAAGTATGTAGCCGAATTATTTTATTAACTGTATCCCAGATGCTCACTAAATTCACAAAGGGGATATTGGCGATAGGTATAGTGCAGATAGTGTTAGATAACAAATGCTCCAAAAACACTCACAAAAATTAAATAAATGACTGAAGGAGCGTAAATGAGTAGCCATAAAATTTAACTGATACTCTGTGTGGGCACAATTTCTGTAGCAACTCAGCGAACATAATATTTTGATAGCCTATTAGAAATGTGATCAACTTACTATATTTATTTTTTTATAACTTTATTTTTGACATATATAACCAACATATATCTTCAGGCCATCTTTGTGAGATATTTAAATTGGTTGTAAATGGATTTCCCACTTCCCTTTTGAGTGCTGTTATGTGTTGCCACTACATGTAAATAAAATATTGAACAGTGTTTTCTGTTTTTATTATATATTTTCTTTTATTTTGTATTGAAAATATTTCTCACCGATATTATTGTTAACTTACCACAATGTGTTAACAATCCTTGAAACTTTGTCACTGAATAAAGCTACGAGCTGATACAGGATGCAATAAAGGATATTGCAGGAAGGAAGCAATGTGTTCTGACAACAGAATTAATCCCACGACATACTGAAACTAATTGTTGTAGCAGTTTTCGTACATCTTGTGCAGTGTACTACAACATCATGCCTCGCATGGATATAGGTGGTAAGAACTATTCCAAAAAGTTCATGGATACCCCTTAGTTGGTGCTAAGTATGCTTCCCAAGGACCACAAATGACAGATTAATTTTGCGGGAAGTATACTTCCCAAGACGCTTCCAGAAACTACATTAGTGGTAGCCATAGTTCCCAATAACGACTAATGCACCGCTTTTTGTTGGGGTACATACTTCTTGCAGTCCTGAAGGTTGTATTTCACAACAAACTACAACTACAGCTGGTGCAGCGGACTGCCACTAGATGCCAAGAGGATACAGAAGTGCTAACACATATTCCTTTGCGTACTATAAATATACATTACAGAGGGAAGTACACCCTGCAAGGGTTAAAATAATCAAACAATAGATTACATCACATAGGCTCTACACTAAGTGTGAACCTGTACCGAATTTTTAGAAAACACAAAAAGATAAGGTTTCTATACACATATTCCAGCAGTGAATTAAGTAACTTGAAATGCAAGGGAGAATGTTGAAATGGAGTGCATAAAACATTTGACAGAACAATTAAAATAATCACCTGTAGTCATTTTACAACACACGAAAAATAATCGATCTCTGAGGCTCTGCAACACCATTTCACTGAACACTAGACCGTGCTGGAATTAATCATCACTGCAGGACAGAAAACGATTATAATTTAAATATGTGAACATCACAATATGAAAATATCCAACACATTGTGTATTACTGCAAACAACTGTAACGGTCTCACCAAATCCCTCACTGCAATATCATCCTATGATAAGTTTTAGACCTCATGATCACCCCGTTCAGGATACAAGTACGAATTAAATTGAATTGGCCAAATGACACAAGTGACCTCCTAACACGTGACTGGCTATAGCTGTAGGTGAAACACTGAACTACAATAGTGTTTCGCAAATATATTACTCAAAGACCTTCCTGACCTATCGTTACCAACTATAAAACATCTTTTTGAAATGCATGCAATATTTATTTCAGCGTCTAAAGAAGAAAAAACACTCCTTATAAATAGGAGCAATTCTGTAATGTGTTCTGCAAAAATTCATTTCAGGATGCTATAAACTCATGCAAAACAAAAAAAAATCCGTTACATTCACATAAAGAAAGGAAGCCACTTAGTAATGAATATTTAGTTTGTGTGATAAAACTGAAGCTAGGTTTGATTAATGATAAGATCATGATTAAGACTGCATGCTTGACATTATATATATCAAATTTATGAGTACCAATTTTTTAGTTCCACAGTAAAGGTAAAGTCACTTTTACAATACTGCAAATCAAAGGATTATTCGAAGATAAATATCTAAAAAGATTTTATTTAAATGTTACACAAAATGTATCCGTTATATTCACATGAAGAAAGGAAGCCACTTAGTAATGAATATTAAGTTCGTGTGATAAGACTGAAGCTAGGTTTGATTAATGATAAGATCATGATTAAGACTGCATGCTTGACATTATATATATCGAATTTATGAGAACCAATTTTTTAGTTCCACAGTAAAGGTAAAGTCACTTTTACAATACTGCAAATCAAACGATTATTCGAAGATAAATATCTAAAAAGATTCTATTTAATTGTTACATACAGGACTGTTAGAAGGTACAGTACCTGAATGTAGACACTCAAGTTTACGTTAAAACTCCGATTAACCCCCGTAATGCCAAGACGTTTTACATAATGTGTGTTATCAAGAGGAGGGTGGGGGGCGATATTGTGCCCAAGCTGAAAATTTTATCTACAAAATTCGTTAATTGTTGTTGAACGATATTAACATCATGTTTTTTAAAGTTCAACTGATATGCGATCAGGATCCAGAAATTGAAAATACCTTTAGCTCAGTCTTAGCAATAACAACACACTTTCAAAAAGGTGTACTGGCGGTTTTATGAACAGCACAAAAAATATTAAAAAGCCAACTTCGGTCATTGTTTTTGACGTTTTCTCTCAGTATACTTTTTGGAGAGATACTGATGTGTAACTAAGGCCCTCAACTTAGAAATACTGAAAACGATCTTCATTGTAGAAAGTGACATCTACAACTGGGACTTAATCCTTTCCGTTGAGATTAAATGAAAAATTTAAAACATGATAGGTGTATGAGAAAAGTAATGTGACTGATTTTCTATCTACCGAAGTTTTTTTTTTTTTTTCAACAACAGTATTGGCCCCTACACAGCAGTTTCTTTCGGCAACTTTATGCCGGTATAATCGTTGTTCCCAGGATTGACAGCAGCGCCGAAAGGCTTTAAGCCGAAGGGCCTTCAATATGTCAGTCACATTCTTTGAAATGTTTCCAGAGTCCCAAAACGACGTCCTTTTAAGAAATTTTTAGTTTCACTAACAGAAAATGCGTGTCAAGGACTCACATCAGGTGAATAGGGAGCCTGTAGGACAACAGGAATGCCTTTTGGGGTTAAAAGATCCGTGATGGAAACGGCTTTGTTAAATGGGACGCTATGATGATCCTGCGTCCATTTCTGTGCGTGTCCAGTCAGTCTCACTCGATTTGATCTTTTCCTGAGCGTTTGAAGGACATCCCTGTATGACACATGGTTGACAGTTTGTCCTGAAGGAACAAATTCAAAACAATGGTTCAAATGACTCTGAGCGCTATGGGACTCAACTTCTGATGTCATCAGACCTATAGAACCTAGAACTACTTAAACCTATCTAATCTAAGGACATCACACACATCCATGAACGAGGCTGGATTCGAACCTGGGACAGTAGTGGCCATGCGGTTCCAGACTGTAGCAGTAGAACCGCTCGGTCACGCAGGCCGGCGGGTCAAATTCATTGTGCATGATATACCTACAGTCAAGAAAGTAAATACTAGTTATTTTGATCTTTGATTTGCTCATTCGAGCCTCTTTTGGTGGAGGAGATGTCTCAGTATGGTATTCCGCACTATGCCCCTTCGTCTCAGGATCATACTCAAAAATCCTGGATTCGTCACCGATGAACACACTACTCAAACATTCGCAGTTAATGGCAGTCTTCCCAAGAAGATCAACACATGTGTTTCTTCGATTGTTGTTCTGCTCATTTGTGGGGTTTCTCAGCAAGATTTTGACTCAAACCTTCCACATGTGCAAATCTTCAGTCAGATCTTTGATTTAAGGTGAGAGTGGTCAAGTTTGACACGTCACTCATTATCGTTATTGTTAAATGTCCATCTGGTCTTGAAAGACTATGCACACGTTCGATGTTCTCGTCGATTTTTGATTTTGAATGCCTCCCTGAGCGAGATTCATCTTCACCATGATAACAGCCTTCCGAATATGATTTGTGCCAGCGAAAAATTTGTGCTCTTGACAAGGAATGTCTCCCATAGGTCTGTTTCAACTTTTCAAAGGTTACACTCATTGATTACACAAGTTTAACAATAAACCTGACTGAATAATGTCGTTCTAAATTCCGCTGATCCATTACTGTAAACACACAACAAAAACTCAACTTCACTGATGGGTTCTCTCAAACATCACGTGATTGATATAAAGAGCTGAAAACTCAGACTGTCAAAAAGGGACGATCACGCCAGTGTATATCGCACTGCCAGATCTTTCGCAGTGCTGTCTGCTACATTACTTTTCTCACACCACACACATATGGAATCTGGTAGAATAATTCATTAAAAGCCAAAATATAATTTTCAAAGTGTCATCGTGCAAACCTTTCTAAGAAACATCATCGATTTGGGCTTTTGGAGCGAAGGCCCACTTCTGTACCCTTGATGACTGCACGACACAATACTTTACGCTTTGGCTAGACCAATCAACACCTCGTAGGACTGTTGATCACTGGAAAAATTATGCCTGGTCGTCAGCAGAGGACTGTTCAAGCTGGTGGAAGCTCAGTAACGGTGTGGGATGTGTGCATCTGCAGTGATATGGACGCCCTGATACGACTAGATACGACTCTGACAGATGACATGTGTATAAACATCATGTCTGATCACCTCAATCCATTCATACCCATTGTTCATTGCGGTGGACTTGGGAAATTCCAGCAGGACAGTGTGATACCCCACGCGCCCAGAATTACTGCATAGTGCCTACAGAGGCACTCGTCTGAGTTTAAACACTTCATTTGACCACCAAACTCCCCAGGCATAAACATTACTGAACATATCTGGGATGCTTTGCAGCGAGTTGTTCAGAAGAGATCTCCACCCTCTCATACTCTTACGGATTTATGGACAGCGCTGCATAATTCATAATGTCAGTTAAATGCGGCATTACTTCAGACATTAGTCAAATCCATACCACGTCGTGTTCCGCTACTTCTATGTGCTCGTGGGCCCTAGGCGATATTCGACAGGTGTACCAGTTTCTCTGTCTTTTCAGCGCATAATCCACGTGTAATCCATTCACTTCAAAATATTTATGAATGGAATCACAGTATACTTCACCTTAGTTGATCAATAAACATATTATACCAACATGTACATCACTTTCTAAACAATAATTAGTGCTATATGCGGAGTGCATGAAGTGATAATCATCACACTATTTACATACCTGTCATGAGGTTTTACAAATATCACTTTTACTTCTCAGCACGTCCCACAATCAGACCACCTTTATGGTCTTCATTTCCGGTTTTACTACGTTTATTTCAATTTTTATGCCTGACCATTTCTTATTGATACACAAAACTTCTTCGAAAATTCTGTGCTAGATTTGTGGCTCATAGTATAATCACTTTATCGAGACTAAGTAGAAAAAGAGAGCTAGCAGTACAGCAAAAATTAATTGAAAACATGGCAACAGGCAGGGAAATCAGATTCATCATGCAACAACACACACACAAGAGAACTTTGTGTACCTGAATGCACTGAAAACATTGAAGAATTATGTCGCAGTACACTAAATAAATAGCCTTTCATTAATTCGCCTACCACTTCAGCACAGATACTCCAACTCCATATTTGTTGTGAAGTCCAAAGACCTCATTGGCAAATGATGTAACAGGACTGCGTGATCACCATACTCAGTCACAACAGGCAACTCTTCCCTCTTGCTTTAAGATACCATCATTATAGTTAAGACTCACTACACCACAGCCCAGGGCCTCACTTTCGGTATGTCAACAAAATATCAGCCCCTAAAATCGTATCACTAGCCAAATTCCACACAGTTACTAAATTCCGATGAAGCTATTACATTGACAATGAAAATCAGTACCTACTTGTCTCTTTTCTGGTAGTCATCCCTTTCACTTGAGTCCACTGTAAAGAAGGAGTAGTTCATAAAGCTACACCTTCAGATCTGTGAAATGCTGACTCACTCAACCTAGACGACTGGCTTCCAGCACCTGGAACACAATGTAAAATATATTTGAAACGTTGGACTCTTCAGCGAACTGAGATTTTCTTGACTATCACTTAGCAATAGGTAACTCAAGCATAGAAAAGTAAATATATTCAATTACTCATATGCATTTTTCATTCTGTTTTCAGCACTCTAATCAGCTGCACACATCACTTGTCAATTATGTGGCTATGGGGCTATGGGCTATCCACTAGAATATTTTTCTTTGGACAAGCTGAGCGTATCTCCACAAAATAGGAACTTTAGTTTCTATCTTGTCAATGTCAGTGACTACCATTCCCTTTACCACCTTGATTTGACGAAACAGACTTCTAATCCAATTACTCCTGAAATTGTTGCTTTCATTGCAATCACATAATTCCTCTGATGCCTCCACTTTCCGTTCCCATATCTATGACAATATGTATCACATTGCCGGTGACCATTATTCCAATTCCTCTGTGGCCTTAGACTAGGATAACAAAACTTACTGTTGATTCTACCACATCCATTCCCTTCAGCATTGTCATATTCTAATTCTTGGAGCTACAAGTCAATTATCATTCAATGCAGTAGGACTGTAAGTATTGTAAAATAATTTATTTTTCCACAGCATGCATTCAAAGAATGAAGCAGGATTTATAAAATCACTATTAATAAAAATTTTCATAAACAAGTATCCCAAAGATTCTGTCTTGCACTACCTCAGACCAATTTTCTAACAGGAATATCTCATAAACTCGTCATTTGGCTCACAGTTTCTAGTTAATCACAGTATTCACATACTAATGTCACCTACCAAACGGCTACATATAAACTCAGTTCTGTATTCGGCTGGCCATGTGGCAGGAAATACAAAATCAAATTGCTGTAGGCAACCATGAGGATCAGTACTATTTCATATAATTATAAAAACTTGAAATTTTAGAACAGGCAAGAAATGGTTACATTGAAAACCATGCCTCATTTCACAGTTTCCAGCATCATGATTAAAATGACCATGGTTGTGAAGAATTCTCCTCCTTTCATAACGAGCTACAGGATCTCATTCATCTTCATAAACAGAATATAAATCACTACTATCTGGCACATGACCTCTGCTGTAATAATGACCCCAAACTTTTTTTCAGTTTTAGAAACTCTGTCATTCAAGTACTAACCTAATTCTTTATTCTCCTGTTACTCTCCATTTGATCTTCTCTGAAACTCCGAACGTCTGGAAAGTAGCTTGGAAACTATGTTGATTCCAAACTAAACAGGCAACCTCACATTAATCATGCCTTAGAAAGATATCAAGGCTATCCTCCCTGGTACGGAAATTATGTGATCCAGTTAGAAATAAATATCTTAGCAAAGCTTAATTTTGCCTTTTCAGCTTCACACACATAGGGGCAGTTGTTATGTGGTCACTCATTTCATGTCAGTGACGTTGTACTGATTCAGGAATAGGTGCTACAAATAATTATAAAGTTAGTTCAAGGGAACAATGCAGTCCTTTGTTCACTAAGACAAAAATAATGACGATCATAAAACTTTATCTCTTTTCGTCATTGACATTCGCTGAAAACAAAATAGCAGAGTTTGACACCAGAGAGAACATACTCTATCATTATACCAGAAACAAAAAGGGTATTGACATTCCTCGATTAGACTCACAAAAACAGGTAACTTTCGCAAAGTAAACTGTTTGAACTTTTTGAAGAACTGACAGACACTCCAATCCATACATCCTTCAACAATTTTAGAAGTAAGTTGTATAACTGATTAATAAACAATCCATTCTACAATTCAAGAGAGTTCTTTGAGAGTAATAGTGAGGAAATTGTGATTTAGGATTATGATTACAATTCTGTACAACTGGCTAATATAGGATAAATCATTTGTATGTGCAAAGTGAACAGTAATTTTGTAGTGATTACTAGTGGATCCTGCCATGAATATAAAACACATTTCACTAAATGTTATCTAACACTACTAAACACAAAGAATGTGAATAAAATCCTAACTTTTTCGGAATCATTTACACAAGAATATACAGTATCACTTGAACTCTGATCAACATTAAGAGCTAATTGTGCAACAACAATAGTTTAAGGAGCCACATTTTTATTTCTCTTCTGTACCTGCTTCTAATTCTTGCACATTGATTCTGCAATATTATTTCATTCTTTAAAATTTGTTTTTAAACCTTCTAATAATGTAGCATGAAGGGAAATAAATTTTTGAATCTAATTACTTATTAACTGGGTAGAGAAATCAAACATTCTGTCAATCCAGTCTTTCTCTCACGCTGATTCTTTGGAACCTGTAAATTGTCCTATAACAGCTTCTTCTGTTCACTTACAGATCACTGCAGGATTAGTGGACTCTCTTCTACAGAAACAACTCCGTTATTTTTTTCACAGCAGGGAGGCTCTCTGCAGCTCTTACCTTAACCAAGTGGTAAGTGCACTAAATATCCTCAAAATGTCTTCCACAGTGAATTCAAACTTCTGCACTAAACTGCGAATTCGCATTTGTAGTAGAATAGCACTATATCGTTGTTGGCTGGGAACAGCCAGCAAGTTATCACTAAACCAATTGGTAGTAGGCTGTAATTTCACTCTAAGTTCCTTTCCACTAGTTCTGGGGTGAACATTTAAGGAAGCCCCTTAACCATAGACTCCAACTTGCACCATAATTCTTCAGACATTAGCATATTCTTTATTTTATAATTTTGTTTTGAAACTGAATTAACTCTCTATTGCTCATCACCAGGAGCTATAGAATCATTTTCCAGAATACTAGAAGTAGTACTAGATTCATAAATTGTATCAAATTAAAAATATCAGTGTAAACATAAAATCCTTGTTGGAATGATGTACTAAAAGTTACATGATCGCTCCATAAACATTAATTATTCATTGGAAAACCTGCGTTGATGATCACAGAAGCACAAGCAGCCCTAGCTGTGCACACTCCAGATATAGAATTTTTTGAAGCCCAATACATACTAATGGTAATTAAACAAATAATTTAAATAAAAATTGTTCTACATCATATTATTACCGACATGCCCTGACAACACAAAAACAACTCGAAACTCATACATCTTCACAGTGCCACCCTGTTCAAACACAGGTGAGTGTAGAGTTGGCTATTTGAAGAAAATTTTAAATTTCAAACACTAATTTATTAAGCAAACTCATGTTACTTTTCCCACTATAAGGACACCATTTGTTGTAGAGTACTATACGTACTCCAGATGTGACTCCCTCTAATCGGATCTGAACTATTGGCTCCTATGAAGCAGGTAGAAAAACCACAACTCAAATCAATGTAGCAAATCCAGTTCCAATGAATAAGCAAAAACATCATGAAACGTAAATCCCAGACAATTGTGTGCACGAATTAACAATAAAAATGGGATTTAACGCTCGTCTAATTCCGCGCGGGCGGTGGCCAAAGGCGTCTAGGTTTCTAGGAGACCGCGAGTTCGCATATCTCCCAGCCAGACTGTAGACATCTGGTAGTCCATCGACCGAAGTAGCTCAGGGAGTGGAGACTGGCTGGGCCCAAGCTCCACACATCATCGAAACTTCCTGCAAATCCCGCGGCCATCACGCCACCGATATGGTGTGCCTCGTTGCCAGGTTGCCAGCAGATTTCCATCACTAACGGTGGGTCGTGGTTTGTCTGAAACACAAATGCCATCATTCTCTCCAGTTTAATAAGCAAACAGAATGGAGGCATTACTTCATGCTTTGAGATCCTACGCTCGATTACTTATAACCATACAACTTCGCGTCGGACATAGTACTATTATAGGGGGACGAGTATGTTTATTTCATGTTAATTGGCTTTCAGCTTTTCCTAGCTCTCTGTGCTCCGAGCACGGGTTCCTACACCCAGTTAAATTAGCAACGCGTGAGTGTCTCGGTGTCCAACAAGTGTCTCTTATAAAACGTCACCTCACTCTTGTTCATACTGTGATGCGGCATTGAGGTTCTACGTGGCTCGTCCGTCCCTAGTGTATCAACCCTGTCTGGTCGGCATGTTTTGTCGTAATGTCAAAAGTACAGTCCAATGGCTTACTCTATTAGCACTTCGGGCACGCCTGTTTCTACTACCTAGTCGCATGTGGGAATAACACGTTTAAGACATTCTCAACTCGCGTACCTAACTTATTCTGGGTGCAACACACATCCAGTCTTTCGAAAGATTGGTCCCGAATCTTCCAGGACCGAGCCTTCCAGCCCTGAGGTGTCCCACATGGATCCTTCCTTATCCACTTCCAGCATTTGTGTTTCTATTTGGTATATAGGGGCTAGTAATTTACACACACTGCCCTCTGCAATACTGCGGCAGCCTGCCATTGCGCCTATTTCGCTGTTCCTGACGTTCCAGGGACTTTGTGTACGAGTTTTGCCGGTTTCTTCTCTTATTTATTGGTTCGCTATTCGCTAGTAATTTAGGACACCAAATAGTCAAATTGAGTGGGCATTTTCATCCCGTACCTCAAGCAGTGACATGACCGTTCCTGTATGAACCGTTAAGTTGTTCGCGCAAACTACATTTGCAATATGGGTATCCCAGCAGTCATGTCTGGCATTCAAGTAAAAGATTAGCAGTGTAGAAATGGTCTTAGGCTCACGCTCCATCTTCCTTTTAGTTTGTAGGTAGAAAGGGCTCGTTCGTAACTTCCGAATATGCAACACTCGCCGCAGCTGGTTGTAGGTACCGACACTGAGTTCGTACCCTGGTCCATAACTAAGGTATCAGGCACTCCAATCTTCAGTGGCAAAGTGTTAATAAATATATGTGCTACAATACTGGTCTTTTGATCTGGAATTGCTATCATTAATAGATACCGTGAGAAGCATTGATGATCGTAAGCACATACGTATTCCTCATAGGTGTTCTGGCTATGGTTAGCAAATGTCTAGAACAAGCATTTAAAATGACTTCGACGCCTTTGGTAACCTCTGCGAAGGGATTTTTCTGGTGCAAAGCATCCAATCTCTGAGCACATGGTACACAGTCCTTGACTTATTTCACCACGCCACTCTTCCTCTTCCCTACCAAAACCTTTCCGCAATACGCCTATCTGTTGATCGTAGGTCGCCACGATCTGAAGTAACATGCTCATGAGCCTGTTGTAACACTTTCTTTTGGAATTGTGTACCGAATATCCTCATGCATGATAAAGTGCAGTTTGACACTCTTTACTATCTGCCTGTGCTTGCTGCTATTCCAATCACATCTTGTCCAGAGTACTCAGCATGGCTACTTTGCGGCTTAATTTATCTGCATTTGTGTGGGCAACCTCGTAATCATACTCACTGAACTCGAGAAGCCAGGGTGGCAAATGAGTAGATGAGTCTCTTAGACCAAACAACCATTGCAGTTACTCATGATCAGCCTAAACCTTCCATCTTCTACTATACATGAAACACCAGAAATGTAAAATATCGCATAACTGCGGTTATTGAATGGTTACGTTATGCATTATTTAACTGCCCCTGTCCATCAAGCATTTGACTCAAAACACATCCGACTGACCATTACAACCATCATAAGAGACGATGAACCATTTTCTAAAACCCGAAATAACCAGTACGGTATCGGAACTCATTCCTTTCTACAGTTTCTCTGATACAACCTGTCTCTCCTCCTTCCACTATACTACATATTTGTTTCCATATAATAAATCTGGTCCTATCCGAACACTGTAATGCATCACTAACTCAGCTATAGACCTGTTTCACTGCTGACATTGTTCGAAAAACATATCTGAGAAGGTGATTTATTCTAGAAGAGTATCTCACCTTATCAATGAATATATCCTCAGAAAATTACAGTTAGTGTTTCAGAAGTCGTACTCTATTGAGAAAGCCATTTAGATGTTAACTCGCCAAGTTTTATAATGATTAAATTATGAAGTAGTATCGGTTGATATTTCCTGCAACCTACTTAAGGCCTCTGACCGTGTGAATCACAGTATTCTCATAGATAAATAGAAATTTTGTGAGACTGATTGTACAGCCAACCAATGGATAATGTCATATCTAACCAAGTAAATGCAGAAGATTGTACTTCATAATTCAAGTATTATAACCCAGGGACATGAATACCAAGGGTTAGACTTGGGTCTGCTATTGTTCCCCACATATGTAAACGATCTTTGGTCTAATATACAACAAACAGAATTAGTTCTGGTTGCAGACGACACCGGTGCTAAAATCAGTCCAATCATACACACAGAAACAGAGCAAATGGTATACAATATTTTTAAGATTGTCATTGCCTGGTTTTCTGGGAGTGGTCTTGCACTCAATATTAAAAAGACACTAATGTTTTCAAAACTATCGTCGACGGGATTTCTGCGAATGCTCTCACCCTCCATTTTAAAAAGACACAACATATTGAGTTCTGCGTATCTAGAGGTACTGCACCAACGATAACGGTAACACACAGTAAGGAAATAATGAATAGGGTGAAAACTTCCAAATGCTTTTATGTGCACAGTGATGGTAATTTAAACTGGAAAAAGCACATTTTGGAACTCCTTAAAAAGGTTAGTTCAGACTCTTCCGCAATTATAAATGTTACAGACAATGGGGAGAGACAAATCTGTAACTCATCGTATTCTCCGTGTTTTCATTCAATAACGTCATATGGAATAATGTTCTGTGCTAAGTCATCTTTAAAAAGGAAACCCTTCATTGCTCAAAAAACGTGCTGTAAGAATAATATGTGATTCTCAATCGTGATCACTTTTAGAGATCTGTTTAAGGAGTTGAGGATTGTGACTCCTTTTACACAATTTATTTATTCGCTCCTGAAGAGTTTTGTAAATATTTCACTACATTTTAAAAGGAACAACGAAGTACGTAATTATAATGTGGGAAGGAAAAATGGTATTCATTATTCCATGCCAAGGTTGCCGTTAACAGAAGAAGTGGTGCAGGATGTTGCAACAAAAGTTTTGATGACTTGCCTAACAATACAAAATGTCTAACAGAAAGCAAAGTCAAATTCGAAAACCAACTGAGAAAGTTTCTTGTTGGCACTTTCTTCTGTTCTGCACTAAAATTTCTATTGTAACAGTACAAGATGAAGGGTAGGCATTACTAACTCACGTATTTATATTTTAGGGAAAAACATAAACTTATAAATGTTTAGCATATAGCCCTGTTAACGATGTGTACGTAAAGTAACTCATTCGACATTACGATTTATTGTACAAAGTGACCCGTGAACATGAAACTAACTAACTAACTAATCCTTTCACGAAATCCATTACGAATTTACGGCAGTATTTGAACAAACCGACGATCGATTGCATCTGTTCGGCCGTCCATGGTGCTGGAAAATTTTGAATTGCTTCTGTAAAAGGAAGATCAGCATGTATACAACGCTCACCAATTATGTGTCCCAGTTTCTTAACTCGAGTTTGAGCAAAACGGTACTTGCCCATGCACGGCGTCCGACGTGCTAACTGTAGCCTATCAAAAACATTTTTTGGTATTACGGCTGAATAGACAATTGAGACATCTAAATGGATCACATAGCCTTTAGGCTTTAACCCTCTTAAAACTCCGTCTAATAACCGCTGGAAAGCAGCAGGTGCATTTTTTAAACCCAGTGGCATCCCCATTTATCGACAATGTCAACAGGGAGCGGTAAACGGTGTCTTTGGCCAATGTTCAAGTGCTACTTTTAATGGATTGTAACCGGTTTTGAGGTCCCCTGCAGTAAAGTGCCGACATTCACCCAAATTATCCTAGGATAGTTCGGTAATATTAAGGATTTGATAAGCATCTATAATCACAGGAAGACATGTATATATTCTTCCCATCCAATGATCTCTTAGGGATAGTTGCAATATTTGTGCTTCAGGGACTCTCGCTGGGTTCTTGATCCCATCTCGTAGTGGCTGTGCAATGATCTCTTCTGTTAATTCCCTTGTGTCTACAAGAAACCTCTGTTCCGTACCACACTCTACACACACTAAGCATCTTCCCACCTGTGCACTAACTTGTATTGTGTTACGATCTATCTGGTCTGCCTTCCGATGGTCAAAGTTTTCCCGATTCTGTTTAGCGGCTGTTTACCACAATTATGTTTCCTGTTCTTCCTCTGTCGTCATTCAGATACTCGGTAGCCCACTTCCCCACATGAGTAACGCTCTAGTTGCTCCCACTATTTCGCCGGCCGTTGTGGCCGAGCGGCTACAGCGGTTCTATTCCGGAACCGCGCTGCTGGTACGGTCGCACGTTCGAATCCTGTCTCGGGCATGGATGTGTGTGATGTCCTTAGATTAGTTAGGTTTATGTAGTTCTAAGTTAGGGGACTGATGACCTCAGATGTTAAATCCCATACTGGTTAGAGGCATTTGAACCATTTTTCCACTATTTCTGTGTATGGCCCTTGCGCCCACACCTGTTGCACCTCACCTCAGGAGGGAAAAAACAGTGAGCTATCCGTTTCTTCATGACAAAATATATTTCCTCACTTTGGGCCACTGGTCTAAGAGCAGCAACCTCCACCGATAACACATTGTTTGCCTCTGCTTTGTGAAACTGACATATGTTGAGCATTAACTTCGTAAGTCCTACCTGAAACTATTTCCGCTGGCTTATCACAGTTCAAATTACAAATATTGAGCTCCTCACGAAAGATTCCTATAGTATTTTGTTTTTGGTAACACTGACGCAATCCAGCAGCCAACTGCTAAAACGACTGTGCTTTATTTTGGATCTCATGGTATACCACATAAGAATTGGCCTATCATGTTAAACGCAAATTTAGTCACACGAAATATTTCTTCATCTGATTGACCCCTCAGTGCTGCAGTAGCTGTAACATCATTAAAACTTGCAATATCAAGAGGGTTGGACGGAGGTGAGCGGTACTTTACGCTAAAATTTCGAAAATATTGAAATATACTCAGGTACTTTGTATTTTAAAATTTTCTAAGAAAATATTTATTGTATTTAATGCAGTCTTCTTCCAGATTCTGTGATTGTTTTACGTTCTCTCGTTTAGCTTAATCGGAAAATTTAAGTTTAAGGGAGGTGGTCATAATGTCTCCCCCGCTGGGTAGCAGATGCGACTTCCCATATCGATCGTTTTACTCCACAAATAATAGCATTACGTGACCTTAGAACACATAGACATTATATCTCTCTGGGTTGACAGCAACAATTAGGTCAACAATGATTCATTTCCCTTTGGTTCTTTATTGTTTCCTGTTCAGTGCCACTTAGTCCAGTGTTAGATAAAGCTGTGAGTGAAATTGTATTGACAGTCACATACTGAAGGAGAAATATCACAGATTTTGGAAAAATCTACAGATTCTCAAATTGAATTTGCCCCGCAGTCTGTGGGGCACTTTGTCCCGGTCCGTGCGGCATGTCCAAAAGAACAGATACCATCTTAGTATATATATTTATGTCTCACTGCACACTTGACCATTTTCTTCTTCTGTGCGGATGCACAAACAACGCCCCAACTCTTACGGGAATCGATAACGCGCCACAAGTAATAATTATTATTGGTGGGGGCACTACGAATGTAATGTGGGGCACTACTTTGAGAATGTGGGTTTCTCGGGAGGCGTGCAAAAGATAAATCCCTTTGTGTCCACTGTGACTCAAATGGATAGAGCGTCTGCCATGTAAGCAGGAGATCCTGGGTTCGTGGCCCTGTCGGGGCACAAATTTTCATCAGTCTCCGGTGATGCACCTCAACGCCTGTAAGCGGCTAAGGGTTTGCATTTCATTGTAATTTCATTCTAACGAGCTGCATGGTCACGGATAGTATATGTTCTTTCGGACATGTCCGAAAGAACAGACACCATCTTAGTATATAGACAATCTTTGGTATTGCCATGGAAAAGTATTTCCTCTCAGCAGTCTGATACGTTGTTCTTTGAAGTGTGGTATCGAGGGACCTATTTGGTAGTACAGCGTTGACTGTCAATTCCATCTGTTGGATGAGGAAAGATGTACCGTGAAGGAGAGCAAAGATGAATATGAGGTACATATTGAAAAGTGAAAGGAATATAAAATTTGAATAATGATATACATGGCGGGATACATACATACATATACATACATACATACACACACACACACATATATATATATATATATATATATATATATATATATATATATATATACACACACACACTGAAACACGTATGTAACGTAGCAGCGATGGTGAAGCATGATAAAATCTTTGACCAGAGAGCCATTTATCGTGGTTAGTCTGCGCTTGACCGCACGAGTGTTGCGAGCAGTACGCTAGTAGTCGTCATGCAGTAGTCTGGCGATAGCAGTAGCTCAGTTCAGTTGCGTGCAGTATGTCGGTAGCAGTAGCCCAGTGCAGTTGTGTGATGTAGTCTGTCGGCAGTAGTGGTCTAGTCCTGTCACGGTCACGAGCGGGATGCAGTCGCAGGCGTCGACATGGGTCTCTGGTCAAGATGCTGAATGAGGTATATTGTTAATTAAGGTAACCATCAGATAATGTAAAATTTATTTATTGTAATTAATTTTCAACAAGTGCCCCAATAATAATTTTGATTTCAAAGTAATTTTTACAAAACAACCTTTTAATTGAACCAACGATCTCCTTCCATTTCCTTTAAAGAAAAGTTTCAGTTAAATTTCAAAAAAAAAAAAATATTACTTGCGATGCAGTTCCTCCAAGCCGTGGCCAACAATAAGAGCAGAAATTTGACATGCAGTTTCAATGAGGTAAGAAATTAATTATGATTTTTTGCACAGGGCCAAAGACCGATATTTCGGTTTAATTGAGTTATCATTATCACTGAGATTTTCTTATCACTGAATGGACTTTAACTTTTTTTGTGAAGAACTTATATTTGAGTCAGATTGCGATTCTCATTTTTTTATTGTCATTAAATTTAATTGCTAGGGAGGTTAGCATTCTTAAATAATATTGTCATTTTTAAATTTTTGTGGGGAGGTTACACTTGGCGACACCCAGTCCAGGATCGTATTTCGTTGAGAGTCTTTTGAAAAACAGTCAGATATCTGCTCTTATTTGCTTAGATATAATTAGGATTTAGCGCAACGCTTTTACTAATCTTGTGACTTTCTTTCTACAGGTCAACGGCAATTTGTTGCTCTGTTGTATTTGTTTGTTGCCTTTTTGCATTTGTGCTTATTTGTTTTGTGAATATTTGTGACTATTGTAAAAATGCCGCGAAAGACTGTGAATAGTGTATCGCGAGGTATTATGAATGAAATTACCGACTCAAACAACTTTACCGATAGGACATGTCACACGCAGTGTAATGATGACAATCCTGCGTTCACTAACAATCAGTGCATTCCAAACACTAATGATGACTTTTATCTTAATGATGAACAAACAAACTCAATTGTCTCCTCTGTTAATTTGACAACAATTGATGACGCGGGACGCTCTATTGTAATGAGCGCTGCCGAGCCTAACACACCCGATTTGGAGAATTCAAGTAACGTACAGACAAATTTGTCTAATGAAAATGAACAGGATACACAAAGTACGACGGATTTATTTAATTCCGAAATAGTGAGTGACAGTGTAGGTCCGACTGATAATCCTTTTTGTAAATTGCAGAATGACCAAATGGTCACACAAAGCGCGACAATTCCAGGTACACAATCAAACAGCACAGATAATGGAGTAGGTAATGTTACTTTGGAACAATTTATGGCAATAATGCTACAGTTTAGGAACGAACAGAACGAAAAACAAGACAGACTCAGTGAACAGAACAAACAACAACTTAATGAATTTAATAAAAAACTAGACAATAATGATGAAAATTTCAAACAACTTAGTGAACAGGTCAGACAACAGAATGAAAAATTAGATAACAATTCCAGACAGCTTAGTGAACAAATCTGAGCCGTTGCTGCGCAGTGCCATGACACTAAGGAACAATTGCGCGTGGAAATTGAGGCTTGTTCAAAAAAAAAGTAGCGAAGAAATTAGATCTGTTGCTCAGGAATTAAGGGAAATGCAAACAGCCGCAACAGAAACGCTTAGAGACGAAATTAGCGGAGTCGCTAAACAATGCTCTGAAAAAGCTACACAATTACGGGAAGAGTTTAAAGCAATGACGGTAGAACTTTCGCGCACAATGGATGAAAAGATTGACGCGAAATTTGAACAGCAGAACACTCAAACTGACGAGCGGTTTAGTCACCACTTACAAAACAGTGATACGCGTTTCCGCAAATTTATTCAGGATCAAAATAAAGTCAAACGTCAAGTCATGGAAACAATCACTGCACAAAGACAAGAAGACAAACGTAAAATGTTCGCGAAAGCGAAGACGTATGTATACAATAATATTACTACAGTGTCCGACAAAATTAATACCATAGAACAGTTGAACGCGGAATTACGTGATGAAATTTCTGATCTTAAATCAAAAACAGATACACACACAGTAAATATTCAAACAGTGACAGACAGATTCGAACAATTAGAAGTAACACAGGATTGCGATGTCATCAAAGCTGATGTTAAAAAACTGAGCAAAACTACACGTAAGTTGCAAAAACAGATTAATGCGTCCGATTCTAAAACCGATGATCAGGCAAAAATACTGACTGAAAAATATGATGAATTGGCCAGTCGTATTGATGCTATCGAAAGTGCTAATGACAATAAATCAGACGATACTTCACCGGTTTCATTTAATCAAACACCTGAATTTCAAAATTTACAGCAGACAATTAATGAGATCGATTCGTCTAATAACACGTTGCGTAGAAAGTTGTCAAGTTTACAACAAGAAGTAACAGAGATGAAAAGTATTTCAGTTATTAACACATCACAGCAGACGCCACTTTGCGAACATTTGTCAGACTCGTGCAACGCGTATAATTTGGGTAATCTACAGAGAGTACGGGACTTAGATTCCGAACAACCACAGTTCAACAGATTTTCTTACAATCCTGAACCTGTTCCATCACACAGAGACGATAATTTCGATTACAAACATTTTCTGTCAGTGAGAAAGTTAAAAGTGTTTAAAAACGACAGAACACAGATTCACCCACTGGATTGGATACAACAGTTTAGCTTTGCTTTTCCACCGACTTGGCCTGTAACACATAAACTTGAATTTATTTGCAGTTTTTTGGAAGGCGAACCGGCAACTCGTATGAGACCGATCGCGAGGCAATGTTACTCGGTAGAAGAATTTCAGAATGCTTTTCTATCAGCGTACTGGTCGAAGACGACACAGCGCGGAATTAAAGATCAACTAATTAGCTTACCGAATTCTGAGAACTCCAATTTCCCCAGTGTGACGCAGTTTTTTGAGCACATGGTGCAACAAAACCAGTACCTAAGTGAACCGTACAGTGAATCTGCACTCATTCAATTATGTATCTCTAAATTACCACGGTCATTAAGGGTGTCACTTCTAACGGGGCAGTAAAAGGAAAACATTTCAGCATTCAGAGATCTTTTACAGCTTTTGGAAGTACAGCAATCTGATTATTCTTTTGTAAACAAAAACTTTTCGTATAATAACCACGGTCAACAAACTTCCAGTAATTATGATCAGGGACGTAATTTCAATAGGAAAAGTAACAGACGCTTTAGGAACGACAACTACCAAAACTTTAATAACAGCCAAAATCCTAATTATCAATACCGTCAAAATTTTCAGCAACAGGAACCACACTTTAGTAACAATAGAAGTGTTTCACAACAACAACATCAAAACCAGCCGGTTAGCATACCTAACCAACAATGGAATGCACAAGGTCAACCAGGCTTTAATGTTTCGCCGCGTGCACGTATAGTCCCTGATACAAGAAATAGTAACGTACGGCAGCAAGGAAACAACTACGTACAGTGAAGACAGTATTTCAATTCCTATCGCAATGCACCGTATAGGAATGACTTTCACGACAGACGTAAAAACAATGAGCATAATTACCAACATACGTTTAATAACAGTCGGTCTTACCAGCAACAAAGTAATCAACAAGAACATATTCTCATGAATGAACCCGACAGTAGGTATCATCCAGAGCGTAATACGTCTGGAAGAAGTAATAGAACAGTTCAAATAGTAGAAATGCCACAGAACCCTCCTGACAATAATAACACGTCAGATAGAATGTGACTAGATACTGTACAGGTCGCATCTTCCAGTAACACGAGCACTACTTTAGACACGCAGAATGTTGTTCATGAAAATGTAATTATTTTTGACGACATACGAGACACTCTTTTACAGGAAAGACCAGTCGTTCAGAAATCCATTTCACATCCTGTTATCGAAATTAAAATTGGTTCATCGAAATTCTCAGCAGTAATTGATTCCGGCTCACCTATATCTGTAATAAATGAAGAAACTTTTAACGAGTGTAACAAAGAGAATACCTATCCGACATTACCATTAGGCAAAACAAAAGTGAAAGGAGCAGTACCGAGTAAAGGAGTAGACGTTAAATTACAGACTCATTTATCATTTTGTATTGCAGGTCATACCTTCCACTCAAATTTTTGGATTGTTCCTTTATTGACAACAGACGTAATTTTAGGTACGAATTTTCTGATACAACACGACGCAGTTATTGATTTTCAGAATTCTTATTTAATGGTGAAGGATGAAAATATACAATTTGCTATAGAATTTCAGCACTCACTATCTGCGGAAGAGCAAACAATTAATCGCACAGAGGTCATTTCCGCGTCACATAACATAGACTGTAATCCCACATTGTTCACGGATACGTACGTACACAACTATAATACTCCAGACGAAGCTGACTACGACGTAATACAGATGATTTGTGATAAAGTTAGACAAAGCAGTGCAACTACAGACGACGAACGAACGCACTTACACAAAATTCTTTTACAGCAAGCTCCAGTTTCTGACAACATTCCTGGTACTATGTCCGGTTTTATGTATGAATTTCAAATGAAACAGCACGACACATTTAAAGCCAAGCATTATCCCATTCCATATATTCACAGAGAACAAGTTAAAAAAGAATTGCAGGATATGCTTGACCAAGGAATTATAGAACCGGCGGTTAGTCCGTACATAAACCCGCTACATATTGTTAAGAAAAAAGATGGCTCACTTCGCCTTGTACTTGATTCACGTCACATTAATGACATTATTATTAATGAAACAGATCGACCACAGACATTAGAGGAACTTCTACAGAAATTTCACGGTACAGTTATTTATTCTACACTAGATTTGAAATCGGGTTTTTGGCAAATTCAACTTCATCCGAATTGCAGAAAATACACAGCATTTCTTTGTTTTGGCGACTGTTATCAATTTTGCAAATTACCGTTCGGCTTAACTATTTCTTCTGCAGCTTTTATTCGCGGTTTGAACTCAATACTTCCGACAGAACTTAAGGACAGAATTACGACGTATGTAGACGACATTCTTATCGCAGAAGCTAACTGGTCTGAACACAATCTGATTCTTGAACAACTATTACAAACTTTTCATGCACAAGGACTTACAGTTAATCTTAGTAAATCGCACTTTGGCAAAACTTCTATAATATTTCTTGGACACGTAATTTCAGCAGAAGGCATTGCGCCTGATCCGGAAAAACTTCAAGCTCTACGTGACATTACTATTCCTACGACAAAGAAACAATTACGTAGTTTTAGGGCTTAATTAACTTTTTTCGCAAATTTATTCATCACTCCGCTTTAGACACACCCAGATTATGCCAATTAACAGGTAAAAACAGTTTTTGGTCATGGGATAAGCAAGCACATTATGAATTCATGAACCTGAAACATGCTTTGTTGAATGCACCACTTTTATCGCACCCAGATCTTACCAGAAATTTCTCCATTGCCACCGACAGTTCCAACACCGCTTTAGGCGTACACATTTTCCAGGAAATTGAAGAAGATGGCTCAATAGCAATTAAAAACATCCCATTTGCAAGTCGCATTCTGTCACCTGCTGAACGAAATTATTCTGTTACAGAACTTGAAACATTATGTATTGTATGGGCTTTTACGAGATTTCGGCACTTTCTTTATGGCAGACATACCACCGTTTACACAGACCACAGAGCGATACAATTTTTACTTTCGGCTAAATTCACTCACGACAGATTAAGCAGATGGAAACTTTATTTGCAGGAATTTAATTTTACAATAGTACACATTCCCGGCACACAAAATGTTATAGCAGACACACTATCGCGTTCTCTGAGAAACAATCAGCAAGACGTAGCAACCAACTTCTGCAAAGTAAATTTCAGTGTCATGTACATTCAGCAAGTTGCATTTGAAAACTTTATTTCATCGTCATTACAGGACATAGCACAAGAGCAAAATAAAGACAATGTGTGGAAAGAAATTAAACACCTTTGGCAAGATAAGAATAATGTTACGATTAGAAACCATTACATTGTACGCAATGACATTCTGTTTCGCCGCTCTCATCCTGACAGCAACAATTGGTTATTATGCATTCCTTACGAACTGGTTAACAAATTAATCTGGTACACTCATTTAAGTTACGCACATTACGGAGCACGAAAATGTTTTCTTATACTGAGACAGAACTGTTATTTTAACAACATGGAGAAACGTATACGACGAGTTTTAGCGTCTTGTAAAATTTGCCAGAAAGCTAAATCAGACACCACTTCACATATTCCTCCTTTGTATCCCATTGTACCTGTTAAATTAAGACACATGGCCGCAGTAGACATTTTTGGTCCAATTCCGAGAACTAACAGAGGTTTTTGCTACATCTTTGTCGCTGTTGAGCTCACTTCAAAATTTGTTACTTTCACTCCGTTACGCAAAGCTACTGGTAAAACTGTTTCGAAAGCATTTGTAAAACATTTTCTATTTCATGTAGGGCATGTGTTGAAAGTAATTTCTGACAATGGATGTCAATTTCGTTCTGGCATTTGGACACGCATGTTACGAGCTAGAAACATTTCTCCGATTTATATATCCAAGTACCATGCTTCTTCGAACCCTTGTGAACGGTTAATGAAAGAAATTGCTAAGCTGTGCCAAATATACTGCCACAAAAGACATATTGATTGGGATACACACATACTCTCATTCCAAGATGTAATTAATTCCATTCCAAATGAATCCACTATGCTAACTCCGTCTGTTATACTGAAAAACGTTGAAGCACCAAACAAAATTAAAGAATTAGTAAACTTCCCTACCTGTCGTCGACTAAGACACCACGAAATAATTGACATTGCGCTGAACAACATCAAACGTGCCGCAGAGCGCCGGAGAAGACAGCAAAAACAGGTTTGTGCACGCCGCGACTTTCACGTTGGACAGAAGATATTAGTGCGTACACACTATTTATGCAGCAAATTAAAAGGTAAGTGCAGTAAATTTGAACTTCTATACGCAGGCCCATATCGGATTCGCAGCATCCCTCACCCCAATGTTGTACACGTCGAAACTTTGAGAACCAGAAAATCGAAAGGCAACCACCATTGGTCAAATATTAAACCCTTTATTGAATGAAGACACTTTATGATTCGACACACTATGATGCCATTTCCTAATTTTTTTATGACCACTTATGCAATTACACTCCTGGAAGTGGAAAAAAGAACACATTGACACCGGTGTGTCAGACCCACCATACTTGCTCCGGACACTGCGAGAGGGCTGTACAAGCAATGATCACACGCACGGCACAGCGGACACACCAGGAACCGCGGTGTTGGCCGTCGAATGGCGCTAGCTGCGCAGCATTTGTGCACTGCCGCCGTCAGTGTCAGCCAGTTTGCCGTGGCATACGGAGCTCCATCGCAGTCTTTAACACTGGTAGCATGCCGCGACAGCGTGGACGTGAACCGTATGTGCAGTTGACGGAGTGTGAGCGAGGGCGTATGGTGGGCATGCGGGAGGCCGGGTGGACGTACCGCCGAATTGCTCAACACGTGGGGCGTGAGGTCTCCACAGTACATCGATGTTGTCGCCAGTGGTCGGCGGAAGGTGCACGTGCCCGTCGACCTGGGACCGGACCGCAGCGACGCACGGATGCACGCCAAGACCGTAGGATCCTACGCAGTGCCGTAGGGGACCGCACCGCCACTTCCCAGCAAATTAGGGACACTGATGCTCCTGGGGTATCGGCGAGGACCGTTCGCAACCGTCTCCATGAAGCTGGGCTACGGTCCCGCACACCGTTAGGCCGTCTTCCGCTCACGCCCCAACATCGTGCAGCCCGCCTCCAGTGGTGTCGCGACAGGCGTGAATGGAGGGACGAATGGAGACGTGTCGTCTTCAGTGATGAGAGTCGCTTCTGCCTTGGTGCCAATGATGGTCGTATGCGTGTTTGGCGCCGTGCAGGTGAGCGCCACAATCAGGACTGCATACGACCGAGGCACACAGGGCCAACACCCGGCATCATGGTGTGGGGAGCGATCTCCTACACCGGCCGTACACCACTGGTGATCGTCGAGGGGACACTGAATAGTGCACGGTACATCCAAACCGTCATCGAACCCATCGTTCTACCATTCCTAGACCGGCAAGGGAACTTACTGTTCCAACAAGTCAATGCACGTCCGCATGTATCCCGTGCCACCCAACGTGCTCTAGAAGGTGTAAGTCAACTACCCTGGCCAGCAAGATCTCCGGATCTGTCCCCCATTGAGCATGTTTGGGACTGGATGAAGCGTCGTCTCACGCGGTCTGCACGTCCAGCACGAACGCTGGTCCAACTGAGGTGCCAGGTGGAAATGGCATGGCAAGCCGTTCCACAGAACTACATCCAGCATCTCTACGATCGTCTCCATGGGAGAATAGCAGCCTGCATTTCTGCGAAAGTTGGATATACACTGTACTAGTGCCGACATTGTGCATGCTCTGTTGCCTGTGTCTATGTGCCTGTGGTTCTGTCAGTGTGATCATGTGATGTATCTGACCCCAGGAATGTGTCAATAAAGTTTCCCCATCCTGGGACAATGAATTCACGGTGTTCTTATTTCAATTTCCAGGAGTGTATATTCACATGACTAATTACTGATGATTATCGTATTTTTCTTGGCAAGTGCCCGACAAGGTAAGGTTAGCAGGTCGCTTTCCTTGTCGTTACACATCAGACCGTGCACATTTTCCAATTTTTTTTGTGTATGATTGTATTCCAGTTTTGTTTATATGCACTGTGAAATAGTTAAGATATAACACACACCAGTTGACTTTGACTTTTTTGTTGCCCTATGACATCTCAAGATCGTGACTGTTTTACATTTTTTGCTGCTGCATTGTGATATTCTGTGTACATTTTTGCATTTGAACACTGTCAATGTCTTTGACATATTACGTTTTCTGTCATGTTATGCTGTATACGTAATTATGTTACCTAAAACCAGTCATTATTTAGTGAGTATATGATGTAAATGCACGATATTAATCTCTGTTCATCATTTTCAAAAAAAAAAGTAACGTTTAAAGGAAATGGGAACTTCACCTACGGAATGATCGAAAGAAGATGCAATAACTTTATGAGGAAGAGTAAATGGATCAGGATTAACAAGCATTAACAAGAATATACTATACACATCGTAGAATAGCAGTCTTAACTAATTTTTCTTTCAGAACACAAGGCGATTGATGCAGGCTGTCAGACAGAACTACACATCTTAGTTTTAGTGATGAAATATGCTAGAGATAAGGAATAGTTGTATAATGAGAAATGAAGTGATTTTTTGCAGGTGATAATGAATGCTGATGAATAATGATGAAGGATATGCTGTTATGAATAATGAAGTTTTTCTTTATAGGTGATGATAATAATGAAGTTATGATAATATGGATAATGAAGTGATTGATAATGAAGTTTTTTTTTTCTTTACAGATGAGGATAATGTTGAAGTTATGTATTTATGCTATGTAGTTATTTAAGTATTTGTTGCAGTTTGTTTTGACAGCAGGTGTTATATCGCGTAGTAGGATGGCGGAAAGTTTTGGAAAGGACAGCTATGGAACACATTTTATACACATTTCACTACTTGTTAATTCGAAGTTCACTACTTTTCAGCATAGTGTGCGTTTCTTCTTTCAGGTCAATAATCCATTTTGTATTTTTTTCCAGGAGAAGTTTTTCATGATACTTACTAAACCTGTTACTTATTATACCTGCTCTAGTACTTGCATTTTTATTTTTTTACCCATTTGTGTCTATCATTTATAAATGTGATCGCATATACTGCCTTGTTACATAACCTTGCTACAGCTGACTCATGACGAATGACGTTACCTATCCTCATTTGCAGCAATAGGTCAAAAGCAAATATTGTTATGCCTCAGCAATTAATTATCGATCCCAACGCAATGCATTGCTAACAAAAAAATGTATTACCAGTCCCAAGTAGTGATACCAGTTTGAGAAAGTTCTGAGTAATACTGATTAGCTCTGAATAGTAAGTCACTTCAGTAATGACTTGTTAATGATAAAAAAAATATATATATATAAAATAATGCTTTGTAACTGGCCAAGGACTGCCACTGTTTATTGTAATGAGACTACTTATAATGGCCATGATTATTAATGCTATGACTGTAATTAACTGATTTTTAATAATGACTTCGTAATGATCTGAATAATACTGAATGATGAACAATGTTTTATTCTATTCAATACTTGCTGGCCACTGAGTGCCAATAATTAATGTCACTCAATGCATTATGTTATTAATTATGCCATTAATTAGCTCTTGTTTTCAATGTTGATACTTTGTAACTGGAAAAGAATGTGATTGTTTAATAATGCTTTGTAATTAGGAAAAAGCTAATGATCCTTACCATATTGAAATGACAAATGATTAATTAACTATGCCATACTTTGTAACTGGAAAAGAATGTGATTGTTTAATAATGCTTTGTAATTAGGAAAAAGCTAATGATTCTTACTATATTGAAATGACAAATGATTAATTAACTATGCCATACTTTGTAACTGGAAAAGAATGTGACTGTTTAATAATGCTTTGTAATTAGGAAAAAGCTAATGATTCTTACTATATTGAAATGACAAATGATGCTATGCTTTGTAATTAGGAGAAGGCTAATGATTAATACTATATTGGAATGACAAATGATTAATTAACTGTTCTATACTTTGTAACTGGAAAAGAATGCGATTATATAATAATGCTTTGTAACTAGGAAAAGATGGCTACTGATTCTATGTAAAACAATTAATGAACATTTTTCTGTAATACTACATACATGGTACAGAAATGTTCAATAACTGGACTATGAATGCCGCAAACTACTACTGTAATTGTCAATATTATGTGACTTAATGTCCTTCACCTTATGAGCTAACTACCCTGAATTACTGCAATGTCCATTTGTCCTGTCTATCCTAGTGATCATGGAGCACTATCTTTGGTTTTGCACTAATTCTACGTTGGTGTGCCTTGTAAGAGCGTGGTGTTGACACGACATGCTGTCCACCACCGTGAGCGATGAAGACGTTATTATGGTCCCACTGTTTGGTGTACCTAGTGTACTGCCAAAATGAGAACATGGAACATTACTACGACGGTTCAGAGTCTTGGGTACGCTGATAAATTCTGATGGGAAAAGAACTTCAAATTGTGTCACTTGGTGTTGTACTTCTGTGGAAAGATATGGACTTTCATAACAGCTGTGTGCAATCTAAAGTGCTACAACCATGATGCAATCCTTCCCATTCCTATCCTAATTCTTGTCACATAGTGAAGATCATTTTTTGCTAACATCATTTATGTTCATGGGTTATACATTTTTTTTCGATTTGCTGAACTCCAGTGCGAGTACACTTATGTCACTTGTCGACATGATTTTTTTGCCATTATGTTTATTTGTTGTGAAAATGCTAAAGACATTTTTCGATTTGTTCTGAAGTACAGTATATGTACACTCTTGTCTTTTATATTCTATATACATTTTTATTTTGATGATATGTTCTGAACTACAGTGCATGTGCACTTATATTATGTGTTAATATGTTTTCTACTGAACTTCAGTGCCTGTGCACTTTTCTCATTTTTCAATATGATTTGTACTCATTCTGTATACCTTTTATGATTTCCTGATATGTTCATTATGCACTTATGTCATTTGTTACTCATTGTATATACATTTCGTCATCTGCTGATATGTTCTCAACTCCAGTGCGAGTACACTCATGTCATTTGTTAACATGATTTTTTGCCATTCTGTTTATTTGTTCTGAAAATGCTACAGAATTTTTTTTCAGTGTGTGTGCACTTTGTTATCTGTCAAATAATTTGTATATACATTTTTCTGATTTGCTACTATGTTTTGTACTCACATTTTGTCTTTGTCTGATATATTTTGTACTCGGTGCGTGTGCACCACATTTAATTTATGTACTAAATTTGAATATTCCGTAAATTGTAAAAATTTCTTGCGATGGCAAGTCCAAATGACTCACCATCGCTGCCAAACTTTTGCCCCCCCAGTGGAGGGTTATGAAACACGTATGTAACGTAGCAGCGATGGTGAAGCATGATAAAATCTTTGACCAGAGAGCCATTTATCGTGGTTAGTCTGCGCTTGACCGCGCGAGTGTTGCGAACAGTACGCTAGTAGTCGTCATGCAGTACAGTCTGGCGATAGCAGTAGCTCAGTTCAGTTGCGTGCAGTATGTCGGTAGCAGTAGCCCAGTGCAGTTGTGTGATGTAGTCTGTCGGCAGTAGTGGTCTAGTCCTGTCACGGTCGCGAGCGGGACGCAGTCGCAGGCGTCGACATGGGTCTCTGGTCAAGATGCTGAATGAGGTATATTGTTAATTAAGGTAACCATCAGATAATGTAAAGTTTATTTATTGTAATTAATTTTCAACAAGTGCCCCAATAATAATTTTGATTTCAAAGTAATTTTTACAAAACAACCTTTTAATTGAACTAACGATCTCCTTCCATTTCCTTTAATGAAAAGTTTCAGTTAAATTTAAAAAAAAAAAAAAAAATATTACTTGCGATGCAGTTCCTCCAAGCCGTGGCCAACAATAAGAGCAGAAATTTGACATGCAGTTTCAATGAGGTTAGAAATTAATTATGATTTTTTGCACAGGGCCAAAGGCCGATATTTCGGTTTAATTGAGTTATCATTATCACTGAGATTTTCTTATCACTGAATGGACTTTAACTTTTTTTGTGAAGAACTTATATTTGAGTCAGATTGCGATTCTCATTTTTTATTGTCATTAAATTTAATTGCTAGGGAGGTTAGCATTCTTAAATAATATTGTCATTTTTAAATTCTTGTGGGGAGGTTACAACACACCTATAAAATCTCCGTCCTCCCCTCTCTCTCTCTCTCTCTCTCTCTCTCTCTCTCTCTATATATATATATATATATATATATATATATATATATAGATATATATATATATATATATATATATATATTAACTTCCACAGAGCTGAGGGAATGACCACAACTCTTGCCTGATTCACCCATTAGGATTTCAACTGATTAAGCTGTTAGAGTTTCTTAGAAGTTCTTTTTAACTTTGTACCCTTTTAAAACACATTGTTCACATTGCACCATGTGGTATGTAATAGTCTGAATGTAGTCTGGATATTTTACTTAGAAATCTAGCTTAACTGCCACTTGCTTGCTGTTTCCTATTGTGCTTTAGAGAAAGCAGCAACAGTGTTGTCAAGATGAGAGGTAAGTGGAAATTTTGATTAGGGTCATATACGTGTTTTATTCCGGATGGGAATTTGATTTAAAGAGAAGCTGTACTCAGACCACTTACAGTTCAGTACTTTTTTTTTTTTCGAAGGTTAGAATACGAGTTTCAGGTGGATAACAGTTCATAAGGACATAGTTTTCGTAAAACGTAGATTTCTTAAATAGAGTGGGAGGTAAAGTAAAGCAAAATTTCATTTAAAAAATGTAGTGGGGATGTTATTCATTTATTCTGATTGCTAAATAGCTGTAAAACGTCCATCAGTCGCTGCAACAACATGAAGCCCTTGGCAGAATAGGGGAAAGCAACAGGCAAACCTGCTGTGGGCCCCTGGAAACTCAGGAATTAATGGCAAGGAACAAGCTAGTAGAATGACCAGGACAGGCACAATGACTCGATTTATTGTACCGGAACCTGTCATCACGTAAGGTGGCAGTACCACAGAAACTACATAACTGAAACAGGAGGTAGAACGTTTACTGAACTACGAGCCAAAATCAAAAACATGGGAAGTCAATGTTGCTGTACCTTTCAACAGGAGTTCTATGATAATTAAATTGAACAGAAAACTGATCAAACTCGTCGTAGAACTTATGGTTGGACGTGGAACTTCACAAAACATTGGCACTGGATGGATACAGAGCAAAAACCCGCTCCGTGTGGACTACGTGATGAGGAAGACCAAACTGCACCACATCTAATCTTCCAATTCGAAACTCTGGCGGCCAAAAGACACAGAATAGTCGGGTTGGTAGAGCCAGAAGGAAACGTGTCTAATAAGGACATAGTAAAAAGTCTTCTACTACTTCTTAATGGTGCCGGTTTGCTTTACTAGAAATACTGGGATCGAAATACCAGAATAAACTCAGTTTCCGTGGCTGCAGCAGTGGTCTAAGACCTTGTTGTTTTATCTCTCTGCATTAGAAATATCAAATTGAATGGTCTCCACATGAGCCTCTTCATCATTTTGCTTAACATTTAACTTAATGTACCCACTTCTGTCACCTCAATTCTGGGAGCAAACAGCAAACTGCTTAAAAAAGACTGATCAATTGAATGTGTCTCTAGAGGATACAAGGTAAATTATCTTTATTTCACTTCACATTTTACAATGTTTAGTGTAATTATCGGAGCCCCACACCCATATTCAATAGATTTATGTGCACTATATCAGTACATGCATCGTTCCCTACTCTCACCTCAATCAATCAAGAGCATGAATGAAAGTGTACCAGATAAATTTAAATGAACAGTTGCCAGTTCAGTAGTCTTCCGTTTGGCTAAGTATATCGTCAGCTGCTTGTGTTAGATGCCTCAACAGTATAATTCCTGTAGACTTACGATCAGACATAGCACTCAATGTGGATGACATTCTCATGGCAGTGAAGTCAAGGGCTGTCCACAATGAAATGGTGCATCGGTTATTGGAAACCTGTCAACAGGTGAGAGTGACTGTGAACTTAGATAAGTCACAATTCGGCAGAAAAGAAATAAGATTCCTGGAACTCATTGAATCTGCACATGAAATACAAGCTGACCCAGGCAGGAATTGTTCGATTGCGGAATGTCAACTCCAACCAATAAAAAACAATTACACGGTTTTCTCAGACTATTTCATTTCTACCAGCGCTTTGTGAATCGAAACTTAGTAGCCATGCGGTCTTAGGCGCCTTGCCACGTTTCGTGTGGCACCCCCACTGGAGGTTCGAGTTCTCCCTCGGGCATGGGTGTGTGATGTGCTTAGCGTAAGACGCAATAAATCTCCTGTGAACAGCCTGGTATGAGTGTGCATAGGACACAATATTTCGGCAATCGACCACGTTGCCATCATCAGGTGCACTGATGTACTGACCGGCCGTGGGCCGGCGCCAAGTATATATAGGACAATCCCACTCTCGCTCCTTCCTCAGGCGCTTCTTATGAGTCGGTGCGGTCCACTCCCCGTGAGCACTTCAGGTGCAGCGTCCGTTCTCCCGCCAACTGAGGGCTGGGTCCTAGGTCTTCTTGTTCAAGAGGATCTGCCTGCACCGCTCTCGTTATTCTTCCCTCTCCTCCCTTGTTGGGTACAATCTGGCAAATATCCTCTTTCTTCTCAATCCGGCTGATCGCGGGTTCCCACGCCTTGCTAAGGATGTAACCGCTGTCACGATTTAGTTGTGGCTCCTTACTCTGATCTCTATGGCTTCTTTGATGACACAGTCCAGTATTTGGAAGTCTGTGACAGGACTTTGGTTTGGTCATAATCCATGCTGTGGAGTTCCGACAGGCAGTGCTCAGTGATTGCCGACTTACCGGGCTGTTGCAGCCTAGTGTGCCGTTGATGAGCTCGTCATCGCTAATTAATGGTGCGAATGATCTGCCCTATGTATACACCACCGCATTGACAAGGTATCTGATAAATTCCTGATTTACGTAGACCAAGGATGTACTTGACACTACCAAGAAGGCTCTTGGTTTTTCTTGGAGGGCGGAAGATGGTTTTCACTTGGTGTTTCTCGGTACTCAAACACATGACGAGTTGGTGACACTTCGTTCTCAGCCTCAGGCTGGGATGGCTTCGGTTACATATCTGGAGGCTACAGTAGATGGGCACCACTGTTGTGGGCTGGCAGTTGGATTCAACGGATGTCCAGCGCGTCAGAGTCCTCCAATCGGTCCTCACTGGTGGCGAGTCCAGTTACTGCTCGCACTGAGGTTGTCCCCTCACCTGTGGACGAGTGGGAGGTCGCCCCAGGGTGAAGCAGGCGGCGAAAGACTTCCCAGGCGGCAGCATGTAAGGTCTCCCCAGTTTGTCTGACAAACAGGTTCCAGCTTCTGTCTGTGGCTGACATTCTCGCTGAGCTACATGCTGTCGCCTGTCCTGTTCCAGAAAAAAACACTCAGCCTGCAAGATCTGGGCAATCACAGTGGGTGGGATTATTGGTAGTTGGGAGCTACAACGCTAGGTGCGTTATGGGGCCCCTTAGGGACTTGGATGACAAGAAGGGTAAGAAAATCAATGTGCACTCCGTGTGCATACCGGGTGCAATCATTGCAGATGTGGACGCCATGAAGAGCCCAGGGTGCAGCCAACAGCAGGTGGTTGGTCATGTTGGTACCAATTATGTGTGTCACTCTGGATCAGAAGGGATTCTCTCTGGTTTCGATCGGCTAACAGAAGTGGTAAAGGCTGCCAGTCTTGCTTGCATGATGAAAGCATAACTGACCATTATCAGCATAGTCGACAAGACCGATTGCGGACCTCCGGTACAGAGCCGAGTGGAGGGTCTGAATCAGAGGCTCAGGCGATTCTGCGACCGAGTAGGCTGCAGATTCCTCGACTTGCGCCAAAGGGTGGTTGGGTTTCGGGTTCCGCTGAATAAGTCAGGTGTCCACTATACGCAGGAGGCTACACGGGTGGCAGGGGCTGTGTGGCGTAGACTGGGCGGTTTTTTAGGTTAGAGGGTCTCGTGGAAACACAAGAAGGGCTTCAGTCACAAAAGGAGCAGGCTGAACACAGGAAGAACGTAGTTAAAGGAACCATTGATATAACAGTTCTAAATAGTCGTAGCTGTGTTGGGAAAGTACCAGAGCTCCAAGCGCTAATAGAAAGCACTGATGCTCAAATCGTTAAATCACTGAAAGCTGACTAAAGCCGGACATAAGCTTATACGAAATTTTTGCGAAGAACCTAACGGTGTTTCGAAATGATGGGCTAAACACGGTTGACGGTGGTGTGTGTATTGTTGTCAGAAGTAGTTTAACCTGTCGCGAAATTGAAGTAGGCACCTCCTGTGAGTTAGTATGGGCAGAGGTCATTGTTGGCAACCGGGACAAAATAATAATTCGATCCTTTTACCGACCTCCCAATTCAGACGATACAGTTGCTGAAAGGTTGAAAGAAAGCTTGAGTTTGATTTTAAACACGTACACGACTCATACGATAATAGTTGGTGGTGACTTTAATTTACCCTCGATGTGTTGGAGGTACGCATATAATATCATACGAAATTGTGCTAAACGCATTCTCTGAAAATTATTTCGAGCAGTTAGTTCATGAGCCCACGCGAATAGAAAACGATTGTGAAAACACATTTTATCTCTTAGCAACAAATAATCCTGAGTTAATAACGAGCATCAAACCGATTCAGGGATTAGTGAACACAGGGTTGTCGTAGCGAGACTGAATATTGTAATCCCCAAATCCCCTAAAAATAAGAAAAAAATTTACCTATTCAAAAAAGTAGATAAAAATTCACTTGACGCCTTCCTGAGGCACAATCTCCACTCATTACAAATTAATAATATAAGTGTGGAAGAGATGTGGCTGAAATTCAAAGAAATAGTGTCGGCAGCAATTGAGATATTGATACCAAATAAATAAACAAACGACGGAGGTTATCCATCCTTGGTACACAAAACGGGTTAGAACACTGTTGCAGAAACAACAAAACAAACATGCCAAATTTAAACAGACGCAAAATCCCCAAGATTGGTGATCTTTTACAGAAACTCGAAAATTAGTGCGGACTTCAATGCGAGATGCCTAAAACAGTTTCCACAACGAAACGTTCTCTCGAAACCCTACAGAAAATCCACTGAGATGCTGGTCGTATGTGAAGTATGTTAGCGGCAAGAAACAATCAATGCCTTCCCTGCGTGATAGCAATGGAGATACTATCGAAGACAGTGCTGCCAAAGGAGAGTTACTAAACACACTCTTCCGAAACGCCTTGACAAAAGTAGACGAAGTAAATGTTCCAGAATTCGAATCAAGAACAGCTGCCAACGTAAGTAACGTCGACATAAATATCCTCGGAATACTGAAGCAACTTAAATAACTTAATAAAAGCAAGTCTTCTGGTCCAGACTGTATACCAGTTAGGTTCCTTTCAGAGTATACTGATGCATTAGCGCCATACTTAACAATCTCATACAACCGGTCGCTCGACGAAAGATCCGTACCCAAAGACTGGAAAGCTACACAGGTCACACCAATATTCAAGAAAGACAATAGGATTAATCCACCAAGTTACAGGAACATATCGGTAACATCGATATGTAGCAGGATCTTAGAACATATATTGTGTTCGATCATTATGAATTCTCTCGAAGAAAACTGCCTATTAACACACAGTCAACATGGGCTTAGAAAACATCGTTCCTTTGAAACGCAGCAAACTCTTTATTCGCATGAAGTGATGAGTGCTATTGACAAGGGATTTCAGATCGATTCCGTAATTCTGGTTTTCCGGAAGGCTTTTGACACTCTACCACACAAGCGTCTCGTATTGATATTACGTGCTTATGGAATATTTGTGATTTGCTGTCAGAGAGGTCACAGTTCTTAGCAACTGACTAAAAGTCATCGAGTAAAACAGAAGTGATTTCTGGCGTTCTGCAGGGTAGTGTCAAGGCCCTTTGGTGTTCCCTATCTATATAAACAATTTGGGAGACAGTCTGAGCAGCCGTCTTCGGTTGTTTGCATTTGACGCTGTCGTTTATCGACTAATAAATTCATCAGAAGATAAAAAAAACAACTGCAAAATGATTTAGAAAAGATAATTGAATGGTGCGAAAAGTGGCAGTTGACCCTGAATAACGAAAACTGTGAAGTCATCCACATGAGTGCTAAAAGGAACCCGTTAAACTTCGGTTACGCAATAAATCAGTATAATCTAAAAGCAGTAAATTCAATACATACGTAGGTATTACAATTACGAACAACCTAAATTGGAAGAAACACACAGAAAATTTTGTGGGGAAGGCTGACCAAAGACTTCGTTTTACTGGCAGGACACGTATAAAATGTAACAGACCTACCAAGGAGACTGCGTACACTACGCTTGTCCATCCTCTTTTGGAATACTGCTGCGCGGTGTGGGATCCTTACTAGATAGAAGTGATGGATTACGTCGAGAAAGTTCAATGAAAGGCAGCACGTTTTGTATTGTCACGAAACATGGGAGAGAGTGTCACAGAAATGATACAGGATTTGGGCTGGAAATCGTTAAAAGAAAGGCGTTTTTCGTTGCGACGGAATCTTCTCATGAAATTTCAATCACTTACTTTCTCTTCCGAATGCGAAAATATTTTGTTGACACCGACTTACATAGGGAGGAACGATCACCACGATAAAATAAGGGAAATCAGAGCTCCTACGGAAAAATATAGGTGTTCATTCTTTACGCATGCTATACGAGATTGGAACTGTGAATGTGGTTCGCTGAACCCACTGCCAAGCATTTAAATGTGATTTGCAGAGTATCCATGTAGATGTAGATGTAGATATAATATATCATTACACTGTTGGTCACAACGTGTTGTGGATTTCACGGTTCTATGTGCCTTCCCTGAGTCTAGTGGGTCAAGCCTTTTTGCCCAGAAAGTTTTAACGTAATGTCAAAAGTGCAATCCAAAAGGTTACTCGATTAACACATCGCCCGGGATGGCCTCTACAGACTGGCCGTTTGTTAAAATAAAACGTGTAAAATATTCACAATTGCGGCACCCAACTTTTTTTCCGGCTTCTGCACACCTACCTTCTTTCAAAAGATCCCCGAATCTTCCAAGACGAATCTTTAATTTAAATGATTCTTAACCAAAAGAATTCTGTGCTGTGCTGATGGCAACACCCAGCTGCAGCCCTGAGATCTCGCATATGAGTTTCTCCTTTATACACTTACTCTCAAAGTGCGGTTTCCAGGACCTAACTACAATACAGTCCTCAATCTACTGTTCATGCTACCTAGTATAGAGATTCTATTTCCATCAGTTCTTTCATAGCCGAAGCCGGTTGACCAGTCGGCTAGAAACTGGTCTGCCAGTTGCTCTGTAAACTCTGCACCCTTCTGTATTTATTACAGAAATAAAAGCAGGTACAACTGGTAGATGAAATAACTATCGATATAACCTTGCGCTCACGATTTTGTACATCTGCTCCATTAAAATTTTCCCCTGCTGTGATTCTATAAATTTGTCTAACGAACGCGTAAGTTCAGAGTTGAGGCTGGCATTAAGGTTAGCTAAATTCTCGAAGGGGAATGCCCTTAATGGCCCTTCCAGCCAATACAGTTATTCCGCGTCAGGGTCATGACAGTCAGACGAGTGAGTGTAAACGTAAGAGGGAAATCCACCCCGAGTCGAATGCCATTACGTGGCACTCGTCATAGAAATCACCGCTTTCTAAATTTGACTAAATGAATAATTTAATTTCGGAATATCCTCCTCATCTGGTGTGCCGGACAACAATTTTATTAATAATCTCTCCAAAGTAACCAACATCTTTTCCTCTTATCTATAGTCTGCGATACAGTATCTACCAGCCGTGATAACTGTGCTCATAATTTGCCATAGATAAACTGTGACTAAAACAGCTCCCTTGTGAGTCCTGAAATAACCCTCACTTCTCTGTATATCTTTAAACAATTCCAAAAGAATATCTTCCAATCTCCGAATTTCAGTCCTCATTTCAATATCCGCTGATGCCTCATAAGGAAGACATCCAATTGTCTAGAGAAAAACAGAAATCGTACCAGTTGTTGACCGACAACTAAGCGTTCTGCTCCACTCCCGAAAATGTATTACAAACCCAGGACCATTCCATCATCCAAGATGACATCACAATATCGTCACCTGAGGAAAGGAACCGTCCATCATCGCTCTCCTTCCAAAGTGGGTAACTAATGGCAAGCAGAAAGAAGAAACAATAGTAACAAGAACCTGACAATGACACTATAGTAACAAAAGAAAAATATCTTTATCAATGATACGAAAACACTAAATCCACCCGAACACAACTCAATGCAAAAAAAATACTCATAACACAAATATCAGGTATGAATTTAACACTAATATAACACAGGAAATAATCTGCCAACATAATTAATTACGTGACCTCAAAGAATAAGGCCTGCTTGTGCCTAGAACTGTCAAACGGATGAGGTTCCCGTATTCTGCCTCCTGCAGCCTATCGCACCGGGTACACGGGTAACTGTGGCACAGAATCCAAAATACTCTTAAATGGTTTCGCCAGACTGATGTGCACGACAGATATTTTGGTAGGAAACTGTACCTTTCCGCTAATCGGCGAGTTCATCTCCACGACCAGATATGGTCCGTGATATTTGATCAAGATCTTCCTCGCCTTTCCTTCTGGTGTACTAAGATTAATGACCAATACCCACTGCAGTACATGGTACTGTGGTAGTGTGCCCGTTAGCCTATTCGGCGGTTTCTGGCATCCATAGCCTTCGTGTTCGCCTTTTGTACGTTTCTCCACACCTCCCCATTTCTTCTCACGAACTTCATCACTGGTTCTCAGTTGACGCCTAATTTAGGACTTGAAACCTGAAAGTGGGACGGCATTTTCGGCCTGTATACTACCTCAAGTAGTGACATGACTGTTCCCGTGTGGACCTTAGAGTTGCACGTGCAAACTATATACAGAAAATAGATATCCCAGCCGTCATTAAAGCTTAGCATTTTTCAAATGTTCTTACGGTGGTGCTTCATTCTCCTTTTGGCTTGCGGGTGGAATGCGCTCTTTCGTAACTTCCGAAACGCAACACATGGCACAATTGCTCCGTAAGTTCCAAAACTAAGGGTACTTTGAAAGAGGTCACGATGTTAGAAACAACAACTAGCGAGACCATAGCGCGAATAATTATCGAGGAAATTATGGTCCACAGAGACAAGAACAACAGAGTAAAGAGAAACCAGATGTAGAAGTTAGGCCACCGAACACTGCAAAACGTAAACACTGAATTGAAAAATACGGAAGAGGTTAGACAAACTAACGTCCACCCTATTTTATACTAACCACTAAATAAAAGTTAAATTAATAGATCAACAAAATAACACATTAAATAAAAAAAAGAGAGACACAATACACACTGACAATACCTTGTAGTATCAGGTACACTACAACATGCACACAAACAATAAATGGTACACAACAATTAAAAGAATGAAGAAGTGGTAGGACGTAATTATAATAAAGAACTATATCTATCTAATAATTTTGGCCACTATCAGAAAAATTTTGCATTATATAAAATCAGAGCTTTTCTTGTAAATAACTAATATATGTAAAACAACAATTGTAAATATTTCTACGCACCAGAGGGACATCGCCACCAACACCAATCACCAGCTCCCTTAACACCAGATGCTTCGAGATAGCGACGGAGAGGGTACAGACAGGTTGAGAAAGCACTTAGGGCAATAACAACAACATGAAGACCAACGCCACACTGGAAATGCAGGTTGCAGCCAGGTTGGACTTCGGGAGGACAAAGCGCAGCACGGACATTTCATATGTCACGACACTGCTACACAACGGAAGAGTGTGGGGAGAATTATAATACGACGAGACGACATTGAAGGTACAAAAAAATTACTAAGTTCTACAAACTTATCAAGTAACACTTGGAAACACAGTCAGACCCTACAAATCCTATATCACTCCTACACTAACATTCACATATTCCTAGCCTAAGAAGAACAGAAGAATCGTCAAACTAATACAAGAGAATGGCAAACGGAATGTTAAGTAGTACCAACCAACATTATCTAAAAATAGATTCAGCAAAACGAACAGTATTCTCCCTACCACATCATCAAATCGCCATACCGAACCAGGTGTGAAGTACCAAGACGTCACAGCACAATATTGGATGACGATCGTCGGTAGTCAACTACAACATCCAACTGCCATACCGTCCCAGATGTGACAGGGAAGGAGTACCAAGACATCACTGTTTATGCTGTAAACCACAGTCATCATCATTGGTTAAAAGTACCACTCCATGATGGTAATGTCATTAAGTAAGACCCGGCATCGCATGCTAGAGTGCTTCTCTGATGATTTGTGACACCCATACAAATGATTCGACGCCTTCCAGTATTTCAGTGGAGATCGTCGAGCACAGAAACTGACGCAGCACAAAACGAAACAAAAAATTGATAAAATACGAATGTAGAGTTTAGAAAATGATACTTTTGTAAAAATATTTTCTTTTTCCTTTTTTGTAAAAGTAATTATTTTTATTGTGTATGTAAAATCCACAATTTATAGATGCCTTCAAACTTTTGTAACGAAACTTAGTTAGTACAGTTATATAATCTCACAAACTCATGGAAAGTCTATTTATTTCTTTTATATGTAAAATTAAAAAAGAATTTGTGCAGGATTTTTCTTCTTGAAGTAACATTCAAAAACACCTTTTTGGGGTAATAATAGTAATACCAAGGATAGAATTAAGAGGAAACGCTTCTTCATTCTTACAAAAAAAAAAGACACATAAAGAAAAAGATAATGCCTAAATAAATTAAACAAAGTAACACAACAGAGCTTTTGGGTAATTTACGCAAGCTTAATTAAAGAAAAAATATAACCACACAAAAACATAATATACTGTACACTTAAGAGATTTGAAAAAATTAATATTGTAAAAACAAATTTTTAGAAATGAAAAAGACAAACAGAGACACATACTGGCAACGACAAAGAATAACAACCTTTGTAAAGCCTATATTTGCCTAACAACAAAACATAAATTGTAGAATAAAAAAATTGAAACAATAGCTATAAAGAAATCATTATAAACAATTGTTAAGAATGGCTGAGAATAGTTTATTGGAAAATCCAAAAGAACAATTTTTGCCTGACTTTGTCAATGTTTTCCTCGGCATCGACAAACCTCAGACAAAAATTTTGTCAGAAGCAGTGAGGTATGTAAGACGTTGTGGTCTCCTGACCTCCATTGCTTACATACTTCGCCCTCACAATCATGTTCCGCACATCAAGACACTTCATTCGAACCCAAACTCGATAAAATAAAGTCAATGTTGCATGAATTCATGCAAACGATATGCAGTTGACAAGTGAGCGCACCATGGTTGAAATACTCGAGGCTGGCGTGCACACATACATTCCAGACACGACGGTCTCAGAGGCTTTTAGTTCGGGAGAGAGGCCGCACACCGGGACGCCAGGCCCTTCAGAGGATGACCCAGCCATGTCGGCCGGTGACCACCCATACCGGACAGCGTGGGTCCGAGTGAAAAGGGTCAACGACTCCATGTTTGGCTTAAAAGCAAATTCCACTACATTGTGTGGGAGCGGCCAGCCAACGCATTCTTTACACATAGTACACAGTTTCAGAGATTTTCACAGGGAGACAGCAAACGCCAAAGCTATAGGTTTCCGGATTGGTCGCCTTAAACGAAACGTCATTTAGAAGAGCAATGCTGATTGGCAGACGATATATCTGACGCCTTGAGCTGAAGGAATAATGCAAGAGACCGAAAGATATACCCCTTCACGCCTGGCGTGGAGAGGCGCCGTTCCGTTGTCGCTCTTGGAGCGAGAACACGTAACCAGAGCGTGCGCGCTCGTGCATCTACTCGAAAGAGCGAGGAACAAGTCTCTCCTCAGTACATCACTGGGAGAGCACCTCTGTCGAGAGCGAATCAAAGGCCGACCCTATATTGAGTCCTTGCGATTAAGCCTTGTTCACTGTGTTGGCCGACACACTTATTGTGCGGTGTGAATGGACAGTTACAGTTAAACGCCTCCGAGCGAATCTTGAGTGGCATCGCGGTGGTCTGGTTATCTGACCGGTGTACCACGCCAATAGTTAGACTAGGGGCGAATAGGAATCCTTGACTTCATCAAGGCATAAGGAGAGTTTGATTGGCGAAGGTCAATCCAGATAGAATGAGAGTTATATTATTTGTCAGCAGGGAGCGGCGCAGACAGTAGTCATCGCAGCTTACGGCATTGTGCGCTACGGCTATTGCGAGTCCCATATTTCCTCCACAACAGTACACTTTACTGCATTTCACACGTGACAGCCTCGACCGTACCTAGCAACATTCTAAAGGACAATTATTCAAGTTGAGTAGGCGCGCCTCTCAGCCATTCTGCCAAGGCAACAAGCATCTTAAAACTTGTGTAGAAATTTCATTAGCGAATCCTATCCTAGAAAGGTAACTTCACATGCCGAAAAGAACCAGGATATAACTAGTTCAGTTCATAACTAAAAGTGCCATTGTGATTTCTCAGAATATTTGCAAAATAAATAATAACTTTCGTTAGTTCCAGGTTTTTCTTACACTAACTAGCACTACTCCAGTACCCAAGTATCCCACTAGTTACGTAAGAATTTTTGTGAATTTTTGTGTCATTTTCTTACAGCCAGCGACTCCAGAAGATATTTATTGCTGAAATTTTTTAGGTATTTCTCTTTAGAACGTTAGGAGCGTCTGTCTGACTTCTGTAGTAGTGTGGGGGTGCAAATTGCATCTTGCACGAGCCACAGGGTAAAGGGTACATCTCAGATTAATTCCTTGCGCAGAATAACAGATGAAACCCACACCTCAGAACCGTAAGCACATATTTGCAGGTGTTCTGTGGATAGCAAATGTCGAGCTCAAGCATTTAAAATGGCTTTGACACCTCTGTTAACCTCAGCGAAGGGATTCTCTAGTGCAAAGTATCCTCTCCCTCAGCGCAAGGTACACATTCTTTGACATATTCCTCCAAGTCACGCTGCCTGTTCCTCCACCAAAACCATTCTGCCATAAGCCTATCTGTTGTTCGTCGGCCATCAGCAACAGACAACAGCTGGTCATGAGCCTGTTGTAGCACTTCCTTTTGAAGAACTTTCGGGACCACGATTCGTGGTCCCCATTTCGGGACTATGTACAACAAATCTTCAAATATGATAACGTGCGTCTGTGACTTAAAGGTCTGACAGTCTTTATCGTTTGACAGTGCCCCCTGCTGTTGCAAGAAACTCTTGTCCAATGCACTAAACATGGCTATTTTGCGATTTAATGTATCCGCATTTATGTGTCTTATTCCGGACCAACTCGTAATTAAACTCACTAAGCTTTGAGCCCAACGTGGCAAACGAGGAGAGGGACCTTTCAGACTAAACAATCAGTTCAGTGACGCATGATCAGCCACAGCTTTAAATCTTCTACAATTCAAAAAACATCGGTAATGTCTAATATTACGTATGACCGTTAACATTTCCTTTTCGTTCAGTTCAGTGACGAATTATCAGTCACAACTTTAAATCTTCTACCATTCAAAAAATATCAGTAATGTGTAATATCACGTATGACCGTTAACATTTCCTTTTCGTTCGTTGAGCCATTGCTTTACGCCTTATTAAACGGCCACGATATATAAACTACTGGATGTCCCTGCCCATCAAGCATCTGACCCAAAATACAACCCATTGCCTTATTTGATGCATCATGAGAGAGGACGAACTCTCTGACAAAATCTACAATAACTAATACGGGATCAGAAATCATTGTCTCCAATTTCTCCAATGCTACCATTGCTACCTGATACTCCAGCATCCACTGAAACTTTACTCTATTTGTGAGTTATGTAGTTAAGAAAATTATATATTCTCTAAACCATAAATCTCATCTGGTTTTGATGGTATTTCCGATACAGTACTAAAGATTTGTTTCCATTTAATAAGTCGGGTCTTATCTGAGATATGCAATGCGTGACTAACACGGGGCATTTTTCCAGAGAGATTGAAATATCGCCTTGTTAAGCTCTTTTTAAGATATGTGATAATACAGGTGTCAATAGGTTCAGACCTGTTTCTCTGCTGACATCAGGTGATTTGTTACGGAATAGAATCTCACCTTAGCAATAATAATATCCTGAGCAAATCACAGTTTGGCTTTCAGAGGAGTTGCTCTACTGAGAACGCCATTTACATGTTAACTCACAAAATTTTAAAAACATTAAATGATTAAAAGCAACAGTTAGTATTTTCTGCGACCTATCTAAGGCCTTTGACTGTGTGAATCACAGTACTGCCCTAGAGAAACCGTAGGTTTATGAGACTGGTGACACAGAAAATCAATCAAAAAAGTCATATTTAAACAAATGAATGTAAAAAAATTGTGCTTAATGATTCAGCCAGTATAGTCCAGGGACATGATTCCCCAAGGCTCAGTCTTTGGTCTACTATTGTTCCCTGTATATGTAAACTACCTTTGGTCTGATACCAAACAAGAAGAAGTAGTTCTTTTGGCACATAACACTAGTATTATAATCAGTCCAAGCATACGCATGAAACAGATGAAAAGGTAAACGATGTTTTTAAAAGTATCATTAGATTCCCTCAAATGGTCTCACACTCAATTTTAAAAAGGCACACTATATTCAGTTCTGCATATCTATGGGCACTACATCAGAGGTCAAGGTAACAAGTAGTAAGGCAATAATGAGTAGGGTGAAAATTCAAAATTCTTATGTCTCAGTACTAACTAGCATTTAAACTGGAAAAAGTACATTTTGGAATTCCTAAGACAACTTGGTTCAGACACTTTGGCAATTACAAACATAGCAAATATCAGGGAGAGGCAAATCAGTACCTCCATATACCCCATACTTCTATTCATTAACGTCATATGGGATAATGTTCTGGGCCAATTCATCTTTAAAAACGAAATTCTTCATCGCTCAAAAACGTACCGTACGAATAATATGTGGTGCTCACCCATCATCATCTTGCTGTCATCTGCTTAAGGAGTTGAACATTCTGAGCATTCCGACAGACAGTAAAGTAAAATTCGAAAACAATCCGAAAAATCTTCCTGTTTACACTTCTATTCTGTAAAAGAATTTCTATTTTAATTGGTAAACGTTGGTGGACAGGAATTACTAGCTCATATCTGTAATTTTATAGTTATAAATGATTACCATGTAGCCATCTTCACAAATTAATTTGCGATGTTTATTTCAAATGACTTATTACACATCATTACTATTTGTTGTACAAAATGATCCATGCAACATGAATCTACCTTACTAACTAATGTCTTCAAAGTTTCAGTTGTATTCACCAAATCCCTTATGAATTTACTATAGTGGTTGCTCAAAGCGACGAACAACTGCATCTGCTTGTCAAATGTGTTGACTTAACCTACTAAAATCATCCTCCAATCGTCTCACACGTTCTGGTATAACAGCTAAATACACTATTCAGCCATTCAAATTGATCATGTATGGACCTTAGGCTTTAACCATCCTAAAAATCCGTCCAATAACCGGTGAAAAGTATCAGGAGCGTTTTCCAAACCGAAGGCCTGATTAAGAAGGTTCAAAATTATTCGTCAGCTGAAGGCGAGAAGCAATTTCAAAAACACACCACCGCTGAAGGCCTGAATTACAAGTGAGGAAGGCAGTTACACCTTAACAAATACTAACATATTTTCTTCTTAACAGTCAAACGGTAACAAGCTATAGTAAATGCTAAAGGTCTGATTAAGAATGTTGAAAATTATTTGTCGCCTGAAGGCCACAAGCAATATTACAAACAATTAAAGGCTGAAGGCCGGATTAAGAAAGGATTCAAAATTATTGGGGTCAGAAGGCCACAAGCATTTTTCGGAATACGCAATGGCTGATGACCTCAATTACAAGTAAGGAAGGCAGTTGCATGTTCAAATACTAAAACCTTTCTGAAACAATCTTAACGAACCATAATAGGCCATAGTGACGTCTGCAAGCCATGTTAAGAGAAAATTGAAAAAAGTTTGTCGGCTGAAGGCCACAAGCAGTGTTACGAACAATTAACGGCTGAAGGCCGGAATTACAATTGGGGAAGGCAATAACATGTAAAAACATTAGGGTAAATTTAAAAAAATTGTGACAACTTGTCCAAATAAGACGGAGTGATATACAGACAGTGCTCCCTGGATCGACCCTAGGAAGGTGACAACAGCTGTATAAGCGGTGATACAGACAGCCAGGAGTTGTACTCACGTAACAATACGGCAAATCACACTAGGGGTAGATTAAGCACCCACTGACCGACTAACCAATCCGCCTAACGTCCGATCACTGCTACAACGATGGAATATTTTTAAACAATGGCGAAGAGATGGACAGCACCACGTCTTCAGAAACACACCCAAGGCCGATGGAAACACTGGAACCAAGGTATACCTCCCAAAACATGTTCACAGTACAGTTCAAGAAGTTGTCGAACTACATGCATTGTCGGGCAGCATCAATACGACAAGGAAAGGTACACCGCCAGAAAAGTACGCTAACCTCCAGGGCAAGTAACTGGGCCGTTTGCTGCCACAAGGCAGAAAATACCGCTGGTTGCACATCAATAATAATAATAATACTAAATCCAAACTAACATTAAGGAGTAGAATTCGGCTAATAGCTTCTGCCATCCTGACAGATTCCACTTGTTGCGGTTGGTCTCACCGACCCTGGGGGCAGCAACACGCAAACAACAGCGAGATCTCAAACAGTGGCGGTGTCAGTACTGGACACAGGTCACTCAACTTCAAACGTCCTGGGTTCGGTCGTCGGCTACAGCCCCTCGGTCTGACAGTGCCGCACGCCACCAGCGGTGCCGGCCCGCCATAGCGCTGCGGACCTCCTCCCCGCTCCGTCCAAAGCCGAACTGATGTCCGTTCGCCACCCTTACCAAATCCAGTAAGCAGACAGCATTAAAATAACTGCTCATTCAAAACCAGAAGATACACTCGGCTCCTGGAGAACAATTCCACCAGCATCTCACAGTACTAAAACCAGTCTCTGTGAAACTTCACGGACGAATTATTAGTCGGAACAAACACAGGGAAGCCAGAAGCGGTCGGAAGACCAAATGCTCGTCGTCCGCTGTGACTACCGACAGAACGACCAACCAACGGTCGTCTTCGGCAGGCGAACACATACACACACACACACACACACACACACACACACACACACACACACACACACACCGGCCGAAGTGGCCGTGCGGTTAAAGGCGCTGCAGTCTGGAACCGCAAGACCGCTACGGTCGCAGGTTCGAATCCTGCCTCGGGCATGGATGTTTGTGATGTCCTTAGGTTAGTTAGGTTTAACTAGTTCTAAGTTCTAGGGGACTAATGACCTCAGCAGTTGAGTCCCATAGTGCTCAGAGCCATTTGAACCACACACACACACAAACATAAGTTAAAGTGACACTACTCGAATATCACGGTCCATTCAACTATAACTCGCTGATTCCGGTCCTTTACGTGGTCGTGCACTCTCGCGACCACATCCTTCCGTCTGACAGTGCATGTGTGTCGCCAGCGGTTGGGCGTGTACTGGCTGTTCGGACCTCACTACTGCTCCGTCCCAAATCGCTAGCTTGACACACGACCACCCGGAAATTCTAGAGGCTGCTCCAAAGATGGTAACACAGTAGGCGCTATCGATAAGCGCTGCTGCTGCCACTCACGGACAGACAAGGCGAGCAAACCTAGTGGCGCCAGTGAACACACTAAGCAAACGAGACGCCAGTATCGCTATTACGAGATGTCATTCTATGAACGGCATCAACGTGAGCCGCACACTGCTCATGTACCTTATATCGTGGTGGCCCTGTCACCTCCTGTTTACCTGGTCCAGGCTGATAACGGACACATGTGCCCACGTGTCTATCAGAAACTTCTGTTACACATCGCCCACTAAGCGCACTGGGAAACTTTCCGTCTGCACACTAACTTCTCCAGTGTTACGACGTGTCTGGACTACTTGCTGACAATCGAACCATTGCGTTTCAGTTTAACACCTGCTGCTCCAAAAGGTGCTTCCTGTTCTTCTCTTCTGATATTCAGATGCTTGGTGGCCCACTTCCCCACAAGAGTAACATTCTGGATGTTTACACCGTTTCTGCATATGGCCCTTGCGTCACGCCCACAGCATCTGACCTCAGAAGCGAATAAATGGTGATCTCCCTGTTGCTTCAGAAAAATATATTTCCTCCAATTGCGCCTTAAATCTAAGAGATGCAGTTATACTTTGTTCTCCTCCGCATTGTGTATAGGCACATAGATCTGAGCATCGACTTTTCCAGTCCTGTCAGAAAGTGCTTCTATTTACTCACTGCAGTTCAGATTCAGACTACTGAGTTCTCGGAATAAGGTTTGTATGGTACTTTGCTTTTGGTAGGGCTGAAGTAGTCCAGCAGCCAACTGCTGAAACGACTGTGCTTTACTTAGGGTCTTCAAATGTTGCTCTTTGAATAATTAATAAAATATGCCCCAAACGTTTAATCCGGGATGAATTTAAGGAGACTAAAATCATTCATGATCCAAAAAAAAATTATAGAAACAAAGATTTAAATAATTTTCCTCCAATTTCACTGCAATTCTGATTATAAATTAATAGCTAGAATAGTAAGCAAGAGAATTTCATGGCTTACAGATAAAATTATTAGTAAACGTCAGAACTGATCGCAAGACAGAACCATTTTTCAGAATCTAGCAGAATAAAGAGATATCATTGCAATAATTTCTGTAACAAACAGAAAGTGTGCTTTATTTTTTTTTTTTTTAGGATTTTATAAAGCCTTCGATGTAGTAAATCATGAATATCTTCTACAGACGTTGAAGAAAATAGTATTCATAGATAGGGTCATACAGTTGTTAAAGAACATAGCAACTGGAATAAATGTAAAAATACCTGTGAATTGCCAACAATCCAAGCCGATACAAATAAAACGAGGTGTTCTTCAAGGTAGTCCTTTGTCCATGTCGCTTTTCGCCGTTGCACTGGAACGTTTCCTAAGAAATGTCCATGCTAGATTAAAAGGCTTAACATTACCAGTAAATAAAACAGCTATGAGAGCCTATGCTGATGATATAGGGGTCATTATAAGGGATAAGGAAGAGGTAACGACGCTAGCAGCAGTGACTGATACTTACTGTAGAGTATCTGGAGCCAATGCAAACGAAAGAAAAAGTAACATGCTAAATCTCCAAGGTATTGTTAATATCAACATCGAGTGGGCAAAATTTGTCCGACAACATAAAACACTTGGGACCACCCTGACAGCATGCCCCATGACAATGACGGCTTTAAATTGAAAAGTTGCAGCAGATAAAGTGCACGGAGCCATTAAAGGGAATTTAACTCCATGTATGATCCAAGTTCAAACAACAGTCCATATCAATTCATGCATCCTTGATAAATCTTATTATATTGCCCAATTATTTCCAATACCGAAAACGATAGCGAGGAGAATAATGTACAGAATCACAAACTTTTTGTGGAAAGGTGAAGTGTTCAGAGAATCTGCTATAGTGGCCACTTCAGGGACTAAAATTGGTGCACTAGAATTAACTAATATAACACTTTTTATGAAAAGGCAAGTTAATGTAATAATGTAATGTAATAATGTAGTAAGAGAGTCTCGAGAAAGCATAACCAGCAAACTTTTCGAGATCATAAACATCGAAGCCTGCCTCCCCCGACTGACGTGCAGAATGTCAACGGTCGTTTGCAGCATGTGAGGGTTTTCTCTGTTGAGTTCATTGATGTAAGTGCAGAAATGAGACAGTCATGACACTCAGCATCAAGAGCCATAATGCAGTAACGAAAAAAATCGAAGGAAGGAACAAAATAGAACGACAGTTTCCAAACAATGATTGGACTGAGATTTGAAAACACATTAGTTCTAAAGTGTTCACGTCTAATATAAAAACGTCGTGGTACAAGACAGTTAACAATGTAATTAGCGCCAATGAAAGACTGTACGCATTCGGACTCTGTGGAACAAATTTAGGTCAACAATTCCATCCAGTTGACACAATAGTTCGTACATATTTTGCAGTGAACACATAGTGCGTAGCGGGGCGATCACTCTGTTGTAAAAATAATTCAAAAGCCAAGATCGCTTAAATACTGTTTACTGCATAACCGGTTTCAACACACGGAAGGTGCCATCATCGGATCTGTGAAGATATAACATGACAGGTTTGAGGAAGGGCTTACATGAGCTACACTATATACATCTATATACATTTCTATTAGTACAGTACCACATACCTGAATGTAGCTTAACATTTTTAAACCATCTGAATGAAAGGCATTATCCATATTAGCGTCTTACAAAACTCCATATGGCGCTAATATGGATAATACATTTACTTCAGATGTTTTTACTCTGTAATTGACGTACTTTATAGTGTGTGTAGTATACATAGTACGCATAGCATTTATAGTATGTACAGTTAGTGTACGCTAAAGTGTTCTTTGCAAGGGTATTTGATTAGCAGTAATAGTGAAGTAGTAGCTAGTAGTAATGAGTGGTTATACCATAGGACTGTGTGAGCACTGCTTGGACGGCGCTATCCACAGGCCGGTTGTGAATCACTAGAATCGCAGCAGGTAAACCGGCGCGGAATAAGGCGGTGTGATGCCGACCGTTGTTAGTCGAGCAGCGGTCATGTACCAAATAGTTTTATCTTGTGACTTCGGCTTTACATATCTGATGGAAAAGAATGAGAGCAGTTTTTTTATTTTCTTGTGACAATGATTTTATATCACGTGGTCTGCCTCAGGTATCGTTATAACCAAATGGTTTATAAACGTTAAGATACATTCAGGTGTGTGGTACTGTACTAATAGTAATGTATATAGTGTAACTCACGTAAGCCCTCACTCAAACCTGTCATGTTATATCTTCACAGATCCGATGATTGCACCTTCAGTGTGTTGAAACCGGTTACCCATTAAACAGTATTTAAGCGATCTTGGCTTTTGAATTATTTATAAATTCGTAGATACACTTGCAGAGGTCACATGAATAGTTGGAAGTGGATCCAAGAGCAAATAGCTCTGATTACAAGGACATACCCTGAGAGTATATTGCTCTCACTGATACACGGGCCTGAAGCACGCTTTTTCCCAGAGGCAGAAAGTAACACTGTGTCCTGGTTGCTGGGAAATTTTGTTAATTACGTCATTAAAAAACTAAGATCCTACAGCACCATAAAGTTCAGGAACCCATGCTTTGTGAATACCACAACATTAGAAGGTATTCGAAACACAAGAATAAGTTCGGTAATATGTTAAATATTATAGTTCATAGAATGGGCATTGGTTAATATAAAAAAGAAGACTGTGTTGACAGTGATGTATTGTAGCTACCTTAAGGATATTATTTAAATTTTTAGTGTAAGCTTTTGGTTTGTATTTTTTCTACTTCAGAAAGTAGTTTTTGAAGTTTTGTGAGATAATGTACATACATTATGTGACAGTCAGATTGTTTGTTTAATAGTGTCAAAACCCAGAACAATATAGCTGCATTAATGGTTTATAGTATTAATGTAAAAATTTACAGTTTTTATGGAAATGTCTTTATCGATTGGCTAAAAACCATAATATTGTATCCAATATAATGCAATATTCAATTGCTGGCTAATTGCCCTGTTCATTTTTGCACTGTGATGTGTAAGTCAGTTTTTCAGTGAAAGATCTATTATATAGGTCTGAACACTTCAGATAATTACCATTCCACTCATGTCCAGAAAGTGTAGTTTGGAAGGCTAGTCACTTTTAGAAAGTCTCCTCTCCGACATTCTCAGGTATTTAAGAGATTGTATAATACGATTTTTAAATTGTTTTTATGTGTGATGGACATAAATGTTCCATATTCTGTGTAATTTTTAGTGACTTCCATATAATCGCGTGAAATTCTCATAGCTAGTCTGACTGAGCTGAGAAGGTTAAAGATGAGTTTCTTCCCTTGACCTGTCTCTCACGGAGACGATTTCCTCTTGTACATTAATATATTAAAAGTATCCCAAAAAACTTGCTGAAATCCTTCATAAAGTGCTATTTATGCTTGTGTAAAGTTTGGAGCACATGTAATTCAAAGTGCAGATTTTTATTTATTCACGTTTGAAGGAGTCTGAATGACTATAAAAACTTTTCTTTGTATTCAAATTAATTCTTACTGGTAATTTAGTCAGTAACACAAACTTCTGTTTATTTCTTTAACATCAGCATAACTGCAATGATCAAACTGTTTTTATTTAAATCATTTCCTGTATAAATGTTAGCATAATTAGTGCATGTAATTACTATGTATTTGGAAGGTGTAAAATTGTTCCTTAAATAAATGTTTTAAAAAAATAAGTAGCTAGCGGTGCTGTCTCTGGATCACGGGGTCCCGAGTTCGATTCCCGGCCTGGTTGGGTATTTTCTCTTCCCAGGGAATGGGTGTAGATGTGTTGTCCCTCTCATTTCATCATCATTTTTGAACGTGTCTGAAATTAGACTCTATAAAGATTGGGACACTGGACGGGCTCTGATGACCGTGCAGTTGAGTGTCCACAAACGCGAATCGGGGGCAACGACTAAGTGTGACTGTGCCTATTCGCAGTTAACTCTTTATCTTATTTTTGTAGATTTCAGCTCCAGTCAAAATTAACGTCTTGCTTTCAGCGTTCATTGCACGTTGAACGGTATATGGAATTTTTCTTGCTAATTACGGAACATTATGAACAGTTCCACTTATCCACTAATGCAAGCTATTGTCCCAATCCCCCCCCCCCTTTTCGAACACGTGGCGCGTGATGTATCTTCGCAGTTCAGTCTGATTTAGTAAGTTGTTGATCTCACAAGAGTAGCATAATTGAACAGATTTCTGAAACTTCCCTCATTTCGATTTCAGTTCATTGTCTAGTTCCCAGGTGTCTTCGTTGTCTCAGCATGTGTTAAGAACGGATCTCAAAGCCTTACCTTCGCAGATCGTAACTCACGGTAATACATCCTGTCCAATTTGTTTAGCTATTCTGAATTTTACCACTCATATTATGCAGGATATTTGTTCATGACGACCACGTGTTGGCGGATTGTGAGAAACGTTACATGTCACATTTACTGTTTCTTGGGGTTAAAGTTCCAAATTAGTTTCAGAACTTCTTCTATGGTACAACTATTAACAGTTCATTCTTACTGATGAATTCTTGTTAACATGCTTCGTGCACTCAAGCCAAGGGGACGACCGTTTGCCAACCCCGTGCATACTGATGGAGTTTTTCTTTGTTCTTATATTTGTCCCGAATCTCTATTGTATGTGTATATGTGCGTGAATGTCGCCATTGAAATATTCCTCTGACCCTGATCTTATTAATAATTAATGACTAATCTTGACAGGGTCTCCAACATGCAGTTTTCATTTTGTAACCCAGCCGAGAGCAATATTAAAAACAGCAGCCATCACCCATTCGTTAGATGTTTAGTTTACTAGTTTGTTCAGTTGTGTCTATAACAAAAGTGATATTTTTACCAAAGCAGGTGCTTACATATACTCTCGCAAATTTCCATTCTTATGTCCTACTGCTTTTCTTTGTGCAAGAGGTAAATATGGGGAAGTTATTTATTTAATATTTATTCAACTATCTTAAATGTGCAGATCCAACAAGACAGTTCTTTTAAATATCAAAGGTTTTTCTTTTCTGTACAATGAAGATCCAGAGAAACTGGTACACGTGCTTCATATCCCGTAGGGCCCCGTGAGCACGCAGCACTGCCACAACTTGTCGTGACATGGACTCGACTAATGTCTGAAGTAGCGCTGGAGGGAATTGACACCATGAGTCCTGCAAGGCTTCCTATAAATCAGCAACAGTAAGAGGGCATGGAGATCTCTTCTGAACAGCACGTTGCAAGAAATCACATATATGCACCAAAATGTTCATGCCTGGGGAGTATGGTGACAGCGGAAGTGTTTAAACTCATAAAAGTATTCCTGTAGCTACTCTGTAGCAATTCTGGACGTGTGGGGTGTCACATTGTGCTGCTGGAATTGCCCAAGTTTGTCGGGATTCACAATGGACATGGAGGGATGCAGGCGATCAGACAGGATGCTTAAGTACGTGTCACCTGTCACACTTGTATCTAGACTTACCAGCGCTTCCTTATCACTCCAACTGCATACGCCCTACACCATTACAGAGCTTAGAGCTGTTATATTCTTTTAGAAATTCTCTGTCATCATAGTACACTTTGTAAATCATTATTCACATTGCACCATGATATACGCAACAGTTTGAATATTGTTAGGAAATTTCATTTTGAAATTGAAATCTAGATTAGCTATTGCCTGTTTGCCGTTTGCTGTTGTGCTTTCGAGAAATCTGCACCAGTGTTGTCACAAGACGCGAGGTAAGTGGAGATTTTGATTAGGAGCATGTTGATTTACTACAGTTGCACATTTAGTGTAAAGAGAGGTTGTATTTAACCAGTTATAGTTCAGTTAAATTTAGGTTATGTTTCGTGATAGGTTAGCAAGCGAGTTTAACGTGGTTAACACATTGTAAGGACGTTGGTTTGGTAATACGTACATTATTTTTTTGGTTATACGTACATTATTTTATATTGATTGGGAGGTAAATTAAGGATAAATTTCATACAGAAACAACAATATAGTGGGAATGTTACTCAATTATTGAGATTGCTAAGCAGCTGTGAAATATCTATCGGACCCTGCATCGAGATCAAAGGTCATTTCAGAATGCAATGAAGACCTTCGGGCACTAGGGGAAAGCAATAGAGTAAACCTGCTGTGGGTCCTTGGTCATTCAGGAATTAGTGCCAATGAACAAACTAACAGAATGGCCAGGACAGGGTTGATTGGACCTGTAGTTGCATAACCGAAGATGGTTCAAATGGCTCTAAGCACTATAGGACTTAACCTCTGAGGTCATCAGTTCCCTAGGGACTCAGAAATACTTAAACCTAACTAACCTAAGGGCAGCACACACATCCAAGCCCGAGGCAGGACACAGAGGAGAAAGCCGCTAAATGTGGACTACGTGGTGAGGAAGACGAAACTGCAACACATCTAACCTTCCACTGCGAAGCTCTGGCGGGCGAACGACACAGAATCTCCGAATCGGTAGACCCTACGGATATCGTGTTTCATAAGGACCCAGCAAACAGTCTTCTACCAATTCTTAATGTTTCCGGTTGTCATTACGAGAATCACAGGGAGCGAAACAGCACAATGAATTCAATTTCCGTGGAGGCAACAGGGGTGTAATACCATTGATGTTTTTACCTCCCTTCATTAAACATATCAGATTGCAGGGTGTCTATCACCTCAATTCTGGGCGCAATCTGTAAACTACATAGAAGAGACTGAGCACCTGAGCGTGTCTATAGTGTCGACAAGGTATGCTATTTTTATTTCACTTCACATTTTACTAAGCTTTTGGTAATCGGAGCCCCACACGCAAATTCAGTAGATCTATGTCCTTTATGTCAGTATATACATCCTTCCCTCCTCTCGCCTGATGAATGAAAAGCATGAGTGAGGGTGTACAAGATAAATTTCAGTATCTATATATGTGGGAGTAAAAGTAGTCGGTTAGAGTGGCAGAATAGCCAACCCTATAAGTACGTACCGGGGAGAAAACAGGCTTCTGTTCGCCTTGGACGAAGCTCTTGTACAGTCTGTCACCACAAAGTAGGGATCTCTCTTTGCTCTTCTGTGGGAACAGGACGCGTGGGTTGCAAAGTAGTTCGCTCAGCAGTGTTCCGGCAGACGCGACATGGGCGATTAACTGTGAGTCTGCGTATTCATAGTTCATTCTTATCTTATTTTTGTAGATTTCAACTCCACTGAAAATTAATGTCTTGCTCTCATCTCTCATTGCTCTTTGAGTGGTATACGGAATTTTTCTTCCTAATTCTGGAAAATTATGAACAATTGAACACGCATTAGACACGCATGAAAGTTGTTTTTCTGCTCCACCCTTGTTCAAACATGTGGACTTGTGATATATCTTCTCAGTTCAGTTTGATATTACTTCATTGTTTGGTCTCTCGAGTACAGCATAATTGAACAAAGAATGAGATTTTTACCCTGCAGCGGAGTGTGCACTGATATGAAACTTCCTGGCAGATTAAAACTGTGTGCCGTCTCTTTCTGCCAGGAGTGCTAGTTCTGCAAGTTTCGCAGGAGAGCTTCTGTAAAGTTTGGAAGGTAGGAGACGAGGTACTGGCAGAAGTGAAACTGTGAGGATGGGGCGTGAGTCGTGCTTGGGTAGCTCAGTTGGCACGGTCAGTTCGCCGGCGGTCGGCGTGGAGGTAAGACGTAGTGTGGTGTGCGCTGCGCCGTCTGTGCTTCCGCGTGGTAAGTCTTGGCGCTTGCTGCGGCTTAAAACTCTGTTTATAGAAGACTTCGAGAAGTAATGAGTAGCATGCAGTGATGGCTCAACCAAGTCGAAAAGATACGTTGAAGCTGACCATTGATCCTCGATATGTCAGACCCAAGTCGTTTGAAATAGAAAATTGGTTAGAAGAAGATGTGAAGCTCTCCTTTAATGATGTAATTGGGATCCACCGGTCGATTGTAGCTTGTGTCGTGTTTGTTAAAATGCGTAGTTCCGAGTTGTGCGAGAAAGCAGTTGAGTCTTCCGGACGTGTCATGAAATGAAAGCACTCATATGGAAACGTTGGTGATGTTACCGTTGCACATGCTGGTTTTGGCATTCGCACAGTTCAAATCTTCGAGTTGCCTTTTGAGATTACAACACATCAAATTAATGCTGTAATTTCCCCCTTTGGGAAGGTGCTCAGCAACTTTGCCGAGAAATGGTCAAGCGCGCATAAATTCCCAGTACTAAATGGCGTTCGGCAGCTTCGTGTAGAGTTACAAAATCACATCCCGTCGTACATCAATGTCTGCGGATACAGAGGGATTGTAATTTATGACGACCAACCGCGAACCTGTGCCGCCTGTATCAAACCTGGGCACGTTCGCGCAGAATGTATACAGCGGCGCGTTGCACAGCTGCCGGCCGGCGAGGCCGCCAGGCCAGCGGCGATGACAACACTGCCTGGAACCTACGCCGTCGTGGCACGCGAACGGCCGACTGCCTCCTCAGCCCCTGAATTGTGTGCAAATACAAATTCTCCAGACACTGAAATTCCAATGGACGTCAGTGCCGTCAGACGACCTACAAGTGTCCCGCCAATCTACGGAAACAGTTGAAGTTCCCCCGAAACAGGCACCTGCAACTGTAAAGGCAGCAGATCCACCTGAAAATGAAGACCGACACACCTTGCAGGAAAGCGACACTAACTTGGGTTCTGAAGAAAGTCCGTCGAGAGGCAATTCTCCAAAAAAAATAGGAAACGCCGGCTGGCGCGAAAAGGTGCAGAGGAGACGGCTCCCACACTCCGCCAAAAAGCGAAGGAAATAGGTAGTACCTTAAGCCAACAGATGTATAGCAACACGAAAGCGACACCAGTTTCTGAGGAGCGTTCCCCTTCTGCGCTGGAAAAACGAGACGTCCAAGGAAAGCCAACAAAGAAAGCATCCAACCACCCCCAAGAAACGAGTCACTCTCATGAACCTTCATTCGTCCCACCCACGACGACAACCTCAACCAGCTGGGCAGATGAAAGCGACCATAACAATGCCGACGAAGAAATGACAGAAGTTTCAGAAACAAAGAAAGACTGTAAGCTAGCCCCACAGGTGGCTCATTTCTTCAACGAAGACGTATCCGCGAACAACATTCTAAAGAACACGGACACACCACTGAAACATTTGCTACCGGTGAATATTATTAAAATGCGTTTTAAAGCTGACGCTTGCGAGACTAAACAGAAGAATGTTTTTTAAAGTTAGATCAAGTAGAACGAAGAATGTCTGACATACAAGCATACAAAATCGCGACAGTAAATCTTAATAAGATTCATAGTTCCTTTAAACTACAGAACTTAAAAGATTTTATATATGCTTCTGACAGTGACATTATACTTTTACAAGAAGTGACAGACATTGAGCTTGGTAACGTACCTGGCTTCATCGCCATTACAAACCCAGAGCATGGAGCGGAAATGGGCACGGCTCTGCTCACAAAGGAGGACATAATAGTCCAAGATGTAGTAAAACTACCAAACAGTAAAGGCATAGCGGCCACAATAAACAACATACGACTCATTAACGTGTATGCACCTTCAGGATCCAGTAACAGGCACCGAAGAACGGAGTTCTTTAAAGAATAAATTGTCCCACTATTTGGAACTCGATATGAACACCTTATCCTGGGAGGAGATTTTTAACTGTGTTTTGCATGCCAAAGACCAAACTCCCAATTTCAACAAGTGTACTGAACTGGAACGTATAGTTAATGCCTTAAGACTAATAGACTCATGGGAACATATGCACGGTGCAGCCCCTGGATTCACCCACGCCACAAGTCACTCGGCGAGCCGACTCAACAGGATATATGTAACACCTCATTTTGCAGTCCAAAGTATGGCCTACCGTTTTTTCGGATCATGCTGCATACTTATGCTCAATCAATCTGATAAAACAAGGACCTTCCGAGGTAGAGGCACATGGAAGCTCAACGTGTCACATCTGGAAGACCATGCTTGTCAGGAGGCATTTTACAAGGTATGGAGAGAGTGTGAAAGCACATTTAGCTGGTGCAACTGTGGCACTGACTGGTGGCTGAAACATGCCAAACCCAAAATACGGAGGTTTTTCATAAACTACTCAAAAGACAAAAACTTTTGTTACAAATCAACTATAGAATTTTACTTTCAATGTCTAAGGGATTTGTACAAGTCCGATGCAACAGTTGTGGACAACTACGAAAGAATTAACAAAATTAAAGCAAAGATTTTAGCACTACGGCGTAAACAACTGGAAGGCTACCAAATAAGGTCGCGTGCCCAGAATATAGCACAGCACCAGGTCACTTCCATTTATCATGTCATTCGTGAAAGCAAAAGGGCGACTCGCAAGATATTATCTGAAGTAACAACAGATGATGGGAGGAAACTGACGAAGCAAAGAGAGATTAAAGAGGCAATGATACAGCATTTTGAATCCTTAATGTCTAGTCAACAGGTTGACGAGCAGCTTCAAGATGAGTTAATCATCCACCTCCGGGGCAAAGTACTCCACGCGGAAGCACAAACTCTCATCTCGCAAGTGACTGAAGAAGACGTCGATGAAGCTATATATAGAAGCACGAAAAATAAGGCTCCAGGGGCAGATGGAATTCCGGCAGAATTTTATGGCAGATTTAGTGGCCTCGTAAAAGGCAAGTTTACTCTCATCTGCAACGAACTGCTAAACCCTGAAAATGACGTCCCGAAAGAATTTCGTGAGGGATTCGTAATGTTAGTGCCAAAAACTACCAATATGAAATCTGTAAGCGCTCTGAGGCCAATTACGCTTTTAAACAGCGATTACAAAATCTTTGGCCGAATGCTCGCTCGCAGGCTGAAAACCACAATGACCAGCGTCACTGGCCCTTATCAAACAAGTGTGGGCAAAGACAGAAGAATTCTCCAAACCCTCTGTGATTACAGGGACCTAATCTCAACGGCCGACGTCTGCAAAATAAAATGTGCACTCATCTCACTCGACTTTGATAAAGCCTTCGACAGGGTTAATCATAGTTTTCTCCTTCGCACCATGGGCGCAATGGGGTTCCCACCTAGATTCATTGCGGTAGTAACAAATACATGAACAAACAACTCAGCCAGATTTGTCATCAATGGACACATTAGCCGCCCGATTGACGTCACCAGCTCCATTAGGCAAGGGTGTCCGATGTCAATTGCACTCTTCGCCATCGCCATCGAGCCCCTGCTTGCCTCCCTTACGAAACATCTACAAGGACTACAAATACATGGAGAAAAGATCGTGTGCAAGGAATACGCTGATGATGTTGGCTTCCTAGTCGTGAATGGCGCTGAAGTACAGAGCGCACTACGAACAGTAACAAAATTTTAACAGGCATCTGGTGCAAAACTTAATAGAACAAAGTCGGGGTTTTTCAACATCGGCCGTGGAATTGGGACGCAAACGCAGAATCTGTTACGCGAGCTTGTAACCATGAAATGTCTCGGCATAGATTTTAAAAGAAATATCAAGCACACTATTGCTGCGAATTATGGAAAAGTACTTAACAGCATACGCGCCTCTTTACAAGCACATAGTATTAGGAAACTCGATGAACTTCAAAAAGTAAGAGTGGAAAATGTATACATCACATCCAAAGTTAATTATGTAGCACAAGTTCTGCCACCACCTGCGACTTTGTTGAAAAGCATCGCATCTACACTAGGAACTCTTTGTGAGCCGCGGACGTATTTTCAAAGTCAAATATGACATTCTGATGCTCCCTACGAAATGTGGTGGGTTAAATCTCACCGATGTCAGCAAAAAAGCGGAAGCCTTATACCTTGCTACCACATACAAACAATGTAAAGAGCCAAGTGGTACCCTTGCTGCACATTTGTTAAACGAAATAGCTCCTGCTGACGTCTGTGCACCTATAAATGTCCAACACATACCCAACGGACTATACCACTTTAAACACTTTTTCGTAGAATACATACAGGCAAGGATTCCTGAAAAAGACATCATGAAAGTAAAAAAAACTTTACAATAACTTGATGAAATACAAACCCAGAAACGAATTAGAACAAAAGTATCCTTGTTATAACTGGGAAACAATATGGGAAAATATTCACTGCCGGAACCTGCCAACGTATGTCAAATCGACGTGGTACTTTGCTGTAAACAGAAAAATTACGACGAACTCTAAACTTCACACTATTCGATTGGCAGAGTCACTGCTGTGTACATTATGTAATATACCAGATACCGAAGAGCATAGATTGCTGTGTGACAGGGTAAAAGAAATATGGTTCTACATAAGACAAAAGATAGCGAGCGTCAGCAGAACTACGCCCACTGCCTTTACGACTCCTGAATTTTTAAACCCTGACGGTATACCTCATCCTAAAACAAAACGTAATGCAATTAACTGGTTGAAAGGCCAAACGATGCATTACATCCTAATAAAAGAATCAAGCTATAGGGAGGACTTCTGGATATACCTTACAACTGAGCACCACAAGTTAATGTGTACTAAAAATACAAAGAAAATTACGCAAATTTTTTAACTAAAACAATCCTGTCACCAATATAAATGCGTAATTTACGTTACACATCCAAGCATTTCGTATATTAGACGAACGATTTTTAGTTAAAGTTTGTACTTCACGTAGCAGGAGGAGGATTTCCAACAGAAAGTAATCAGAGAAGATCATCAGTATAGACCAGTTAAGCCAATGTGTATCTATTACTTCGTTTTGCGGGAAGCACAGTGATGAAACTGGTATACACCCTTTATTTAGTTTCTATCTTTCTTTCCTATTCTTTTCACAAGAAGACATATTTACGTTAATTATGTGTAAAATCAAGCAGAAGAAGCCTATTTCACTTCGTTACCTTCTGAAGAAGGAAATTTTACTTCTCAGCAATAATGAGTTTGCTTCTTTCCGTTTTTCCACGCACGGAGAACGAAATTTACTGATGCAGTTACATTTCCATAACAATTATGTGACTGCCTTCTCAATGGAATTTGCATTTATTTTTATTCAAGCCATGTTGGAAACAATGGCAACAGAAGGGGCATACTTACTTTGTCGTTCAGAAGGAGCGTGTTCCCACATCTTCAAGTTACATTCATTCTTTAAAGGCAGAGCAGCCGGGCCGAGAAGGTAACACTTGGCGAGCGTAAAGGACGGGTTGAAGGGGAGGAAGGAGACCCGTCTATAAAAAAAAAAGAAAAGAAATGGCAGAGCAGGGCACTTACCCGCGAAAAGCAAAGGTCCCGAGTTCGAGTCTCGGGTCGGCACACAGATTTAATATGCCAGGAAGTTTCATAATTGAACAAATATTTCATACTTCCCTAATTTCGATTTCAGTTTCGAGTCTAGTTCCTACGTAACTTTGTAGTCTTAGCAAGTGTTACGTACGGATCTTAGAACTTTAAGTCGGCAAATCGCCTCTCACAGTAATGTATCCTGTCCAATATGTTTAGCTATCCTGAATTTTACCACTCATTTTATGCAGAATTTTTGTTAGTGACGACCGCGAGTTCACACGTTGTGAGAAACGTTACATGTCACAGTTACTGATTTTCGGGGTAAAAGTTCCAAATTTGTTTCAGAACTTCTTCTGTGGTGCAAGTATTAACAGTTTATTCTTATCGATGAATTCTTCTTCACTTGCTACGTACACTCAAGCCAAGTGGACGACCATTTGCCAACCACGTGCATACGGGTGAAGTTTTAGTTTATTCTTATAATTCTGCCGAATCTCTATTACATGCGTATATGTGCCTGAATGTCGTCATTTAAGGTTCCTCTGACCTTTCCATAATTAATAATGAACGTTAATTTGTGGTGTGGTCTGCAAAACGCAGTTGTAAATGTAATATTGTAACTCACCCGAGAGCGTTATGAACAACAGCAACAATCACCCATTTGTTAATCGTTTAGTTTATTAGTTTGTTCCGTTGTGTCTTCAATAAGTGTGATATTTTTACTAGAGCACGTGCTTACGTATTCTCTCGCAAAACTTTCATTTTTACGTCCTACTGCTATCCGTTGGGCAATAGATAAATATGGCCAAGTTATTTATTTAATATTAATTCAACTATCATATATGTACAGATTCAGCGACCCTTTCATTAAAACGGACACCTTCAACAGGAGCACCGATCCCCAAATCCATCACGTACATATACCCTTCAAAATCATGTCTGAGTTATGCAGGCTCGGATCGATAGCGATAGCCATGCGGAATCTTTGATGGTCTTCCGTGCCAGGCGTTTTGACAAGCACTTGGTGAGGCAATTGCAGATTCAAGGGAAAACTGAAAGAGCAGCTGAAGGCGCGGGTGCGGCCTACCACCTTTTAGTCCTGATATATTGAACTTTGTCAGTCCGAGAGTGGTATTTTATTCAAAACAACGTTCTTGTATAGATCAGGTCTATATCTGCCGAGATAGAGTTTAGTATGTTTTAACTGAACACCCTCACGTTTTTTTTATTTGAGAAACTTGGTCTCTTTGCCTGTGACGATATTGTGTACCAAGGGGCTGATAGGGTTGAGCATTTCCATGTTCTCTCATGGACCCACAAAGGGAGAGACCAACGTAGAAAATATGGCTACGTTACCTAACCACGCCCGCAAAAGTTGGAAATGAAAACATTAACACCAACCCTCACCCTGCATGCATGGCGACCCTTGTTATAGCGCTGTGTCTACCTCCAGTTTGCGAGCCCAGTATTTTTTCTGGCTCTCTTCAATTGTTGCTGTATCACCTCAGGTGTGACTTTGTCCGTCGTAACATCGTTCACAGACAGTAAAGTGGACAGTGGTGAATTCAGAGGGTAATTCCAAGTCAAGGAGATGGGTGTTGCCTTTCGAGTCTCGCGAAGACCCGAATTAAAGGCTGAGTTGAACCTCGGAATAGAAAAATTCCATTAGTGCAAAGATTCTGCGTCAAACGTGATCAGTGCAAATTTCAAATTAGTGTTCATTGTTTCGGCAATCGAATGCCGAGGGCAGTATGGTAGTTTGGTGAACAGAAACACTTAAATTGACTGGACAAAAAGGCTCAGTACTTTCACCAACAACTGTCTGAAAGTGGGCCAAAAGAGGAGAATAGTCTAGACAATTGGCGAATGGTGAAGGCTGTAGGCAGCCGACCGCACGGAACCAGCTACATACACCCGGTAATGGCATCCCCGTAGTCTAGCTGTAGCGCCCTTGTGTAGTAATCAAAATGTCCTCGGTTACGGGTGAGACACCCGCAACGATTTAATTTTTGATTAATAATGAATATTGGCACCCGAAGACTTCCGGGGTAGGAAGTTCCCCTCATTCTGCCAAGGGCCTTGTTGAAGAGGGCGGAGGAGCGGACAGGGGTTCATCCCCCACTCGTACTTGGGTTGGGAAACTGCCCCTAAAGGCGGAAGATTCAGCAATGGTCAATGGCATGCGGATGCGAAAGGCCATGGAAACCACAGCATCAAAACACATAGCGAATATCCAGAGGATATGAAGCCTGTACCCTAAAAGCGTTTCTTGATGATTTCTTCATTGGCAATAGATTCCGGAAGAGTCCCCCTCTCGGATCCCTTGGAGGAGACTGTCAACGGTAGGTGACCATGAGAAAAACATTGAATACTCAACTAAAGGATACAGGGGGAAAAGATTGAATAGTCAACTATAGGGTAACGTTCTACGAGTCGGGGCGTGGAATGTCACAAACTTCTTCGTAGTAGGGAAGGAAGAAGGGCTAAAAAGAGAGATGTAAATGCTCCATCTAAATATAGTAAGGGTCAGTGGACTTATATGGAAATAAGTCAGGGATTTATGGTGAGATGAGTATAGGGCGATAACAATAATAGCAGAAAATGGTATAACGGGCTTAGGATTCGTTATAAATAGGAAGGTAAGGCAGAGTGTCTGTTAGAGTGATAGGGTAGTTCTTATCAGAATCGACTGCCAACCAACACGGATAACGATAGTTCGGACATACATGACAACGTCGCAAACTGAAGACGAAGAGATAGAGAAAGTGTATGAGGATATTGAAAGGGTAATACAATACATAAATGGAGATGAAAATGTAATAGTCATGAGGCACTGGAATGGAGTTGTTAGGGAAGGAGTAGAAGTATACGGGATAGTCAAAACGACCTTCACTGACAGTAAAAGCAAAGATGGTAACATTACCAGTGCACCGGGAATTCCACTGTTAAATGCAGAGGAGAGACCAGTTAGGTGGAAAGAGTACACTGAAGTCATCTATTAGGGGTAAGATTTGCCTGATGTGATAAAAGAAGAAACGGGAGTCGATTTAGAAGAGATAGGGGATCCAGTACTAGAATCAGAATTGATAAGAGCTTTGGAAGACGTAGGATCAAATAAGGCAGAAGGGATGGACCACATTCCATTAGAATTTCTAATATCATTGGGGGACGTGGCACCAAAACAAACTATTCACGTTGTGTGTAGTAGTCTGGCGAAATAGCATCTGACTTTCGGAAAAATATCATCCACACAATTTCGAAGACTGCAAGAGCTGACAAGTGCGAGAATTATCGCACAATCAGCTTAACAGCTCATGCATCCATGTTGGTGACAAGAATAGAATACAGAAGAACGGATAAGAAAATTGGGGATGTACTAGATGACGATCACTTTGGCTTTAGAAAAGTTAAAAACACCAGAGAGGCATTCTGAGACTGCGGTTGATAATGGAAGCAAGACTAAAGAAAAACCAACACATGTTCATATGATTTGTCGGGCTGGTATAAGACTTCGACAATGTAAAATAATGCTGGTTGTTCGAAAGCCTGAGGACAATAGGGGTAAGCTATAGAGAAAGACGGGTAACATATGAACAAAAGCATTTGAGATGGGGTTCTACAGACGAATGTTGAAAATTAGTTGTACTGGTAAGGTAAGGAATGAAGAGGTCCTGCGCAGAATCGGTGAGGAAAGAAATATGTGGAAAACATTGACAAGTGTAAGGTACAATATGATAGGAAATCTGTTATGATATCAAAGAATTGCTTCCATAGTAACAGAGGGAGCTGTAGAGGGCAAAAACTGTAGAGGAAGACAGACATTCCAATATATTCAGCAAATAACTAAAGACGTCGGTATGTTAACTTAAGGTTCACCTGATGTGGAACGTTAGCGCATTCGCAATTTCCTCAAAACGTTCCAACAGTCACAAAGCTTCTCCCACTTGTGGTAATTCATCTACCGCCTCTCAACCCTGACGTAATAATGTCTATATCGGCGGCAGGGCATCTGGTGTTTACGAAGACGTAGTTTTGGCCAATTTTGAGGTGATAGTACACTCCATAGATTTGCCTCAACCAACCTTGATGATACCTTGCGTGCCCTTCGCTATTAATTCATGAAGTATTTCGGTGAGCTTGTTAAAGTAAACTACGTGCTTGTCGCCTTAGCGTCGTGGTACTACAGCCAGGTTCCCCTCAACTGTATCTCTGTACTGATGCACATTTCATTGGTGAAGATTTTTTTTAATAGATGCTGCTCTTTTCATTTAAATTATGACCAACTACTGATGAAACAATTCTGGAGATTGAAATTTTGTCGTGTCTGATATTTAAAAGCAGTGCAGTTTACTTTAAGGGGAGCTACCCTTTTCATTGCAATAATTTCGGACTTGCTTTAGTACACCTTTCTTGGGCATTTAAAGTTTGTCTGGTCTGCCAATAAAAATATGGAGATTCACTTTAGAAAAAGCTACTATTTTCAGGGCGGTCATTAAGGGTATTCATATTGAAAAGTAATTTTGGAGTATTGAAGCCCTTCCTTCTCGCCTTTTACTGTAATTCTGGTGTTACCGTAATTATGGTCTTACAGAGGACTGTACAGCCCATTATAATTCTGAGTTGCGCCTACAGATAGTGTGCTTACCATCATGAGTAATCTTGGGCAGATGTTTTTACCAAGTTATGTTGGGTTGCCTTGTCACCACATAAGCTATGTCTGAATTGTATTCATGCAGCTTCGATTTATTCTAAACTTATGTCGCCAACGGGCGTAACGCATTTGTTTTGTGTTTACTACTAGTTTGCGGTGAATTTTAATAGCATTATTTAAATTTTATATCCAAAGTCAGTCTAACGAATTTCGAAGCCCTAAAAAAAGGGGAATTTTCGGTCATTGCCAAAGTTTTATAAACAAAAGACGGTTTTAGGTAATATGGGAAATTTTTCTTGTAAAAAACTTGGCAAAATATTTGTTTGTTTTTTTTTTTAGAAAAAATAGGGGCAAATGAATTTGTGTTAATGCTCTATTGAATAAAATAGCGTTGGTGTTGTCAACGGCGAATGCTCTTCGTTGCTGTCTGGCCCAGACCTAAGATGCAACAGCGTATTAGGGTGGTTGAAGGGTCTGCAAGACATCGTAACATCCATGCTGTGCAAACAGTAAAGTTGTGCAGTTGAGAATAATGATAAGGCCGGTGGCCTCGGGATACTTATAATATATTAATATTTTTTGTCTGTACATTCTTCGCTTATACTTTTTGTGTATTTATTAATTCAGCTAATTAGACTAATTAAATTTCGCCACTTGGTGCAGTGCTGTTACTTATGTGGCTGTAGGAACACTTCTGCGTACGTCAACTATTCTAGTGTTCAGTATATGGTATGTGTGAATATTATCCTTCCTAAATGTTCAGTAGACCGCTACTGAGTGCACCCGTTGCGGCATTCCTAGTTACTACGTGTAATGGATTCATTTTTGCCTTTACCATAAATGAATGTGAATGGACAGAATTAAGCGTGTGTGTCACTAGTCTTGAGTGACACTGAAAGCTCCGCTCGACACTTTCAAATCAGAAACTACATTTACTAATGATTGATTAAAAAATGTGACTCTTTGACCCCTAGGCACCATGTAATATCAGAAACTATCATTAGTTGCTTGTAGGAAATATTAATTTTATTGACGTGTAGAACAAATCACTGATTTGAGAGGAGAGCAATGGAGTTTTAAGCGAATCGTTGACAGCTTTAGTTCCTCGCACGTTTCAATCGATGCTTAGTTTGATCGTCCTCTGTTTCCGTTTCTCTTCTGTCGTAGGTGTTCGAGCGAATGACACACTTTCACTCGCAGCTGTGTTATAATGTTATATGGCTATTTAAATTCCTTTAGGTCAGGAAGAAAGGCATTTATGCAAAAATACAACTACACTTAGCATCAATGCAGACAGGTAAAATGGACTAGATGTATAATTCGTTTGACAGTTGGTCGTGAACCAAATGAACTGACTCTTATTTGTCATTTGCATGATGAAGAAGAAAATCCTGTGTACTGATCGTTACGGCAGTCTCTGTATAATATGGCTGTGGCAGATGGATACCTAAAAAGATAACGTTCTCAAATATTTGTCTAAATGCAGTCACACATGTAAAAAGAGAGAAATAATCGTACATCTTTGATAGAAATCATTAATTTCATTTTATTGTTTGTTTAAATGGAGTTCAGTGACATTTAAGCTTAATTAATATTCTTTTACAAGGGTACTTTTAAAGTAAGAGGTTGAAGATATTTTATTAATTCATTTAATAATTCATTCACTTTAAATATCTCTGAGTAGGTGTCCCCATTCACTTTTCAGACAAACAAAATATTTAGTCCTCATTATCTCCGCCCGAACCACCAGCACTGTCTCTGATGACGAGGCATCAGTGGGATGTCCATGTGAGCCACTGTACTTGGTTTCACATGAATATATTCATTGGCTAGTGAGCCGGTATACTCGTCCACTTTGCACACAGGCAAGAGTCCCAGCCCCGACATTCTCCATCCAGCATTACTATCACCTACTCCAATAATGAACCATTGATGATATGCCCTCCTCATACGCTGTTCTAAGTTCATCATCAATATGTTCACTGGCTAGTAGAAAAGCTGATGTCACCACCCAATTTGCGATCACCCAAGAGTCTTAGCCGTGACATTCTTTGGCCAGTATGTCTAACACGTCCCCAACATTGAGGCATTGTTGGGATATCCACTGTAATCAGTTCGTCACGAACATGTCTATTGGTTAGTGAGTCATTATCCCTGTCCAGTTCGTACACGCACAACAGATTTGCACTGATGTTTTTCACCCAGCACCTCCCACACCCTCTCTGACGACGAGGAACTGGTGAGACGTCCTCGTCATGAATACGTTTAGTGGGTAGCGAGGCGGTGTGCCCGACCACCGTGAGGGCTCACGATGGTCTTCGCCCCGACTCTCTCCGCCCAGCACCTCCGACACCCTCTCCGGCGGCGAGGGATCGGCGGGATGTCCTCGTCACACTCCACCACAGGCGGCTCGTGGATCTCGGCAGTCGTCACAATCATCCAGCCATCGTTCACCTGCACACAAAAACAATTCTTCCCTTTAAAATAAAAAAGACTTTCTTTGTGCCACAACAATAGCAATAATTCTACAAGATGACTCGTATGGACAAAGCGTGTATTAAGAGAGAACGACTTTCTATTTTTGTGTGTGATCGAAAGAAAGGGAAGAGTTTTCATACATAATCATTAACGGTGACAAGGATCATATTTGTTATCTTCCAGGATGAACCAAACTTGAGCCACTTTATATTGGTCTCAGAAAAGGGTATGTTGTATGTAATCAACTCATCACTTAGTAGAGAGTTATCAATGAGGTGGTGTCTTTAGTGCCGCCTTACCTTCCCGATGACTTTGCCGCAGGCTACATCAATGGCAGCAGGCGGTGGCCGGGACTTCTCCGCCTGCGCTGCCAGCAGAACCAACTCGTCCACGTCTGAGCGCAGCCGCCAACGCGCGGCGCTCATCCTCTGTGGGAGATTTGTTTGTTACAAGCACGTTAACACGAAGCCACAAAAGAAAAGTTGTTATTCTGTGATGGTCTATTTGTAACTTCGAGTAACTAAGATAGATTAACTAAATCCAGAAAGCATTACAGTAATCAGTGATGTAAAGTAATTATCTTAGTAAAAATGGATGCACCTAAGAGTAATTTCTGTTTTTCCAATAAATCTCGGCATTCCTCACCTCTGGCTTTCCAATCAAATCGACGTCTATCAGGTCTCCGTAGAAGTCTTCCTCTGCCTCCCTCCCAGACCGGAAGCAGAACACGCCCAAAAGCCTTCGGAACATCTGCGAAGAAGAAAAATAGATATCACGTGACGTACTGACCAGACAGAATTACAGCGTGTCCATTATGGACTCCTGGACAGTTAGAAAGATTGCAATGGGAACAGGGCCAGTGTCCTATAAAGATTTCTTACTAATGAGTATGCACATATGGAGACAACACCACCAGAAACGTCGATATCTCTCATACTGTAGGATTTTAACGAAATTCAAATATCTGCTCACGAATAATTTGCAAATTCTGATCAAAGTAACTGTATAGATAATAGAATAATACATGTAGACCCAACATATTCTAAGAACCAGATCTATGATTCAAGCCCAGTCTCGTTGTGGGGACGTACAGTGCCAATTAAAACAGGGACACAGTTTTCGAAAATGTGTTGTGATACGTGATGTAAAGAGTGAGGGGCTTCAGTGTACATTTCGGAACAATGTACGAACAGTACACATGATATCATGCGACAGAACTTAGTATTATAGGTTACCCGCGTGGTACGTTTTTCTTTTTCTTTTCCGTTTCTTTCTCTGTTCTTCAAGTCAACTGACACCACAAGGACAAACATTGGCTCACACTAGTTACTGTTGCCCGACTTATTTGCTCTCTGTGCAAATTTCCACACATTCTTTGCCTTACCATTTTAATGCCACTTCTACATGTAAAAAGGTACCATTAACTTGCCCATAAATGGCACCAAAAGAGTGCGAGATACTTGTGGCAAATGGCCAAATGTCCAGCATCTAGCGGATACCTTGTACTTTGGACAAGAAGGAAGAGTTGGGTGATTTAGCATTGAGTTATTTGCGCTTTATGCGGCTGCAAATGAGTTAAAATTACCGTTCAGCTACGCCCATTTTTTAAGTTGTTCTAAAGCCATTTGCTGAGGAGAAAGATGAAATGGGGCACGTGAAAAGAAAATGTCAACTTGCTGCCACGTCGTTGTGGTGTACTCAGTTTCCTTTTGTGATGTCAATACTTGGAAATATAGACCTGAGTTACAATAAACTCTAAAAATTCTCATAACCAGATGGTAATCGTTTAAGACTGTAAGCGACGGATGCTCACTAGTAACTGAGTTGCTCAACTTTGTTCCTTACTGAAGCTAGTAAAACCACCTTCATTTGGAGGTGGAGTAGCAGAGAGAGCAACAATATTAACATCTCATGCAGTCATTGTTTCACTTGGGACAGAATGAAAAGTGTTGACGTTTAGAAGCAAGTGTCTTTCGAATACTCCATTCACACTGAGAGACCTGGTTTAATTAGTTTCACGTGCAGTGCCTCAGGCAGAATGCGTTGCTCACTTGGCAGTGAGGTGAGTCTCATCACCTTCTCCTTGAAATTGCTTCACAGCATATCTCGTTTCTAACGGTTTGTGTCCTTCGGAGATTCCATTGAATGATATTTGATTCACAGCTACTGCTACTGGAAAGCTCTCAATTGTAACACTCAGGCTCATAGGAACGCACTCGCAGATGCAACCAAATATGCGGTGCTGATGTACACATAACTCGCAATGGTGCTTAAATGTCGACACGACAAGAAAAGAAGAAAGTGAGAAGACAGAGAGACAGAGTAAATGATCTACCTTCATTTCCTACAAACATAGAAGTAGCTACCTCTATTTGGAAAGGACACTCCCAGAGTAGAGTAGCAAGTCCACAGTCTTCTGACTAATAAAATACAGCACGTTATACTGTTTTTTGAATATTCCACAGAAAATAAATTAGCACCCAATATCCGAAGGAAGTGTAGTGGGACGTCTAATAATCTCTTTCTACACACATGGCTTATCACGAGATATCTACGGGAATGCAATAAATTGGTTGACACCGAAAGTGAACCTGAAATATACCACACGTTGTGATCTTACCAATTTTTTAAATCGACTGATAACTTTGACACATTCACAAGAGAAAGAAGTAAAAGATAATTTTTTAAATAAAACTGAATTTTGAATATAACACATCATTACATAGGACTAGAAAACGTAAAATAATTTCTCACAGTCCTATACATATTTTTATCCTTATTAAGATAATGGTGCAAATTTGTGATTGTGAACTTTTAGTATCCATGGTAGTTCTTGTAAGATTAAAAACGAAAAACATGAATCACATGCAATATAGCTTCACGTTAGTCAGCAGGTGAATTATCCATGCATCAGTTATGTATTGCGTGTGCCCCACGTTTTTCGTTTTAAATGTTTCGAGTATTTTCATAGACATTAAAACTTCACGATCACAACCTTACAAGACACTCTACATGATGTTCGTAATCCGTATGGAGCTATGAGAAATCATTTTATACCTTTCAGTCGCATTTAAAACAGTGTTACACTAAAAAGTGATTTTTCCTCTCAGTAGTTGTTTTCTGTTACTTACTCTTCGGTGGGTGAAATTATAGTTTTTAGTTTTTGACGTTGTCCATTATGGACAAATGGTTGTTCCTTTTATTCTGAAGAAGGTTGGGTTATCCCAATTGAAACATAAGTAAATATAGGTAAATACTGCAAATGCGACTGTTGTTAATTCAAAATTAATATTTATGTAGTTGCTGACAGGTCCACGAAATGTTGCAAATATTGAAAATACCCCAAAATGAAGCTAATATGCTGGTAGAAGCCGCTAACTTTCCTATCACCTACGCGTTGGTGCCTGGAGAACTGTGTAATAATTTTGCTGCAAAAAGAAGCAGTTGACCAACACACATTATTTACATATTTCTTCGATGATTGCAACGTGTCTCTTTGCCACAGGAGTACCTGAATTTATTTTTTCATGTACTGTGAAATGATGTGGCAACTACTTACGAATGTGAAATTATCCGAAAATTCACTTCTTTACAAGTTTGAATAACATTGGGAAAGCAGTTGGGCGAAATATGTTTGCATCAGACACTTAACACGAAATTTTGACATTTATAAGTCGACGCCCTGAGTGTGTCTGTGGTTCGTTGCGATGTGCAGATGACCCTTCCTTAAAGCCTGAATAAAATTAAGATGGAGTCCGAATAGGGCGAGCATTGAAAGAGACTAAGAAATAAGATGCGATTATTTCAAGAAGCAACTATAATTCTCAATGACGACTCATCTAATACAATGACAGACGTGCAGAGGGTGCAGCTGCGTTTCGAAACAAAATCGAAATGCGTGTGCGGCAGAAAATATTGCGTCGCATAAGAGCATTAAGATCATTCCTAAAGAAGATGTACACACACGTTTGTAGGTTTAGAACGTGATATATTTTGTGATCATACGAAATTTTGCACACAATTCGTAGGTCAGTTGCGTATACCAAATATTCGGAAACCAGGGACAGAGTGGGACACATCGAGGTCACCGAAGCGCTTCCTAAAACACATTCTAAGCAAATTATCCATACAATATTTTCCGTAGTTTCTGCAGACATAAATATTTCACGAAAACCCTATTTTGTGCATGGATTCTACTCGAACAAAATGTGATGTGCGCGAACAGACACAGAACATTATTTTCCTTAGTAGCAGGTGGATTTCATTTTACTCTGTCCAGCCCTCATGTTGCATTGTGAAGTTTGCAATTTGTTTCGCTTTTCTTTTGTTGCTCGTAGGTGGTCAACTGCCGACGTCCAACCCATGTTTGGTCGCCTTCACTTCACGTCATTCACTACTCAGTTACCAACTTCACAACACAATCTAAGAGCTACCTACACTGTGAATGTATCTTTGTACCAAAGAAGGCAGATAATGCAGATACACAGACAGACCCTTTAAAGGAGAAAACATGCTCGTCCACTTTATCGGAACCTGTGCGACCCTTTAGAGTAGCATGCACTGTGAAATGTAAAATGAAGTCAAATTTTAATGCTGTTCACTGCTGACATATTCGAAACTAGGTATATGCCTTTACGCGGCAAGGCCCCTTTTAGCTATGTAAATCTCTCGCTCTCATTGTGCAACGAACTGTCTGTAAGTGTATGAGGGTGAGAGAGAGAGTGAGAGAGACAGATAGAGAGCCAGGAAGCGACCTAATAAAACCGTGGTCAAAGCTGGCGGTTTGTAGTGTAACTTCTGGTGACAGAGTAGAGTAGAAAGAGAGGGGAATTGCCTGGTAGCGCTTCAGTTTGCAGGCTAACAAAGAGGAAAGAGTATGATGAAATACCAGCTAACTGCATTCCCTCACGTGTGTGCCATCCACACACCCATCACCACAATGCTACAGAGAACTGAATAGGACAATTTTCCCAACTAATTTAATATAGCTTACTGATTACAGGAATACGTTTTTGCTTCAAGCAACCCATTCCGATTTATTTAAGAGAAGTAAAAAATTCATCTTTAACCCAACCCCCCCCCCCCCACCCCCCTCTTCCTCATCACATCCCATCCCATCTCCCTCCCATACTTTTTAGCTCACATCTCGCCGGTCTGGACTTTTAAGTATAATATTCATATCAGTCCCTGCTACCACTAAGCACAAATTTTCAACAATATAAATTTTCACCCACATTTTTGGTCTTCGTTGACTATGAACAATATAAAGAACCTTGGCAATCTCCGGAACATGTAAGCTATAAAAAGCGATACGTTATGGTAATTTGACACAGAATATAGCCTCTTTATGGTGGACATATACACCTCTCGGAATTTGAAGGATATAAAGAGTTCGCCGGCCACGGTGGCCGAGCAGTTCTAGGCGCTTCAGTCCGGAACCGCTCAACTGCTACGGTTGTAGATTCGAATCGAGCCTCGGGCATGGATGTGAGTGATGTCCTTAGTTTAGTTAGGTTTAAGTAGTTCTAAGTTCTAGGGGACTGATGACCTCAGATGTTAAGTCCCATAGTGCTCAGAGCCATTTTTTTATAAAGAGTTCAGCAGGGTGCAACAGTTACCGAAATCATGCCCACGATTTTGTAAAACTGCTCTCATAGCCTGAAGCTCAAGTCGGATCACTGGAAAGGTTTCCTTTTCCCTTTTTCATTAAAATGTTGCGTGGCCGTTAAACATCCAAATCAAATCAAATACAAGCGATTTCATGCGTGTGCTAAAGCGCGCAGCAGCAGTAGTTGACGGTGACATTAACGGCAAAGGATGTTAGTGTGGATGAGAGATGACGGAGAGAAGATGTCGATGTTCACTTACGGTTCCGTACTGCGTCACACACAACGCTGGCTTTGGAAGTTCTTCTGTTGGAAGACTGTTCTCGAAAAGCTGTTCAGATATTCAGTTAATGAGCTTTTCTCACCAAGAAGACACTCTAAAGCACAAAGAATAGCACTACGAAAATCACGCAAGCACAGACAATGTGTTTACGCAACACGATTCGCAATCGCAATGTTGCTACGCAACTGCCCTCCTGATGACGTAGGATATTTCATTGTTGACAAATTTCCCTGGTACCCAAGCTAAACAGCGACGACCTCCACTGACAGTAAAATAGTACCGTACTAACTATACAAAATAAGTGACTGCAACGTTCATTCGCAGTATTATATTTTCCTCTTAAGTAAAATTTAATAATCATCTCCCTTTGAAAACCCTGTCAATGAAGATGATGAGGTGATATAAGCTATTATAAACGAGAACAGCTGCAAAAACATGTGCGATGAATTGGGGTAATAAGTTTTTCTTAATGTCACGTAGTCCACTATCGCTATAGTTTTATTTTTCGCTGACGACACCACGTTGTTTTGGCTTACCTTACTGTTACGGTAGATCATTTTGTTATGAGCTGTGTAGTGGTGGTGAGGGCTACTTCCGAATGTGCACAAATTTGAAACATCTGCTTCTTTAAAAGTTTGGATAACACTTAATTTCTAGTTCGATGAAATATGTTTGCACCAGACACTTACCACTACATTTTTAGATTTGTTGGCCGACGCACTTAGTGTATCTGTGGTTCGTTGCGGTGTGTATATGCATCTTATTGATCTTGCAAAAAGTTTGTATAGTATCCGAATCATTCGGGCGTCAAAAGAGACTAAGAAAACGATGTAATGGTTTCAAGTGCCACTGTGGTTCCCCATGATGACAGTTTCAGGACGATGGAGAAGATTCTAAGATCAAATTCAAGTAGCGTGTAAAGTTCTGGTTCAAATCGGTTTCAAAAGTCGTATACGGTAGTAAATACTGAGTCCCGAATGAGAATTACCCTCTATAGTAAAGACCGTGTACACACACACGATTGAGGGTTAGGAAATCGAAACATTATGTAGTGGTATGAAGTGAGAGCATATGGCGCTGTGGTCACCACCGTCTGGCGGTTGCGTACGTTAACCACTGCTGCCATGTTGGTGGTATTAGGAAGGAGTAGGCTCTGCGTCAGCGCTGAGTACTACACGCTCATCTCCATACAGTTCAACACATGACTTTTATGTATTTGTTTTTACTCATTTATCTTGTATTTTCCTTTAGTCTTTTATCTAAATACAGAAGTAGACCAGATGTTGTACATGAAATGACATGAAGATAGCACGTAATGTTTTAACATAATTTCAAATGTGGTAGTGTAACTAATCATCGTAGTGTTTAAGTTGGAAAAATCTACATTAAATATCTGCATAAATTATTGATTAGAATTCTGTATGAAATATGTATTTCAGTAAATAATAAGTTTGAAAACCAAATCTATTTTCTAATCATTGCCTTCAAACATGGTTCTTATGGCTCTACGCTCTATGGGACTTAACATCTGAGATCATCAGTCCCCCACACTTAGAACTACTGAAACCAAACTGACCTAAGGACATCACACATATCCATGCCTAAGGCAGGATTCGAAACTACGATCGTAGCAGCAGTGCGGTTCCGGACTAAAGCGCCTAAAACCGCTCGGCCACAGCTGCCGGCTAATCTTTGGCCATTTGCCACATACATATACAACGTACATTAGTCTGGAGTCCACAGGCACATGCTACTGGCCTATTGTACTACGCTGCTTTGAGACATCAAAAATTTTGTAATTTGATTCCTGATTAAGTTACTATACAACACTACACTTCGCAGCACTATACTACATTAAAGCCACACTACATTAGACTACTCTAACCGTTGTCGGAACCAAGCTAGATTTTTCATTTGTCTGGATAGTTGACCCCTGGCAGACTGAGGCATAGATCAGGTTTCACTGGGACCCTACTACTGCTACTCAAGTTGTATAGATTGGGAGGTGACTGTCAGGGACTACTCCCCGAGGCTCATTTCCCCTCACCTTGTGAAAGGTTGCTGTAGGTGGATGTTCTGCTATGGTGCAACTAGTCGTCTTTAGGTGTGGCCTTTTCGTTGTTGTCTCTAGCCAATGTAGGCTTGCAGTTCATATGCTAATACACACATCAAAAAAAGTTTTCCATCACCCCAGTTCCCAGAAATCCTGAAGATACACGCTCGCTGTGGATTCCGTATCGCAGATACAGTCCCTTTGACTGTTCAGAGATGTCACTAAACCCGCCCAAAGGTGTAAAAATCCATGCATGAGCTGCTCCTATTAGACGAAGGGGGATCGATAGCCGATCAGATCCAGTCATTCCGCCAGGAAGGAGGTACACGGCTCATGTAGTCTGTAGTTCCATCTTGCCTAGACGGTCCATACCGCGGGTTATCGGGACCGCATTGTTACTTTGAGCCAGGAAGGGCTGTCAGAAGGGAAGTCTCCAGGCGTCTCGGAGTGAAACAAACGGTGTTGTTCGGACATGGAGGAGATACAGAGAGACAGGAGCTGTGGATGATATGCCTCGCTCAGGCCACCCAAGGGCTACTGCTGCAGTGGACGACAGCTACCTAGCTACCTACGGTTTATGGCTCGGGGGAACACTGACAGCAACGCCACCGTGTTAAATAATATTTTCGTGCTGCTACAGGACGTCGTGCTACAACTCAAACTGTGCGCAATAGGCTATATGCTTTCAACCTGAGAATCGTCGGAGACATGTTTGGAGGCAACCCGGTCACGCTGAACGCCTTAGACACACTGTCCAGCGACTACAGCAACGTGGAGGTTCCCTGCTGTTTTGAGGTGGATTATGTGGGGCCGACGTATGCCGCTGGTGGTCATGGAAGGCGACGTATTGGTTGTACGATACGTGAATGCCATCTTCCGACGGATAGTGCAACCATAATAAAGGGCAGCATTTTGCGAGGCATTCGTCTTCATGGACGACAAGGAGCGCATCCTTCGTGCACATCTTGTGAATGACATCCTTCAGAATAACGAAATCGCTTGACTAGAGTGGCCACCATGTTCTCCAGAGATGAACCCATCACGACTCTGAGGGATCTACGACAAATCGCCGTTGAGGAGTGCGACAACCTGAATCAGCAGTACGATGATGAACTTGTATATATTATGCCACGACGAATACAGGCGTGCATCAATGTAAGAGGATGTGCTACTGGGTATTAGACGTACCAGTGTGTACAGAAATTTGGACCACCACCTCTGAACGTCTCGCTATCTAGTGGTACAATATGCAATGATTGGTTTTCATGGGGAATAAAAAGGGGGGAAGTAATGTTTATGTTGATTTCTATTTCATTTTTCTGTACAGGTTCAGAACTCTGGGAACCGAAGTGACGCAATTGGTGTCTCTTTTTTTTTTTTTTTTTTTTTTTTTTTTTTTTTTTTGCGGTGTGTGTTTTCGCTGTCAGCAAATTCCCCTTGTGCCACACCTCCTCTTCCCTTATTATGTCATCGACTGTTCCATAGCCAAAGATGCTCCTATCGTAGTCTGCAACGTTTTTTCTAGTGGCACATTCTCAGACGATGTGGTCAAGTGTGACAACTGCCCCACATTCACAAGGGTCTGTGTTGTGTGGTTGTATTTTCTGCATTTAAGAAGGATATGGGCCATTTCCCGTCAGGTAGTGTGTAGGTTCCTTCGTCGGGAAGAATTATGACATGTGGATCTTTCGTATATATTAGGATGGAAATGTTTAGTTCTCCTTCCTGTTTTTGCCTCGTCCCAGAAATATTGCCATTTTCTATCGGTGTATGCCTTCATTTCCTTATTCGAAGTGGCTCTTGTGCCCAGTATCTCCTTTACTGTTCCATATTTTCCCTTTACGAACCAATACAGTATACCTTACTTTCTTGTGGCTGTGTCCAGATTAGCAAGTCTAATATCACCAGGAGTGCCACATTCGGTATTGTTCTATACAAAACTCTAAGGCATAGAAGCACACTTCCCTGTGCTTCCCGTAGAGTGTGGGCTGTCCTTACCTTTCTGGCTGTACGAACCCAGACACTCAACCTGTACCTCACAACAGCATTAGTATTGCTTTTTGGTGCGTTGTTACTGCACTTAGATTCGAATGAAAATTTCTTTGGCCTGTTGTTCTTATTTTGTGCAGGATTTTAATGTCTCTCTGGCAGACGATATCTACATCTGCATGAATATCAAGCTTTTCTTCCATGTTTAAACCAAGGTACCTGTATATAACTTTTCTTTACATGGTAGGTCATTTATTCTAATTGTGGGGTCCCTCGACTTTAACGATCTTCCTAGTCCAAAGATGCCCCTTTTCCAAAGACTTTGCTGATATCATCTTCCGTCACTGCCTTTGAAGAAGCTGTCGACGCTATCAGATTCAGCTGAAGAAATCAGACGTGAAAGCTGCCAAACAATTAGGAAACACAGCCCAGAAAGAAGTAATGTTTCCAAGGAAAAGAGATTTGCGGTATAAAAGCTGCGTGGGGATGCTGACACAGTCGTGCTGAGTGCTGATAAAGGTAATGCGACCGTCCCTTTGCTTCAGGAAGTCCACAAGGAAAATATATGTGGTCAACTTAGTTCTGGTGCATACCGGATGATTAACAAAGATCCTACCAACGAGATGACAATATGAGGCCTATAACGAGCACTATTGCTTCAACAACACATTTTTCTGCCAAATATTTTAAATATTTATATTAAAATAAATGGCAGGAAAATGTAGACACCACATATGTAATTCTATGGATTTAATTCCATGGACTTAATGCTATGAGTTAAGTTCCGAGACTTAGCAATGTCATGCTAAATAGTACGGATGTGCTCGTTTGTTTTGACGTGGTATCATTGTATATTAAAGTACCTTTAAAGAACTCTTTATCTCTTATCGGCCAATATTTTGATAAGAACATGATAATCTTGCTTGATCATGTGCTTTTGTCATCCTATTTTCAGTTAAATGGTGAATTTTATTAGCAGATTGATGGAGCTGCTATGGGAAGCTCCCTCTCCTCTCTGGTGGCTAATTTATTCATGGAAGACTTCGAGGATAAGGCACTGAACTTAGAAAGTTTTAAACCACCGGTATTCGGAGGTAAGTGGACGACACATTTGTAGTGTGGCCGCACGAGATGGATTAATTACATCGATTTCTTGAACATTTGAATTCTGTCATGCTAGTATTAAATTTACAATGGAAATAGAAAAAGATGGCTGCCTCCCGTATTTGGATGTTGTCGTTCGCCCGAGAGTTGATGGCACATTAGGTCATGACGTATATCGAAAACCAAAACATACAAATCAATATCTACACGCCAGTGGATTACATCGCCCTTCACTGACCACAGGTGTCCTTAAGACCTTAGTGCACAGGGCGTACTGTATATTCGATAAAGATAATTTGCAAGAAGAGCTCACATATCTCAAGAGCTTTTACAAAGCGAATGGGTTTTCTCCGCAACAAATTCGTAGAGTATTCAATCAAAAACCTAGAATGCAGGTGTGTGATGGGAAAGAATGTAGTAATTCATTGAAATCAAGTATTGTTTTGCCCTACTTGGGTGCTGTCTCCTCGAAGATAGGCCATACTCTTGAGAAACACAGTGTTAACCTTTTCTTCCCGCCTCTCACGAAGATTGCAGCTTTTACTCGGTGTAAATTAGCTAATAATTTAATAAACAGAGATAGTGGTTTCCATTTGGGCAAAGCATGGAACATTGCTCTTGGGGTAATTAAACGGCGGAGAGGTCGTCATGGTTTCAGCTCCGTCGAACATACATCGATAAGCGAGTCGAATGTCTGCACGGCTTCGTCAAAGGCGGCGCTTATATAAGCGTATCTTAATGCAGCTGACCAGCGTCTGTGACCCTCATAAGCAACACCGCCGTGGTGGAGCATATGAGGCCGCACATATCACATTGTCGTCAGTCTTCCTGCAAGCTCTGTGGACGGCCGGACGATACTCACCCGAACTATCGGCGGAAGAAAGTTTATTTGCGCGGCTGCATGTCCGAAATTTAGAGGGCTAACATAAAAACTGAGTCGGCAAGACTCACCGGAGGACAAACACCCCTCTGAAGATGTCTAGCGAAGCTCTGGACGAAACGTTAGGAGCTGAAGAGTTTCATGGACCACGACCTTACATCCCGGAAGGTTTACCAGAAGATATAACATAAAAACTGTTTTGTTTGATGATTGTCTTGTTACTGTGGTCCAGCAGGGAAATGGCTAATGGTCTTCTCAGCATCCAAACTTTCATAACATATAGTGAAACTTCAGAACTGCTGGGTGTGCACCAACGCTCAGTACCACATAATGCAACTGTCTTCACTGTTGTGCTTTATATCTTTTATTTTATACGGATGGGCATCTGGTTCTCACAAAGAATACCAGTGATGAGCCTCAATCGATCCAGATCACTGTGGTTCCTACTCGCTCATCTTCTTACCTGTAGTCGAGGACATAGATATAGAAATGTGTCCATCTTGCTAAGTGTATCAATAGCCTTCCTTGTATCCGCCACATGCATCACATCTTCACCACATTGCATTGACCACGATAATATTTCCTATAATGGCCTTATTATGGTAAACATTACAGTAAAAAAAGAGCAAGTATGTAGCTGAATTATTTTATTAACTGTATCCCAGATGCTCACTAAATTCACAAAGGGGATTTTGGCAATAGGCATAGTGCAGATAGTGTCAGATAACACATGCTCCAAAAGCACTCACGAAAGTTAAATAAATGACTGAAGGAGCGTAAATGAGTAGCCATAAAATTTAACTGATACTCTGTGTGGGCACAATTTTTGTAGCAACTCAGCGAACATAATATTTTGATAGCCTATTAGAAATGTGATCAACTTACTATATTTATTTTTTAATAACTTTATCTTTGACATATAGGACCAACATATATCTTCAGGCCATCTTTGTGAGGTATTTAAATTGGTTGTAAATGGATTTCCCACTTCCCTTTTGAGTGCTGTTATGTGTTGCCACTACATGTAAATAAAATATTGAACAGTGTTTTCTGTTTTTATTATATATTTTCTTTTATTTTGTTTTGAAAATATTTCTCACCGATATTAATGTTAACTTACCACAATGTGTTAACAATCCTTGAAACTTTGTCACTGAATAAAGCTACGAGCTGATACAGGATGCAATAAAGGATATTGCAGGAGGGAAGCAATGTGTTCTGACAACAGTATTAAACCCACGACATACAGAAAGTAATAGTTGTAGCAGTTTTCGTACATCTTGTGCAGTGTACTACAACATCATGCCTCGCATAGATATAGGTGTTAAGAACTATACCAAAAAGTTCATGGATACCCCTTAGTTGGTGCTAAGTATGCTTCCCAAGGACCACAAATGACAGATTAATTTTGCGGGAAGTATACTTCCCAAGACGCTTCCAGAAACTACATTAGTGGTAGCCATAGTTCCCAATAACGACTAATGCACCGCTTTTTGTTGGGGTACATACTTCTTGCAGTCCTGAAGGTTGTATCTCACAACAAACTACAACTGCAGCTGGTGCAGCGGACTGCCACTAGATGCCAGGAGGGTACAGAAGTGCTAACACATATTCCCTTGCGTACTATAAATACACACTACAGAGGGAAGTACACCCTGCAAGGGTTAAAATAATCAAACAATAGATTACATCACATAGGCTCTACACTAAGTGTGAACCTGTACCGAATTTTTAGAAATCACAAAGAGATAAGGTTCCTATACACATATTCCAGCAGTGAATTAGGTAACTTGAAACGCAAGGGAGAATGTTGAAATGGAGTGCATAAAACATTAGACAGAACAATTCAAATACTCACCTGTAGTCATTTTACAATACACGAAAAATAATCGATCTCTGAGGCTCTGCAACACCATTTCACTGAACACTAGACCGTGCTGGAATTAATCATCACTGCAGGACAGAAAACGATTATAATTTAAATATGTGAACATCACAATATGAAAATATCCAACACATTGTGTATTACTGCAAACAACTGTAACGGTCTCACCAAATCCCTAACTGCAATATCATCCTATGATAAGTTTTAGACCTCATGATCACCCCGTTCAGGATACAAGTACGAATTAAATTGAATTGGCCAAATGACACAAGTGACCTGCCTAACACGTGACTGGCTATAGCTGTAGGTGAAACACTGAACTACAATAGTGTTTCGCAAATATATTACTCAAAGACCTTCCTGGCCTATCGTTACCAACTATAAAACATCTTTTTGAAATGCATGCAATATTTATTTCAGCGTCTAAAGAAGAAAAAACAATCCTTATATATAGGAGCAATCCTGTAATGTGTTCTGCAAAGATTCATTTCAGGATGCTATAAACTCATGCAAAACAAAAAAAATATCCGTTATATTCACATAAAGAAAGGAAGCCACTTAGTAATGAATATTAAGTTTGTGTGATAAAACTGAAGCTAGGTTTGATTAATGATAAGATCATGATTAAGACTGCATCCTTGACATTATATTTATCTAATTTATGAGTACCAATTTTTTAGTTCCACAGTAAAGGTAAAGTCACTTTTACAATATTGCAAATCAAACGATTATTCGAAGATAAATATCTAAAAAGATTTTATTTAATTGTTACATACAGGACCGTTAGAAGGTACAGTACCTGAATGTAGACACTCAAGTTTACGTTAAAAGTCCGATTAACCCCCGTAATGCCACGACGTTTTACATAATGTGCATTACCAAGAGGAGGGTGGGGGGCGATATTGTGCCCAAGCTGAAAATTTTATTTACAAAATTCGTTAATTGTTGTTGAACGATATTAACATCATGCTTTTTAAAGTTCAACTGATATGCGATCAGGATCCAGAAATTGAAAATACCTTCAGCTCAGTCTTAGCAATAACAACACACTTTCAATAAGGTGTACTGCCGGTTTTATGAACAGCACAAAAAATATTAAAAAGCCAACTTCGGTCATTGTTTTTGACGTTTTCTCTCAGTATACTTTTTAGAGAGATACTGATGTGTAACTAAGGCTCTCTACTTGGAAATACTGAAAACGATCTTCATTGTAGAAAGTGACATCTACAACTGGGACTTAATTCTTTCGGTTGAGATTAAATGAAAAATTTAAAATATGCTAGGTGTATGAGAAAAGTAATGTGACTGATTTTCTATCTACCGAAGTTTTTTTTTCAACAACAGTATTGGCACCTACACAGCAGTTTCTTTCGGCAACTTTATGCCGGTATAATCGTTGTTCCCAGCATTGACAGCAGCGCCGAAAGGCTTTAATCCGAAGGGCCTTCAGTATGTCAGTCACATTCTTTCAAATGTTTCCAGAGTCCCAAAACGACGTCCTTTTAAGAAATTTTTAGTTTCGCTAACAGAAAATGCGTGCCAAGGACTCACATCAGGCGAATAGGGAGCCTGTAGGACAATAGGAATGCCTTTTGGGGTTAAAAGATCCGTGATGGAAACGGCTGTGTTAAATGGGACGCTATGATGATCCTGCGTCCATTTCTGTGCGTGTCCAGTCAGTCTCACTCGATTTGATCTTTTCCTGAGCGTTTGAAGGACATCCTTGTATGACACAAGGTTGACAGTTTGTCCTGAAGGAACAAATTCAAAACAATGGTTCAAATGGCTCTGAGCGCTATGGGACTCAACTTCTGAGGTCATCAGTCCCATAGAACCTAAAACTACTTAAACCTAACTAATCCAAGGACATCACACACATCCATGCCCGAGGCTGGATTCGAACCTGCGACAGTAGTGGCCATGCGGTTCCAGACTGTAGCACCTAGAACCACTCGGTCACGCAGGCCGGCGGAACAAATTCATTCTGCATGATATTCCTACAGTCAAGAAAGTAAATACGAGTTATTTTCATCTTTGATTTGCTCATTCGAGCCTCTTTTGGTGGAGGAGATGTCTCAGTATGCCACTCCTCACTATGCCCCTTCGTCTCAGGATCATACTCAAAAATCCTGGATTCGTCACCAATGAACACACTACTCAAGCATTCGCAGTTAATGGCAGTCTTCCCAAGAAGATCAACACATGTGTTTCTTCAATTGTTGTTCTGCTCATTTGTGGGGTTTCTCAGCAAGATTTTGACTCAAACCTTCCACATGTGCAAATCTTCAGTCAGATCTTTGATTGAAGGTGAGAGTGGTCAAGTTTGACACGTCACCCATTATCGTTATTGTTAAATGTCCATCTGGTCTTGAAAGACTATGCACACGTTCGATGTTCTCGTCGGTTTTTGATTTTTAATGCCTCCCTGAGCGAGATTCATCTTCACCGTGATAACAGCCTTCCAAAAATGATTTGTGCCAGCGAAAAATTTGTGCTCTTGACAATGAATGTCTCCCATAGGTCTGTTTCATCTTTTCAAAGGTCACACTCATTTATTACACAAGTTTAACAATAAACCTGACTGAATAATGTCGTTCTAAATTCCGCTGATCCCTTACTGTAAACACACAACAAAAACTGAGCTTCACTGATGGGTTCTCTCAAATATCACGTGATTGATATAAAGAGCTGAAAACTCAGACTGTCAAAAAGGGACGATCACGCCAGTGTATATCACACTGCCAGATCTTTCGCAGTGCTGTCTGCGACATTACTTTTCTCACACCACACACATATGGAATCTGGTAGAATAATTCATTAAAAACAAAAATATATTTTTCAAAGTGTCAGCGTGCAAACCTTTCAAAAAACATCATCGATTTGGGCTTTTGGAGCGAAGGCCCACTTCTGTACCCTTGATTACTGCACGACACAATACTTTACGCTTTGGCTAGACCAATCAACACCTCGTTGGACTGTTGATCACTGAAAAAATTATGCCTGATCGTCAGCAGAGGACTGTTCAAGCTGGTGGAAGCTCTGTAACGGTGTGGGATGTGTGCATTTGCAGTGATATGGACCCCCTGATACGACTAGATACGACTCTGACAGATGACATGTGTATAAACATCGTGTCTGATCACCTCAATCCATTCATACCCATTGTTCATTGCGGTGGACTTGGGAATTTCCAGCAGGACAGTGTGATACCCCACGCGCCCAGAATTGCTGCATAGTGCCTCCAGGAGCACTCGTCTGAGTTTAAACACTTCATTTGGCCACCAAACTCCCCAGGCATAAACATTACTGAACATATCTGGGATGCTTTGCAGCGAGTTGTTCAGAAGAGATCTCCACCCTCTCATACTCTTACGGATTTATGGACAGCGCTGCATAATTCATAATGTCAGTTACCTGAGGCATTACTTCAGACATTAGTCAAATCCATACCACGTCTATGTGCTCGTGGGGCCCTAGGCGATATTCGACAGGTGTACCAGTTTCTCTGTCTTTTCAGCGCATAATCCACGTGTAATCCATTCACTTCAAAATATTTATGAATGGAATCACAGTATACTTCACCTTAGTTGATCAATAAACATATAATACCAACATGTACATCACTTTCTAAACAATAATTAGTGCTATATGCGGAGTGCATGAAGTGATAATCATCACACTATTTACATACCTGTCATGAGGTTTTACAAATATCACTTTTACCTCTCAGCACGTCCCACAATCAGACCACCTTTATGGTCTTCATTTCCGGTTTTACTACATTTATTTCAATTTTTATGCCTGACCATTTCTTATTGATACACAAAACTTCTTCGAAAATTCTGTGCTAGATTTGTGGCTCATAGTAAAATCACTTTATCGAGACTAAGTAGAAAAAGAGAGCTAGCAGTACAGCAAAAATTAATCGAGAACATGGCAACAGCCAGGGAAATCAGATTCGTCATGCAACAACACACACACAAAAGAACTTTGTGTACCTGAATGCACTGAAAACATCGAAGAATTATGTCGCAGTACACTAAATAAATAGCCTTTCACTAATTCGCCTACCCCTTCAGCACAGATACTCTAACTCCATATCTGTTGTGAAGTCCAAAGACCTCATTGGCAAATGATGTAACAGGACTGCGTGAACACCATACTCAGTCACAACAGGCAATTCTTCCCTCTTGCTTTAAGATACCATCATTATACTTAAGACTCACTACACCACAGCCCAGGGCCATCACTTTTGGTATGTCAACAAAATATCAGCCCCTAAAATCGTATCACTAGCCAAATTCCACACAGTTACTAAATTCCGATGAAGCTATTACATTGACAATGAAAATCAGTACCTACTTGTCTCTTTTCTGGTAGTCATCCCTTTCACTTCAGTCCACTGTAAAGAAGGAATAGTTCATAAAGCTACACCTTCAGATCTGTGAAATGCTGACTCACTCAACCTAGACGACTGGCTTCCACCACCTGGAACACAAGGTAAAATATATTTGAAACGCTGGACTCTTCACAGAACTGAGATTTCCTTGACTATCACTTAGCAATAGGTAACTCAAGCATAGAAAAGTAAATATATTCAATTACTCATAGCCATTTTTCATCCTGTTTTCAGCACTCTAATCAGCTGCACACATCACTTGTCAATTATGTGGCTATGGGGCTATGGGCTATCCACTAGAATATTTTTCTTTGGGCAAGCTGAGCGTATCTCCACAAAATAGGAACTTTAGTTTCTATCTTGTCAATGTCAGTGACTACCATTCCCTTTACCACCTTGATTTGACGAAACAGACTTCTAATCCAATTACTCCTGATATTGTTGCTTTCATTGCAATCACATAATTCCTCTGATGCCTCCACTTTCCGTTCCCATATCTATGACAATATGTATCACATTGCCGGTGACCATTATTCCAATTCCTCTGTGGCCTCAGACTAGGATAACAAAACTTACTGTTGCTTCTACCACATCCATTCTCTTCAGCATTGTCATATTCTAATTTTTGGAGCTACTAGTCAATTATCGTTCAATTCAGTAGGACTGTAAGTATTGTTGAAAAATTTACTTTTCCACAGCATGCATTCAAAGAATGAAGCAGGATTTATAAAATCACTATTAATAAAATTTTTTCATAAACAAGTATCCCAAAGATTCTGTCTTGCGCTGCCTCAGACCAATTTTCTAACAGGAATATCTCATAAACTCGTCATTTGGCTCACAGTTTCTAGTCAATCTCAGTATTCACATACTAATGTCTCCTACCAAACGACTACATATAAACTCAGTTCTGTATTCGGCTGGCCATGTGGAAGGAAATACAAAATCAAATTGCTGTAGGCAAGCATGAGGATCAGTACCATTTCATATAATTATAAAAACTTGAAATTTTAGAACAGGCAAGAAATGGTTACATTGAAAACCATGCCTCATTTCACAGTTTCCAGCATCATGGTAAAAATGACCATGGTTGTGAAGAATTCTCCTCCTTTCATAACGAGCTACAGGATCTCATTCATCTTCATGAACAGAATATAAATCACTACAATCTGACACATGACCTCTGCCGTAATAATGACCCCAAACTTTTTTTCAGTTTTAGAAACTCTGTCATTCAAGTACTAACCTAATTATTTATTCTCCTGTTACTCTCCATTTGATCTTCTCTGAAACTCCAAACGTCTGGAAAGTAGCTTGGAAACTATATTGATTGCAAACTAAACAGACAACCTCACATTAATCATGCCTTAGAAAGATATCAAGGCTATCCTACCTGGTACGGAAATTATGTGATCCAGTTAGAAATAAATATCTTAGCAAAGCTTAATTTTGCCTTTTCAGCTTCACACACATAGGGGCAGTTGTTATGTGGTCACTCATTTCATGTCAGTGACGTAGTACTCATTCAGGAATAGTTGCTACAAATAATTATAAAGTTAGTTCAAGGGAACAATGCAGTCCTTTGTTCACTAAGACAAAAATAATGACGATCATAAAACTTTATCTCTTTTCGTCACTGATATTCGCTGAAAACAAAATAGCAGAGTTTGACACCAGAGAGAACATACTCTATCATGATACCAGAAACAAAAATGGTATTGACATTCCTCGATTAGACTCACAAAAACAGGTAACTTTCGCAAAGTAAACTGTTTGAACTTTTTGAAGAACTGACAGACACTCCAATCCATACATCCTTCAACAATTTTAGAAGTAAGTTGTATAACTGATTAATAAACAATCCATTCTACAATGCAAGAGAGTTCTTCGAGAGTAATAGTGTGGAAATTGTGATTTAGGATTATGATTACAATTCTGTACAACTGGCTAATATAGGATAAATCATTTGTATGTGCAAAGTGAACAGTAATTTTGTAGTCATTACTACTGGATCCTGCCATGAATATAAAACACGTTTGACTAAATGTTATCTAACACTACTAAACACAAAGAATGTGAATAAAATCCTAACTTTTCCGGAATCATTTACACAAGAATATACAGTATCACTTGAACTCTGATCAACATTAAGAGCTAATTGTGCAACAACAATAGTTTAAGGAGCCACATTTTTATTTCTCTTCTGCACCTGCTTCTAATTCTTGCACATTGATTCTGCAATATTATTTCATTCTTTAAAATTTGTTTTTAAACCTTCTAATAATGTAGTAGGAAGGGAAATAAATTTTTGAATCTAATTACTTATTAACTGGGTAGAGAAACCAAACATTCGGCCAATCCAGTCTTTCTCTCACGCTGATTCTTTGGAACCTGTAAATTGTCCTATAACAGCTTCTTCTGTTCACTTACAGATCACTGCAGGATTAGTGGACTCTCATCTACAGAAATAACTCCGTTATTTTTTTCACAGCAGAGAGGCTCTCTGCAGCTCTTACCTTAACCAAGTGGTAAGTGCACTAAATATCCTCAAAATGTCTTCCACAGTGAATTCAAACTTCTGCACTAAACTGCGAATTCGCCTTTGTAGTAGAATAGCACTATATCGTTGTTGACTGGGAACAGCCAGCAAGTTATCACTAAACCAATTGGCAGTAGGCTGTAATTTCACTCTAAGTTTCTTTCCACTAGTTCTGGGGTGGACATTTAATGAAGCCCCTTAACCATAGACTCCAACTTGCACCATAATTCTTCGAACATTAGCATATTCTTTATTTTATAATTGTATTTTGAAACTGAATTAATTCTCTATTGCTCATCACCAGGAGCTATAGAATCATTTTCCAGAATACCAGAAGTAGTACTAGATTCAGAAATTGTATCAAATTAAAAATATCAGTGTGAACATAAAATCCTTGTTGGAATGATTTACTAAAAGTTACATGATCGCTCCATAAACCTTATTTATTCATTGGAAAACCTGCGTTGATGATCACAGAAGCACAAGCACCTCTAGCTGACAGCCACTGTGCACACTCCAGAAATACAATTTTTTTAAGCCCATTTCATACTAAGGGTAATTAAACAAATAATTTAAATAAAAACTGTTCTATATCCCATTATAACCGACATGCCCTGACAACACAAAAACAACTCGAAATTCATACTTCTTCACACTGCCACCCTGTTCAAACACAGGTGAGTGTAGAGTTGGTAGTTTCAATAAAATTTTAAATTTCAAACACTAATTTATTAAGCAAACTCATGTTACTTTTCCCACTATAAAGACACCATTTGTTGTAGAGTACCATATGTACTCCAGATATGACTCCCTCTAATTGGATCTGAACGATTGGCTCCTATGAAGCAGGTAGAAAAACCACAACTCAAATCAATGTAGCAAATCCAGTTCCAATGAATAAGCAAAAACATGAAACGTAAATCCCAGACAATTGTGTACACGAATTAACAAATGGGACTTAACTGCTGTGGCCGTCAGTCCCCTAGAACTTAGAACTACTTAAACCTAACTAACCTAAAGACATCACAGACATCCATGCCCGAGGCAGGATTCGAACCTGCGACCGTAACTGTCACGCGGTTCCAGACTGTAGCGCCTAGAACTGCACGGCCACTCCGGCCGGCAACTGCTATGCTCATCAGTCCCTAAGTGTACACACTACTTAACCTAAATTATCCTAATGACAAACACACAAACCCATGCCCGTGGGAGGACTCGAACCTCCGCCGGGACCAGCCGCACAGTCCTCGACTGCAGCGCCTGAGACCGCTCGTCTAATCCCGCGCGGGCGGTGGCCAAAGGCGTCTAGGTTTCTAGGAGACCGCGAGTTCGCATATCTCCCAGCCAGACTGTAGACATCTGGTAGTCCATCGACCGAAGTAGCTCAGGGGGTGGAGACTGGCTGGGCCCAAGCTCCACACATCATCGAAACTTCCTGCAAATCCCGCGGCCATCACGCCACCGATATGGTGTGCCTCGTTGCCAGGTTGCCAGCAGATTTCCATCACTAACGGTGGGTCGTGGTTTGTCTGAAACACAAATGCCATCATTCTCTCCAGTTTAATAAGCAAACAGAATGGAGGCATTACTTCATGCTTTGAGATCCTACGCTCGATTACTTATAACCATACAACTTCGCGTCGGACATAGTACTATTATAGGGGGACGAGTATGTTTATTTCATGTTACTTGGCTTTCAGCTTTTCCTAGCTCTCTGTGCTCCGAGCACGGGTTCCTACACCCAGTTAAATTAGCAACGCGTGAGTTTCTCGGTGTCCAACAAGTGTCTCTTATAAAACGTCACCTCACTCTTGTTCATACTGTGATGCGGCATTGAGGTTCTACGTGGCTCGTCCGTCCCTAGTGTATCAACCCTGTCTGGTCGGCATGTTTTGTCGTAATGTCAAAAGTACAGTCCAACGGCTTACTCTATTAGCACTTCGGGCACGCCTGTTTCTACTACCTAGTCGCATGTGGGAATAACACGTTTAAGACATTCTCAACTCGCGTACCTAACTTGTTCTGGGTGCAACACACATCCAGTCTTTCGAAAGATTGGTCCCGAATCTTCCAGGACCGAGCCTTCCAGCCCTGAGGTGTCCCACATGGATCCTTCCTTATCCACTTCCAGCATTTGTGTTTATATTTGGTAAATAGGGGCTAGTAATTTACACACACTGCCCTCTGCGACACTGTGGCAGCCTGCCATTGCGCCTATTTCGCTGTTCCTGACGTTCCAGAGACTTTGTGCACGAGTTTTGCCGGTTTCTTCTCTTATTTATTGGTTCGCTATTCGCTAGTAATTTAGGACACCGAATAGTCAAATTGAGTGGGCATTTTCATCCCGTACCTCAAGCAGTGACATGACCGTTCCTGCATGAACCGTTAAGTTGTTCGCGCAAACCACATTTGCAATATGGGTATCCCAGCAGTCATATCTGGCATTCAAGTAAAAGATTAGCAGTGTAGAAATGGTCTTAGGCTCACGCTCCATCTTCCTTTTAGTTTGTAGGTAGAAAGGGCTCGTTCGTAACTTCCGAATATGCAACACACGCCGCAGCTGGTTGTAGGTACCGACACTGAGTTCGTACCCTGGTCTATAACTAAGGTATCAGGCACTCCAATCTTCAGTGGCAAAGTGTTAATAAATACTTGTGCTACAATACTGCTCTTTTGATCTGGAATTGCTATCATTAATAGATACCGTGAGAAGCATTGATGATCGTAAGCACATACGTATTCCTCATAGGTGTTCTGGCTATGGTTAGCAAATGTCTAGAACAAGCATTTAAAATGACTTCGACGCCTTTGGTAACCTCTGCGAAGGGATTTTTCTGGTGCAAAGCATCCAATCTCCGAGCACATGGTACACAGTCCTTGACTTATTTCACCACGCCACTCTTCCTCTTCCCTACCAAAACCTTTCCGCAATACGCCTATCTGTTGATCGTAGGTCGCCACGATCTGAAGTAACATGCTCATGAGCCTGTTGTAACACTTTCTTTTGGAATTGTGTACCGAATATCCTCATGCATGATAAAGTGCAGTTTGACACTCTTTACTATCTGCCTGTGCTTGTTGCTATTCCAATCACATCTTGTCCAGAGTACTCAGCATGGCTACTTTGCGGCTTAATTTATCTGCATTTGTGTGGGCAACCTCGTAATCATACTCACTGAACTCGAGAAGCCAGGGTGGCAAATGAGTAGATGAGTCTATTAGACCAAACAACCATTGCAGTGACTCATGATCAGCCTAAACCTTCCATCTTCTACTATACATGAAACACCAGAAATGTAAAATATCGCATAACTGCGGTTATTGAATGGTTACGTTATGCATTATTTAACTGCCCCTGTCTATCAAGCATTTGACTCAAAACACATCCGACTGACCATTACAAGCATCATAAGAGACGATGAACCATTTTCTAAAACCCGAAATAACCAGTACGGTATCGGAACTCATTCCTTTCTACAGTTTCTCTGATACAACCTGTCTCTCCTCCTTCCACTATACTACATATTTGTTTCCATATAATAAATCTGGTCCTATCCGAACACTGTAATACATCACTAACTCAGCTATAGACCTGTTTCACTGCTGACATTGTTCGAAAAACATATCTGAGAAGGTGATTTATTCTAGAATAGTATCTCACCTTATCAATGAATATATCCTCAGAAAATTACAGTTAGTGTTTCAGAAGTCGTACTCTATTGAGAAAGCCATTTAGATGTTAACTCGCCAAGTTTTATAATGATTAAATTATGAAGTAGTATCGGTTGATATTTCCTGCAACCTACTTAAGGCCTCTGACCGTATGAATCACAGTATTCTCATAGATAAATAGAAATTTTGTGAGACTGATTGTACAGCCAACCAATGGATAATGTCATATCTAACCAAGTAAATGCAGAAGATTGTACTTCATAATTCAAGTATTATAATCCAGGGACATGAATCCCAAGGGTTAGACTTGGGTCTGCTATTGTTCCCCACATATGTAAACGATCTTTGGTCTAATATACAACAAACAGAATTAGTTCTGGTTGCAGTCGACACCGGTACTAAAATCAGTCCAATCATACACACAGAAACAGAGCAAATGGTATACAATATTTTTAAGATTGTCATTGCCTGGTTTTCTGGGAGTGGTCTTGCACTCAATATTAAAAAGACACTAATGTTTTCAAAACTATCGTGGACGGGATTTCTGCGAATGCTCTCACCCTCCATTTTAAAAAGACACAACAAATTGAGTTCTGCGTATCTAGAGCTACTGCACCAACGATAACGGTAACACACAGTAAGGAAATAATGAATAGGGTGAAAACTTCCAAATGCTTTTATGTGCACAGTGATGGTAATTTAAACTGGAAAAAGCACATTTTGGAACTCCTTAAAAAGGTTAGTTCAGACTCTTCTGCAATTGTAAATGTTACAGACCATGGGGAGAGACAAATCTGTAACTCGTCGTATTCTCCGTGTTTTCATTCAATAACGTCATATGGAATAATGTTCTGTGCTAAGTCATCTTTAAAAAGGAAACCCTTCATTGCTCAAAAAACGTGCTGTAAGAATAATATGTGATTCTCAATCGTGATCACTTTTAGAGATCTGTTTAAGGAGTTGAGGATTGTGACTCCTTTTACACAATTTATTTATTCGCTCCTGAAGAGTTTAGTAAATATTTCACTACATTTCAAAAGGAACAACGAAGTACGTAATTATAATGTGGGAAGGAAAAATGGTATTCATTATTCCATGCCAAGGTTGCCGTTAACAGAAGAAGTGGTGCTGGATGTTGCAACAAAAGTTTTGATGACTTGCCTAACAATACAAAATGTCTAACAGAAAGCAAAGTCAAATTCGAAAACAAACTGAGAAAGTTTCTTGTTGGCACTTTCTTCTGTTCTGTTCGGCCGTCCATGGTGCTGGAAAATTTTGAATTGCTTCTGTAAAAGGAAGATCAGCATGTATACAACGCTCACTAATTATGTGTCCCAGTTTCTTAACTCGAGTTTGAGCAAAACGGTACTTGCCCATGCACGGCCTCCGACGTGCTAACTGTAGCCTATCAAAAACATTTTTTGGTATTACGGCTGAATAGACAATTGAGACATCTAAATGGATCACATAGCCTTTAGGCTTTAACCCTCTTAAAACTCCGTCTAATAACCGCTGGAAAGCAGCAGGTGCATTTTTTAAACCCAGTGGCATCCCCATTTATCGACAATGTCAACATGGAGCGGTAAACGGTGTCTTTGGCCAATGTTCAAGTGCTACTTTTAATGGATTGTAACCGGTTTTGAGGTCCCCTGCAGTAAAGTGCCGACATTCACCCAAATTATCCTAGGATAGTTCGGTAATATTAAGGATTTGATAAGCATCTATAATCACAGGAAGACATGTATATATTCTTCCCATCCAATGATTTCTTAGGGATAATTGCAATATTTGTGCTTCAGGGACTCTCGCTGGGTTCTTGATCCCATCTCGTAGTGGCTGTGCAATGATCTCTTCTGTTAATTCCCTTGTGTCTACAAGAAACCTCTGTTCCGTACCACACTCTACACACACTAAGCATCTTCCCATCTGTGCACTAACTTGTATTGTGTTACGATCTATCTGGTCTGCCTTCCGATGGTCTAAGTTTTCTCGATTCTGTTTAGCGGCTGTTTACCACAATTATGTTTCCTGTTCTTCCTCTGTCGTCATTCAGATACTCGGTAGCGCACTTCCCCACATGAGTAACGCTCTAGTTGCTCCCACTATTTCGCCGGCCGTTGCGGCCGAGCGGCTACAGCGGTTCTATTCCGGAACCGCGCTGCTGCTACGGTCGCACGTTCGAATCCTGTCTCGGGCATGGATGTGTGTGATGTCCTTAGATTAGTTAGGTTTATGTAGTTCTAAGTTAGGGGACTGATGACCTCAGATGTTAAATCCCATACTGGTTAGAGGCATTTGAACCATTTTTCCACTATTTCTGTGTATGGCCCTTGCGCCCACACCTGTAGCACCTCACCTCAGGAGGGAAAAAACAGTGAGCTATCCGTTTCTTCATGACAAAATATATTTCCTCACTTTGGGCCACTGGTCTAAGAGCAGCAACCTCCACCGATAACACATTGTTTGCCTCTGCTTTGTGAAACTGACATATGTTGAGCATTAACTTCGTAAGTCCTACCTGAAACTATTTCCGCTAGCTTATCACAGTTCAAATTAAAAATATTGAGCTCCTCACGAAAGATTCCTATAGTATTTTGTTTTTGGTAACACTGACGCAGTCGAGCAGCCAACTGCTGAAACGACTGTGCTTTATTTTGGATCTCGTGGTATACCACATAAGAATTGGCCTATCATGTTAAACGCAAATTTAGTCACACGAAATATTTCTTCATCTGATTGACCCCTCAGTGCTGCAGTAGCTGTAACATCATTAAACCTTGCAATATCAAGAGGGTTGGACGGAGGTGAGCGGTACTTTACGCTAAAATTTCGAAAATATTGAAATATACTCAGGTACTTTGTATTTTAAAATTTTCTAAGAAAATATTTATTGTATTTAATACAGTCTTCTTCCAGATTGTATGATTGTTTTACGATTTCTCGTTTAGCTTAATTGGAAAATTTAAGTTTAAGGGAGGTGGTCATAATGTCTCCCCCGCTGGGTAGCAGATGTGACTTCCCATATCGGTCGTTTTACTCCACAAATATTAGCATTACGTGACCTTAGAACACATGGACATTATATTTCTCTGGGTTGACAGCAACAATTATGTCAACAATGATTCATTTCCCTCTGGTTCTTTATTGTTTCCTGTTCAGTGCTACTTAGTCCAGTGTTAGATAAAGCTGTGAGTGAAATTGTATTGACAGTCACATACTGAAGGACAAATATCACAGATTTTGGAAAAATCTACAGATTCTCAAATTGAATTTGCCATGCGGTCTGTGGGGCTCTTTGTCCCGGTCCGTGCAGCATGTCCAAATGAACAGATACCATCTTAGTATATATATTTATGTCTCACTGCACACTTGACCATTTTCTTCTTCTATGCGGATGCACAAACAACGCCCCAACTCTTATGGGAATCGGCAACGCGCCACGAGTAATAAGTATTATATGTGGGGGCACTACGAATGTTATGTGGGACAATACTTTGAGAATGTGGGTTTCTCGGGAGGCGTGCAAAAGATAAATCCCTTTGTGTCCACTGTGACTCAAATGGATAGAGCGTCTGCCATGTAAGCAGGAGATCCTGGGTTCGTGGCACTGTCGGGGCACAAATTTTCATCAGTCTCCGGTGATGCACCTCAACGCCTGTAAGCGGCTAAGGGTTTGCATTTCATTGTAATTTCATTCTAACGAGCTGCATGGTCACGGATAGTATCTGTTCTTTCGGACATGTCCGAAAGAACAGACACCATCTTAGTATATAGACAATCTTTGGTATTGCCGTGGAAAAGTATTTCCTCTCAGCAGTCTGATACGTTGTTCTTTGAAGTGTGGTATCGAGGGACCTATTTGGTAGTACAGCGTTGACTGTCAATTCCATCTGTTGGATGAGGAAAGATGTACCGTGAAGGACAGCAAAGATGAATATGAGGTACATATTGAAAAGTGAAAGGAATATAAAATTTGAATAATGATATACATGGCGGGATACATATATATATATACATATATACATACATATATATATATATATATATATATATATATATATATATATATATATATACACACACACACTGAAACACATATGTAACGTAGCAGCGATGGTGAAGCATGATAAAATCTTTGACCAGAGAGCCATTTATCGTGGTTAGTCTGCGCTTGACCGCGCGAGTGTTGCGAGCAGTACGGTAGTAGTCGTCATGCAGTACAGTCTGGCGATAGCAGTAGCTCAGTTCAGTTGCGTGCAGTATGTCGGTAGCAGTAGCCCAGTGCAGTTGTGTGATGTAGTCTGTCGGCAGTAGTGGTCTAGTCCTGTCACGGTCACGAGCGGGACGCAGTCGCAGGCGTCGACATGGGTCTCTGGTCAAGATGCTGAATGAGGTATATTGTTAATTAAGGTAACCATCAGATAATGTAAAGTTTATTTATTGTAATTAATTTTCAACAAGTGCCCCAATAATAATTTTGATTTCAAAGTAATTTTTACAAAACAACCTTTTAATTGAACCAACAATCTCCTTCCATTTCCTTTAAAGAAAAGTTTCAGTTAAATTTCAAAAAAAAAAAAAAAAATATTACTTGCGATGCAGTTCCTCCAAGCCGTGGCCAACAATAAGAGCAGAAATTTGACATGCAGTTTCAATGAGGTAAGAAATTAATTATGATTTTTTGCACAGGGCCAAAGACCGATATTTCGGTTTAATTGAGTTATCACTATCACTGAGATTTTCTTATCACTGAATGGACTTTAACTTTTTTTGTGAAGAACTTATATTTGAGTCAGATTGCGATTCTCATTTTTTTATTGTCATTAAATTTAATTGCTAGGGAGGTTAGCATTCTTAAATAATATTGTCATTTTTAAATTTTTGTGGGGAGGTTACACTTGGCGACACCCAGTCCAGGATCGTATTTCGTTGAGAGTCTTTTGAAAAACAGTCAGATATCTGCTCTTATTTGCTTAGATATAATTAGGATTTGGCGCAATGCTTTTACTAATCTTGTGACTTTCTTTCTACAGGTCAACGGCAATTCGTTGCTCTGTTGTATTTGTTTGTTGGCTTTTTGCATTTGTGCTTATTTGTTTTGTGAATATTTGTGACTATTGTAAAAATGCCGCGAAAGACTGTGAATAGTGTATCGCGAGGTATTATGAATGAAATTACCGACTCAAACAACTTTACCGATAGGACATGTCATACGCAGTGTAATGATGACAATCCTGCGTTCACTAACAATCAGTGCATTCCAAACACTAATTATGACTTTTATCTTAATGATGAACAAACGAACTCAATTGTCTCCTCTGTTAATTTGACAACAATTGATGACGCAAGACGCTCTATTGTAATGAGCGCTGCCGAGCCTAACACACCCGATTTGGAGAATTCAAGTAACGTACAGACAAATTTGTCTAATGAAAATGAACAGGATACACAAAGTACGACGGATTTATTTAATTCCGAAATAGTGAGTGACAATGTAGGTCCGACTGATAATCCTTTTTGTAAATTGCAGAATGACCAAATGGTCACACAAAGCGCGACAATTCCAGGTACACAATCAAACAGCACAGATAATGGAGTAGGTAATGTTACTTTGGAACAATTTATGGCAATAATGCTACAGTTTAGGAACGAACAGAACGAAAAACAAGACAGACTCAGTGAACAGAACAAACAACAACTTAATGAATTTAATAAAAAACTAGACAATAATGATGAAAATTTCAAACAACTTAGTGAACAGGTCAGACAACAGAATGAAAAATTAGATAACAATTCCAGACAGCTTAGTGAACAAATCAGAGCCGTTGCTGCGCAGTGCCATGACACTAAGGAACAATTGCGCGTGGAAATTGAGGCTTGTTCAAAAAAAAAGTAGCGAAGAAATTAGATCTGTTGCTCAGGAATTAAGGGAAATGCATACAGCCGCAACAGAAACGCTTAGAGACGAAATTAGCGGAGTCGCTAAACAATGCTCTGAAAAAGCTACACAATTACATGAAGAGTATAAAGCAATGACGGTAGAACTTTCGCGCACAATGGATGAAAAGATTGACGCGAAATTTGAACAGCAGAACACTCAAACTGACGAGCGGTTTAGTCACCACTTACAAAACAGTGATACGCGTTTCCGCAAATTTATTCAGGATCAAAATAAAGTCAAACGTCAAGTCATGGAAACAATCACTGCACAAAGACAAGAAGACAAACGTAAAATGTTCGCGAAAGCGAAGACATATGTAGACAATAATATTACTACAGTGTCCGACAAAATTAATACCATAGAACAGTTGAACGCGGAATTACGTGATGAAATTTCTGATCTTAAATCAAAAACAGATACACACACAGTAAATATTCAAACAGTGACAGACAGATTCGAACAATTAGAAGTAACACAGGATTGCGATGTCATCAAAGCTGATGTTAAAAAACTGAGCGAAACTACACGTAAGTTGCAAAAACAGATTAATGCGTCCGATTCTAAAACTGATGATCAGGCAAAAATACTGACTGAAAAATATGATGAATTGGCCAGTCGTATTGATGCTATCGAAAGTGCTAATGACAATAAATCAGACGATACTTCACCGGTTTCATTTAATCAAACACCTGAATTTCAAAATTTACAGCAGACAATTAATGAGATCGATTCGTCTAATAACACGTTGCGTAGAAAGTTGTCAAGTTTACAACAAGAAGTAACAGAGATGAAAAGTATTTCAGTTATTAACACATCACAGCAGACGCCACTTTGCGAACATTTGTCAGACTCGCGCAACGCGTATAATTTGGGTAATCTACAGAGAGTACGGGACTTAGATTCCGAACAACCACAGTTCAACAGATTTTCTTACAATCCTGAACCTGTTCCATCACACAGAGACGATAATTTCGATTACAAACATTTTCTGTCAGTGAGAAAGTTTAAAGTGTTTAAAAACGACAGAACACAGATTCACCCACTGGATTGGATACAACAGTTTAGCTTTGCTTTTCCACCGACTTGGCCTGTAACACATAAACTTGAATTTATTTGCAGTTTTTTGGAAGGCGAACCGGCAACTCGTATGAGACCGATCGCGAGGCAATGTTACTCGGTAGAAGAATTTCAGAATGCTTTTCTATCAGCGTACTGGTCGAAGACGACACAGCACGGAATTAAAGATCAACTAATTAGCTTACCGAATTATGAGAACTCCAATTTCCCCAGTGTGACGCAGTTTTTTGAGCACATGGTGCAACAAAACCAGTACCTAAGTGAACCGTACAGTGAATTTGCACTCATTCATTTATGTATCTCTAAATTACCACGGTCATTAAGGGTGTCACTTCTAACGGGGCAGCAAAAGGAAAACATTTCAGCATTCAGAGATCTTTTACAGCTCTTGGAAGTACAGCAATCTGATTATTCTTTTGTAAACAACAACTTTTCGTATAATAACCACGGTCAACAAACTTCCAGTAATTATGATCAGGGACGTAATTTCAATAGGAAAAGTAACAGACGCTTTAGGAACGACAACTACCAAAACTTTAATAACAGCCAAAATCCTAATTATCAATACCGTCAAAATTTTCAGCAACAGGAACCACACTTTAGTAACAATAGAAGTGTTTCACAACAACAACATCAAAACCAGCCGGTTAGCATACCTAACCAACAATGGAATGCACAAGGTCAACCAGGCTTTAATGTTTCGCCGCGTGCACGTATAGTCCCTGATACAAGAAATAGTAACGTACGGCAGCAAGGAAACAACTACGTACAGTGAAGACAGTATTTCAATTCCTATCGCAATGCACCGTATAGGAATGACTTTCACGACAGACGTAAAAACAATGAGCATAATTACCAACATACGTTTAATAACAGTCGGTCTTACCAGCAACAAAGTAATCAACAAGAACATATTCTCATGAATGAACCCGACAGTAGGTATCATCCAGAGCGTAATACGTCTGGAAGAAGTAATAGAACAGTTCAAATAGTAGAAATGCCACAGAACCCTCCTGACAATAATAACACGTCAGATAGAATGTGACTAGATACTGTACAGGTCGCATCTTCCAGTAACACGAGCACTACTTTAGACACGCAGAATGTTGTTCATGAAAATGTAATTATTTTTGACGACATACGAGACACTCTTTTACAGGAAAGACCAGTCGTTCAGAAATCCATTTCACATCCTGTTATCGAAATTAAAATTGGTTCATCGAAATTCTCAGCAGTAATTGATTCCGGCTCACCTATATCTGTAATAAATGAAGAAACTTTTAACGAGTGTAACAAAGAGAATACCTATCCGACATTACCATTAGGCAAAACAAAAGTGAAAGGAGCAGTACCGAGTAAAGGAGTAGACGTTAAATTACAGACTCATTTATCATTTTGTATTGCAGGTCATACCTTCCACTCAAATTTTTGGATTGTTCCTTTATTGACAACAGACGTAATTTTAGGTACGAATTTTCTGATACAACACGACGCAGTTATTGATTTTCAGAATTCTTATTTAATGGTGAAGGATGAAAATATACAATTTGCTATAGAATTTCAGCACTCACTATCTGCGGAAGAGCAAACAATTAATCGCACAGAGGTCATCTCCGCGTCACATAACATAGACTGTAATCCCACATTGTTCACGGATACGTACGTACACAACTATAATACTCCAGACGAAGCTGACTACGACGTAATACAGATGATTTGTGATAAAGTTAGACAAAGCAGTGCAACTACAGACGACGAACGAACGCACTTACACAAAATTCTTTTACAGCAAGCTCCAGTTTCTGACAACATTCCTGGTACTATGTCCGGTTTTATGTATGAATTTCAAATGAAACAGCACGACACATTTAAAGCCAAGCATTATCCCATTCCATATATTCACAGAGAACAAGTTAAAAAAGAATTGCAGGATATGCTTGACCAAGGAATTATAGAACCGGCGGTTAGTCCGTACATAAACCCGCTACATATTGTTAAGAAAAAAGATGGCTCACTTCGCCTTGTACTTGATTCACGTCACATTAATGACATTATTATTAATGAAACAGATCGACCACAGACATTAGAGGAACTTCTACAGAAATTTCACGGTACAGTTATTTATTCTACACTAGATTTGAAATCGGGTTTTTGGCAAATTCAACTTCATCCGAATTGCAGAAAATACACAGCATTTCTTTGTTTTGGCGACTGTTATCAATTTTGCAAATTACCGTTCGGCTTAACTATTTCTTCTGCAGCTTTTATTCGCGGTTTGAACTCAATACTTCCGACAGAACTTAAGGACAGAATTACGACGTATGTAGACGACATTCTTATCGCAGAAGCTAACTGGTCTGAACACAATCTGATTCTTGAACAACTATTACAAACTTTTCATGCACAAGGACTTACAGTTAATCTTAGTAAATCGCACTTTGGCAAAACTTCTATAATATTTCTTGGACACGTAATTTCAGCAGAAGGCATTGCGCCTGATCCGGAAAAACTTCAAGCTCTACGTGACATTACTATTCCTACGACAAAGAAACAATTACGTAGTTTTAGGGCTTAATTAACTTTTTTCGCAAATTTATTCATCACTCCGCTTTAGACACACCCAGATTATGCCAATTAACAGGTAAAAACAGTTTTTGGTCATGGGATAAGCAAGCACATTATGAATTCATGAACCTGAAACATGCTTTGTTGAATGCACCACTTTTATCGCACCCAGATCTTACCAGAAATTTCTCCATTGCCACCGACAGTTCCAACACCGCTTTAGGCGTACACATTTTCCAGGAAATTGAAGAAGATGGCTCAATAGCAATTAAAAACATCCCATTTGCAAGTCGCATTCTGTCACCTGCTGAACGAAATTATTCTGTTACAGAACTTGAAACATTATGTATTGTATGGGCTTTTACGAGATTTCGGCACTTTCTTTATGGCAGACATACCACCGTTTACACAGACCACAGAGCGATACAATTTTTACTTTCGGCTAAATTCACTCACGACAGATTAAGCAGATGGAAACTTTATTTGCAGGAATTTAATTTTGCAATAGTACACATTCCCGGCACACAAAATGTTATAGCAGACACACTATCGCGTTCTCTGAGAAACAATCAGCAAGACGTAGCAACCAACTTCTGCAAAGTAAATTTCAGTGTCATGTACATTCAGCAAGTTGCATTTGAAAACTTTATTTCATCGTCATTACAGGACATAGCACAAGAGCAAAATAAAGACAATGTGTGGAAAGAAATTAAACACCTTTGGCAAGATAAGAATAATGTTACGATTAGAAACCATTACATTGTACGCAATGACATTCTGTTTCGCCGCTCTCATCCTGACAGCAACAATTGGTTATTATGCATTCCTTACGAACTGGTTAACAAATTAATCTGGTACACTCATTTAAGTTACGCACATTACGGAGCACGAAAATGTTTTCTTATACTGAGACAGAACTGTTATTTTAACAACATGGAGAAACGTATACGACGAGTTTTAGCGTCTTGTAAAATTTGCCAGAAAGCTAAATCAGACACCACTTCACATATTCCTCCTTTGTCATGAGTGGTAAAATACCAGTGGTTATAGGATTCAGAAAAGACCCTTTTTTAGGGTAGGGAGGACAGAAAGAAAACAAATTTTAAGAGAGGTTAGAACTGAGACAAACCTTCAGTTTGAGAAAGAAATCAAAAAACATAATTCCAGCTTATTACATCAACATAAACAGCCATTGGTTAAGAATTTTCAACTGTCAGCAGATATTTTAACTCCATCCAATTTTAAGTCAGTCAATGTGAAATGTCAGCTATCTTTATTGCATCAAAATATTCGAGGACTGAGAAATAAAATTAATGAATTAACTATCTGCATAGATGAATTAGAGTCTTCAAACCCAGCTGACATAATCTGCCTCTCTGAACATCATGTGACCACTGGTATAGAACTTTTAAGTGTTACAGGGTTTAGGTTAGCATCTCACTATTGTAGATCAGAAATGGAGAAAGGAGGAGTTGCCACATACATCAGGAACTGTCATAAATTTAAGAACATAGACATTCATAAATTTTGCCTAGAACAGCATATGGAAGCATGTGCAACAGAATTAGAATTTCACAAAAAATCTTTCATAATATTAAGTGTATATCGAGCACCTGCAGGTAACTTTAATCTGTTTGTAAACCACCTTGAAGCTGTACTGGCCCATTTAACAACCAAAAACAAAGAAATAGTGGTTGCTGGTGATTTCAATGTAGATTTCCTTAAAGACTCTCCCAATAAGAACCTATTTGAGTTAGTAACACTATCATTCAACTTAATTCCCACAGTAAAGTTCCCCACTAGGATAACCACTTGCTCACAAACAGCCATTGATAATATCTTTATAGAAAAGTCAAATGAACAAAATTATATTACAAAACCAATAGTCAATGGCCTCTCAGACCATGACATGCAGTTCCTTCTGTTAAATGTTAATACTGAACAAGATATAAAATCTGTTAAATCTGAGCTCAAGAGGGTAATCAGTAAGCCAAAAATTGATTATTTTAGGACACTCCTCAGAGACATTCACTGGACTGATGTTTACAGTGCTCATGGCATGAATGAAAAATATAACATTTTTGCTAATAAAGTGCTTACCTTATTTGAACACTGCTTTCCCCCAAAACTTACCAAGGTTAGAGCAAAGTCTACAAAGAAGCCATGGATTACTCGAGGAATAGGGGTATCTTGTAAAACAAAAAGAAAACTGTATCTGTCAATCCAAAACATTTCCAATGTTGATGCTATAGCACATTATAAGAAATACTGCAAAATATTAAAGACTGTAATACGGATGTCAAAGCAAATATATTACAAGGAAAAGATAGTCATATCAGATAACAAAATAAAGACAATATGGGATATAGTGAAGGAGGAGACCGGTAGAACCAGACATGAAGAGGAACAAATAGCATTAAGAGTAAATGATGCATTGGTGACAGATGTGTATAGTGTTGCAGAACTTTTTAACAAACATTTTATAACTGTTACTGAAAAGATGGGGTTGTCAGGTTCGGTAGATGCTGCTATGGATTACCTTAGACCAGACATTTCAAGTAACTTCCATAATATGAATTTGACCCTCACTACCCCAACAGAAATAATGTCCATCATAAAATCTTTAAAATCAAAAACATCTAGTGGGTATGATGAAATATCAACAAAGTTAATTAAAGAATGTGATTCTGAGCTAAGTAACATATTAAGCTATCTGTGTAACCAGTCGTTTATCAGTGGAATATTTCCCGAATGGCTGAAATATGCTGAAGTTAAGCCACTGTTTAAGAAGGGAGATAAAGAAATAGCATCAAATTTCCGTCCAATTTCACTGTTGCCAGCATTCTCAAAAATTTTCGAAAAAGTAATGTACAGTCGTCTTTATTACCATCTTATCTCAAATAACATACTGTCAAAGTCACAGTTTGGATTTCTAAAAGGTTCTGATATTGAGAAGGCTATCTACACTTACAGTGAAAATGTACTTAATTCATTAGACAAAAAATTGCAGGCAACTGGTATATTTTGTGATCTGTCAAAGGCATTTGACTGTGTAAATCACAATATCCTTTTAAGTAAACTAGAATATTATAGTGCAACAGGAAATGCTGCAAAATGGCTCAAATCTTATATCTCTGGCAGGAAACAAAGGGTGTTATTAGGAAAGAGACATGTATCAAGCTATCAGGCATCATCCAACTGGGAACTAATTACATGTGGGGTCCCACAAGGTTCCATTTTGGGGCCCTTACTTTTTCTTGTGTATATCAATGACCTTTCATCAGTAACATTACCAGATGCCAAGTTTGTTTTGTTTGCTGATGATACAAACATTGCAATAAATAGCAAATCAAGTGTAGTCTTAGAAAGATCAGCCAATAAAATATTTGTAGACATTAATCACTGGTTCCTAGCCAATTCTTTGTCACTAAACTTTGAAAAAACACACTACATGCAGTTCAGAACTTGTAAGGGGTGTCCCAAGAGTATATGTCTAACATATGATGACAAGAAGATAGAAGAAGTGGACGGTGTTAAATTCTTGGGATTACAGCTTGATAATAAATTCAACTGGGAGGAGCACACCACAGAACTGCTGAAGCGTCTTAACAAATCTCTGTTTGCAATGCGAATTTTGTCAGACATAGGGGATATAAAAATGAAAAAGCTGGCATACTATGCTTACTTTCATTCCATAATGTCATATGGGATTATTTTCTGGGGTAATTCATCAAGCCAAGCTAAAGTTTTCCGGGCACAAAAACGTGCAGTAAGAATTATATGTGGTGTGAACTCAAGAACATCCTGCAGAAGCCTGTTTAGGGAACTAGGGATACTAACTACAGCTTCCCAATATATTTATTCCTTAATGAAATTTGTCATTAAAAATATATCACTTTTTCAAACCAATAGCTCAATTCATGGAATCAATACTAGAAATAAGAATAATCTTCACAAGGATTTAAAGTCACTTAGTCTTGTACAAAAAGGTGTGCATTATTCAGGAACACACATTTTCAATAACTTGCCAGCAGCCATAAAAAGCTTAACAACCAATGAAATTCAGTTTAAGAGAAGCCTAAAGGATTTATTGGTGGCCAACTCCTTCTACTCCATTGATGAATTTCTGAGGAAAACCAACTGATTTGTATATAAGTACAACATATCTTCTGCACAATTTCAGTGCAGTAATGTGTTCACTGAAAATTTGTGTGTGTGTGTGTGTGTGTGTGTGTGTGTGTGTGTGTGTGTGTGTGTGTGTGTGTGTGTGTGTGTGTAAGTATAATCTAACTTCTGCACCATTTCAGTGCAGTAATGTGTTCATTGTAAATAAGTATTACAGTAGTTGTATTACATGTTTCTTACCTTATAAATAAATAATAAACTTTTTTATTTTAAATTCAGTGCAATAGTATTTGTAAAATGACTCTTAGTGTTCATTAAAAAATGACGATCATTCCACTTGGGACCTGTGGAATGGTACATTAGCTTATTTGTTTTAGTTTAAATATTTGTCATGTATTGTTGTTTTTCTGACATGTTCCACATCCTGGAGGACCTCCTCACTACGGATCAATTGGAATGAAAGTAAATCTAATCTAATCTAATCTAATGTATCCCATTGTACCTGTTAAATTAAGACACATGGCCGCAGTAGACATTTTTGGTCCAATTCCGAGAACTAACAGAGGTTTTTGCTACATCTTTGTCGCTGTTGAGCTCACTTCAAAATTTGTTACTTTCACTCCGTTACGCAAAGCTACTGGTAAAACTGTTTCGAAAGCATTTGTAAAACATTTTCTATTTCATGTAGGGCATGTGTTGAAAGTAATTTCTGACAATGGATGTCAATTTCGTTCTGGCATTTGGACACGCATGTTACGAGCTAGAAACATTTCTCCGATTTATATATCCAAGTACCATGCTTCTTCGAACCCTTGTGAACGGTTAATGAAAGAAATTGCTAAGCTGTGCCAAATATACTGCCACAAAAGACATATTGATTGGGATACACACATACTCTCATTCCAAGATGTAATTAATTCCATTCCAAATGAATCCACTATGCTAACTCCGTCTGTTATACTGAAAAACGTTGAAGCACCAAACAAAATTAAAGAATTAGTAAACTTCCCTACCTGTCGTCGACTAAGACACCACGAAATAATTGACATTGCGCTGAACAACATCAAACGTGCCGCAGAGCGCCGGAGAAGACAGCAAAAACAGGTTTGTGCACGCCACGACTTTCACGTTGGACAGAAGATATTAGTGCATACACACTATTTATGCAGCAAATTAAAAGGTAAGTGCAGTAAATTTGAACTTCTATACGCAGGCCCATATCGGATTCGCAGCATCCCTCACCCCAATGTTGTACACGTCGAAACTTTGAGAACCAGAAAATCGAAAGGCAACCACCATTGGTCAAATATTAAACCCTTTATTGAATGAAGACACTTTATGATTCGACACACTATGATGCCATTTAGTAATTTTTTTATGAACACTTATGCAATTATATTCACATGACTAATTACTGATGATTATCGTACTTTTCTTGGCAAGTGCCCGACAAGGTAAGGTTAGCAGGTCGCTTTCCTTGTCGTTACACATCAGACCGTGCACATTTTCCAATTTTTTTTGTGTATGATTGTATTCCAGTTTTGTTTATATGCACTGTGAAATAGTTAAGATATAACACACACCAGTTGACTTTGACTTTTTTGTTGCCCTATGACATCTCAAGATCGTGACTGTTTTACATTTTTTGCTGCTGCATTGTGATATTCTGTGTACATTTTTGCATTTGAACACTGTCAATGTCTTTGACATATTACGTTTTCTGTCATGTTATGCTGTATACTTAATTATGTTACCTCAAACCAGTCATTATTTAGTGAGTATATGATGTAAATGCACGATATTAATCTCTGTTCATCATTTTCAAAAAAAAAGTAACGTGTAAAGGAAATAAATTACACAGAAATGGGAACTTCACCTACGGAATGATCGAAAGAAGATGCAATAACTTTATGAGGAAGAGTAAATGGATCAGGATTAACAAGCATTAACAAGAATATACTATACACATCGTAGAATAGCAGTCTTAACTAATTTTTCTTTCAGAACACAAGGCGATTGATGCAGGCTGTCAGACAGAACTACACATCTTAGTTTTAGTGATGAAATATGCTAGAGATAAGGAATAGTTTTATAATGAGAAATGAAGTGATTTTTTGCAGGTGATAATGAATGCTGATGAATAATGATGAAGGATATGCTGTTATGAATAATGAAGTTTCTCTTTATAGGTGATGATAATAATGAACTTATGATAATATGGATAATGAAGTGATTGATAATGAAGTTTTTTTTTCTTTACAGATGAGGATAATGTTGAAGTTATGTATTTATGCTATGTAGTTATTTAAGTATTTGTTGCAGTTTGTTTTGACAGCAGGTGTTATATTGCATAGTAGGATGGCGGAAAGTTTTGGAAAGGACAGCTATGGAACACATTTTATACACATTTCACTACTTGTTAATTCGAAGTTCACTACTTTTCAGCATAGTGTGCGTTTCTTCTTTCAGGTCAATAATCCATTTTGTATTTTTTTCCAGGAGAAGTTTTTCATGATACTTACTAAACCTGTTACTTATTATACCTGTTCTAGTACTTGCATTTTTATTTTTTTACCCATTTGTGTCTATCATTTATAAATGTGATCGCATATACTGCCTTGTTACATAACCTTGCTACAGCTGACTCATGACGAATGACGTTACCTATCCTCAGTTGCAGCAATAGGTCAAAAGCAAATATTGTTATGCCTCAGCAATTAATTATTGATCCCAACGCAATGCATTGCTAACAAAAAAATGTATTACCAGTCCCAAGTAGTGATACCAGTTTGAGAAAGTTCTGAGTAATACTGATTAGCTCTGAATAGTAAGTCACTTCAGTAATGACTTGTTAATGATAAAAAAAATATATATATATATAAAATAATGCTTTGTAACTGGCCAAGGACTGCCACTGTTTATTGTAATGAGACTACTTATAATGGCCATGATTATTAATGCTATGACTGTAATTAATTGATTTTTAATAATGACTTCGTAATGATCTGAATAATACTGAATGATGAACAATGTTTTATTCTATTCAATACTTGCTGGCCACTGAGTGCCAATAATTAATGTCACTCAATGCATTATGTTATTAATTATGCCATTAATTAGCTCTTGTTTTCAATGTTGATACTTTGTAACTGGAAAAGAATGTGATTGTTTAATAATGCTTTGTAATTAGGAAAAAGCTAATGATTCTTACTATATTGAAATGACAAATGATTAATTAACTATGCCATACTTTGTAACTGGAAAAGAATGTGATTGTTTAATAATGCTTTGTAATTAGGAAAAAGCTAATGATTCTTACTATATTGAAATGACAAATGATTAATTAACTATGCCATACTTTGTAACTGGAAAAGAATGTGACTGTTTAATAATGCTTTGTAATTAGGAAAAAGCTAATGATTCTTACTATATTGAAATGACAAATGATGCTATGCTTTGTAATTAGGAGAAGGCTAATGATTAATACTATATTGGAATGACAAATGATTAATTAACTGTGCTATACTTTGTAACTGGAAAAGAATGCGATTATATAATAATGCTTTGTAACTAGGAAAAGAAGGCTACTGATTCTATGTAAAACAATTAATGAACATTTTTCTGTAATACTACATATATGGTACAGAAATGTTCAATAACTGGACTATGAATGCCGCAAACTACTACTGTAATTGTCAATATCATGTGACTTAATGTCCTTCACCTTATGAGCTAACCACCCTGAATTACTGCAATGTCCATTTGTCCTGTCTATCCTAGTGATCATGGAGCACTATCTTTGGTTTTGCACTAATTCTACGTTGGTGTGCCTTGTAAGAGCGTGGTGTTGACACGACATGCTGTCCACCACCGTGAGCGATGAAGACGTTATTATGGTCCCACTGTTTGGTGTACCTAGTGTACTGCCAAAATGAGAACATGGAACATTACTACGACGGTTCAGTGTCTTGGGTACGTTGATAAATTCTGATGGGAAAAGAACTTCAAATTGTGTCACTTGGTGTTGTACTTCTGTGGAAAGATATGGACTTTCAGAACAGCTGTGTGCAATCTAAAGTGCTACAACCATGATGCAATCCTTCCCTTTCCTATCCTAATTCTTGTCACATAGTGAAGATCATTTTTTGCTAACATCATTTATGTTCATGGGTTATACATTTTTCTCGATTTGCTGAACTCCAGTGCGAGTACACTTATGTCACTTGTCGACATGATTTTTTTGCCATTATGTTTATTTGTTGTGAAAATGCTAAAGACATTTTTCGATTTGTTCTGAAGTACAGTATATGTACACTCTTGTCTTTTATATTGTATATACATTTTTATTTTGATGATATGTTCTGAACTACAGTGCATGTGCACTTATAATATGTGTTAATATGTTTTCTACTGAACTTCAGTGCCTGTGCACTTTTCTCATTTTTCAATATGATTTGTACTCATTCTGTATACCTTTTATGATTTCCTGATATGTTCATTATGCACTTATGTCATTTGTTACTCATTGTATATACATTTCGTCATTTGCTGATATGTTCTCAACTCCAGTGCGAGTACACTCATGTCACTTGTTAACATGATTTTTTGCCATTCTGTTTATTTGTTCTGAAAATGCTACAGAATTTTTTTTCAGTGCGTGTGCACCTTGTTATCTGTCAAATAATTTGTATATACATTTTTCTGATTTGCTACTATGTTTTGTACTCACATTTTGTCTTTGTCTGATATATTTTGTACTCGGTGCGTGTGCACCACATTTAATTTATGTACTAAATTTGAATATTCCGTAAATTGTAAAAATTTCTAGCGATGGCAAGTCCAAATGACTCACCATCGCTGCCAAATTTTTGCCCCCCCAGTGGAGGGTTATGAAACACATATGTAACGTAGCAGCGATGGTGAAGCATGATAAAATCTTTGACCAGAGAGCCATTTATCGTGGTTAGTCTGCGCTTGACCGCGCGAGTGTTGCGAGCAGTACGCTAGTAGTCGTCATGCAGTACAGTCTGGCGATAGCAGTAGCTCAGTTCAGTTGCGTGCAGTATGTCGGTAGCAGTAGCCCAGTGCAGTTGTGTGATGTAGTCTGTCGGCAGTAGTGGTCTAGTCCTGTCACGGTCGCGAGCAGGACGCAGTCGCAGGCGTCGACATGGGTCTCTGGTCAAGATGCTGAATGAGGTATATTGTTAATTAAGTTAACCATCAGATAATGTAAAGTTTATTTATTGTAATTAATTTTCAACAAGTGCCCCAATAATAATTTTGATTTCAAAGTAATTTTTACAAAACAACATTTTAATTGAACCAACGATCTCCTTCCATTTCCTTTAATGAAAAGTTTCAGTTAAATTTAAAAAAAAAAAAATATTACTTGCGATGCAGTTCCTCCAAGCCGTGGCCAACAATAAGAGCAGAAATTTGACATGCAGTTTCAATGAGGTAAGAAATTAATTATGATTTTTTGCACAGGGCCAAAGACCGATATTTCGGTTTAATTGAGTTATCATTATCACTGAGATTTTCTTATCACTGGATGGACTTTAACTTTTTTTGTGAAGAACTTATATTTAAGTCAGATTGCGATTCTCATTTTTTATTGTCATTAAATTTAATTGCTAGGGAGGTTAGCATTCTTAAATAATATTGTCATTTTGAAATTTTTGTGGGGAGGTTACAACACATCTATAAAATCTCCGTCCTCCCCTCTCTCTCTCTCTCTCTATATATATATATATATATGTATATATATATATATATATATATATATATATATATATTTATATATTAACTTCCACAGAGCTGAGGGAATGACCACCACTCTTGCCTGATTCACCCATTAGGATTTCAACTGATTAAGCTGTTAGAGTTTCTTAGAAGTTCTTTTTAACTTTGTACCCTTTTAAAACACATTGTTCACATTGCACCATGTGGTATGTAATAGTCTGAATGTAGTCTGGATATTTTACTTAGAAATCTAGCTTAACTGCTACTTGCTTGCTGTTTCCTATTGTGCTTTCGAGAAAGCAGCAACAGTGTTGTCAAGATGAGAGGTAAGTGGAAATTTTGATTAGGGTCATATACGTGTTTTATTCCGGATGGGAATTTGATTTAAAGAGAAGCTGTACTCAGACCACTTACAGTTCAGTACTTTTTTTTTGCGAAGGTTAGAATACGAGTTTCAGGTGGATAACAGTTCATAAGGACATAGTTTTCGTAAAACGTAGATTTCTTCCATAGAGTGGGAGGTAAAGTAGAGCAAAATTTCATTTAAAAAATGTAGTGGGGATGTTATTCATTTATTCTAATTGCTAAATAGCTGTAAAACGTCTATCAGTCGCTGCAACAACATGAAGCCCTTGGCAGAGTAGGGGAAAGCAACAGGCATACCTGCTGTGGGCCCCTGGAAACTCAGGAATTAATGGCAAGGAACAAGCTAGTAGAATGACCAGGACGGGCACAATGACTCGATTTATTGTACCGGAACCTGTCATCACGTAAGGTGGCAGTACCACAGAAACTACATAACTGAAACAGGAGGTAGAACGTTTACTGAACTACGAGCCAAAATCAAAAACATGGGAAGTCAATGTTGCTGTACATTTCAACAGGAGTTCTATGATAATGAAATTGAACAGAAAACTGATCAAACTCGTCGTAGAACTTATGGTTGGACGTGGAACTTCATAAAACATTGGCACTGGATGGATACAGAGCAAAAACCCGCTCCATGTGGACTACGTGATGAGGAAGACCAAACTGCACCACATCTAATCTTCCAATTGGAAACTCTGGCGGCCAAAAGACACAGAATAGTCGGGTTGGTAGAGCCAGAAGGAAACGTGTCTAATAAGGACATAGTAAAAAGTCTTCTACTACTTCTTAATGGTGCCGGTTTGCTTTACTAGAAATACTGGGATCGAAATACCAGAATAAACTCAGTTTCCGTGGCTGCAGCAGTGGTCTAAGACCTTGTTGTTTTTTCTCTCTGCATTAGAAATATCAAATTGAATAGTCTCCACATGAGCCTCTTCATCATTTTGCTTAACATTTAACTTAATGTACCCACTTCTGTCACCTCAATTCTGGGCGCAAACAGCAAACTGCTTAAAAAAGACTGATCAATTGAATGTGTCTGTAGAGGATACAAGGTAAGTTATCTTTATTTCACTTCACATTTTACAATGTTTAGTGTAATTATCGGAGCCCCACACCCGTATTCAATAGATTTATGTGCACTATATCAATACATGCATCGTTCCCTACTCTTACCTCAATCAATCAAGAGCATGAATGAAAGTGTACCAGATAAATTTAAATGAACAGTTGCCAGTTCATTTGTCTTCCGTTTGGCTAAATATATCGTCAGCTGCTTGTGTTAGATGCCTCAACAGTATAATTCCTGTAGACTTACGATCAGACATAGCACTCAATGTGGATGACATTCTCATGGCAGTGAAGTCAAGGGCTGTCCACAATGAAATGGTGCATCGGTTATTGGAAACCTGTCAACAGGTGAGAGTGACTGTGAACTTAGATAAGTCACAATTCGGCAGAAAAGAAATAAGATTCCTGGAACTCATTGAATCTGCACATGAAATACAAGCTGACCCAGGCAAGAATTGTTCGATTGCGGAATGTCAACTCCAACCAATAAAAAACAATTACACGGTTTTCTCAGACTATTTCATTTCTACCAGCGCTTTGTGAATCGAAACTTAGTAGCCGTGCGGTCTTAGGCGCCTTGCCACCTTTCGAGGTTCGAGTCCTCCCTCGGGCATGGGTGTGTGATGTGCTTAGCGTAAGACGCAATATATCTCCAGTGAACTGCCTGGTATGAGTGTGCATAGGACGCAATATTTCGGCAATCGACCACGTTGCCATCATCAGGTGCACTGATGTACTGACAGGCCGTGGGCCGGCGCCAAGTATATATAGGACAATCCCACTCCCGCTCCTTCCTCAGGCGCTTCTTATGAGTCGGTGCGGTCCACTCCCCATGAGCACTTCAGGTGCAGCGTCCGTTCTCCCGCCAACTGAGGGCTGGGTCCTAGGTCTTCTTGTTCAAGAGGATCTGCCTGCACCGCTCTCGTTATTCTTCCCTCTCCTCCCTTGTTCGGTACAATCTGGCAAATATCCTCTTTCTTCTTAATCCGGCTGATCGCGGGTTCCCACGCCTTGCTAAGGATGTAACCGCTGTCACGATTTAGTTGTGGCTCCTTACTCTGATCTCTATGGCTTCTTTGATGACACAGTCCAGTATTTGGAAGTCTGTGACAGGACTTTGGTTTGGTCATAATCCATGCTGTGGAGTTTCGACAGGCAGTGCTCAGTGATTGCCGACTTACCGGGCTGTTGCAGCCTAGTGTGCCGTTGATGAGCTCGTCATCGGTAATTAATGGTACGAATGATCTGCCCTATGTATACACCACCGCATTGACAAGGTATCTGATAAATTCCTGATTTACGTAGACCAAGGATGTACTTGACACTACCAAGAAGGCTCTTGGTTTTTCTTGGAGGGCGGAAGATGGTTTTCACTTGGTGTTTCTCGGTACTCAAACACATGACGAGTTGGTGACACTTCGTTCTCAGCTTCAGGCTGGGATGGCTTCGGTTACATATCTGGAGGCTACAGTGGATAGGCACCACTGTTGTGGGCTGGCAGTTGGATTCAACGGATGTCCAGCGCGTCAGAGTCCTCCAATCGGTCCTCACTGGTGGCGAGTCCAGTTACTGCTCGCACTGAGGTTGTCCCCTCACCTGTGGACGAGTGGGAGGTCGCCCCAGGGTGAAGCAGGCGGCGAAAGACTTCCCAGGCGGCCGCATGTAAGGTCTCCCCAGTTTGTCTGACAAACAGGTTCCAGCTTCTGTCTGTGGCTGACATTCTCGCTGAGCCACATGCTGTCGCCTGTCCTGTTCCAGAAAAAACAACTCAGCCTGCAAGATCTGGGCAATCACAGTGGGTGGGATTATTGGTAGTTGGGAGCTCCAACGCTAGGTGCGTTATGGGGCCCCATAGGGACTTGGATGACAAGAAGGGTAAGAAAATCAATGTGCACTCCGTGTGCATACCGGGTGCAATCATTGCAGATGTGGACGCCATGAAGAGCCCAGGGTGCAGCCAACAGCAGGTGGTTGCTCATGTTGGTACCAATTATGTGTGTCACTCTGGATCAGAAGGGATTCTCTCTGGTTTCGATCGGCTAACAGAAGTGGTAAAGGCTGCCAGTCTTGCTTGCATGATGAAAGCATAACTGACCATTATCAGCATAGTCGACAGGACCGATTGCGGACCTCCGGTACAGAGCCGAGTGGAGGGTCTGAATCAGCGGCTCAGGCGATTCTGCGACCGAGTAGGCTGCAGATTCCTCGACTTGCGCCAAAGTGTGGTTGGGTTTCGGGTTCCGCTGAATAAGTCAGGTGTCCACTATACGCAGGAGGCTACACGGGTGGCAGGGGCTGTGTGGCGTGGACTGGGCGGTTTTTTAGGTTGGAGGGTCTCGTGGAAACACAAGAAGGGCTTCAGTCACAAAAGGAGCAGGATGAACACAGGAAGAACGTAGTTAAAGGAACCATTGATATAACAGTTCTAAATAGTCGTAGCTGTGTTGGGAAAGTACCAGAGCTCCAAGCGCTAATAGAAAGCACTGATGCTCAAATCGTTAAATCACTGAAAGCTGACTAAAGCCGGACATAAGCTTATACGAAATTTTTGCGAAGAACCTAACGGTGTTTCGAAATGATGGGCTAAACACGGTTGACGGTGGTGTGTGTATTGCTGTCAGAAGTAGTTTAACCTGTCGCGAAATTGAAGTAGGCACCTCCTGTGAGTTAGTATGGGCAGAGGTCATTGTTGGCAACCGGGACAAAATAATAATTCGATCCTTTTACCGACCTCCCAATTCAGACGATACAGTTGCTGAAAGGTTGAAAGAAAGCTTGAGTTTGATTTCAAACACGTACACGACTCATACGATAATAGTTGGTGGTGACTTTAATTTACCCTCGATGTGTTGGAGGTACGCATAAAATATCATACGAAATTGTGGTAAACGCATTCTCTGAAAATTATTTCGAGCAGTTAGTTCATGAGCCCACGCGAATAGAAAACGATTGTGAAAACACATTTTATCTCTTAGCAACAAATAATCCTGAGTTAATAACGAGCATCAAACCGATTCAGGGATTAGTGAACACAGGGTTGTCGTAGCGAGACTGAATATTGTAATCCCCAAATCCCCTAAAAATAAGAAAAAAATTTACCTATTCAAAAAAGCAGATAAAAATTCACTTGACGCCTTCCTGAGGAACAATCTCCACTCATTACAAATTAATAATATAAGTGTGGAAGAGATGTGGCTGAAATTCAAAGAAATAGTGTCGGCAGCAATTGAGAGATTGAGACCAAATAAATAAACAAACGACGGAGCTTATCCTCCTTGGTACACAAAACGGGTTAGAACACTGTTGCAGAAACAACAAAACAAACATGCCAAATTTAAACAGACGCAAAATCCCCAAGATTGGTGATCTTTTACAGAAACTCGAAAATTAGTGCGGACTTCAATGCGAGATGCCTAAAACAGTTTCCACAACGAAACGTTCTCTCGAAACCCTACAGAAAATCCACTGAGATGCTGGTCGTATGTGAAGTATGTTAGCGGCAAGAAACAATCAATGCCTTCCTTGCGTGATAGCAATGGAGATACTATCGAAGACAGTGCTGCCAAAGGAGAGTTACTAAACACACTCTTCCGAAACGCCTTGACAAAAGTAGACGAAGTAAATGTTCCTGAATTCGAATCAAGAACAGCTGCCAACGTAAGTAACGTCGACATAAATATCCTCGGAATACTGAAGCAACTTAAATAACTTAATAAAAGCAAGTCTTCTGGTCCAGACTGTATACCAGTTAGGTTCCTTTCAGAGTATACTGATGCATTAGCGCCATACTTAACAATCTCATACAACCGGTCGCTCGACGAAAGATCCGTACCCAAAGACTGGAAAGGTACACAGGTCACACCAATATTCAAGAAAGACAATAGGGTTAATCCACCAAGTTACAGGAACATATCGGTAACATCGATATGTAGCAGGATCTTAGAACATATATTGTGTTCGATCATTATGAATTCTCTCGAAGAAAACTGCCTATTAACACACAGTCAACATGGGCTTAGAAAACATCGTTCCTTTGAAACGCAGCAAACTCTTTATTCGCATGAAGTGATGAGTGCTATTGACAAGGGATTTCAGATCGATTCCGTAATTCTGGTTTTCCGGAAGGCTTTTGACACTCTACCACACAAGCGTCTCGTATTGATATTACGTGCTTATGGAATATTTGTGATTTGCTGTCAGAGAGGTCACAGTTCTTAGCAACTGACTAAAAGTCATCGAGTAAAACAGAAGTGATTTCTGGCGTTCTGCAGGGTAGTGTCAAGGCCCTTTGGTGTACCCTATCTATATAAACAATTTATGAGACAGTCTGAGCAGCCGTCTTCGGTTGTTTGCATTTGACGCTGTCGTTTATCGACTAATAAATTCATCAGAAGATAAAAAAAACAACTGCAAAATGATTTAGAAAAGATAATTGAATGGTGCGAAAAGTGGCAGTTGACCCTGAATAACGAAAACTGTGAAGTCATCCACATGAGTGCTAAAAGGAACCCGTTAAACTTCGGTTACGCAATAAATCAGTATAATCTAAAAGCAGTAAATTCAATAAATACGTAGGTATTACAATTACGAACAACCTAAATTGGAAGAAACACACAGAAAATTTTGTGGGGAAGGCTGACCAAAGACTTCGTTTTACTGGCAGGACACGTATAAAATTTAACAGACCTACCAAGGAGACTGCGTACACTACGCTTGTCCATCCTCTTTTGGAATACTGCTGCGCGGTGTGGGATCCTTACTAGATAGAAGTGATGGATTACGTCGAGAAAGTTCAATGAAAGGCAGCACGTTTTGTATTGTCACGAAACATGGGAGAGAGTGTCACAGAAATGATACAGGATTTGGGCTGGAAATCGTTAAAAGAAAGGCGTTTTTCGTTGCGACGGAATCTTCTCATGAAATTTCAATCACTTACTTTCTCTTCCGAATGCGAAAATATTTTGTTGACACCGACTTACATAGGGAGGAACGATCACCACGATAAAATAAGGGAAATCAGAGCTCCTACGGAAAAATATAGGTGTTCAGTCTTTCCGCATGCTATACGAGATTGGAACTGTGAATGTGGTTCGCTGAATCCACTGCCAGGCACTTAAATGTGATTTGCAGAGTATCCATGTAGATGTAGATGTAGATATAATATATCATAACACTGTTGGTCACAACGTGTTGTGGATTTCACGGTTCTATGTGCCTTCCCTGAGTCTAGTGGGTCAAGCCTTTTTGCCCAGAAAGTTTTAACGTAATGTCAAAAGTGCAATCCAAAAGGTTACTCGATTAACACATCGCCCGGGATGGCCTCTACAGACTGGCCGTTTGTTAAAATAAAACGTGTAAAATATTCACAATTGCGGCACCCAACTTTTTTTCCGGCTTCTGCACACCTACCTTCTTTCAAAAGATCCCCGAATCTTCCAAGACGAATCTTTAATTTAAATTATTCTTAACCAAAAGAATTCTGTGCTATGCTTATGGCAACACCCAGCTGCAGCCCTGAGATCTCGCATATGAGTTTCTCCTTTATACACTTACTCTCAAAGTGCGGTTTCCAGGACCTAACTACAATACAGTCCTCAATCTACTGTTCATGCTACCTAGTATAGAGATTCTACTTCCATCAGTTGTTTCATAGCCGAAGCCGGTTGACCAGTCGGCTAGAAACTGGTCTGCCAGTTGCTCTGTAAACTCTGCACCCTTCTGTATTTATTACAGAAATAAAAGCAGGTACAACTGGTAGATGAAATAACTATCGATATAACCTTGCGCTCACGATTTTGTACATCTGCTCCATGAAAATTTTCCCCTGCTGTGATTCTATAAATTTGTCTAACGAACGCGTAAGTTCAGAGTTGAGGCTGGCATTAAGGTCAGCTAAATCCTCGAAGGGGAATGCCCTTAATGGCCCTTCCGGCCAATACAGTTATTCCGCGTCAGGGTCATGACAGTCAGACGAGTGAGTGTAAACGTAAGAGGGAAATCCGCCCCGAGTCGAATGCCATTCCGTGGCACTCGTCATAGAAATCACCGCTTTCTAAATTTGACTAAATGAATAATCTAATTTCGGAATATCCTCCTCATCTGGTGTGCCGGACAACAATTTTATTAATAATCTCTCCAAAGTAACCAACATCTTTTCCTCTTAACTATAGTCTGCGATACAGTATCTACCAGCCGTGATAACTGTGCTCATAATTTGCCATAGATAAACTGTGACTAAAACAGCTCCCTTGTGAGTCCTGAAATAACCCTCACTTCTCTGTATATCTTTAAACAATTCCAAAAGAATATCTTCCAATCTCCGAATTTCAGTCCTCATTTCAATATCCGCTGATGCCTCATAAGGAACACATCCAATTGTCTAGAGAAAAACAGAAATCGTACCAGTTGTTGACCGACAACTAAGCGTTCTGCTCCACTCCTGAAAATGTATTACAAAGCCAGGACCATTCCATCATCCAAGATGACATCACAATATCGTCACCTGAGGAAAGGAAACGTCCATCATCGCTCTCCTTCCAAAGAGGGTAACTAATGGCAAGCAGAAAGAAGAAACAATAGTAACAAGAACCTGACAATGACACTATAGTAACAAAAGAAAAATATCTTTATCAATGATACGAAAACACTAAATCCACCCGAACACAACTCAATGCAAAAAAAATACTCATAACACAAATATCAGGTATGAATTTAACACTAACATAACACAGGAAATAATCTGCCAACATAATTAATTACGTGACCTCAAAGAATAAGGCCTGCTTGTGCCTAGAACTGTCAAACGGATGAGGTTCCCGTATTCTGCCTCCTGCAGCCTATCGCACCGGGTACACGGGTAACTGTGGCACAGAATCCAAAATACTCTTAAATGGTTTCGCCAGACTGATGTGCACGACAGATATTTTGGTAGGAAACTGTACCTTTCCGCTAATCGGCGAGTTCATCTCCACGACCAGATGTGGTCCGTGATATTTGATCAAGATCTTCCTCGTCTTTCCTTCTGGTGTACTAAGATTAATGACCAATACCCACTGCCGTACATGGTACTGTGGTAGTGTGCCCATTAGCCTATTCGGCGGTTTCTGGCATCCATAGCCTTCGTGTTCGCCTTTTGTACGTTTCTCCACACCTCCCCATTTCTTCTCACGAACTTCATCACTGGTTCTCAGTTGACGCCTAATTTAGGACTTGAAACCTCAAAGTGGGACTGCATTTTCGGCCTGTATACTACCTCAAGTAGTGACATGACTGTTCCCGTGTGGACCTTAGAGTTGCACGTGCAAACTATATACAGAAAATAGATATCCCAGCCGTCATTAAAGCTTAGCATTTTTCAAATGTTCTTACGGTGGTGCTTCATTCTCCTTTTGGCTTGCGGGTGGAATGCGCTCTTTCGTAACTTCCGAAACGCAACACATGGCACAATTGCTCCGTAAGTTCCAAAACTAAGGGTACTTTGAAAGAGGTCACGATGTTAGAGACAACAACTAGCGAGACCATAGCGCGAATAATTACCGAGGAAATTATGGTCCACAGAGACAAGAACAACAGAGTAAATAGAAACCAGATGTAGAAGTTAGGCCACCGAACACTGCAAAACGTAAACACTGAATTGAAAAATACGGAAGAGGTTAGACAAACTAACGTCCACCCTATTTTATACTAACCACTAAATAAAAGTTAAATTAATAGATCAACAAAATAACACATTCAATAAAAAAAAGAGAGACACAATACACACTAACAATACCTTGTAGTATCAGGTACACTACAACATGCACACAAACAATAAATGGTACACAACAATTAAAAGAATGAAGAAGTGGTAGGACGTAATTATAATAAAGAACTATATCTATCTAATAATTTTGGCCACTATCAGAAAAATTTTTCATTATATAAAATCAGAGCTTTCCTTGTAAATAACTAATATATGTAAAACAACAATTGTAAATATTTCTACGCACCAGAGGGACATCGCCACCAACACCAATCACCAGCTCCCTTAACACCAGATGCTTCGAGATAGCGACGGAGAGGGTACAGACAGGTTGAGAAAGCACTTAGGGCAATAACAACAACATGAAGACCAACGCCACACTGGAAATGCAGGTTGCAGCCAGGTTGGACTTCGGGAGGACAAAGCGCAGCACGGACATTTCATATGTCACGACACTGCTACACAACGGAAGAGTGTGGGGAGAATTATAATACGACGAGACGACATTGAAGGTACAAAAAAATTACTAAGTTCTACAAACTTATCAAGTAACACTTGGAAACACAGTCAGACCCTACAAATCCTATATCACTCCTACACTAAAATTCACATATTCCTAGCCTAAGAAGAACAGAAGAATCGTCAAACTAATACAAGAGAATGGCAAACGGAATGTTAAGAAGTACCAACCAACATTATCTAAAAATAGATTCAGCAAAACGAACAGTATTCTCCCTACCACATCATCAAATCGCCATACCGAACCAGGTGTGAAGTACCAAGACGTCACAGCACAATATTGGATGACGATCGTCGGTAGTCAACTACAACATCCAACTGCCATACCGTCCCAGATGTGACAGGGAAGGAGTACCAAGACATCACTGTTTATGCTGTAAACCACAGTCATGATCATTGGTTAAAAGTACCACTCCATGATGGTAATGTCATTAAGTAAGACCCGGCATCGCATGCTAGAGTGCTTCTCTGATGATTTGTGACACCCATACAAATGATTCGACGCCTTCCAGTATTTCAGTGGAGATCGTCGGGCACAGAAACTGACGCAGCACAAAACGAAACAAAAAATTGATAAAATACGAATGTAGAGTTTAGAAAATGATACTTTTGTAAAAATATTTTCTTTTTCCTTTTTTGTAAAAGTAATTATTTTTATTGTGTATGTAAAATCCACAATTTATAGATGCCTTCAAACTTTTGTAACGAAACTTAGTTAGTACAGTTATATAATCTCACAAACTCATGGAAAGTCTATTTATTTCTTTTATATGTAAAATTAAAAAAGAATTTGTGCAGGATTTTTCTTCTTGAAGTAACATTCAAAAACACCTTTTTGGGGTAATAATAGTAATACCAAGGATAGAATTAAGAGGAAACGTTTCTTCATTCCTACAAAAAAAAAAGACACATAAAGAAAAAGATAATGCCTAAATAAATTAAACAAAGTAACACAACAGAGCTTTTGGGTAATTTACGCAAGCTTAATTAAAGAAAAAATATAACCACACAAAAACATAATACACTGTACACTTAAGAGATTTGAAAAAATTAATATTGTAAAAACAAATTTTTAGAAATGAAAAAGACAAACAGAGACACATACTGGCAACGACAAAGAATAACAACCTTTGTAAAGCCTATATTTGCCTAACAACAAAACATAAATTGTAGAATAAAAAAATTGAAACAATAGCTATAAAGAAATCATTATAAACAATTGTTAAGAATGGCTGAGAATAGTTTATTGGAAAATCCAAAAGAACAATTTTTGCCTGACTTTGTCAATGTTTTCCTCGGCATCGACAAACCTCAGACAAAAATTTTGTCAGAAGCAGTGAGGTATGTAAGACGTTGTGGTCTCCTGACCTCCATTGCTTACATACTTCGCCCTCACAATCATGTTCCGCATATCAAGACACTTCATTCGAACCCAAACTCGATAAAATAAAGTCAATGTTGCATGAATTCATGTAAACGATATGCAGTTGACAAGTGAGCGCACCATGGTTGAAATACTCGAGGCTGGCGTGCACACATACATTCCAGACACGACGGTCTCAGAGGCTTTTAGTTCGGGAGAGAGGCCGCACACCGGGACGCCAGGCCCTTCAGAGGATGACCCAGCCATGTCGGCCGGTAACCACCCATACCGGACAGCGTGGGTCCGAGTGAAAAGGGTCAACGACTCCATGTTTGGCTTAAAAGCAAATTCCACTACTTTGTGTGGGAGTGGCCAGCCAACGCATTCTTTACACATAGTACACAGTTTCAGAGGTTTTCACAGGGAGACAGCAAACGCCAAAGCTATAGGTTTCCGGATTGGTCGCCTTAAACGAAACGTCATTTAGAAGAGCAATGCTGATTGGCAGACGATATATCTGACGCCTTGAGCTGAAGGAATAATGCAAGAGACCGAAAGATATACCCCTTCACGCCTGGTGTGGAGAGGCGCCGTTCCGTTGTCGCTCTTGGAGCGAGAACACGTAACCAGAGCGTGCGCGCTCGTGCATCTACTCGAAAGAGCGAGGAACAAGTCTCTCCTCAGTACATCACTGGGAGAGCACCTCTGTCGAGAGCGAATCAAAGGCCGACCCTATATTGAGTCCTTGCGATTAAGCCTTGTTCACTGTGTTGGCCGACACACTTATTGTGCGGTGTGAATGGACAGTTACAGTTAAACGCCTCCGAGCGAATCTTGAGTGGCATCGCGGTGGTCTGGTTATCTGACCGGTGTACCACGCCAATAGTTAGACTAGGGGCGAATAGGAATCCTTGACTTCATCAAGGCGTAGGGAGAGTTTGATTGGCGAAGGTCAATCCAGATAGAATGAGAGTTATATTATTTGTCAGCAGGGAGCGGCGCAGACAGTAGTCATCGCAGCTTATGGTATTGTGCGCTACGGCTATTGCGAGTCCCATATTTCCTCCACAACAGTACACTTTACTGCATTTCACACGTGACAGCCTCGACCGTACCTAGCAACATTCTAAAGGACAATTATTCAAGTTGAGTAGGCGCGCCTCTCAGCCATTCTGCCAAGGCAACAAGCATCTTAAAACTTGTGTAGAAATTTCATTAGCGAATCCTATCCTAGAAAGGTAACTTCACATGCCGAAAAGAACCAGGATATAACTAGTTCAGTTCATGACTAAAAGTGTCATTGTGATTTCTCAGAATATTTGCAAAATAAATAATAACTTTCGTTAGTTCCACGTTTTTCTTACACTAACTAGCACTACTCCAGTACCCAAGTATCCCACTAGTTATGTAAGAAATTTTGTGATTTTTTGTGTCATTTTCTTACAGCCAGCGACTCCAGAAGATATTTATTGCTGAAATTTTTTTAGGTATTTCTCTTTAGAACGTTAGGAGCGTCTGTCTGACTTCTGTAGTAGTGTGGGGGTGCAAATTGCATCTTGCACGAGCCACAGGGTAAAGGGTACATCTCAGATTAATTCCTTGCGCAGAATAACAGATGAAACCCACACCTCAGAATCGTAAGCACATATTTGCAGGTGTTCTGTGGATAGCAAATGTCGAGCTCAAGCATTTAAAATGGCTTTGACACCTCTGTTAACCTCAGCGAAGGGATTCTCTAGTGCAAAGTATCCTCTCCCTCAGTGCAAGGTACACATTCTTTGACATATTCCTCCAAGTCACGCTGCCTGTTCCTCCACCAAAACCATTCTGCCATAAGCCTATCTGTTGTTCGTCGGCCATCAGCAACAGACAACAGCTGGTCATGAGCCTGTTGTAGCACTTCCTTTTGAAGAACTTTCGGGACCACGATTCGTGGTCCCCATTTCGGGACTATGTACACCAAATCTTCAAATATGATAACGTGCGTCTGTGACTTAAAGGTCTGACAGTCTTTATCGTTTGACAGTGCCCCCTGCTGTTGCAAGAAACTCTTGTCCAATACAGTAAACATGGCTGTTTTGCGACTTAATGTATCCGCATTTATGTGTCTTATTCCGGACCAACTCGTAATTAAAGTCACTAAGCTTTGAGCCCAACGTGGCAAACGAGGAGAGGGACCTTTCAGACTAAACAATCAGTTCAGTGACGCATGATCCGCCACAGCTTTAAATCTTCTACAATTCAAAAAACATCGGTAATGTCTAATATTACGTATGACCGTTAACATTTCCTTTTCGTTCAGTTCAGTGACGCATTATCAGTCACAGCTTTAAATCTTCTACCATTCAAAAAATATCAGTAATGTGTAATATCACGTATGACCGTTAACATTTCCTTTTCGTTCGTTGAGCCATTGCTTTACGCCTTATTAAAAGGCCACGATATATAAACTACTGGATGTCCCTGCCCATCAAGCATCTGACCCAAAATACAACCCATTGCCTTATTTGATGCATCATGAGAGAGGACGAACTCTCTGACAAAATCTACAATAACTAATACGGGATCAGAAATCATTGTCTCCAATTTCTCCAATGCTACCATTGCTACCTGATACTCCAGCATCCACTGAAACTTTACTCTATTTGTGAGTTATGTAGTTAAGAAAATTATACATTCTCTAAACCATAAATCTCATCTGGTTTTGATGGTATTCCCGATAGAGTACTAAAGATTTGTTTCCATTTAATAAGTCGGGTCTTATCTGAAATATGCAATGCGTGACTAACACGGGGCATTTTTCCAGAGAGACTGAAATATCGCCTTGTTAAGCTCTTTTTAAGATATGTGATAATACAGGTGTCAATCGGTTCAGACCTGTTTCTCTGCTGACATCAGGTGATTTGTTACGGAATAGAATCTCACCTTAGCAATAATAATATCCTGAGCAAATCACAGTTTGGCTTTCAGAGGAGTTGCTCTACTGAGAACGCCATTTACATGTTAACTCACAAAATTTGAAAAACATTAAATGATTAAAAGCAACAGTTAGTATTTTCTGCGACCTATCTAAGGCCTTTGACTGTGTGAATCACAGTACTGCCCTAGAGAAACCGTAGGTTTATGAGACTGGTGACACAGAAAATCAATCAAAAAAGTCATATTTAAACAAATGAATGTAAAAAAATTGTGCTTAATGATTCAGCCAGTATAGTCCAGGGACATGATTCCCCAAGGCTCAGTCTTTGGTCTACTATTGTTCCCTGTATATGTAAACTACCTTTGGTCTGATACCAAACAAGAAGAAATAGTTCTTTTGGCACATAACACTATTATTATAATCAGTCCAAGCATACGCATGAAACAGATGAAAAGGTAAACGATGTTTTTAAAAGTATCATTAGATTCCCTCAAATGGTCTCACACTCAATTTTAAAAAGGCACACTATATTCAGTTCTGCATATCTATGGGCACTACATCAGAGGTCAAGGTAACAAGTAGTAAGGCAATAATGAGTAAGGTGAAAATTCAAAATTCTTATGTCTCAGTACTAACGAGCATTTAAACTGGAAGAAGTACATTTTGGAATTCCTAAGACAACTTGGTTCAGACACTTTGGCAATTACAAACATCGCAAATATCAGGAAGAGGCAAATCAGTAACTCCATATACCCCATACTTTTATTCAGTAACGTCATATGGGATAATGTTCTGGGCCAATTCATCTTTAAAAACGAAATTCTTCATCGCTCAAAAACGTACCGTACGAATAATATGTGGTGCTCACCCATCATCATCTTGCTGTCATCTGCTTAAGGAGTTGAACATTCTGAGCATTCCGACAGACAGTAAAGTAAAATTCGAAAACAATCCGAAAAATCTTCCTGTTTACACTTCTATTCTGTAAAAGAATTTCTATTTTAATTGGTAAAAGTTGGTGGACAGGAATTACTAGCTCATATCTGTAATTTTATAGTTATAAATGATTACCATGTAGCCATCTTCACAAATTAATTTGCGATGTTTATTTCAAATGACTTATTACACATCATTACTATTTGTTGTACAAAATGATCCATGCAACATGAATCTACCTTACTAACTAATGTCTTCAAAGTTTCAGTTGTATTCACCAAATCCCTTATGAATTTACTATAGTGGTTGCTCAAAGCGACGAACGACTGCATCTGCTTGTCAAATGTGCTGACTTAACCTACTAAAATCATCCTCCAATCGTCTCACACGTTCTGGTATAACAGCTAAATACACTATTCAGCCATTCAAATTGATCATGTATGGACCTTAGGCTTTAACCCTCCTAAAAATCCGTCCAATAACCGGTGAAAAGTATCAGGAGCGTTTTCCAAACCGAAGGCCTGATTAAGAAGGTTCAAAATTATTCGTCAGCTGAAGGCGAGAAGCAATTTCAAAAACACACCACCGCTGAAGGCCTGAATTACAAGTGAGGAAGGCAGTTACACCTTAACAAATACTAACATATTTTCTTCTTAACAGTCAAACGGTAATAAGCTATAGTAAATGCTAAAGGTCTGATTAAGAATGTTGAAAATTATTTGTCGCCTGAAGGCCACAAGCAATATTACAAACAATTAAAGGCTGAAGGCCGGATTAAGAAAGGATTCAAAATTATTGGGGTCAGAAGGCCACAAGCATTTTTCGGAATACGCAATGGCTGATGACCTCAATTACAAGTAAGGAAGGCAGTTGCATGTTCAAATACTAAAACCTTTCTGAAACAATCTTAACGAACCATAATAGGCCATAGTGACGTCTGCAAGCCATGTTAAGAGAAAATTGAAAAAAGTTTGTCGGCTGAAGGCCACAAGCAGTGTTACGAACAATTAACGGCTGAAGGCCGGAATTACAATTGGGGAAGGCAATAACATGTAAAAACATTAGGGTAAATTTAAAAAAATTGTGACAACTTGTCCAAATAAGACGGAGTGATATACAGACAGTGCTCCCTGGATCGACCCTAGGAAGGTGACAACAGCTGTATAAGCGGTGATACAGACAGCCAAGAGTTGTACTCACGTAACAATACGGCAAATCACACTAGGGGTAGATTAAGCACCCACTGACCGACTAACCAATCCGCCTAACGTCCGATCACTGCTACAACGATGGAATATTTTTAAACAATGGCGAAGAGATGGACAGCACCACGTCTTCAGAAACACACCCAAGGCCGATGGAAACACTGGAACCAAGGTATACCTCCCAAAACATGTTCACAGTACAGTTCAAGAAGTTGTCGAACTACATGCATTGTCGGGCAGCATCAATACGACAAGGAAAGGTACACCGCCAGAAAAGTACGCTAACCTCCAGGGCAAGTAACTGGGCCGTTTGCTGCCACAAGGCAGAAAATACCGCTGGTTGCACATCAATAATAATAATAATACTAAATCCAAACTAACATTAAGGAGTAGAATTCGGCTAATAGCTTCTGCCATCCTGAGAGATTCCACTTGTTGCGGTTGGTCTCACCGACCCTGGGGGCAGCAACACGCAAACAACAGCGAGATCTCAAACAGTGGAGGTTTCAGTACTGGACACAGGTCACTCAACTTCAAACGTCCTGGGTTCGGTCGTCGGCTACAGCCCCTCGGTCTGACAGTGCCGCACGCCACCAGCGGTGCCGGCCCGCCATAGCGCTGCGGACCTCCTCCCCGCTCCGTCCAAAGCCGAACTAATGTCCGTTCGCCACCCTTACCAAATCCAGTAAGCAGACAGCATTAAAATAACTGCTCATTCAAAACCAGAAGATACACTCGGCTCCTGGAGAACAATTCCACCAGCATCTCACAGTACTAAAACCAGTCTCTGTGAAACTTCACGGACGAATTATTAGTCGGAACAAACACAGGGAAGCCAGAAGCGGTCGGAAGACCAAATGCTCGTCGTCCGCTGTGACTACCGACAGAACGACCAACCAACGGTCGTCTTCGGCAGGCGAACACATACACACACACACACACACACACACACACACACGCGCCGGCCGAAGTGGCCGTGCGGTTAAAGTCGCTGCAGTCTGGAACCGCAAGACCGCTACGGTCGTAGATTCGAATCCAGCCTCGGGCATGGATGTTTGTGATGTCCTTAGGTTAGTTAGGTTTAACTAGTTCTAAGTTCTAGGGGACTAATGACCTCAGCAGTTGAGTCCCATAGTGCTCAGAGCCATTTGAACCACACACACACACAAACATAAGTTAAAGTGACACTACTCGAATATCACGGTCCATTCAACTATAACTCGCTGATTCCGGTCCTTTACGTGGTCGTGCACTCTCGCGACCACATCCTTCCGTCTGACAGTGCATGTGTGTCGCCAGCGGTTGGGCGTGTACTGGCTGTTCGGACCTCACTACTGCTCCGTCCCAAATCGCTAGCTTGACACACGACCACCCGGAAATTCTAGAGGCTGCTCCAAAGATGGTAACACAGTAGGCGCTATCGATAAGCGCTGCTGCTGCCACTCACGGACAGACAAGGCGAGCAAACCTAGTGGCGCCAGTGAACACACTAAGCAAACGAGACGCCAGTATCGCTATTACGAGATGTCATTCTATGAACGGCATCAACGTGAGCCGCACACTGCTCATGTACCTTATATCGTGGTGGCCCTGTCACCTCCTGTTTACCTGGTCCAGGCTGATAACGGACACATGTGCCCACGTGTCTATCAGAAACTTCTGTTACACATCGCCCACTAAGCGCACTGGGAAACTTTCCGTCTGCACACTAACTTCTCCAGTGTTACGACGTGTCTGGACTACTTGCTGACAATCGAACCATTGCGTTTCAGTTTAACACCTGCTGCTCCAAAAGGTGCTTCCTGTTCTTCTCTTCTGATATTCAGATGCTTGGTGGCCCACTTCCCCACAAGAGTAACATTCTGGATGTTTACACCGTTTCTGCATATGGCCCTTGCGTCACGCCCACAGCATCTGACCTCAGAAGCGAATAAATGGTGATCTCCCTGTTGCTTCAGCAAAATATATTTCCTCCAATTGCGCCTTAAATCTAAGAGATGCAGTAATACTTTGTTCGCCTCCGCATTGTGGATAGGCACATAGATCTGAGCATCGACTTTGCCAGTCCTGTCAGAAAGTGCTACTATTTACTCACTGCAGTTCAGATTCAGACTACTGAGTTCTCGGAATAAGGTTTGTATGGTACTTTGCTTTTGGTAGGGCTGAAGTAGTCCAGCAGCCAACTGCTGAAACGACTGTGCTTTACTTAGGGTCTTCAAATGTTGCTCTTTGAATAATTAATAAAATATGCCCCAAACGTTTAATCCGGGATGAATTTAAGGAGACTAAAATCATTCATGATCCAAAAAAAAATTATAGAAACAAAGATTTAAATAATTTTCCTCGAATTTCATTGCTTAATTCTGATTATAAATTAATAGCTAGAATAGTAAGCAAGAGAATTTCATGCCTTACAGATAAAATTATTAGCAAACGTCAGAACTGATCGCAAGACAGAACCATTTTTCAGAATCTAGCAGAATAAAGAGATATCATTGCAATAATTTCTGTAACAAACAGAAAGTGTGCTTTATTTTTTTTTTAGGATTTTATAAAGCCTTCGATGTAGTAAATCATGAATATCTTCTACAGACGTTGAAGAAAATAGTATTCATAGATAGGGTCATACAGTTGTTAAAGAACATAGCAACTGGAATAAATGTAAAAATAGCTGTGAATTGCCAACAATCCAAGCCGATACAAATAAAACGAGGTGTTCTTCAAGGTAGTCCTTTGTCCATGTCGCGTTTCGCCGTTGCACTGGAACGTTTCCTCAGAAATGTCCATGCTAGATTAAAAGGCTTAACATTACCAGTAAATAAAACAGCTATGAGAGCCTATGCTGATGATATAGGGGTCATTATAAGGGATAACGAAGAGGTAACGACGCTAGCAGCAGTGACTGATAGTTACTGTAGAGTATCTGGGGCCAATGCAAACGAAAGAAAAAGTAAGGTGCTAAATCTCGAAGGTATTGATAATATCAACATCGAGTGGGCAAAATTTGTCCGACAACATAAAACACTTGGGACCACCCTGACAGCATGCCCCATGACAATGACGGCTTTAAATTGAAAAGTTGCAGCAGATAAAGTGCACGGAGCCATTAAAGGGAATTTAACTCCATGTATGATCCAAGTTCAAACAACAGTGCATATCAATTCATGCATCCTTGATAAATCTTATTATATTGCCCAATTATTTCCAATACCGAGAACGATAGCGAGGAGAATAATGTACAGAATCACAAACTTTTTGTGGAAAGGTGAAGTGTTCAGAGAATCTGCTATAGTGGCCACTTCAGGGACTAAAATTGGTGCACTAGAATTAACTAATATAACACTTTTTATGAAAAGGCAAGTTAATGTAATAATGTAATGTAATAATGTAGTAAGAGAGTCTCGAGAAAGCATAACCAGCCAACTTTTCGAGATCATAAACATCGAAGCCTGCCTCCCCCGACTGACGTGCAGAATGTCAACGGTCGTTTGCAGCATGTGAGGGTTTTCTGTGTTGAGTTCATTGATGTAAGTGCAGAAATGAGACAGTCATGACACTCAGCATCAAGAGCCATAATGCAGTAACGAAAAAAATCGAAGGAAGGAACAAAATAGAACGACAGTTTCCAAACAATGATTGGACTGAGATTTGAAAACACATTAGTTCTAAAGTGTTCACGTATAATATAAAAACGTCGTGGTACAAGACAGTTAACAATGTAATTAGCGCCAATGAAAGACTGTACGCATTCGGACTCTGTGGAACAAATTTAGGTCAACAATTCCATCCAGTTGACACAATAATTCGTACATATTTTGCAGTGAACACATAGTGCGTAGCGGGGCGATCACTCTGTTGTAAAAATAATTCAAAAGCCAAGATCGCTTAAATACTGTTTACTGCATAACCGGTTTCAACACACGGAAGGTGCCATCATCGGATCTGTGAAGATATAACATGACAGGTTTGAGGAAGGGCTTACATGAGCTACACTATATACATTACTATTAGTACAGTATCACATACCTGAAAGTAGATTAACATTTATAAACCATCTGCAGGAAAGGCATTATCCATATTAGCGCCTTACAAAACTCTATATGGCTCTAATATGGATAATACATTTGCTTCAGATGTTTTTACTCTGTAATTGACGTACTTTATAGTGTGTGTAGTATACATAGTACGCATAGCATTTATAGTATGTACAGTTAGTGTACGCTAAAGTGTTCTTTGCAAGGGTATTTGATTAGCAGTAATAGTGAAGTAGTAGCTAGTAGTAATGAGTGGTTATACCATAGGACTGTGTGAGCACTGCTTGGACGGCGCTATCCACAGGCCGGTTGTGAATCACTAGAATCGCAGCAGGTAAACCGGCGCGGAATAAGGCGGTGTGATGCCGACCGTTGTTAGTCGAGCAGCGGTCATGTACCAAATAGTTTTATCTTGTGACTTCGGCTTTACATATCTGATGGAAAAGAATGAGAGCAGTTTTTTTATTTTCTTGTGACAATGATTTTATATCACGTGGTCTGCCTCAGGTATCGTTATAACCAAATGGTTTATAAACGTTAAGATACATTCAGGTGTGTGGTACTGTACTAATAGTAATGTATATAGTGTAACTCACGTAAGCCCTCCCTCAAACCTGTCATGTTATATCTTCACAGATCCGATGATTGCACCTTCAGTGTGTTGAAACCGGTTACCCATTAAACAGTATTTAAGCGATCTTGGCTTTTGAATTATTTATAAATTCGTAGATACACTTGCAGAGGTCACATGAATAGTTGGAAGTGGATCCAAGAGCAAATAGCTCTGATTACAAGGACATGTCCTGAGAGTATATTGCTCTCACTGATACACCGGCCTGAAGCACGCTTTTTCCCAGAGGCAGAAAATAACACTGTGTCCTGGTTGTTGGGAAATTTTGTTAATTACGTCATTAAAAAACTAAGATCCTACAGCACCATAAAGTTCAAGGTACACTTGCTGTGTGAATACCACAACATTAGAAGGTATTCGAAACACAAGAATAAGTTCGGTAATATGTTAAATATTATAGTTCATAGAATGGGCATTGGTTAATATAAAAAAGAAGACTGTGTTGACAGTGATGTATTGTAGCTACCTTAAGGATATTATTTAAATTTTTAGTGTAAGCTTTTGGTTTGTATTTTTTCTACTTCAGAAAGTAGTTTTTGAAGTTTTGTGAGATAATGTACATACATTATGTGACAGTCAGATTGTTTGTTTAATAGTGTCAAAACCCAGAACAATATAGCTGCATTAATGGTTTATAGTATTAATGTAAAAATTTACAGTTTTTATGGAAATGTCTTTATCGATTGGCTAAAAACCATAATATTGTATCCAATATAATGCAATATTCAATTGCTGGCTAATTGCCCTGTTCATTTTTGCACTGTGATGTGTAAGTCAGTTTTTCAGTGAAAGATCTATTATATAGGTCTGAATACTTCAGATAATTACCATTCCACTCATGTCCAGAAAGTGTAGTTTGGAAGGCTAGTCACTTTTAGAAAGTCTCCTCTCCGACATTCTCAGGTATTTAAGAGATTGTATAATACGATTTTTAAATTGTTTTTATGTGTGATGGACATAAATGTTCCATATTCTGTGTAATTTTTAGTGACTTCCATATAATCGTGTGAAATTCTCATAGCTAGTCTGACTGAGCTGAGAAGGTTAAAGATGAGTTTCTTCCCTTGGCCTGTCTCTCACGGAGACGATTTCCTCTTGTACATTAATATATTAAAAGTATCCCAAAAAACTTGCTGAAATCCTTCATAAAGTGCTATTTATGCTTGTGTAAAGATTGGAGCACATGTAATTCAAAGTGCAGATTTTTATTTATTCACGTTTGAAGGAGTCTGAATGACTATAAAAACTTTTCTTAGTATTCAAATTAATTCTTACTGGTAATTTAGTCAGTAACACAAACTTCTGTTTATTTCTTTAACATCAGCATAACTGCAATGATCAAACTGTTTTTATTTAAATCATTTCCTGTATAAATGTTAGCATAATTAGTGCATGTAATTACTATGAATTTGGAAGGTGTAAAATTGTTCCTTAAATAAATGTTTTAAAAAAATAAGTAGCTAGCGGTGCTGTCTCTGGATCACGGGGTCCCGAGTTCGATTCCCGGCCTGGTTGGGTGTTTTCTCTTCCCAGGGAATGGGTGTAGATGTGTTGTCCCTCTCATTTCATCATCATTTTTGAACGTGTCTGAAATTAGACTCTATAAAGATTGGGACACTGGACGGGCTCTGATGACCGTGCAGTTGAGTGTCCACAAACGCGAGTCGGGGGCAACGATCAAGTGTGACTGTGCCTATTCGCAGTTAACTCTTTATCTTATTTTTGTAGATTTCAGCTCCAGTCAAAATTAACGTCTTGCTTTCAGCGTTCATTGCACGTTGAACGGTATATGGAATTTTTCTTGCTAATTACGGAACATTATGAACAGTTCCACTTATCCACTAATGCAAGCTATTGTCCCGCTCCTCCCCCCCCCCTTTTCGAACACATGGCGCGTGATGTATCTTCGCAGTTCAGTCTGATTTAGTAAGTTGTTGATCTCACAAGAGTAGCATAATTGAACAGATTTCTGAAACTTCTCTCATTTCGATTTCAGTTCATTGTCTAGTTCCCAGATGTCTTCGTTGTCTCAGCATGTGTTAAGAACGGATCTCAAAGCCTTACCTTCGCAGATCGTAACTCACGGTAATACATCCTGTCCAATTTGTTTAGCTATTCTGAATTTTACCACTCATATTATGCAGAATATTTGTTCATGACGACCACGTGTTGGCGGATTGTGAGAAACGTTACATGTCACAATTACTGTTTCTTGGGGTTAAAGTTCCAAATTAGTTTCAGAACTTCTTCTATGGTACAACTATTAACAGTTCATTCTTACTGATGAATTCTTGTTAACATGCTTCGTGCACTCAAGCCAAGGGGACGACCGTTTGCCAACCCCGTGCATACTGATGGAGTTTTTCTTTGTTCTTATATTTGTCCCGAATCTCTATTGTATGTGTATATGTGCGTGAATGTCGCCATTGAAATATTCCTCTGACCCTGATCTTATTAATAATTAATGACTAATCTTGACAGGGTCTCCTCCATGCAGTTTTCATTTTGTAACCCAGCCGAGAGCAATATTAAGAAAAGCAGCCATCACCCATTCGTTAGATGTTTAGTTTACTAGTTTGTTCAGTTGTGTCTATAACAAGACTGATATTTTTACCAAAGCAGGTGCTTACATATACTCTCGCAAATTTCCATTCTTATGTCCTACTGCTTTTCGTTGTGCAAGAGGTAAATATGGCGAAGTTTTTTATTTAATATTTATTCAACTATCTTAAATGTGCAGATCCAACAAGACAGTTCTCCTAAATATCAAAGGTTCTTCTTTTCTGTACAATGAAGAGCCAAAGAAACTGGTACACCTGCTTAATATCCCGTAGGGCCCCCGTGAGCACGCAGCACTGCCACAACTTGTCGTGACATGGACTCGACTAATGTCTGAAGTAGCGCTGGAGGGAATTGACACCATGAGTCCTGCAAGGCTTCCTATAAATCAGCAACAGTAAGAGGGCATGGAGATCTCTTCTGAACAGCACGTTGCAAGAAATCACATATATGCACCAAAATGTTCATGCCTGGGGAGTATGGTGACAGCGGAAGTGTTTAAACTCATAAAAGTATTCCTGTAGCTACTCTGTAGCAATTCTGGACGTGTGGGGTGTCACATTGTGCTGCTGGAATTGCCCAAGTTTGTCGGGATTCACAATGGACATGGAGGGATGCAGGCGATCAGACAGGATGCTTAAGTACGTGTCACCTGTCACACTTGTATCTAGACTTACCAGCGCTTCCTTATCACTCCAACTGCATACGCCCTACACCATTACAGAGCTTAGAGCTGTTATATTCTTTTAGAAATTCTCTGTCATCATAGTACACTTTGTAAATCATTATTCACATTGCACCATGATATACGCAACAGTTTGAATATTGTTAGGAAATTTCATTTTGAAATTGAAATCTAGATTAGCTATTGCCTGTTTGCCGTTTGCTGTTGTGCTTTCGAGAAATCTGCACCAGTGTTGTCACAAGACGCGAGGTAAGTGGAGATTTTGATTAGGAGCATGTTGATTTACTACAGTTGCACATTTAGTGTAAAGAGAGGTTGTATTTAACCAGTTATAGTTCAGTTAAATTTAGGTTATGTTTCGTGATAGGTTAGCAAGCGAGTTTAACGTGGTTAACACATTGTAAGGACGTTGGTTTGGTAATACGTACATTATTTTTTTGGTTATACGTACATTATTTTATATTGATTGGGAGGTAAATTAAGGATAAATTTCATACAGAAACAACAATATAGTGGGAATGTTACTCAATTATTGAGATTGCTAAGCAGCTGTGAAATATCTATCGGACCCTGCATCGAGATCAAAGGTCATTTCAGAATGCAATGAAGACCTTCGGGCACTAGGGGAAAGCAATAGAGTAAACCTGCTGTGGGTCCTTGGTCATTCAGGAATTAGTGCCAATGAACAAACTAACAGAATGGCCAGGACAGGGTTGATTGGACCTGTAGTTGCATAACCGAAGATGGTTCAAATGGCTCTAAGCACTATAGGACTTAACCTCTGAGGTCATCAGTTCCCTAGGGACTCAGAAATACTTAAACCTAACTAACCTAAGGGCAGCACACACATCCAAGCCCGAGGCAGGACACAGAGGAGAAAGCCGCTAAATGTGGACTACGTGGTGAGGAAGACGAAACTGCAACACATCTAACCTTCCACTGCGAAGCTCTGGCGGGCGAACGACACAGAATCTCCGAATCGGTAGACCCTACGGATATCGTGTTTCATAAGGACCCAGCAAACAGTCTTCTACCAATTCTTAATGTTTCCGGTTGTCATTACGAGAATCACAGGGAGCGAAACAGCACAATGAATTCAATTTCCGTGGAGGCAACAGGGGTGTAATACCATTGATGTTTTTACCTCCCTTCATTAAACATATCAGATTGCAGGGTGTCTATCACCTCAATTCTGGGCGCAATCTGTAAACTACATAGAAGAGACTGAGCACCTGAGCGTGTCTATAGTGTCGACAAGGTATGCTATTTTTATTTCACTTCACATTTTACTAAGCTTTTGGTAATCGGAGCCCCACACGCAAATTCAGTAGATCTATGTCCTTTATGTCAGTATATACATCCTTCCCTCCTCTCGCCTGATGAATGAAAAGCATGAGTGAGGGTGTACAAGATAAATTTCAGTATCTATATATGTGGGAGTAAAAGTAGTCGGTTAGAGTGGCAGAATAGCCAACCCTATAAGTACGTACCGGGGAGAAAACAGGCTTCTGTTCGCCTTGGACGAAGCTCTTGTACAGTCTGTCACCACAAAGTAGGGATCTCTCTTTGCTCTTCTGTGGGAACAGGACGCGTGGGTTGCAAAGTAGTTCGCTCAGCAGTGTTCCGGCAGACGCGACATGGGCGATTAACTGTGAGTCTGCGTATTCATAGTTCATTCTTATCTTATTTTTGTAGATTTCAACTCCACTGAAAATTAATGTCTTGCTCTCATCTCTCATTGCTCTTTGAGTGGTATACGGAATTTTTCTTCCTAATTCTGGAAAATTATGAACAATTGAACACGCATTAGACACGCATGAAAGTTGTTTTTCTGCTCCACCCTTGTTCAAACATGTGGACTTGTGATATATCTTCTCAGTTCAGTTTGATATTACTTCATTGTTTGGTCTCTCGAGTACAGCATAATTGAACAAAGAATGAGATTTTTACCCTGCAGCGGAGTGTGCACTGATATGAAACTTCCTGGCAGATTAAAACTGTGTGCCGTCTCTTTCTGCCAGGAGTGCTAGTTCTGCAAGTTTCGCAGGAGAGCTTCTGTAAAGCTTGGAAGGTAGGAGACGAGGTACTGGCAGAAGTGAAACTGTGAGGATGGGGCGTGAGTCGTGCTTGGGTAGCTCAGTTGGCACGGTCAGTTCGCCGGCGGTCGGCGTGGAGGTAAGACGTAGTGTGGTGTGCGCTGCGCCGTCTGTGCTTCCGCGTGGTAAGTCTTGGCGCTTGCTGCGGCTTAAAACTCTGTTTATAGAAGACTTCGAGAAGTAATGAGTAGCATGCAGTGATGGCTCAACCAAGTCGAAAAGATACGTTGAAGCTGACCATTGATCCTCGATATGTCAGACCCAAGTCGTTTGAAATAGAAAATTGGATAGAAGAAGATGTGAAGCTCTCCTTTAATGATGTAATTGGGATCCACCGGTCGATTGTAGCTTGTGTCGTGTTTGTTAAAATGCGTAGTTCCGAGTTGTGCGAGAAAGCAGTTGAGTCTTCCGGACGTGTCATGAAATGAAAGCACTCTGATAGAAACGTTGGTGATGTTACCGTTGCACATGCTGGTTTTGGCATTCGCACAGTTCAAATCTTCGAGTTGCCTTTTGAGATTACAACACATCAAATTAATGCTGTAATTTCCCCCTTTGGGAAGGTGCTCAGCAACTTTGCCGAGAAATGGTCAAGCGCGCATAAATTCCCAGTACTAAATGGCGTTCGGCAGCTTCGTGTAGAGTTACAAAATCACATCCCGTCGTACATCAATGTCTGCGGATACAGAGGGATTGTAATTTATGACGACCAACCGCGAACCTGTGCCGCCTGTATCAAACCTGGGCACGTTCGCGCAGAATGTATACAGCGGCGCGTTGCACAGCTGCCGGCCGGCGAGGCCGCCAGGCCAGCGGCGATGACAACACTGCCTGGAACCTACGCCGTCGTGGCACGCGAACGGCCGACTGCCTCCTCAGCCCCTGAATTGTGTGCAAATACAAATTCTCCAGACACTGAAATTCCAATGGACGTCAGTGCCGTCAGACGACCTACAAGTGTCCCGCCAATCTACGGAAACAGTTGAAGTTCCCCCGAAACAGGCACCTGCAACTGTAAAGGCAGCAGATCCACCTGAAAATGAAGACCGACACACCTTGCAGGAAAGCGACACTAACTTGGGTTCTGAAGAAAGTCCGTCGAGAGGCAATTCTCCAAAAAAAAATAAGAAACGCCGGCTGGCGCGAAAAGGTGCAGAGGAGACAGCTCCCACACTCCGCCAAAAAGCGAAGGAAATAGGTAGTACCTTAAGCCAACAGATGTATAGCAACACGAAAGCGACACCAGTTTCTGAGGAGCGTTCCCCTTCTGCGCTGGAAAAACGAGACGTCCAAGGAAAGCCAACAAAGAAAGCATCCAACCACCCCCAAGAAACGAGTCACTCTCATGAACCTTCGTTCGTCCCACCCACGACGACAACCTCAACCAGCTGGGCAGATGAAAGCGACCATAACAATGCCGACGAAGAAATGACAGAAGTTTCAGAAACAAAGAAAGACTGTAAGCTAGCCCCACAGGTGGCTCATTTCTTCAACGAAGACGTATCCGCGAACAACATTCTAAAGAACACGGACACACCACTGAAACATTTGCTACCGGTGAATATTATTAAAATGCGTTTTAAAGCTGACGCTTGCGAGACAAAACAGAAGAATGTTTTTTAAAGTTAGATCAAGTAGAACGAAGAATGTCTGACATACAAGCATACAAAATCGCGACAGTAAATCTTAATAAGATTCATAGTTCCTTTAAACTACAGAACTTAAAAGATTTTATATATGCTTCTGACAGTGACATTATACTTTTACAAGAAGTGACAGACATTGATCTTAGTAACGTACCTGGCTTCAACGCCATTACAAACCCAGAGCATGGAGCGGAAATGGGCACGGCTCTGCTCACAAAGGAGGGCATAATAGTCCAAGATGTAGTAAAACTACCAAACAGTAAAGGCATAGCGGCCACAATAAACAACATACGACTCATTAACGTGTATGCCTCTTCAGGATCCAGTAACAGGCACCGCAGAACGGAGTTCTTTAAAGAATAAATTGTCCCACTATTTGGAACTCGATATGAACACCTTATCCTGGGAGGAGATTTTAGCTGTGTTTTGCGTGCCAAAGACCAAACTCCCAATTTCAACAAGTGTACTGAACTGGAACTTATAGTTAATGACTTAAGACTAATAGACTCATAGGAACATATGCACGGTGCAGCCCCTGGATTCACCCACGCCACAAGTCAGTCGGCGAGCCGTCTCGACAGGATATATGTAACGCACAATTTGAAACACCTCATTTTGCAGTCCAAAGTATGGCCTACCTTTTTTTCGGATCATGCTGCATACTTATGCACAATCAATCTGATAAAACAAGGACCTTCCGAGGTAGAGGCACATGGAAGCTCAACGTGTCACATCTGGAAGACCATGCTTGTCAGGAGGCATTTTACAAGGTATGGAGAGAGTGTGAAAGCACATTTAGCTGGTGCAACTGTGGTACTGACTGGTGGCTGAAACATGCCAAACCCAAAATACGGAGGTTTTTCATAAACTACTCAAAAGACAAAAACTTTTGGTACAAATCAACTATAGAATTTTACTTTCAATGTTTAAGGGATTTGTACAAGTCCGATGCAACAGTTGTGGACAACTACGAAAGAATTAACAAAATTAAAGCAAAGATTTTAGCACTACGGCGTAAACAACTGGAAGGCTACCAAATAAGGTCGCGTGCCCAGAATATAGCACAGCACCAGGTCACTTCCATTTATCATGTCATTCGTGAAAGCAAAAGGGCGACTCGCAAGATATTATCTGAAGTAACAACAGATGATGGGAGGAAACTGACGAAGCAAAGAGAGATTAAAGAGGCAATGATACAGCATTTTGAATCCTTAATGTCTAGTCAACAGGTTGACGAGCAGCTTCAAGATGAGTTAATCATCCACCTCCGGGGCAAAGTACTCCACGCGGAAGCACAAACTCTCATCTCGCAAGTGACTGAAGAAGACGTCGATGAAGCTATATATAGAAGCACGAAAAATAAGGCTCCAGGGGCAGATGGAATTCCGGCAGAATTTTATCGCAGATTTAGTGGCCTCGTAAAAGGCAAGTTTACTCTCATCTGCAACGAACTGCTAAACCCTGAAAATGACGTCCCGAAAGAATTTCGTGAGGGATTCGTAACGTTAGTGCCAAAAACTACCAATATGAAATCTGTAAGCGCTCTGAGGCCAATTACGCTTTTAAACAGCGATTACAAAATCTTTGGCCGAATGCTCGCTCGTAGGCTGAAAACCACAATGACCAGCGTCACTGGCCCTTATCAAACAAGTGTGGGCAAAGACAGAAGAATTCTCCAAACCCTCTGTGATTACAGGGACCTAATCTCAACGGCCGACGTCTGCAAAATAAAATGTGCACTCATCTCACTCGACTTTGATAAAGCCTTCGACAGGGATAATCATAGTTTTCTCCTTCGCACCATGGGCGCAATGGGGTTCCCACCTAGATTCATTGCGGTAGTAACAAATACATGAACAAACAACTCAGCCAGATTTGTCATCAATGGACACATTAGCCGCCCGATTGACGTCACCAGCTCCATTAGGCAAGGGTGTCCGATGTCAATTGCACTCTTCGCCATCACCATCGAGCCCCTGCTTGCCTCCCTTACGAAACATCTACAAGGACTACAAATACATGGAGAAAAGATCGTGTGCAAGGAATACGCTGATGATGTTGGCTTCCTAGTCGTGAATGGCGCTGAAGTACAGAGCGCACTACGAACAGTAACAAAATTTTAACAGGCATCTGGTGCAAAACTTAATAGAACAAAGTCGGGGTTTTTCAACATCGGCCGTGGAATTGGGACGCAAACGCAGAATCTCTTACGCGAGCTTGTAACCATGAAATGTCTCGGCATAGATTTTAAAAGAAATATCAAGCACACTATTGCTGCGAATTATCGAAAATTGCTTAACAGCATATGCGCCTCTTTACAAGCACATAGTATTAGGAAACTCGATGAACTTCAAAAAGTAAGAGTGGCAAATGTATACATCACATCCAAAGTTAATTGTGTAGCACAAGTTCTGCCACCACCTGCGACTTTGTTGAAAAGCATCGCATCTACACTAGGAACTCTTTGTGAGCCGCGGACGTATTTTCAAAGTCAAATATGACATTCTGATGCTCCCTACGAAATGTGGTGGGTTAAATCTCACCGATGTCAGCAAAAAAGCGCAAGCCTTATACCTTGCTACCACATACAAACAATGTAAAGAGCCAAGTGGTACCCTTGCTGCACATTTGTTAAACGAAATAGCTCCTGCTGACGTCTGTGCACCTATAAATGTCCAACACATACCCAACGGACTATACCACTTGAAACACTTTTTCGTAGAATACATACAGGCAAGGATTCCTGAAAAAGACATCATGAAAGTAAAAAAAACTTTACAATAACTTGATGAAATACAAACCCAGAAACGAATTAGAACAAAAGTATCCTTGTTATAACTGGGAAACAATATGGGAAAATATTCACTGCCGGAACCTGCCAACGTATGTCAAATCGACCTGGTACTTTGCTGTAAACAGAAAAATTACGACGAACTCTAAACTTCACACTATTCGATTGGCAGAGTCACTGCTGTGTACATTATGTAATATACCAGATACCGAAGAGCATAGATTGCTGTGTGACAGGGTAAAAGAAATATGGCTCTACATAAGACAAAAGATAGCGAGCGTCAGCAGAACTACGCCCACTGCCTTTACGACTGCTGAATTTTTAAACCCTGACGGTATACCTCATCCTAAAACAAAACGTAATGCAATTAACTGGTTGAAAGGCCAAACGATGCATTACATCCTAATAAAAGAATCAAGCTATAGGGAGGACTTCTGGATATACCTTACAACTGAGCACCACAAGTTAATGTGTACTAAAAATACAAAGAAAATTACGCAAATTTTTTAACTAAAACAATCCTGTCACCAATATAAATGCGTAATTTACGTTACACATCCAAGCATTTCGTATATTAGACGAACGATTTTTAGTTAAAGTTTGTACTTCACGTAGCAGGAGGAGGATTTCCAACAGAAAGTAATCAGAGAAGATCATCAGTATAGACCAGTTAAGCCAATGTGTATCTATTACTTTGTTTTGCGGGAAGCACAGTGATGAAACTGGTATACACCCTTTATTTAGTTTCTATCTTTCTTTCCTGTTCTTTTCACAAGAAGACATATTTACGTTAATTATGTGTAAAATCAAGCAGAAGAAGCCTATTTCACTTCGTTACCTTCTGAAGAAGGAAATTTTACTTCTCAGCAATAATGAGTTTGCTTCTTTCCGTTTTTCCACGCACGGAGAACGAAATTTACTGATGCAGTTACATTTCCATAACAATTATGTGACTGCCTTCTCAATGGAATTTGCATTTATTTTTATTCAAGCCATGTTGCAAACAATGGCAACAGAAGGGGCATACTTACTTTGTCGTTCAGAAGAAGCGTGTTTCCACATCATCAAGTTACATTCATTCTTTAAAGGCAGAGCAGCCGGGCCGAGAAGGTAACACTTGGCGAGCGTAAAGGACGGGTTGAAGGGGAGGAAGGAGACCCGTCTATAAAAAAAAAAGAAAAGAAATGGCAGAGCAGGGCACTTACCCGCGAAAAGCAAAGGTCCCGAGTTCGAGTCTCGGGTCGGCACACAGATTTAATATGCCAGGAAGTTTCATAATTGAACAAATATTTCATACTTCCCTAATTTCGATTTCAGTTTCGAGTCTAGTTCCTACGTAACTTTGTAGTCTTAGCAAGTGTTACGTACGGATCTTAGAACTTTAAGTCGGCAAATCGCCTCTCACAGTAATGTATCCTGTCCAATATGTTTAGCTATCCTGAATTTTACCACTCATTTTATGCAGAATTTTTGTTAGTGACGACCGCGAGTTCACACGTTGTGAGAAACGTTACATGTCACAGTTACTGATTTTCGGGGTAAAAGTTCCAAATTTGTTTCAGAACTTCTTCTGTGGTGCAAGTATTAACAGTTTATTCTTATCGATGAATTCTTCTTCACTTGCTACGTACACTCAAGCCAAGTGGACGACCATTTGCCAACCACGTGCATACGGGTGAAGTTTTAGTTTATTCTTATAATTCTGCCGAATCTCTATTACATGCGTATATGTGCCTGAATGTCGTCATTTAAGGTTCCTCTGACCTTTCCATAATTAATAATGAACGTTAATTTGTGGTGTGGTCTGCAAAACGCAGTTGTAAATGTAATATTGTAACTCACCCGAGAGCGTTATGAACAACAGCAACAATCACCCATTTGTTAATCGTTTAGTTTATTAGTTTGTTCCGTTGTGTCTTCAATAAGTGTGATATTTTTACTAGAGCACGTGCTTACGTATTCTCTCGCAAAACTTTCATTTTTACGTCCTACTGCTATCCGTTGGGCAATAGATAAATATGGCCAAGTTATTTATTTAATATTAATTCAACTATCATATATGTACAGATCCAGCGACCCTTTCATTAAAACGGACACCTTCAACAGGAGCACCGATCCCCAAATCCATCACGTACATATACCCTTCAAAATCATGTCTGAGTTATGCAGGCTCGGATCGATAGCGATAGCCATGCGGAATCTTTGATGGTCTTCCGTGCCAGGCGTTTTGACAAGCACTTGGTGAGGCAATTGCAGATTCAAGGGAAAACTGAATGAGCAGCTGAAGGCGCGGGTGCGGCCTACCACCTTTTAGTCCTGATATATTGAACTTTGTCAGTCCGAGAGTGGTATTTTATTCAAAACAACGTTCTTGTATAGATCAGGTCTATATCTGCCGAGATAGAGTTTAGTATGTTTTAACTGAACACCCTCACGTTTTTTTTATTTGAGAAACTTGGTCTCTTTGCCTGTGACGATATTGTGTACCAAGGGGCTGATAGGGTTGAGCATTTCCATGTTCTCTCATGGACCCACAAAGGGAGAGACCAACGTAGAAAATATGGCTACGTTACCTAACCATGCCCGCAAAACTTGGAAATGAAAACATTAACACCAACCCTCACCCTGCATGCATGGCGACCCTTGTTATAGCGCTGTGTCTACCTCCAGTTTGCGAGCCCAGTATTTTTTCTGGCTCTCTTCAATTGTTGCTGTATCACCTCAGGTGTGACTTTGTCCGTCGTAACATCGTTCACAGACAGTAAAGTGGACAGTGGTGAATTCAGAGGGTAATTCCAAGTCAAGGAGATGGGTGTTGCCTTTCGAGTCTCGCGAAGACCCGAATTAAAGGCTGAGTTGAACCTCGGAATAGAAAAATTCCATTAGTGCAGAGATTCTGCGTCAAACGTGATCAGTGCAAATTTCAAATTAGTGTTCATTGTTTCGGCAATCGAATGCCGAGGGCAGTATGGTAGTTTGGTGAACAGAAACACTTAAATTGACTGGACAAAAAGGCTCAGTACTTTCACCAACAACTGTCTGAAAGTGGGCCAAAAGAGGAGAATAGTCTAGACAATTGGCGAATGGTGAAGGCTGTAGGCAGCCGACTGCACGGAACCAGCTACATACACCCGGTAATGGCATCCCCGTAGTCTAGCTGTAGCGCCCTTGTGTAGTAATCAAAATGTCCTCGGTTACGGGTGAGACACCCGCAACGACTTAATTTTTGATTAATAATGAATATTGGCACCCGAAGACTTCCGGGGTAGGAAGTTCCCCTCATTCTGCCAAGGGCCTTGTTGAAGAGGGCGGAGGAGCGGACAGGGGTTCATCCCCCCACTCGTACTTGGGTTGGGAAACTGCCCCTAAAGGCGGAAAAATCAGCAATGGTCAATGGCATGCGGATGCGAAAGGCCATGGAAACCACAGCATCAAAACACATAGCGAATATCCAGAGGATATGAAGCCTGTACCCTAAAAGCGTTTCTTGATGATTTCTTCATTGGCAATAGATTCCGGAAGAGTCCCCCTCTCGGATCCCTTGGAGGAGACTGTCAACGGAAGGTGACCATGAGAAAAACATTGAATACTCAACTAAAGGATACAGGGGGAAAAGATTGAATAGTCAACTATAGGGTAACGTTCTACGAGTCGGGGCGTGGAATGTCACAAACTTCTTCGTAGTAGGGAAGGAAGAAGGGCTAAAAAGAGAGATGTAAATGCTCCATCTAAATATAGTAAGGGTCAGTGGACTTATATGGAAATAAGTCAGTGATTTATGGTGAGATGAGTATAGGGCGATAACAATAATAGCAGAAAATGGTATAACGGGCTTAGGATTCGTTATAAATAGGAAGGTAAGGCAGAGTGTCTGTTAGAGTGATAGGGTAGTTCTTATCAGAATCGACTGCCAACCAACACGGATAACGATAGTTCGGACATACATGACAACGTCGCAAACTGAAGACGAAGAGATAGAGAAAGTGTATGAGGATATTGAAAGGGTAATACAATACATAAATGGAGATGAAAATGTAATAGTCATGAGGCACTGGAATGGAGTTGTTAGGGAAGGAGTAGAAGTATACGGGATAGTCAAAACGACCTTCACTGACAGTAAAAGCAAAGATGGTAACATTACCAGTGCACCGGGAATTCCACTGTTAAATGCAGAGGAGAGACCAGTTAGGTGGAAAGAGTACACTGAAGTCATCTATTAGGGGTAAGATTTGCCTGATGTGATAAAAGAAGAAACGGGAGTCGATTTAGAAGAGATAGGGGATCCAGTACTAGAATCAGAATTGATAAGAGCTTTGGAAGACGTAGGATCAAATAAGGCAGAAGGGATAGACCACATTCCATTAGAATTTCTAATATCATTGGGGGACGTGGCACCAAAACAAACTATTCACGTTGTGTGTAGTAGTCTGGCGAAATAGCATCTGACTTTCGGAAAAATATCATCCACACAATTTCGAAGACTGCAAGAGCTGACAAGTGCGAGAATTATCGCACAATCAGCTTAACAGCTCATGCATCCATGTTGGTGACAAGAATAGAATACAGAAGAACGGATAAGAAAATTGGGGATGTACTAGATGACGATCACTTTGGCTTTAGAAAAGTTAAAAACACCAGAGAGGCATTCTGAGACTGCGGTTGATAATGGAAGCAAGACTAAAGAAAAACCAACACATGTTCATATGATTTGTCGGGCTGGTATAAGACTTCGACAATGTAAAATAATGCTGGTTGTTCGAAAGCCTGAGGACAATAGGGGTAAGCTATAGAGAAAGACGGGTAACATATGAACAAAAGCATTTGAGATGGGGTTCTACAGACGAATGTTGAAAATTAGTTGTACTGGTAAGGTAAGGAATGAAGAGGTTCTGCGCAGAATCGGTGAGGAAAGAAATATGTGGAAAACATTGACAAGTGTAAGGTACAATATGATAGGAAATCTGTTATGATATCAAAGAATTGCTTCCATAGTAACAGAGGGAGCTGTAGAGGGCAAAAACTGTAGAGGAAGACAGACATTCCAATATATTCAGCAAATAACTAAAGACGTAGGTATGTTAACTTAAGGTTCACCTGATGTGGAACGTTAGCGCATTCGCAATTTCCTCAAAACGTTCCAACAGTCACAAAGCTTCTCCCACTTGTGGTAATTCATCTACCGCCTCTCAACCCTGACGTAATAAAGTCTATATCGGCGGCAGGGCATCTGGTGTTTACGAAGACGTAGTTTTGGCCAATTTTGAGGTGATAGTACACTCCATAGATTTGCCTTAACCAACCTTGATAATACCTTCCGTGCCCTTCGCTATTAATTCATGAAGTATTTCGGTGAGCTTGTTAAAAAAAACTACGTGCTTGTCGCCTTAGCGTCGTGGTACTACAGCCAGGTTCCCCTCAACTGTATCTCTGTACTGATGCACATTTCATTGGTGAAGATTTTTTTTAATAGATGCTGCTCTTTTCATTTAAATTATGACCAACTACTGATGAAACAATTCTGGAGATTGAAATTTTGTCGTGTCTGATATTTAAAAGCAGTGCAGTTTACCTTAAGGGGAGCTACCCTTTTCATTGCAATAATTTCGGACTTGCTTTAGTACACCTTTCTTGGGCATTTAAAGTTTGTCTGGTCTGCCAATAAAAATATGGAGATTCACTTTAGAAAAAGCTATTATTTTCAGGGCGGTCATTAAGGGTATTCATATTGAAAAGTAATTTTGGAGTATTGAAGCCCTTCCTTCTCGCCTTTTACTGTAATTCTGGTGTTACCGTAATTATGGTCTTACAGAGGACTGTACAGCCCATTATAATTCTGAGTTGCGCCTACAGATAGTGTGCTTACCATCATGAGTAATCTTGGGCAGATGTTTTTACCAAGTTATGTTGGGTTGCATTGTCACCACATAAGCGATGTCTGAATTGTATTCATGCAGCTTCGTCTTATTCTAAACTTATGTCGCCAACGGGCGTAACGCATTTGTTTTGTGTTTACTACTAGTTTGCGGTGAATTTTAATAGCATTATTTAAATTTTATATCCAAAGTCAGTCTAACGAATTTCGAAGCCCTAAAAAAAGGGGAATTTTCGGTCATTGCCAAAGTTTTATAAACAAAAGACGGTTTTAGGTAATATGGGAAATTTTTCTTGTAAAAAACTTGGCAAAATATTTGTTTGTTTTTTTTTTTAGAAAAAATAGGGGCAAATGAATTTGTGTTAATGCTCTATTGAATAAAATAGCGTTGGTGTTGTCAACGGCGAATGCTCTTCGTTGCTGTCTGGCCCAGTCGTAAGATGCAACAGCGTATTAGGGTGGTTGAAGGGTCTGCAAGACATCGTAACATCCATGCTGTGCAAACAGTAAAGTTGTGCAGTTGAGAATAATGATAAGGCCGGTGGCCTCGGGATACTTATAATATATTAATATTTTTTGTCTGTACATTCTTCGCTTATACTTTTTGTGTATTTATTAATTCAGCTAATTAGACTAATTAAATTTCGCCACTTGGTGCAGTGCTGTTACTTATGTGGCTGTAGGAACACTTCTGCGTACGTCAACTATTCTAGTGTTCAGTATATGGTATGTGTGAATATTATCCTTCCTAAATGTTCAGTAGACCGCTACTGAGTGCACCCGTTGCGGCATTCCTAGTTACTACGTGTAATGGATTCATTTTTGCCTTTACCATAAATGAATGTGAATGGACAGAATTAAGTGTGTGTGTCACTAGTCTTGAGTGACACTGAAAGCTCCGCTCGACACTTTCAAATCAGAAACTACATTTACTAATGATTGATTAAAAAATGTGACTCTTTAACCCCTAGGCACCATGTAATATCAGAAACTATCATTAGTTGCTTGTAGGAAATATTAATTTTATTGACGTGTAGAACAAATCACTGATTTGAGAGGAGAGCAATGGAGTTTTAAGCGAATCGTTGACCGCTTTAGTTCCTCGCACGTTTCAATCGATGCTTAGTTTGATCGTCCTCTGTTTCCGTTTCTCTTCTGTCGTAGGTGTTCGAGCGAATGACACACTTTCACTCACAGCTGTGTTATAATGTTATATGGCTATTTAAATTCCTTTAGGTCAGGAAGAAAGGCATTTATGCAAAAATACAACTACACTTAGCATCAATGCAGACAGGTAAAATGGACTAGATGTATAATTCGTTTGACAGTTGGTCGTGAACCAAATGAACTGACTCTTATTTGTCATTTGCATGATGAAGAAGAAAATCCTGTGTACTGATCGTTACGGCAGTCTCTGTATAATATGGCTGTGGCAGATGGATACCTAAAAAGATAACGTTCTCAAATATTTGTCTAAATGCAGTCACACATGTAAAAAGAGAGAAATAATCGTACATCTTTGATAGAAATCATTAATTTTATTTTATTGTTTGTTTAAATGGAGTTCAGTGACATTTAAGCTTAATTAATATTCTTTTACAAGGGTACTTTTAAAGTAAGAGGTTGAAGATATTTTATTAATTCATTTAATAATTCATTCACTTTAAATATCTCTGAGTAGGTGTCCCCATTCACTTTTCAGACAAACAAAATATTTAGTCCTCATTATCTCCGCCCGAACCACCAGCACTGTCTCTGATGACGAGGCATCAGTGGGATGTCCATGTGAGCCACTGTACTTGGTTTCACATGAATATATTCATTGGCTAGTGAGCCGGTATACTCGTCCACTTTGCATACAGGCAAGAGTCCCAGCCCCGACATTTTCCATCCAGCATTACTATCACCTACTCCAATAATGAAGCATTGATGATATGCCCTCCTCATACACTGTTCTAAGTTCATCATCAATATGTTCACTGGCTAGTAGAAAAGCTGATGTCACCACCCAATTTGCGATCACCCAAGAGTCTTAGCCGTGACATTCTCTGGCCAGTATGTCTAACACGTCCCCAACATTGAGGCATTGTTGGGATATCCACTGTAATCAGTTCGTCACGAACATGTCTATTGGTTAGTGAGTCATTATCCCTGTCCAGTTCGTACACGCACAACAGATTTGCACTGATGTTTTTCACCCAGCACCTCCCACACCCTCTCTGACGACGAGGAACTGGTGAGACGTCCTCGTCATGAATACGTTTAGTGGGTAGCGAGGCGGTGTGCCCGACCACCGTGAGGGCTCACGATGGTCTTCGCCCCGACTCTCTCCGCCCAGCACCTCCGACACCCTCTCCGGCGGCGAGGGATCGGCGGGATGCCCTCTTCACACTCCACCACAGGCGGCTCGTGGATCTCGGCAGTCGTCACAATCATCCAGCCATCGTTCACCTGCACACAAAAACAATTCTTCCCTTTAAAATAAAAAAGACTTTCTTTGTGCCACAACAATAGCAATAATTCTACAAGATGACTCGTATGGACAAAGCGTGTATTAAGAGAGAACGACTTTCTATTTTTGTGTGTGATCGAAAGAAAGGGAAGAGTTTTCATACATAATCATTAACGGTGACAAGGATCATATTTGTTATCTTCCAGGATGAACCAAACTTGAGCCACTTTATATTGGTCTCAGAAAAGGGTATGTTGTATGTAATCAACTCATCACTTAGTAGAGAGTTATCAATGAGGTGGTGTCTTTAGTGCCGCCTTACCTTCCCGATGACTTTGCCGCAGGCTACATCAATGGCAGCAGGCGGTGGCCGGGACTTCTCCGCCTGCGCTGCCAGCAGAACCAACTCGTCCACGTCTGAGCGCAGCCGCCAACGCGCGGCGCTCATCCTCTGTGGGAGATTTGTTTGTTACAAGCACGTTTACACGAAGCCACAAAAGAAAAGTTGTTATTCTGTGATGGTCTATTTGTAACTTCGAGTAACTAAGATAGAGTAACTAAATCCAGAAAGCATTACAGTAATCAGTGATGTAAAGTAATTATCTTAGTAAAAATGGATGCACCTAAGAGTAATTTCTGTTTTTCCAATAAATCTCGGCATTCCTCACCTCTGGCTTTCCAATCAAATCGACGTCTATCAGGTCTCCGTAGAAGTCTTCCTCTGCCTCCCTCCCAGACCGGAAGCAGAACACGCCCAAAAGCCTTCGGAACATCTGCGAAGAAGAAAAATAGATATCACGTGACGTACTGACCAGACAGAATTACAGCGTGTCCATTATGGACTCCTGGACAGTTAGAAAGATTGCAATGGGAACAGGGCCAGTGTCCTATAAAGATTTCTTACTAATGAGTATGCACATATGGAGACAACACCACCAGAAACGTCGATATCTCTCATACTGTAGGATTTTAACGAAATTCAAATATCTGCTCACGAATAATTTGCAAATTCTGATCAAAGTTACTGTATAGATAATAGAATAATACATGTAGACCCAACATATTCTAAGAACCAAATCTATGATTCAAGCCCACTCTCGTTGTGGGGACGTACAGTGCCAATTAAAACAGGGACACAGTTTTCGAAAATGTGTTGTGATACGTGATGTAAAGAGTGAGGGGCTTCAGTGTACATTTCGGAACAATGTACGAACAGTACACATGATATCATGCGACAGAACTTAGTATTATAGGTTACCCGCGTGGTACGTTTTTCTTTTTCTTTTCCGTTTCTTTCTCTGTTCTTCAAGTCAACTGACACCACAAGGACAAACAATGGCTCACACTAGTTACTGTTGCCCGACTTATTTGCTCTCTGTGCAAATTTCCACACATTCTTTGCCTTACCATTTTAATGCCACTTCTACATGTAAAAAGGTACCATTAACTTGCCCATAAATGGCACCAAAAGAGTGCGAGATACTTGTGGCAAATGGCCAAATGTCCAGCATGTAGCGGATACCTTGTACTTTGGACAAGAAGGAAGAGTTGGGTGATTTAGCATTGAGTTATTTGCGCTTTATGCGGCTGCAAATGAGTTAAAATTACCGTTCAGCTACGCCCATTTTTTAAGTTGTTCTAAAGCCATTTGCTGAGGAGAAAGATGAAATGGGGCACGTGAAAAGAAAATGTCAACTTGCTGCCACGTCGTTGTTGTGTACTCAGTTTCCTTTTGTGATGTCAATACTTGGAAATATAGACCTGAGTTACAATAAACTCTAAAAATTCTCATAACAAGATGGTAATCGTTTAAGACTGTAAGCGACGGATGCTCACTAGTAACTGAGTTGCTCAACTTTGTTCCTTACTGAAGCTAGTAAAACCACCTTCATTTGGAGGTGGAGTAGCAGAGAGAGCAACAATATTAACATCTCATGCAGTCATTGTTTCACTTGGGACAGAATGAAAAGTGTTGACGTTTAGAAGCAAGTGTCTTTCGAATACTCCATTCACACTGAGAGGCCTGGTTTAATTAGTTTCACGTGCAGTGCCTCAGGCAGAATGCGTTGCTCACTTGGCAGTGAGGTGAGTCTCATCACCTTCTCCTTGAAATTGCTTCACAGCATATCTCGTTTCTAACGGTTTGTGTCCTTCGGAGATTCCATTGAATGATATTTGATTCACAGCTACTGCTACTGGAAAGCTCTCAATTGTAACACTCAGGCTCATAGGAACGCACTCGCAGATGCAACCAAATATGCGGTGCTGATGTACACATAACTCGCAATGGCGCTTAAATGTCGACACGACAAGAAAAGAAGAAAGTGAGAAGACAGAGAGACAGAGTAAATGATCCACCTTCATTTCCTACAAACATAGAAGTAGCTACCTCTATTTGGAAAGGACACTCCCAGAGTAGAGTAGCAAGTCCACAGTCTTCTGACTAATAAAATACAGCACGTTATACTGTTTTTTGAATATTCCACAGAAAATAAATTAGCACCCAATATCCGAAGGAAGTGTAGTGGGACGTCTAATAATCTCTTTCTACACACATGGCTTATCACGAGATATCTACGGGAATGCAATAAATTGGTTGACACCGAAAGTGAACCTGAAATATACCACACGTTGTGATCTTACCAATTTTTTAAATCGACTGATAACTTTGACACATTCACAAGAGAAAGAAGTAAAAGATAATTATTTAAATAAAACTGAATTTTGAATATAACACATCATTACATAGGACTAGAAAACGTAAAATAATTTCTCACAGTCCTATACATATTTTTATCCTTATTAAGATAATGGTGCAAATTTGTGATTGTGAACTTTTAGTATCCATGGTAGTTCTTGTAAGATTAAAAACGAAAAACATGAATTCCCATGCAATATAGCTTCACGTTAGTCAGCAGGTGAATTATCCATGCATCAGTTATGTATTGCGTGTGCCCCACGTTTTTCGTTTTAAATGTTTCGAGTATTTTCATAGACATTAAAACTTCACGATCACAACCTTACAAGACACTCTACATGATGTTCGTAATCCGTATGGAGCTATGAGAAATCATTTTATACCTTTCAGTCACATTTAAAACAGTGTTACACTAAAAAGTGATTTTTCCTCTCAGTAGTTGTTTTCTGTTACTTACTCTTCGGTGGGTGAAATTTTATCAGGTGATTTCATACGTTTTGATGAGTTTACAACGGAGTCTGTGATATATTTCAGGATTAATTTAATTTATGTTCACCTGACTTGAAAAATCTGTTGATTTCTCCTACGTTTATCTTAGGATGTTACCGTGTGGGAAAGAACATCTGACTTCACACGGAGTCTTACCACCTACCGTTCATTCCGCGGTCCATTCGCGACTGGATCAGAGAAAGGGGGAGATGGCAGTGGTGCACAAAATACACTCCGCCGCATACCGCATACCAGGCAAGACATTGAGTTAATATTGCGTTGTCAGACATGTCTGAGCTACGCTGGAAGTTTCAAGACTCTAGGTCACCTTTAAGTTAATTTGGAATCAATTTCGAAATCTCCGCCGAAGAGACTGACAGACAAGGAATCGAACTAACAGGAACGTGCTTGAAAGTAGCGCATTTATGGTGATGTGATGTTGAAGATAAACCCTAAGAAACCATGAACCGAGCACAACTCAGCATTCAGATAATCAGTAAGTTGATAAATACGTCTCAAGTCAAGTGTAGAAATCTAAAACTAAACTCCATCCGAACAGGCCAGGAAGTCCCAAAGTTACCGACCCACCGCCGTGTCATCCTCAGCTGACAGGCGTCGCTGGAGGCGGATATGGAGGGTCATGTGGTCAGCACACCGCTTTCTCGGGCGTATGTCAGTTTACGAGACCGAAGCCGCTTATTCTCAATCAAGTGTCTTATCAGTTTGTCTCGCAAGGACTAACTGCACCACGCCTGCCAACTGCGCTCGGCAGACCGGGTGGTCACCCATCCAAGTGCTAAACCAGCCCGACAGCACTTAACGTCGGGTATCCGACGGTAACCGGTGTTATTTGGTCCCTGGGAAGAAGATGTATCACCAAGGATGACGTTTCCTATCTCTTACGCTCTGAATCAACTTGTAATTCATTCTTAATCTCTACATTTCTGAGGCGATATATTCTGCTGCACACTATAACACTACGGACAATTCTTATTTATCCTGCTCAAATCCTTTTGTGTGGAAAATCAAGTAATATTCATGAAACATAGTGAGTACTGCCATGACTTTCTCAACTTCATCTTTCTCTCTTTCGTCGTTTGTTTTTGTTGCGCGTTTTTAGTTGTTCCACAGTTTGCGCTATAATTTAGGATGCTGGTATTAATTTTATTCACTAAACCTCGTCATTCGATCATACGCGTATAGAAGAGTATTAAAACATTTTCTCTGTTGACCTTTATGCCGTAGCTGATACTGCGTTTCCAAGCACTGACTAGGTCATCCACGTAGAAACTGAAAAGAGGTGGAGACCGGTTACATTCTTGTCTAATTCTCTGTTTTCTTGTTACTTATTTAAACAAGTTCTTTATTCTCGATCATAATTTTTGTCTCTTTGTAACAGCTTCAAAAGACTTGAAGTCATTTTTCGCATTACTGACTCATCACACGTCTATTGCCTTTCTCAACAGCATTTTCATAATCTATAAACATGATAGCGTCTCTAACTTAAATTCTTTCCTCTTCTTTAACCGGTGCCTTACCCTAAAATATACTCTCATTACAGGATAGTTCTCTTATAAAGCAAAAAATGCACATGCATCAAAACTCGCTGTTAAATACAATAGTAAATAGCTAACGGTAAACGCGTTTTTGTGCACTATTTCTGCTGGAACAAAACGTGATGTGCTCGAACAGAATTATCCTATGGGCGAACATTATTTTACTTGCATGTGATTTGGTAGCAGTTGGTATTTTTTTATCCTCTCCTGCTCTTACGTGGCATTGAGAAGGTTGTAGTGTTTTTTGTTTCCGTTGCTCGTTACCACTTGGCTACCGACATCCGACAGATGTATGGTCATCTTCGCTTCGCTTCATTGACCACTCAGTTATGAACTTCACAACGAAACCTATGGGCTCGGAACACTGTAACTGCATTTGTACACAAAAGAAGCTACATGATCTAGATACACAGGCATACCCTTTAAAGCCGATCATATCCTCGACCTCTTTATCGGAAGTTGAGCGACATGCTACACTTGCAAGGAGTATTAAACGTAAAATGAAGCAAAAAGTCTTAAGCCGTGTACTGCTGACATATTCATACCCAGGTATATGCCTTTTTGGGACAAGGCCCCTATTAGTTGAATAAATCCTTAACTGCATTAGCGTTAGTGGGAAAGAGTGTAAGACCGAGGATGAAGTTTTCATCCTGCAACGAAATGTGTTTGAGAGAGAGAGAGAGATACAGATTGAAAGCCAGCAAGCGACCTAATAAATCCATCGTCAAAAGTGGCGGTGTTTAGTGTAATGACTCGTGACATAGTAGGGTAGAGAGAGAATGGGGAATCGGCTGGCCGCGCTTCAGTTTGCAGACTAACGAAGAGGGAAGAGTTTGACTACATGCCAGGGGCCTCCGTTCCCTTACGTGTGTACTATCCGCCCACACTCCTCCACCCTGTTACAGTACCAGAACGAAATTTATCCCTTTACATCGTTATATTGCACTTAGACGTGGGAGATCCATTTAATATGTTCCTTTATCCACTTCGTTTAACAATAAACGTTAATTTCAGAACGCAAAATATTATTTTCAATAATCTACGATTTATCTAACCGCTGCAACGCTAAGAATATTTGGTCTCCAGAGAATTGAACAGGACAATTTTCTTAGGAAATTTAATTCAGCTGGACTGAACACTGGATTGCACTTTTTCTCAAAGCAGTCCTTCTGTCTGGGCCATTAGCATAATATTCATGTCAGTCCCTCATACTACTACTCAAATTTAACAACTATAATATTTTTTTTTTCTTGATACGACCTATCTGATCTTCGTTGGCTGGGCTATGAACAATATACACAATCTTGATAATAAACAGAAGATGTATGACATAGCATCATTCACTATGCTAATACGACGCGGAATAAAGTCGGCACAAAACCAGTAAATCATCTCGAAAATGAAAATAAAAAGCTTCTTGAATTTCAAGAATGTAAAGAACTCGGCAGGCTTCATCAGTTACCGAAATCATGCCCACGATTTAGTGGCTTTGTAAGTTCTTTTGTCGGAAGACTCTTCCCGCCAAGCCCTTCAGATATTCAAATAATGAACTTCTCTCACCAAGAAGAAGCTCTAGAGCACATAGAACAGCACAACGAAAATCACCTAAGCACAGACAATATGTTTACGCAATACTATTCGCTATCGCAATGTTGCTACGAACTGTCCACCAAATGTTGCGCGACATTTCATTGTTGACATATTGGTCTGGGACCTAAGTGAAATAGCGACGATTACTTCCGACTGTAGCCAGACAGTTTACTAACCATACATGTAATAAGTGACTGATCTGCCAAGCCCACAAATTCCCAGATCAACTGCAATTCAGAAGTGCATGTACTATAAACTATGAAATTTGTCACTTTTTCTGCTGACCACGTTAGTATCGGCTTTAAACTTCTACCCTAAAATTCTTTGTTGCCTATTAAGCGAGATAAAGGAATACCATATATTGAAAATATTAAATTTAAATTAACAACAGCCTCAGTTACAGTGTTACCTAGATTTACCTATGTTTCAGTTGGGATAACCCAACCTTCTTCAGAATAAATGGAACTGCGATTTGTCCATACTGGACAACGTCAAAAACTAAATACTGTAAATAGTAATACATCGTCATATTGCAATAACTTATCTGGGAAACAGCTTCGGCCCCATTTCGCGATCGCAGTACGGCAGTAACGGATAAGTTGTTGAAATGTGACGATGTATTACTATATTATAGTTTTTTGTTTTTGACGTTGTCCATTATGGACAAATGGTTGTTCCTTTTATTCTGAAGAAGGTTGGGTTATCCCAATTGAAACATAAGTAAATATAGGTAAATACTGCAAATGCGACTGTTGTTAATTCAAAATTAATATTTATGTAGTTGCTGACAGGTCCACGAAATGTTGAAAATATTGAAAATACCCCAAAATGAAGCTAATATGCTGGTAGAAGCCGCTAACTTTCCTATCACCTACGCGGTGGTGCCTGGAGAACTGTGTAATAATTTTGCTACAAAAAGAAGCAGTTGACCAACACACATTATTTACATATTTCTTCGATGATTGCAACGTGTCTCTTTGGCCACAGGAGTACCTGAATTCATTTTTTCATGTACTGTTAAAAGATGTGGCAACTACTTATGAATGTGAACATATCCGAAAATTCACTTCTTTACAAGTTTGAATAACATTCGGAAAGCAGTTGGGCGAAATATGTTTGCATCAGACACATAACACGAAATTTTGACATTTATAAGCCGACGCCCTGAGTGTGTCTGTGGTTCGTTGCGATGTGCAGATGACCCTATCTTAAAGCCTGAATAAAATTAAGATGGAGTCTGAATAGGGGGAGCGTCGAAAGAAACTAAGAAATAAGATTCGATTATTTCAAGAAGCAACTATAATTCTCAATGACGACACATCTAATACAATGACAGACGTGCAGAGGGTGCAGCTGCGTTTCGAAACAAAATCGAAATGCGTGTGCGGCAGAAAATATTGCGTCGCCTAAGAGCATTAAGATCATTGCTAAAGAAGATGTACACACACGTTTGTAGGTATAGAACGTGATATATTTTGTGATCATACGAAATTTTGCACACAATTCGTAGGTCAGTTGCGTATACCAAATATTCGGAAACCAGGGACAGAGTGGGACACATCGAGGTCACCGAAGCGCTTCCTAATACACATTCTAAGCAAATTATACATACAATATTTTCCGTAGTTTCTGCAGACATAAATATTTCACGAAAACCCTATTTTGTGCATGGATTCTACTCGAACAAAATGTGATGTGCGCGAACAGACACAGAACATTATTTTCCTTAGTAGCAGGTGGATTTCATTTTACTCTGTCCAGCCCTCATGTTGCATTGTGATGTTTGCAATTTGTTTCGCTTTTCTTTTGTTGCTCGTAGGTGGTCAACTGCCGACGTCCAACCCATGTTTGGTCGCCTTCACTTCACGTCATTCACTACTCAGTTACCAACTTCACAACACAATCTAAGAGCTACCTACACTGTGAATGTATCTTTGTACCAAAGAAGGCAGATAATGCAGATACACAGACAGACCCTTTAAAGGAGAAAACATGCTCGTCCACTTTATCGGAACCTGTGCGACCCTTTAGAGTAGCATGCACTGTGAAATGTAAAATGAAGTCAAATTTAATGCTGTTCACTGCTGACATATTCGAAACTAGGTATATGCCTTTAGGCGGCAAGGCCCCTTTTAGCTATGTAAATCTCTCGCTCTCATTGTGCAACGAACTGTCTGTAAGTGTATGAGGGTGAGAGAGAGAGTGAGAGAGACAGATAGAGAGCCAGGAAGCGACCTAATAAAACCGTGGTCAAAGCTGGCGGTTTGTAGTGTAGCTTCTGGTGACAGAGTAGAGTAGAAAGAGAGGGGAATCGCCTGGTAGCGCTTCAGTTTGCAGGCTAACAAAGAGGAAAGAGTTTGATCAAATACCAGCTAACTGCATTCCCTCACGTGTGTGCCATCCACACACCCACCACCACAATGCTACAGAGAACTGAGTAGGACAATTTTCTCAACTAATTTAATATTACTGATTACAGGAATACGTTTTTACTTCAAGCAACCAATTCCGATTTAATTAAGAGAAATAAAAAAATTCATCTTTAACCCAACCCCCCCCCCCCCCCCCTCTTCCTCATCACATCCCATCCCATCTCCCTCCCATACTTTTTAGCTCACATCTCGCCGGTCTGGACTTTTAAGTATAATATTCATATCAGTCCCTGCTACCACTAAGCACAAATTTTCAACAATATAAATTTTCACCCACATTTTTGGTCTTCGTTGACTATGAACAATATAAAGAACCTTGGCAATCTCCGGAACATGTAAGACATAAAAAGCGAGCCGTTATGGTAATATGACACAGAATATAGCCTCTTTATGGTGGACATATACACCTCTCGGAATTTGAAGGATATAAGGTGTTCGCCGGCCACGTTTGCCGAGTGGTTCTAGGCGCATCAGTCCGGAACCGCGCGACTGCTACGGTCGTAGATTCGAATCCAGCCTCGGGCATGGATGTGAGTGATGTCCTTAGTTTAGTTAGGTTTAAGTAGTTCTAAGTTCTAGGGGACTGATGACCTCAGATGTTAAGTCCCATAGTGCTCAGAGCTATTTTTTTTATAAAGAGTTCAGCAGGGTGCAACAGTTACCGAAATCATGCCCACGATTTTGTAAAACTGCTCTCATAGGCTGAAGCTCAAGTCGGATCACTGGAAACGTTTCCTTTTCCCTTTTTCATTAAAATGTTGCGTGGCCGTTAAACATCCAAATCAAATCAAATACAAGCGATTCCGTGCGTGTGCTAAAGCGCGCAGCAGCAGTGGTTGACAGTGACATTAACGGCAAAGGATGTAAGTGTGGATGAGAGATGACGGAGAGAAGATGTCGATGTTCACTTACGGTTCCGTACTGCGTCACACCCAACGCTGGCTTTGGAAGTTCTTCTGTTGGAAGACTGTTCTCGAAAAGCTGCCCTCCTGATGACGTAGGATATTTCATTGTTGACAAATTTCCCTGGTACCCAAGCTAAACAGCGACGACCTCCACTGACAGTAAAATAGTACTGTACTAACTATACAAAATAAGTGACTGCAACGTTCATTCGCAGTATTATATTTTCCTCTTAAGTAAAATTTAATAATCATCTCTCTTTGAAAACCCTGTCAATGAAGATGATGAGGTGATATAAGCTATTATAAACGAGAACAGCTGCCAAAACATGTGCGATGAATTGGGGTAATAAGTTTTTCTTAATGTCACGTAGTCCACTATCGCTATAGTTTTATATTTCGCTGACGACACCACGTTGTTTTGGATTACCTTACTGTTACGGCAGATCATTTTGTTATGAGCTGTGTAGTGGTGGTGAGGGCTACTTCTGAATGTGCACAAATTTGAAACATCTGCTTCTTTAAAATTTTGTATTACACTTCATTTCTAGTTCGATGAAATATGTTTGCACCAGACACTTACCACTACATTTTTAGATTTGTTGGCCGACGCACTTAGTGTATCTGTGGTTCGTTGCGGTGTGTATATGCATCTTATTGATCTTGAAAAAAGTTTGTATAGTATCCGAATCATTCGGGCGTCAAAAGAGACTAAGAAAACGATGTAATGGTTTCAAGTGCCACTGTGGTTCCCCATGATGACAGTTCCAGGACGATGGAGAAGATTCTAAGATCAAATTCAAGTAGCGTGTAAAGTTCTGGTTCAAAACGGTTTCAAAACTCGTATACGGTAGTAAATACTGAGTCCCGAATGAGAATTACCCTCTATAGTAAAGACCATGTACACACACACGATTGAGGGTTAGGAAATCGAAACATTATGTAGTGGTATGAAGTGAGAGCATATGGCGCTGTGGTCACCACCGTCTGGCGGTTGCGTACGTTAACCACTGCTGCCATTTTGGTGGTATTAGGAAGGAGTAGGCTCTGCGTCAGCGCTGAGTACTACACGCTCATCTCCATACAGTTCAACACATGACTTTTATGTATTTGTTTTTACTCATTTATCTTGTATTTTCCTTTAGTCTTTTATCTAAATACAGAAGTAGACCAGATGTTGTACATGAAATGACATGAAGATAGCACGTAATGTTTTAACATAATTTCAAATGTGGTAGTGTAACTAATCATCGTAGTGTTTAAGTTGGAAAAATCTACATTAAATATCTGCATAAATTATTGATTAGAATTCTGTATGAAATATGTATTTCAGTAAATAATAAGTTTGAAAACCAAATCTATTTTCTAATCATTGCCTTCAAACATGGTTCTTATGGCTCTACGCTCTATGGGACTTAACATCTGAGATCATCAGTCCCCCACACTTAGAACTACTGAAACCTAACTGACCTAAGGACATCACACATATCCATGCCTAAGGCAGGAATCGAAACTACGATCGTAGCAGCAGTGCGGTTCCGGACTAAAGCGCCTAAATCCGCTCGGCCACAGCTGCCGGCTAATCTTTGGCCATTTGCCACATACATATACAACGTACATTAGTCTGGAGGTCAGAGGCACATGCTACTGGCCTATTGTACTACGCTGCTTTGAGACATCAAAAATTTTGTAATTTGATTCCTGATTAAGTTACTATACAACACTACACTTCGCAGCACTATACTACATTAAAGCCACACTACATTAGACTACTCTAACCGTTGTCGGAACCAAGCTAGATTTTTCATTTGTCTGGATAGTTGACCCCTGGCAGACTGAGGCATAGATCAGGTTTCACTGGGACCCTACTACTGCTACTCAAGTTGTATAGATTGGGAGGTGACTGTCAGGGACTACTCCCCGAGGCTCATTTCCCCTCACCTTGTGAAAGGTTGCTGTAGGTGGATGTTCTGCTATGGTGCAACTAGTCGTCTTTAGGTGTGGCCTTTTCGTTGTTGTCTCTAGCCAATGTAGGCTTGCAGTTCATATGCTAATACACACATCAAAAAAAGTTTTCCATCACCCCAGTTCCCAGAAATCCTGAAGATACACGTTCGCTGTGGATTCCGTATCGCAGATACAGTCCCTTTGACTGTTCAGAGATGTCACTAAACCCGCCCAAAGGTGTAAAAAACCATGCATGAGCTTCTCGTATTAGACGAAGGGGGATCGATAGCCGATCAGATCCAGTCATTCCGCCAGGAAGGAGGTACACGGCTCATGTAGTCTGTAGTTCCATCGTGCCTAGACGGTCCATACCGCGAGTTGATCGGGTCCGCATTGTTACTTTGAGCCAGGAAGGGCTGTCAACAAGGGAAGTCTCCAGGCGTCTCGGAGTGAAACAAACGGTGTTGTTCGGACATGGAGGAGATACAGAGAGACAGGAGCTGTGGATGATATGCCTCGCTCAGGCCACCCAAGGGCTACTGCTGCAGTGGACGACAGCTACCTAGCTACCTACGGTTTATGGCTCGGGGGAACACTGACAGCAACGCCACCGTGTTAAATAATATTTTCGTGCTGCTACAGGACGTCGTGCTACAACTCAAACTGTGCGCAATAGGCTATATGCTTTCAACCTGAGAATCGTCGGAGACATGTTTGGAGGCAACCCGGTCACGCTGAACGCCTTAGACACACTGTCCAGCGACTACAGCAACGTGGAGGTTCCCTGCTGTTTTGAGGTGGATTATGTGGGGCCGACGTATGCCGCTGGTGGTCATGGAAGGCGACGTATTGGTTGTACGATACGTGAATGCCATCTTCCGACGGATAGTGCAACCATAATAAAGGGCAGCATTTTGCGAGGCATTCGTCTTCATGGACGACAAGGAGCGCATCCTTCGTGCACATCTTGTGAATGACATCCTTCAGAATAACGAAATCGGTTGACTAGAGTGGCCACCATGTTCTCCAGACATGAACCCATCACGACTCTGAGGGATCTACGACAAATCGCCGTTGAGGAGTGCGACAACCTGAATCAGCAGTACGATGATGAACTTGTATATATTATGCCACGACGAATACAGGCGTGCATCAATGTAAGAGGATGTGCTACTGGGTATTAGACGTACCAGTGTGTACAGAAATTTGGACCACCACCTCTGAACGTCTCGCTATCTAGTGGTACAATATGCAATGATTGGTTTTCATGGGGAATAAAAAGGGGGGAAGTAATGTTTATGTTGATTTCTATTTCATTTTTCTGTACAGGTTCAGAACTCTGGGAACCGAAGTGACGCCAATTGGTGTCTCTTTTTTTTTTTTTTTTTTTTTTTTTTTTTTTTTTTTTTTTTTTTTTTTTTTTTGCGGTGTGTGTTTTCGCTGTCATCAAATTCCCCTTGTGCCACACCTCCTCTTTCCCTATTATGTCATCGACTGTTCCATAACCAAAGATGCTCCTATCGTAGTCTGCAACGTTTTGTCTAGTGGCACATACTCAGACGATGTGGTCAAGTGTGACAACTGCCCCACATTCACAAGGGTCTGTGATGTGTGGTTGTATTTTCTGCATTTAAGAAGGATATGTGCCATTTCCCGTCAGGTAGTGTGTAGGTTCCTTGGTCGGGAAGAATTATGACATGTGGATCTTTCTTATATGTTAGGATGGAAATGTTTAGTTCTCCTTCCTGTTTTTGCCTCGTCCCAGAAATATTGCCATTTTCTATCGGTTTATGCCTTCATTTCCTTATTCGAAGTGGCTCTTGTGCCCAGTAACTCCTTTACTGTTCCATATTTTCCCTTTACGAACCAATACAGTATACCTTACTTTCTTGTGGCTGTGTCCAGATTAGCAAGTCTAATATCACCAGGAGTGCCACATTCGGTATTGTTCTATACAAAACTCTAAGGCATAGAAGCACGCTTCCCTGTGCTTCCCGTAGAGTGTGGGCTGTCCTTACCTTTCTGGCTGTAAGAACCCAGACACTCAACCTGTACCTCACAAAAGCGTTAGTATTGCTTTTTGGTGCGTTAATACTGCACTTAGATTCGAATGAAAATTTCTTTTGCCTGTTGTTCTTATATTGTGCAGGATTTTAATGTCTCTCTGGCAGACGATATCTACATCTGCATGAATATCAAGCTTTTCTTCCATGTTTAAACTAAGGTACCTGTATATAACTTTTCTTTACATGGTAGGTCATTTATTCTGATTGTGGGGTCCCTCGACTTTAACGATCTTCCTAGTCCAAAGATGCCCCTTTTCCAAAGACTTTGCTGATATCATCTTCCGTCACTGCCTTTGAAGAAGCTGTCGACGCTATCAGATTCAGCTGAAGAAATCAGACGTGAAAGCTGCCAAACAATTAGGAAACACAGCCCAGAAAGAAGTAATGTTTCCAAGGAAAAGAGATTTGCGGTATAAAAGCTGCGTGGGGATGCTGACACAGTCGTGCTGCGTGCTGATAAAGGTAATGCGACCGTCCCTTTGCTTCAGGAAGTCCACAAGGAAAATATATGTGGTCAACTTAGTTCTGGTGCATACCGGAAGATTAACAAAGATCCTACCAACGAGATGACAATATGAGGCCTATAACGAGCACTATTGCTTCAACAACACATTTTTCTGCCAAATATTTTAAATATTTATATTAAAATAAATGGCAGGAAAATGTAGACACCACATATGTAATTCTATGGATTTAATTCCATGGACTTAATGCTATGAGTTAAGTTCCGAGACTTAGCAATGTCATGCTAAATAGTACGGATGTGCTCGTTTGTTTTGACGTGGTATCATTATATATTAAAGTACCTTTAAAGAACTCTTTATCTCCTCTTATCGGCCAACATTTTGATAAGAACATGATAACCTTGCTTGATCATGTTCTTTTGTCATCCTATTTTCAGTTAAATGGTGAATTTTATTAGCAGATTGATGGAGCTGCTATGGGAAGCTCCCTCTCCTCTCTGGTGGCTAATTTATTCATGGAAGACTTCGAGGATAAGGCATTGAACTTAGAAAGTTTTAAACCACCGGTATTCGGAGGTAAGTGGACGACACATTTGTAGTGTGGCCGCACGAGATGGATTAATTACATCGATTTCTTGAACATTTGAATTCTGTCATGCTAGTATTAAATTTACAATGGAAATAGAAAAAGATGGCTGCCTCCCGTATTTGGATGTTGTCGTTCGCCCGAGAGTTGATGGCACATTAGGTCATGACGTATATCGAAAACCAAAACATACAAATCAATATCTACACGCCAGTGGATTACATCGCCCTTCACTGACCACAGGTGTCCTTAAGACCTTAGTGCACAGGGCGTACTGTATATTCGATAAAGATAATTTGCAAGAAGAGCTCACATATCTCAAGAGCTTTTACAAAGCGAATGGGTTTTCTCCGCAACAAATTCGTAGAGCATTCAATCAAAAACCTAGAATGCAGGTGTGTGATGGGAAAGAAGGTAGTAATTCATTGAAATCAAGTATTGTTTTGCCCTACTTGGGTGCTGTCTCCTCGAAGATAGGCCATACTCTTGAGAAACACAGTGTTAACCTTTTCTTCCCGCCTCTCACGATGATTGCAGCTTTACTCGGTGTAAATTAGCTAATAATTTAATAAACAGAGATAGTGGTTTCCATTTGGACAAAGCATGGAACATTGCTCTTGGGGTAATTAAACGGCGGAGAGGTCGTCATGGTTTCAGCTCCGTCGAACATACATCGATAAGCGAGTCGAATGTCTGCACGGCTTCGTCAAAGGCGGCGCTTATATAAGCGTATCTTAATGCAGCTGACCAGCGTCTGTGACCCTCATAAGCAACACCGCCGCGGTGGAGCATATGAGGCCGCACATATCACATTGTCGTCAGTCTTCCTGCAAGCTCTGTGGACGGCCTGACGATACTCACCCGAACTATCGGCGGAAGAAAGTTTATTTGCGCGGCTGCATGTCCGAAATTTAGAGGGCTAACATAAAAACTGAGTCGGCAAGACTCACCGGAGGACAAACACCCCTCTGAAGATGTCCAGCGAAGCTCTGGACGAAACGTTAGGAGCTGAAGAGTTTCATGGACCACGACCTTACATCCCGGAAGGTTTACCAGAAGATATAACATAAAAACTGTTTTGTTTGATGATTGTCTTGTTACTGTGGTCCAGCAGGGAAATGGCTAATGGTCTTCTCAGCATCCAAACTTTCATAACATATAGTGAAACTTCAGAACTGCTGGGTGAGCACCAACGCTCAGTACCACATAATGCAACTGTCTTCACTGTTGTGCTTTATATCTTTTATTTTATACGGATGGGCATCTTGTTCTCACAAAGAATACCAGTGATGAGCCTCAATCGATCCAGATCACTGTGGTTCCTACTCGCTCATCTTCTTACCTGTAGTCGAGGACATAGATATAGAAATGTGTCCATCTTGCTAAGTGTTTCAATAGCCTTCCTTGTATCCACCACATGCATCACATCTTCACCACATTGCATTGTCCACGATACTATTTCCTATAAGGGCCTTATTATGGTAAACATTACAGTAAAAAAAGAGCAAGTATGTAGCTGAATTATTTTATTAACTGTATCCCAGATGCTCACTAAATTCACAAAGGGGATTTTGGCAATAGGCATAGTGCAGATAGTGTCAGATAACACATGCTCCAAAAGCACTCACGAAAGTTAAATAAATGACTGAAGGAGCGTAAATGAGTAGCCATAAAATTTAACTGATACTCTGTGTGGGCACAATTTTTGTAGCAACTCAGCGAACATAATATTTTGATAGCCTATTTGAAATGTGATCAACTTACTATATTTATTTTTTAATAACTTTATCTTTGACATATAGGACCAACATATATCTTCAGGCCATCTTTGTGAGGTATTTAAATTGGTTGTAAATGGATTTCCCACTTCCCTTTTGAGTGCTGTTATGTGTTGCCACTACATGTAAATAAAATATTGAACAGTGTTTTCTGTTTTTATTATATATTTTCTTTTATTTTGTTTTGAAAATATTTCTCACCGATATTAATGTTAACTTACCACAATGTGTTAACAATCCTTGAAACTTTGTCACTGAATAAAGCTACGAGCTGATACAGGATGCAATAAAGGATATTGCAGGAGGGAAGCAATGTGTTCTGACAACAATATTAATCCCACAACATACAGAAAGTAATTGTTGTAGCAGTTTTCGTACATCTTGTGCAGTGTACTACAACATCATGCCTCGCATAGATATAGGTGGTAAGAACTATACCAAAAAGTTCATGGATACCCCTTAGTTGGTGCTAAGTATGCTTCCCAAGGACCACAAATGACAGATTAATTTTGCGGGAAGTATACTTCCCAAGACGCTTCCAGAAATTACATTAGTGGTAGCCATAGTTCCCAATAACGACTAATGCACCGCTTTTTGTTGGGGTACATACTTCTTGCAGTCCTGAAGGTTGTATTTCACAACAAACTACAACTGCAGCTGGTGCAGCGGACTGCCACTAGATGCCAGGAGGGTACAGAAGTGCTAACACATATTCCCTTGCGTACTATAAATACACACTACAGAGGGAAGTACACCCTGCAAGGGTTAAAATAATCAAACAATAGATTACATCACATAGGCTCTACACTAAGTGTGAACCTGTACCGAATTTTTAGAAATCACAAAGAGGTAAGGTTCCTATACACATATTCCAGCTGAATTAGGTAACTTGAAACGCAAGGGAGAATGTTGAGATGGAGTGCATAAAACATTAGACAGAACAATTCAAATACTCACCTGTAGTCATTTTACAATACACGAAAAATAATCGATCTCTGAGGCTCTGCAACACCATTTCACTGAACACTAGACCGTGCTGGAATTAATCATCACTGCAGGACAGAAAACGATTATAATTTAAATATGTGAACATCACAATATGAAAATATCCAACACATTGTGTATTACTGCAAACAACTGTAACGGTCTCACCAAATCCCTCACTGCAATATCATCCTATGATAAGTTTTAGACCTCATGATCACCCCGTTCAGGATACAAGTACGAATTAAATTGAATTGGCCAAATGACGCAAGTGACCTGCCTAACACGTGACTGGCTATAGCTGTAGGTGAAACACTGAACTACAATAGTGTTTCGGAAATATATTACTCAAAGACCTTCCTGACCTATCGTTACCAACTATAAAACATCTTTTTGAAATGCATGCAATATTTATTTCAGCGTCTAAAGAAGAAAAAAACACTCCTTATAAATAGGAGCATTTCTGTAATGTGTTCTGCAAAGATTCATTTCAGGATGCTATAAACTCATGCAAAACAAAAAAAAATATCCGTTATATTCACATACAGAAAGGAAGCCACTTAGTAATGAATATTAAGTTTGTGTGATAAAACTGAAGCTAGGTTTGATTAATGATAAGATCATGATTAAGACTGCATCCTTGACATTATATTTATCTAATTTATGAGTACCAATTTTTTAGTTCCACAGTAAAGGTAAAGTCACTTTTACAATATTGCAAATCAAACGATTATTCGAAGATAAATATCTAAAAAGATTTTATTTAATTGTTACATACAGGACCGTTAGAAGGTACAGTACCTGAATGTAGACACTCAAGTTTACGTTAAAAGTCCGATTAACCCCCGTAATGCCAAGACGTTTTACATAATGTGCATTACCAAGAGGAGGGTGGGGGGCGATATTGTGCCCAAGCTGAAAATTTTATTTACAAAATTCGTTAATTGTTGTTGAACGATATTAACATCATGCTTTTTAAAGTTCAACTGATATGCGATCAGGATCCAGAAATTGAAAATACCTTCAGCTCAGTCTTAGCAATAACAACACACTTTCAATAAGGTGTACTGCCGGTTTTATGAACAGCACAAAAAATATTAAAAAGCCAACTTCGGTCATTGTTTTTGACGTTTTCTCTCAGTATACTTTTTAGAGAGATACTGATGTGTAACTAAGGCTCTCTACTTGGAAATACTGAAAACGATCTTCATTGTAGAAAGTGACATCTACAACTGGGACTTAATTCTTTCGGTTGAGATTAAATGAAAAATTTAAAATATGCTAGGTGTATGAGAAAAGTAATGTGACTGATTTTCTATCTACCGATGTTTTTTTTTCAACAACAGTATTGGCACCTACACAGCAGTTTCTTTCGGCAACTTTATGCCGGTGTAATCGTTGTTCCCAGCATTGACAGCAGCGCCGAAAGGCTTTAAGCCGAAGGGCCTTCAGTATGTCAGTCACATTCTTTCAAATGTTTCCAGAGTCCCAAAACGACGTCCTTTTAAGAAATTTTTAGTTTCGCTAACAGAAAATGCGTGCCAAGGACTCACATCAGGCGAATAGGGAGCCTGTAGGACAACAGGAATGCCTTTTGGGGTTAAAAGATCCGTGATGGAAACGGCTGTGTTAAATGGGACGCTATGATGATCCTGCGTCCATTTCTGTGCGTGTCCAGTCAGTCTCACTCGATTTGATCTTTTCCTGAGCGTTTGAAGGACATCCTTGTATGACACAAGGTTGACAGTTTGTCCTGAAGGAACAAATTCAAAACAATGGTTCAAATGGCTCTGAGCGCTATGGGACTCAACTTCTGAGGTCATCAGTCCCATAGAACCTAAAACTACTTAAACCTAACTAATCCAAGGACATCACACACATCCATGCCCGAGGCTGGATTCGAACCTGCGACAGTAGTGGCCATGCGGTTCCAGACTGTAGCACCTATAACCACTCGGTCACGCAGGCCGGCGGAACAAATTCATTCTGCATGATATTCCTACAGTCAAGAAAGTAAATACGAGTTATTTTCATCTTTGATTTGCTCATTCGAGCCTCTTTTGGTGGAGGAGATGTCTCAGTATGCCACTCCTCACTATGCCCCTTCGTCTCAGGATCATACTCAAAAATCCTGGATTCGTCACCGATGAACACACTACTCAAGCATTCGCAGTTAATGGCAGTCTTCCCAAGAAGATCAACACATGTGTTTCTTCAATTGTTGTTCTGCTCATTTGTGGGGTTTCTCAGCAAGATTTTGACTCAAACCTTCCACATGTGCAAATCTTCAGTCAGATCTTTGATTGAAGGTGAGAGTGGTCAAGTTTGACACGTCACCCCTTATCGTTATTGTTAAATGTCCATCTGGTCTTGAAAGACTATGCACACGTTCGATGTTCTCGTCGGTTTTTGATTTTTAATGCCTTCCTGAGCGAGATTCATCTTCACCGTGATAACAGCCTTCCAAAAATGATTTGTGCCAGCGAAAAATTTGTGCTCTTGACAAGGAATGTCTCCCATAGGCCTGTTTCATCTTTTCAAAGGTCACACTCATTTATTACACAAGTTTAACAATAAACCTGACTGAATAATGTCGTTCTAAATTCCGCTGATCCATTACTGTAAACACACAACAAAAACTGAGCTTCACTGATGGGTTCTCTCAAATATCACGTGATTGATATAAAGAGCTGAAAACTCAGACTGTCAAAAAGGGACGATCACGCCAGTGTATATCACACTGCCAGATCTTTCGCAGTGCTGTCTGCGACATTACTTTTCTCACACCACACACATATGGAATCTGGTAGAATAATTCATTAAAAACAAAAATATATTTTTCAAAGTGTCAGCGTGCAAACCTTTCAAAAAACATCATCGATTTGGGCTTTTGGAGCGAAGGCCCACTTCTGTACCCTTGATGACTGCACGACACAATACTTTACGCTTTGGCTAGATCAATCAACACCTCGTTGGACTGTTGATCACTGAAAAAATTATGCCTGATCGTCAGCAGAGGACTGTTCAAGCTGGTGGAAGCTCTGTAACGGTGTGGGATGTGTGCATTTGCAGTGATATGGACCCCCTGGTACGACTAGATACGACTCTGACAGATGACATGTGTATAAACATCGTGTCTGATCACCTCAATCCATTCATACCCATTGTTCATTGCGGTGGACTTGGGAATTTCCAGCAGGACAGTGTGATACCCCACGCGCCCTGAATTGCTGCATAGTGCCTCCAGGAGCACTCGTCTGAGTTTAAACACTTCATTTGGCCACCAAACTCCCCAGGCATAAACATTACTGAACATATCTGGGATGCTTTGCAGCGAGTTGTTCAGAAGAGATCTCCACCCTCTCATACTCTTACGGATTTATGGACAGCGCTGCATAATTCATAATGTCAGTTACCTGAGGCATTACTTCAGACATTAGTCAAATCCATACCGTCGTGTTCCGCCACTTCTATGTGCTCGTGGGGCCCTAGGCGATATTCGACAGGTGTACCAGTTTCTCTGTCTTTTCAGCGCATAATCCACGTGTAATCCATTCACTTCAAAATATTTATGAATGGAATCACAGTATACTTCACCTTAGTTGATCAATAAACATATAATACCAACATGTACATCACTTTCTAAACAATAATTAGTGCTATATGCGGAGTGCATGAAGTGATAATCATCACACTATTTACATACCTGTCATGAGGTTTTACAAATATCACTTTTACCTCTCAGCACGTCCCACAATCAGACCACCTTTATGGTCTTCATTTCTGGTTTTACTACATTTATTTCAATTTTTATGCCTGACCATTTCTTATTGATACACAAAACTTCTTCGAAAATTCTGTGCTAGATTTGTGGCTCATAGTAAAATCACTTTATCGAGACTAAGTAGAAAAAGAGAGCTAGCAATACAGCAAAAATTAATCGTGAACATGGCAACAGCCAGGGAAATCAGATTCGTCATGCAACAACACACACACAAAAGAACTTTGTGTACCTGAATGCACTGAAAACATCGAAGAATTATGTCGCAGTACACTAAATAAATAGCCTTTCACTAATTCGCCTACCCCTTTAGCACAGATACTCTAACCATATTTGTTGTGAAGTCCAAAGACCTCACTGGCAAATCATGTAACAGGACTGCGTGAACACCATACTCAGTCACAACAGGCAATTCTTCCCTCTTGCTTTAAGATACCATCATTATACTTAAGACTCACTACAACACAGCCCAGGGCCATCACTTTTGGTATGTCAACAAAATATCAGCCCCTAAAATCGTATCACTAGCCAAATTCCACACAGTTACTAAATTCCGATGAAGCTATTACATTGACAATGAAAATCAGTACCTACTTGTCTCTTTTCTGGTAGTCATCCCTTTCACTTGAGTCCACTGTAAAGAAGGAATAGTTCATAAAGCTACACCTTCAGATCTGTGAAATGCTGACTCACTCAACCTAGACGACTGGCTTCCACCACCTGGAACACAAGGAAAATATATTTGAAACGCTGGACTCTTCACAGAACTGAGATTTCCTTGACTATCACTTAGCAATAGGTAACTCAAGCATAGAAAAGTAAATATATTCAATTACTCATAGCCATTTTTCATCCTGTTTTCAGCACTCTAATCAGCTGCACACATCACTTGTCAATTATGTGGCTATGGGGCTATGGGCTATCCACTAGAATATTTTTCTTTGGACAAGCTGAGCGTATCTCCACAAAATAGGAACTTTAGTTTCTATCTTGTCAATGTCAGTGACTACCATTCCCTTTACCACCTTGATTTGACGAAACAGACTTCTAATCCAATTACTCCTGAAATTGTTGCTTTCATTGCAATCACATAATTCCTCGGATGCCTCCACTTTCCGTTCCCATATCTATGACAATATGTATCACATTGCCGGTGACCATTATTCCAATTCCTCTGTGGCCTCAGACTAGGATAACAAAACTTACTGTTGCTTCTACCACATCCATTCTCTTCAGCATTGTCATATTCTAATTTTTGGAGCTACTAGTCAATTATCGTTCAATTCAGTAGGACTGTAAGTATTGTTGAAAAATTTACTTTTCCACAGCATGCATTCAAAGAATGAAGCAGGATTTATAAAATCACTATTAATAAAATTTTTTCATAAACAAGTATCCCAAAGATTCTGTCTTGCGCTGCCTCAGACCAATTTTCTAACAGGAATATCTCATAAACTCGTCATTTGGCTCACAGTTTCTAGTCAATCTCGGTATTCACATACTAATGTCTCCTACCAAACGACTACATATAAACTCAGTTCTGTATTCGGCTGGCCATGTGGAAGGAAATACAAAATAAAATTGCTGTAGGCAAGCATGAGGATCAGTACCATTTCATATAATTATAAAAACTTGAAATTTTAGAACAGGCAAGAAATGGTTACATTGAAAACCATGCCTCGTTTCACAGTTTCCAGCATCATGGTAAAAATGACCATGGTTGTGAAGAATTCTCCTCCTTTCATAACGAGCTACAGGATCTCATTCATCTTCTTGAACAGAATATAAATCACTACTATCTGACACATGACCTCTGCCGTAATAATGACCCCAAACTTTTTTTCAGTTTTAGAAACTCTGTCATTCAAGTACTAACCTAATTATTTATTCTCCTGTTACTCTCCATTTGATCTTCTCTGAAACTCCAAACGTCTGGAAAGTAGCTTGGAAACTATATTGATTGCAAACTAAACAGGCAACCTCACATTAATCATGCCTTAGAAAGATATCAAGGCTATCCTACCTGGTACGGAAATTATGTGATCCAGTTAGAAATATATATCTTAGCAAATTTCATTTTGCCTTTTCAGCTTCACACACATAGGGGCAGTTGTTATGTGGTCACTCATTTCATGTCAGTGACGTAGTACTCATTCAGGAATAGGTGCTACAAATAATTATAAAGTTAGTTCAAGGGAACAATGCAGTCCTTTGTTCACTAAGACAAAAATAATGACGATCATAAAACTTTATCTCTTTTCGTCATTGATATTCGCTGAAAACAAAATAGCAGAGTTTGACACCAGAGAGAACATACTCTATCATGATACCAGAAACAAAAATGGTATTGACATTCCTCGATTAGACTCACAAAAACAGGTAACTTTCGCAAAGTAAACTGTCTGAACTTTTTGAAGAGCTGACAGACACTCCAATCCATACATCCTTCAACAATTTTAGAAGTAAGTTGTATAACTGATTAATAAACAATCCATTCTACAATTCAAGAGAGTTCTTCGAGAGTAATAGTGTGGAAATTGTCATTTAGGATTATGATTACAATTCTGTGCAACTGGCTAATATAGGATAAATCATTTGTATGTGCAAAGTGAACAGTAATTTTGTAGTCATTACTACTGGATCCTGCCATGAATATAAAACACGTTTGACTAAATGTTATCTAACACTACTAAACACAAAGAATGTGAATAAAATCCTAACTTTTCCAGAATCATTTACACAAGAATATACAGTATCACTTGAACTCTGATCAACATTAAGAGCTAATTGTGCAACAACAATAGTTTAAGGAGCCACATTTTTATTTCTCTTCTGCACCTGCTTCTAATTCTTGCACATTGATTCTGCAGTATTATTTCATTCTTTAAAATTTGTTTTTAAACCTTCTAATAATGTAGTAGGAAGGGAAATAAATTTTTGAATCTAATTACTTATTAACTGGGTAGAGAAACCAAACATTCGGCCAATCCAGTCTTTCTCTCACGCTGATTCTTTGGAACCTGTAAATTGTCCTATAACTGCTTCTTCTGTTCACTTACAGATCACTGCAGGATTAGTGGACTCTCATCTACAGAAATAACTCCGATATTTTTTTCACAGCAGAGAGGCTCTCTGCAGCTCTTACCTTAACCAAGTGGTAAGTGCACTAAATATCCTCAAAATGTCTTCCACAGTGAATTCAAACTTCTGCACTAAACTGCGAATTCGCCTTTGTAGTAGAATAGTACTATATCGTTGTTGACTGGGAACAGCCAGCAAGTTATCACTAAACCAATTGGCAGTAGGCTGTAATTTCACTCTAAGTTCCTTTCCACTAGTTCTGGGGTGGACATTTAATGAAGCCCCTTAACCATAGACTCCAACTTGCACCATAATTCTTCGAACATTAGCATATTCTTTATTTTATAATTGTATTTTGAAACTGAATTAATTCTCTATTGCTCATCACCAGGAGCTATAGAATCATTTTCCAGAATACCAGAAGTAGTACTAGATTCAGAAATTGTATCAAATTAAAAATATCAGTGTAAACATAAAATCCTTGTTGGAATGATGTACTAAAAGTTACATGATCGCTCCATAAACCTTAATTATTCATTGGAAAACCTGCGTTGATGATGACAGAAGCACAAGCACCTCTTGCTGACAGCCACTGTGCACACTCCAGAAATACAATTTTTTGAAGCCTATTTCATACTAAGGGTAATTAAACAAATAATTTAAATAAAAACTGTTCTATATCCCATTATAACCGACATGCCCTGACAACACAAAAACAACTCGAAACTCATACTTCTTCACACTGCCACCCTGTTCAAACACAGGTGAGTGTAGAGTTGGTAGTTTCAATAAAATTTTAAATTTCAAACACTAATTTATTAAGCAAACTCATGTTACTTTTCCCACTATAAAGACACCATTAGTTGTAGAGTACCATATGTACTCCAGATATGACTCCCTCTAATTGGATCTGAACTATTGGCTCCTATGAAGCAGGTAGAAAAACCACAACTCAAATCAATGTAGCAAATCCAGTTCCAATGAATAAGCAAAAACATGAAACGTAAATCCCAGACAACTGTGTACACGAATTAACAAATGGGACTTAACTGCTGTGGCCGTCAGTCCCCTCGAACTTAGAACTACTTAAACCTAACTAACCTAAGGACATCACAGACATCCATGCCCGAGGCAGGATTCGAACCTGCGACCGTAACTGTCACGCGGTTCCAGACTGTAACGCCTAGAACTGCACGGCCACTCCGGCCGGCAACTGCTATGCTCATCAGTCCCTAAGTGTACACACTACTTAACCTAAATTATCCTAATGACAAACACACAAACCCATGCCCGTGGGAGGACTCGAACCTCCGCCGGGACCAGCCGCACAGTCCTCGACTGCAGCGCCTGAGACCGCTCGTCTAATCCCGCGCGGGCGGTGGCCAAAGGCGTCTAGGTTTCTAGGAGACCGCGAGTTCGCATATCTCCCAGCCAGACTGTAGACATCTGGTAGTCCATCGACCGAAGTAGCTCAGGGGGTGGAGACTGGTTGGGCCCAAGCTCCACACATCATCTAAACTTCCCGCAAATCCCGCGGCCATCACGCCACCGATATGGTGTGCCTCGTTGCCAGGTTGCCAGCAGATTTCCATCACTAACGGTGGGTCGTGGTTTGTCTGAAACACAAATGCCATCATTCTCTCCAGTTTAATAAGCAAACAGAATATAGGCATTACTTCATGCTTTGAGATCCTACGCTCGATTACTTATAACCATACAACTACGCGTCCGACTTAGTACTATTATAGGGGGACGAGTATGTTTATTTCATGTTACTTGGCTTTCAGCTTTTCCTAGCTCTCTGCGCTCCGAGCACGGGTTCCTATACCCAGTTAAATTAGCAACGCGAGAGTTTCTCGGTGTCCAACAAGTGTCTCTTATAAAACGTCACCTCACTCTTAAACATACTGTGATGCGGCATTGAGGTTCTACGTGGCTCGACCGTCCCTAGTGTATCAACCCTGTCTGGTCGGTATGTTTTGTCGTAATGTCAAAAGTACAGTCCAACGGCTTACTCTATTAGCACTTCGGGCACGCCTGTCTCTACTACCTACTCGCATGTGGGAATAACAAGTTTAAGACATTCTCAACTCGCGTACCTAACTTATTCTGGGTGCAACACACATCCAGTCTTTCGAAAGATTCGTCCCCAATCTTCCAGGACCGAGCCTTCCAGCCCTGAGGTGTCCCACATGGGTCCTCCCTTATCCACTTCCAGCATTTGTGTTTCTATTTGGTATATAGGCGCTAGTAATTAACAAACACTGCCCTCTGCGATACTGCGGCAGCCTGCCACTGCGCCTATATCTCTGTTCCTGACGTTCCAGAGACTTTGTGTAGGAGTTTTGCCGGTTTCTTCTCTAATTTATTGCTTCGCTATTCGCTAGTAATTTAGGACACCAAATAGTCAAATTGAGTGGGCATTTTCATCCCGTACCTCAAGTAGTGACATGACCGTTCCTGTATGAACCGTTAAGTTGTTCGCGCAAACTACATTTGCAATATGGGTATCCCAGTCGTCATGTCCGACATTCAAGTAAAAGATTAGCAGTGTAGAAATGGTCTTAGGCTCACGCTCCATCTTCCTTTTAGTTTGTAGGTAGAAAAGGCTCGTTCGTAACTTCCGAATATGCAACACACGCCGCAGCTAGTTGTAGGTACCGACACTGAGTTCGTACCCTGGTCTGTAACTAAGGTATCAGGCACTCCACTCTTCAGTGGCAAAGTATTAATAAATACTTGTGCTACAATACTGGTCTTTTGATCTGGAATTGCTATCATTAATAGATACCGTGAGAAGCATTGATGATCGTAAGCACATACGTGTTCCTCACAGGTGTTCTGGCTATGGTTAACAAATGTCTAGAACAAGCATTTAAAATGACTTCGACACCTTTGTTAACCTCTGCGAAGGAATTTTCTGGTGCAAAGCATCCAATCTCTGAGCACATGGTACACAGTCTTTGACTTATTTCACCACGCCACTCTTCCTCTTCCCTACCAAAACCTTTCCGCAATACGCCTATCTGTTGATCGTAGGTCGCCACGATCTGAAGTAACATGCTCATGAGCCTGTTGTAACACTTTCTTTTGGAATTGTGTACCGAATATCCTCATGCATGATAAAGTGCAGTTTGACACTCTTTACTATCTGCCTGTGCTTGCTGCTATTCCAATCACATCTTGTCCAGAGTACTCAGCATGGCTACTTTGCGGCTTCATTTATCTGCATTTGTGTGGACAACCTCGTAATCATACACACTGAACTCGAGAAGCCAGGGTGGCAAACGAGTAGATGAGTCTCTTAGACCAAACAACCATTGCAGTGACTCATGATCAGCCTAAACCTTCCATCTTCTACTATACATGAAACACCAGAAATGTAAAATATCGCATAACTGCGGTTATTGAATGGTTACGTTATGCATTATTTAACTGCCCCTGTCCATCAAGCATTTGACTCAAAACACATCCGACTGACCATTACAACCATCATAAGAGACGATGAACCATTTTCTAAAACCAGAAATAACCAGTACGATATCGGAACTCATTCCTTTCTACAGTTTCTATGATACTACCTGTCTCTCCTCCTTCCACTATACTACATATTTGTTTCCATATAATAAATCTGGTCCTATCCGAACACTGTAATGCATCACTAACTCAGCTATAGACCTGTTTCACTGCTGACATTGTTCGAAAAACATATCTGAGAAGGTGATTTATTCTAGAATAGTATCTCACCTTATCAATGAATATTCCCTCAGAAAATTACAGTTAGGGTTTCAGAAGAGGTACTCTATTGAGAAAGCCATTTAGATGTTAACTCGCCAAGTTTTATAATGATTAAATTATGAAGTTGTATCGGTTGATATTTCCTGCAACCTACTTAAGGCCTCTGACCGTATGAATCACAGTATTCTCATAGATAAATAGAAATTTTGTGAGACTGATTGTACAGCCAACCAATGGTTAATGTCATATCTAACCAAGTAAATGCAGAAGATTGTACTTCATAATTCAAGTATTATAATCCAGGGACATGAATCCCAAGGGTTAGACTTGGATCTGCTATTGTTCCCCACATATGTAAACGATCTTTGGTCTAATATACAACAAACAGAATTAGTTCTGGTTGCAGACGACACCGGTGCTAAAATCAGTCCAATCATACACACAGAAACAGAGCAAATGGTATACAATATTTTTAAGATTGTCATTGCCTGGTTTTCTGGGAGTGGTCTTGCACTCAATATTAAAAAGACACTAATGTTTTCAAAACTATCGTCGACGTGATTTCTGCGAATGCTCTTACCCTCCATTTTAAAAAGACACAACATATTGAGTTCTGCGTATCTAGAGGTACTGCACCAACGATAACGGTAACACACAGTAAGGAAATAATGAATAGGGTGAAAACTTCCAAATGCTTTTATGTGCACAGTGATGGTAATTTAAACTGGAAAACGCACATTTTGGAACTCCTTAAAAAGGTTAGTTCAGACTCTTCTGCAATTATAAATGTTACAGACAATGGGGAGAGACAAATCTGTAACTCGTCGTATTCTCCGTGTTTTCATTCAATAACGTCATATGGAATAATGTTCTGTGCTAAGTCATCTTTAAAAAGGAAACCCTTCATTGCTCAAAAAACGTGCTGTAAGAATAATATGTGATTCTCAATCGTGATCACTTTTAGAGATCTGTTTAAGGAGTTGAGGATTGTGACTCCTTTTACACAATTTATTTATTCGCTCCTGAAGAGTTTTGTAAATATTTCACTACATTTTAAAAGGAACAACGAAGTACGTAATTATAATGTGGGAAGGAAAAATGGTATTCATTATTCCATGCCAAGGTTGCCGTTAACAGAAGAAGTGGTGCAGGATGTTGCAACAAAAGTTTTGATGACTTGCCTAACAATACAAAATGTCTAACAGAAAGCAAAGTCAAATTCGAAAACAAACTGAGAAAGTTTCTTGTTGGCACTTTCTTCTGTTCTGCACAAAAATTTCTATTGTAACAGTAAAAGATGAAGGGTAGGCATTACTAACTCACATATTTATATTTTAGGGAAAGACATAAACTTATAAATGTTTAGCATATAGCCCTGTTAACGATGTGTACATAAAGTAACTCATTCCACATTACGATTTATTGTACAAAGTGACCCGTGAACATGAAACTAACTAACTAACTAACTAATCCTTTCACGAAATCCATTACGAATTTACGGCAGTATTTGAACAAACCGACGATCGATTGCATCTGTTCGGCCGTCCATGGTGCTGGAAAATTTTGAATTGCTTCTGTAAAAGGAAGATCAGCATGTATACAACGCTCACTAATTATGTGTCCCAGTTTCTTAACTCGAGTTTGAGCAAAACGGTACTTGGCCATGCACGGCGTCCGACGTGCTAACTGTAGCCTATCAAAAACATTTTTTGGTATTACGGCTGAATAGACCATTGAGACATCTAAATGGATCACATAGCCTTTAGGCTTTAACCCTCTTAAAACTCCGTCTAATAACCGCTGGAAAGCAGCAGGTGCATTTTTTAAACCCAGTGGCATCCCCATTTATCGACAATGTCAACAGGGAGCGGTAAACGGTGTCTTTGGCCAATGTTCAAGTGCTACTTTTAATGGATTGTAACCGGTTTTGAGGTCCCCTGCAGTAAAGTGCCGACATTCACCCAAATTATCCTAGGATAGTTCGGTAATATTAAGGATTTGATAAGCATCTATAATCACAGGAAGACATGTATATATTCTTCCCATCCAATGATTTCTTAGGGATAGTTGCAATATTTGTGCTTCAGGGACTCTCGCTGGGTTCTTGATCCCATCTCGTAGTGGTTGTGCAATGATCTCTTCTGTTAATTCCCTTGTGTCTACAAGAAACCTCTGTTCCGTACCACACTCTACACACACTAAGCATCTTCCCACCTGTGCACTAACTTGTATTGTGTTACGATCTATCTGGTCTGCCTTCCGATGGTCAAAGTTTTCCTGATTCTGTTTAGCGGCTTTTTACCACAATTATGTTTCCTGTTCTTCCTCTGTCGTCATTCAGATACTCGGTAGCCCACTTCCCCACATGAGTAACGCTCTAGTTGCTCCCACTATTTTGCCGGCCGTTGTGGCAGAGCGGCTACAGCGGTTCTATTCCGGAACCGCGCTGCTGCTACGGTCGCACGTTCGAATCCTGTCTCGGGCATGGATGTGTGTGATGTCCTTAGATTAGTTAGGTTTATGTAGTTCTAAGTTAGGGGGCTGATGACCTCAGATGTTAAATCCCATACTGGTTAGAGGCATTTGAACCATTTTTCCACTATTTCTGTGTATGGCCCTTGCGCCCACACCTGTAGCACCTCACCTCAGGAGGGAAAAAACAGTGAGCTATCCGTTTCTTCATGACAATATATATTTCCTCACTTTGGGCCACTGGTCTAAGAGCAGCAACCTCCACCGATAACACATTGTTTGCCTCTGCTTTGTGAAACTGACATATGTTGAGCATTAACTTCCTAAGTCCTACCTGAAACTATTTCCGCTGGCTTATCACAGATCAAATTAAAAATATTGAGCTCCTCACGAAAGATTCCTATAGTATTTTGTTTTTGGTAACACCGACGCAATCCAGCAGCCAACTGCTGAAACGACTGTGCTTTATTTTGGATCTCATGGTATACCACATAAGAATTGGCCTATCATGTTAAACGCAAATTTAGTCACACAAAATATTTCTTCATCTGATTGACCCCTCAGTGCTGCAGTAGCTGTAACATCATTAAACCTTGCAATATCAAGAGGGTTGGACGGAGGTGAGCGGTACTTTACGCTAAAATTTCGAAAATATTGAAATATACTCAGGTACTTTGTATTTTAAAATTTTCTAAGAAAATATTTATTGTATTTAATGCAGTCTTCTTCCAGATTCTATGATTGTTTTACGTTCTCTCGTTTAGCTTAATCGGAAAATTTAAGTTTAAGGGAGGTGGTCATAATGTCTCCCCCGCTGGGTAGCAGATGCGACTTCCCATATCGATCGTTTTACTCCACAAATAATAGCATTACGTGACCTTAGAACACATAGACATTATATCTCTCAGGGTTGACAGCAACAATTAGGTCAACAATGATTCATTTCCCTTTGGTTCTTTATTGTTTCCTGTTCAGTGCCACTTAGTCCAGTGTTAGATAAAGCTGTGAGTGAAATTGTATTGACAGTCACATACTGAAGGAGAAATATCACAGATTTTAGAAAAATCTACAGATTCTCAAATTGAATTTGCCACGCAGTCTGTGGGGCACTTTGTCCCGGTCCGTGCGGCATGTCCAAAAGAACAGATACCATCTTAGTATATATTTATGTCTCACTGCACACTTGACCATTTTCTTCTTCTGTGCGGATGCACAAACAACGCCCCAACTCTTACGGGAATCGATAACGCGCCACAAGTAATAATTATTATTGGTGGGGGCACTACGAATGTAATGTGGGGCACTACTTTGAGAATGTGGGTTTCTCGGGAGGCGTGCAAAAGATAAATCCCTTTGTGTCCACTGTGACTCAAATGGATAGAGCGTCTGCCATGTAACCAGGAGATCCTGGGTTCGTGGCCCTGTCGGGGCACAAATTTTCATCAGTCTCCGGTGATGCACCTCAACGCCTGCAAGCGGCTAAGGGTTTGCATTTCATTGTAATTTCATTCTAACGAGCTGCATGGTCACGGATAGTATATGTTCTTTCGGACATGTCCGAAAGAACAGACACCATCTTAGTATATAGACAATCTTTGGTATTGCCGTGGAAAAGTATTTCCTCTCAGCAGTCTGATACGTTGTTCTTTGAAGTGTGGTATCGAGGGACCTATTTGGTAGTACAGCGTTGACTGTCAATTCCATCTGTTGGATGAGGAAAGATGTACCGTGAAGGACAGCAAAGATGAATATGAGGTACATAGTGAAAAGTGAAAGGAATGTAAAATTTGAATAATGATATACATGGCGGGATACATATATATATATATATATATATATATATATATATATATACACTGAAACACGTATGTAACGTAGCAGCGATGGTGAAGCATGATAAAATCTTTGACCAGAGAGCCATTTATCGTGGTTAGTCTGCGCTTGACCGCGCGAGTGTTGCGAGCAGTACGCTAGTAGTCGTCATGCAGTACAGTCTGGCGATAGCAGTAGCTCAGTTCAGTTGCGTGCAGTATGTCGGTAGCAGTAGCCCAGTGCAGTTGTGTGATGTAGTCTGTCGGCAGTAGTGGTCTAGTCCTGTCACGGTCACGAGCGGGACGCAGTCGCAGGCGTCGACATGGGTCTCTGGTCAAGATGCTGAATGAGGTATATTGTTAATTAAGGTAACCATCAGATAATGTAAAGTTTATTTATTGTAATTAATTTTCAACAAGTGCCCAATAATAATTTTGATTTCAAAGTAATTTTTACAAAACAACCTTTTAATTGAACCAACGATCTCCTTCCATTTCCTTTAAAGAAAAGTTTCAGTTAAATTTCAAAAAAAAAAAATATTACTTGCGATGCAGTTCCTCCAAGCCGTGGCCAACAATAAGAGCAGAAATTTGACATGCAGTTTCAATGAGGTAAGAAATTAATTATGATTTTTTGCACAGGGCCAAAGACCGATATTTCGGTTTAATTGAGTTATCATTATCACTGAGATTTTCTTATCACTGAATGGACTTTAACTTTTTTTGTGAAGAACTTATATTTGAGTCAGATTGCGATTCTCATTTTTTTATTGTCATTAAATTTAATTGCTAGGGAGGTTAGCATTCTTAAATAATATTGTCATTTTTAAATTTTTGTGGGGAGGTTATACTTGGCGACACCCAGTCCAGGATCGTATTTCGTTGAGAGTCTTTTGCAAAACAGTCAGATATCTGCTCTTATTTGCTTAGATATAATTAGGATTTGGCGCAACGCTTTTACTAATCTTGTAACTTTCTTTCTACAGGTCAACGCCAATTCGTTGCTCTGTTGTATTTGTTTGTTGCCTTTTTGCATTTGTGCTTATTTGTTTTGTGAATATTTGTGACTATTGTAAAAATGCCGAGAAAGACTGTGAATAGTGTATCGCGAGGTATTATGAATGAAATTACCGACTCAAACAACTTTACCGATAGGACATGTCACACGCAGTGTAATGATGACAATCCTGCGTTCACTAACAATCAGTGCATTCCAAACACTAATGATGACTTTTATCTTAATGATGAACAAACGAACTCAATGGTCTCCTCTGTTAATTTGATAACAATTGATGACGCGGGACGCTCTATTGTAATGAGCGCTGCCGAGCCTAACACACCCGATTTGGAGAATTCAAGTAACGTACAGACAAATTTGTCTAATGAAAATGAACAGGATACACAAAGTACGACGGATTTATTTAATTCCGAAATAGTGAGTGACAGTGTAGGTCCGACTGATAATCCTTTTTGTAAATTGCAGAATGACCAAATGGTTACACAAAGCGCGACAATTCCAGGTACACAATCAAACAGCACAGATAATGGAGTAGGTAATGTTACTTTGGAACAATTTATGGCAATAATGCTACAGTTTAGGAACGAACAGAACGAAAAACAAGACAGACTCAGTGAACAGAACAAACAACAACTTAATGAATTTAATAAAAAACTAGACAATAATGATGAAAATTTCAAACAACTTAGTGAACAGGTCAGACAACAGAATGAAAAATTAGATAACAATTCCAGACAGCTTAGTGAACAAATCAGAGCCGTTGCTGCGCAGTGCCATGACACTAAGGAACAATTGCGCGTGGAAATTGAGGCTTGTTCAAAAAAAAAGTAGCGAAGAAATTAGATCTGTTGCTCAGGAATTAAGGGAAATGCAAACAGCCGCAACAGAAACGCTTAGAGACGATATTAGCGGAGTCGCTAAACAATGCTCTGAAAAAGCTACACAATTACGGGAAGAGTTTAAAGCAATGACGGTAGAACTTTCGCGCACAATGGATGAAAAGATTGACGCGAAATTTGAACAGCAGAACACTCAAACTGACGAGCGGTTTAGTCACCACTTACAAAACAGTGATACGCGTTTCCGCAAATTTATTCAGGATCAAAATAAAGTCAAACGTCAAGTCATGGAAACAATCACTGCACAAAGACAAGAAGACAAACGTAAAATGTTCGCGAAAGCGAAGACGTATGTGGACAATAATATTACTACAGTGTCCGACAAAATTAATACCATAGAACAGTTGAACGCGGAATTACGTGATGAAATTTCTGATCTTAAATCAAAAACAGATACACACACAGTAAATATTCAAACAGTGACAGACAGATTCGAACAATTAGAAGTAACACAGGATTGCGATGTCATCAAAGCTGATGTTAAAAAGCTGAGCGAAACTACACGTAAGTTGCAAAAACAGATTAATGCGTCCGATTCTAAAACCGATGATCAGGCAAAAATACTGACTGAAAAATATGATGAATTGGCCAGTCGTATTGATGCTATCGAAAGTGCTAATGACAATAAATCAGACGATACTTCACCGGTTTCATTTAATCAAACACCTGAATTTCAAAATTTACAGCAGACAATTAATGAGATCGATTCGTCTAATAACACGTTGCGTAGAAAGTTGTCAAGTTTACAACAAGAAGTAACAGAGATGAAAAGTATTTCAGTTATTAACACATCACAGCAGACGCCACTTTGCGAACATTTGTCAGACTCGCGCAACGCGTATAATTTGGGTAATCTACAGAGAGTACGGGACTTAGATTCCGAACAACCACAGTTCAACAGATTTTCTTACAATCCTGAACCTGTTCCATCACACAGAGACGATAATTTCGATTACAAACATTTTCTGTCAGTGAGAAAGTTTAAAGTGTTTAAAAACGACAGAACACAGATTCACCCACTGGATTGGATACAACAGTTTAGCTTTGCTTTTCCACCGACTTGGCCTGTAACACATAAACTTGAATTTATTTGCAGTTTTTTGGAAGGCGAGCCGGCAACTCGTATGAGACCGATCGCGAGGCAATGTTACTCGGTAGAAGAATTTCAGAATGCTTTTCTATCAGCGTACTGGTCGAAGACGACACAGCGCGGAATTAAAGATCAACTAATTAGCTTACCGAATTATGAGAACTCCAATTTCCCCAGTGTGACGCAGTTTTTTGAGCACATGGTGCAACAAAACCAGTACCTAAGTGAACCGTACAGTGAATCTGCTCTCATTCAATTATGTATCTCTAAATTACCACGGTCATTAAGGGTGTCACTTCTAACGGGGCAGCAAAAGGAAAACATTTCAGCATTCAGAGATCTTTTACAGCTCTTGGAAGTACAGCAATCTGATTATTCTTTTGTAAACAAAAACTTTTCGTATAATAACCACGGTCAACAAACTTCCAGTAATTATGATCAGGGACGTAATTTCAATAGGAAAAGTAACAGACGCTTTAGGAACGACAACTACCAAAACTTTAATAACAGCCAAAATCCTAATTATCAATACTGTCAAAATTTTCAGCAACAGGAACCACACTTTAGTAACAATAGAAGTGTTTCACAACAACAACATCAAAACCAGCCGGTTAGCATACCTAACCAACAATGGAATGCACAAGGTCAACCAGGCTTTAATGTTTCGCCGCATGCACGTATAGTCCCTGATACAAGAAATAGTAACGTACGGCAGCAAGGAAACAACTACGTACAGTGAAGACAGTATTTCAATTCCTATCGCAATGCACCGTATAGGAATGACTTTCACGACAGACGTAAAAACAATGAGCATAATTACCAACATACGTTTAATAACAGTCGGTCTTACCAGCAACAAAGTAATCAACAAGAACATATTCTCATGAATGAACCCGACAGTAGGTATCATCCGGAGCGTAATACGTCTGGAAGAAGTAATAGAACAGTTCAAATAGTAGAAATGCCACAGAACCCTCCTGACAATAATAACACGTCAGATAGAATGTGACTAGATACTGTACAGGTCGCATCTTCCAGTAACACGAGCACTACTTTAGACACGCAGAATGTTGTTCATGAAAATGTAATTATTTTTGACGACATACGAGACACTCTTTTACAGGAAAGACCAGTCGTTCAGAAATCCATTTCACATCCTGTTATCGAAATTAAAATTGGTTCATCGAAATTCTCAGCAGTAATTGATTCCGGCTCACCTATATCTGTAATAAATGAAGAAACTTTTAACGAGTGTAACAAAGAGAATACCTATCCGACATTACCATTAGGCAAAACAAAAGTGAAAGGAGCAGTACCGAGTAAAGGAGTAGACGTTAAATTACAGACGCATTTATCATTTTGTATTGCAGGTCATACCTTCCACTCAAATTTTTGGATTGTTCCTTTATTGACAACAGACGTAATTTTAGGTACGAATTTTCTGATACAACACGACGCAGTTATTGATTTTCGGAATTCTTATTTAATGGTGAAGGATGAAAATATACAATTTGCTATAGAATTTCAGCACTCACTATCTGCGGAAGAGCAAACAATTAATCGCACAGAGGTCATTTCCGCGTCACATAACATAGACTGTAATCCCACATTGTTCACGGATACGTACGTACACAACTATAATACTCCAGACGAAGCTGACTACGACGTAATACAGATGATTTGTGATAAAGTTAGACAAAGCAGTGCAACTACAGACGACGAACGAACGCACTTACACAAAATTCTTTTACAGCAAGCTCCAGTTTCTGACAACATTCCTGGTACTATGTCCGGTTTTATGTATGAATTTCAAATGAAACAGCACGACACATTTAAAGCCAAGCATTATCCCATTCCATATATTCACAGAGAACAAGTTAAAAAAGAATTGCAGGATATGCTTGACCAAGGAATTATAGAACCGGCAGTTGGTCCGTACATAAACCAGCTACATATTGTTAAGAAAAAAGATGGCTCACTTCGCCTTGTACTTGATTCACGTCACATTAATGACATTATTATTAATGAAACAGATCGACCACAGACATTAGAGGAACTTCTACAGAAATTTCACGGTACAGCTATTTATTCTACACTAGATTTGAAATCGGGTTTTTGGCAAATTCAACTTCATCCGAATTGCAGAAAATACACAGCATTTCTTTGTTTTGGCGACTGTTATCAATTTTGCAAATTACCGTTCGGCTTAACTATTTCTTCTGCAGCTTTTATTCGCGGTTTGAACTCAATACTTCCGACAGAACTTAAGGACAGAATTACGACGTATGTAGACGACATTCTTATCGCAGCAGCTAACTGGTCTGAACACAATCTGATTCTTGAACAACTATTACAAACTTTTCATGCACAAGGACTTACAGTTAATTTTAGTAAATCGCACTTTGGCAAAACTTCTATAAAATTTCTTGGACACGTAATTTCAGCAGAAGGCATTGCGCCTGATCCGGAAAAACTTCAAGCTCTACGTGAAATTACTATTCCTACGACAAAGAAACAATTACGTAGTTTTAGGGCTTAATTAACTTTTTTCGTAAATTTATCCATCACTCTGCTTTAGACACACCCAGATTATGCCAATTAACAGGTAAAAACAGTTTTTGGTCATGGGATAAGCAAGCACATTATGAATTCATGAACCTGAAACATGCTTTGTTGAATGCACCACTTTTATCGCACCCAGATCTTACCAGAAATTTCTCCATTGCCACCGACAGTTCCAACACCGCTTTAGGCGTACACATTTTCCAGGAAATTGAAGAAGATGGCTCAATAGCAATTAAAAACACCGCATTTGCAAGTCGCATTCTGTCACCTGCTGAACGAAATTATTCTGTTACAGAACTTGAAACATTATGTATTGTATGGGCTTTTACGAGATTTCGGCACTTTCTTTATGGCAGACATACCACCGTTTACACAGACCACAGAGCGATACAATTTTTACTTTCGGCTAAATTCACTCACGACAGATTAAGCATATGGAAACTTTATTTGCATGAATTTAATTTTACAATAGTACACATTCCCGGCACACAAAATGTTATAGCAGACGCACTATCGCGTTCTCTGAGAAACAATCAGCAAGACGTAGCAACCAACTTCTGCAAAGTAAATTTCAGTGTCATGTACATTCAGCAAGTTGCATTTGAAATCTTTATTTCATCGTCATTACAGGACATAGCACAAGAGCAAAATAAAGACAATGTGTGGAAAGAAATTAAACACCTTTGGCAAGATAAGAATAATGTTACGATTAGAAACCATTACATTGTACGCAATGACATCCTGTTTCGCCGCTCTCATCCTGACAGCAACAATTGGTTATTATGCATTCCTGACGAACTGGTTAACAATTTAATCTGGTACACTCATTTAAGTTACGCACATTACGGAGCACGAAAATGTTTTCTTATACTGAGACAGAACTGTTATTTTAACAACATGGAGAAACGTATACGACGAGTTTTAGCGTCTTGTAAAATTTGCCAGAAAGCTAAATCAGACACCACTTCACATATTCCTCCTTTGTATCCCATTGTACCTGTTAAATTAAGACACATGGCCGCAGTAGACATTTTTGGTCCAATTCCGAGAACTAACAGAGGTTTTTGCTACATCTTTGTCGCTGTTGAGCTCACTTCAAAATTTGTTACTTTCACTCCGTTACGCAAAGCTACAGGTAAAACTGTTTCGAAAGCATTTGTAAAACATTTTCTATTTCATGTAGGGCATGTGTTGAAAGTAATTTCTGACAATGGATGTCAATTTCGTTCTGGCATTTGGACACGCATGTTACGAGCTAGAAACATTTCTCCGATTTATATATCCAAGTACCATGCTTCTTCGAACCCTTGTGAACGGTTAATGAAAGAAATTGGTAAGCTGTGCCAAATATACTGCCACAAAAGACATATTGATTGGGATACACACATACTCTCATTCCAAGATGTAATTAATTCCATTCCAAATGAATCCACTATGCTAACTCCGTCTGTTATACTGAAAAACGTTGAAGCACCAAACAAAATTAAAGAATTAGTAAACTTCCCTACCTGTCGTCGACTAAGACACCACGAAATAATTGACATTGCGCTGAACAACATCAAACGTGCCGCAGAGCGCCGGAGAAGACAGCAAAAACAGGTTTGTGCACGCCGCGACTTTCACGTTGGACAGAAGATATTAGTGCGTACACACTATTTATCCAGCAAATTAAAAGGTAAGTGCAGTAAATTTGAACTTCTATACGCAGGCCCATATCGGATTCGCAGCATCCCTCACCCCAATGTTGTACACGTCGAAACTTTGAGAACCAGAAAATCGAAAGGCAACCACCATTGGTCAAATATTAAACCCTTTATTGAATGAAGACACTTTATGATTCGACACACTATGATGCCATTTACTAATTTTTTTATGACCACTTATGCAATTACACTCCTGGAAATGGAAAAAAGAACACATTGACACCGGTGTGTCAGACCCACCATACTTGCTCCGGATACTGCGAGAGGGCTGTACAAGCAATGATCACACGCACGGCACAGCGGACACACCAGGAACCGCGGTGTTGGCCGTCGAATGGCGCTAGCTGCGCAGCATTTGTGCACCGCCGCCGTCAGTGTCAGCCAGTTTGCCGTGGCATACGGAGCTCCATCGCAGTCTTTAACACTGGTAGCATGCCGCGACAGCGTGGACGTGAACCGTATGTGCAGTTGACGGACTTTGAGCGAGGGCGTATGGTGGGCTTGCGGGAGGCCGGGTGGACGTACCGCCGAATTGCTCAACACGTGGGGCGTGAGGTCTCCACAGTACATCGATGTTGTCGCCAGTGGTCGGCGGAAGGTGCACGTGCCCGTCGACCTGGGACCGGACCGCAGCGACGCACGGATGCACGCCAAGACCGTAGGATCCTACGCAGTGCCGTAGGGGACCGCACCGCCACTTCCCAGCAAATTAGGGACACTGTTGCTCCTGGGGTATCGGCGAGGACCATTCGCAACCGTCTCCATGAAGCTGGGCTACGGTCCCGCACACCGTTAGGCCGTCTTCCGCTCACGCCCCAACATCGTGCAGCCGGCCTCCAGTGGTGTCGCGACAGGCGTGAATGGAGGGACGAATGGAGACGTGTCGTCTTCAGCGATGAGAGTCGCTTCTGCCTTGGTGCCAATGATGGTCGTATGCGTGTTTGGCGCCGTGCAGGTGAGCGCCACAATCAGGACTGCATACGACCGAGGCACACAGGGCCAACACCCGGCATCATGGTGTGGGGAGCGATCTCCTACACTGGCCGTACACCACTGGTGATCGTCGAGGGGACACTGAATAGTGCACGGTACATCCAAACCGTCATCGAACCCATCGTTCTACCATTCCTAGACCGGCAAGGGAACTTGCTGTTCCTACAAGTCAATGCACGTCCGCATGTATCCCGTGCCACCCAACGTGCTCTAGAAGGTGTAAGTCAACTACCCTGGCCAGCAAGATCTCCGGATCTGTCCCCCATTGAGCATGTTTGGGACTGGATGAAGCGTCGTCTCACGCGGTCTGCACGTCCAGCACGAACGCTGGTCCAACTGAGGCGCCAGGTGGAAATGGCATGGCAAGCCGTTCCACAGGACTACATCCAGCATCTCTACGATCGTCTCCATGGGAGAATAGCAGCCTGCATTTCTGCGAAAGGTGGATATACACTGTACTAGTGCCGACATTGTGCATGCTCTGTTGCCTGTGTCTATGTGCCTGTGGTTCTGTCAGTGTGATCATGTGATGTATCTGACCCCAGGAATGTGTCAATAAAGTTTCCCCTTCCTGGGACAATGAATTCACGGTGTTCTTATTTCAATTTCCAGGAGTGTATATTCACATGACTAATTACTGATGATTATCGTATTTTTCTTGGCAAGTGCCCGACAAGGTAAGGTTAGCAGGTCGCTTTCCTTGTCGTTACACATCAGACCGTGCACATTTTCCAATTTTTTTTGTGTATGATTGTATTCCAGTTTTGTTTATATGCACTGTGAAATAGTTAAGATATAACACACACCAGTTGACTTTGACTTTTTTGTTGCCCTATGACATCTCAAGATCGTGACTGTTTTACATTTTTTGCTGCTGCATTGTGATATTCTGTGTACATTTTTGCATTTGAACACTGTCAATGTCTTTGACATATTACGTTTTCTGTCATGTTATGCTGTATACGTAATTATGTTACCTCAAACCAGTCATTATTTAGTGAGTATATGATGTAAATGCACAATATTAATCTCTGTTCATCATTTTCAAAAAAAAAGTAACGTGTAAAGGAAATAAATTACACAGAAATGGGAAATTCACCTACGGAATGATCGAAAGAAGATGCAATAACTTTATGAGGAAGAGTAAATGGATCAGGATTAACAAGCATTAACAAGAATATACTATACACATCGTAGAATAGCAGTCTTAACTAATTTTTCTTTCAGAACACAAGGCGATTGATGCAGGCTGTCAGACAGAACTACACATCTTAGTTTTAGTGATGAAATATGCTAGAGATAAGGAATAGTTGTATAATGAGAAATGAAGTGATTTTTTGCAGGTGATAATGAATGCTGATGAATAATGATGAAGGATATGCTGTTATGAATAATGAAGTTTTTCTTTATAGGTGATGATAATAATGAAGTTATGATAATATGGATAATGAAGTGATTGATAATGAAGTTTTTTTTTTTCTTTACAGATGAGGATAATGTTGAAGTTATGTATTTATGCTATGTAGTTATTTAAGTATTTGTTGCAGTTTGTTTTGACAGCAGGTGTTATATTGCATAGTAGGATGGCGGAAAGTTTTGGAAAGAACAGCTATGGAACACATTTTATACACATTTCACTACTTGTAAATTCGAAGTTCACTACTTTTCAGCATAGTGTGCGTTTCTTCTTTCAGGTCAATAATCCATTTTGTATTTTTTTCCAGGAGAAGTTTTTCATGATACTTACTAAACCTGTTACTTATTATACCTGTTCTAGTACTTGCATTTTTATTTTTTTACCCATTTGTGTCTATCATTTATAAATGTGATCGCATATACTGCCTTGTTGCATAACCTTGCTACAGCTGACTCATGACGAATGACGTTACCTATCCTCATTTGCAGCAATAGGTCAAAAGCAAATATTGTTATGCCTCAGCAATTAATTATCGATCCCAACGCAATGCATTGCTAACAAAAAAATGTATTACCAGTCCCAAGTAGTGATACCAGTTTGAGAAAGTTCTGAGTAATACTGATTAGCTCTGAATAGTAAGTCACTTCAGTAATGACTTGTTAATGATAAAAAAATATATATATATATAAAATAATGCTTTGTAACTGGCCAAGGACTGCCACTGTTTATTGTAATGAGACTACTTATAATGGCCATGATTATTAATGCTATGACTGTAATTAACTGATTTTTAATAATGACTTCGTAATGATCTGAATAATACTGAATGATGAACAATGTTTTATTCTATTCAATACTTGCTGGCCACTGAGTGCCAATAATTAATGTCACTCAATGCATTATGTTATTAATTATGCCATTAATTAGCTCTTGTTTTCAATGTTGATACTTTGTAACTGGAAAATAATGTGATTGTTTAATAATGCTTTGTAATTAGGAAAAAGCTAATGATTCTTACTATATTGAAATGACAAATGATTAATTAACTATGCCATACTTTGTAACTGGAAAAGAATGTGATTGTTTAATAATGCTTTGTAATTAGGAAAAAGCTAATGATACTTACTATATTGAAATGACAAATGATTAATTAACTATGCCAAACTTTGTAACTGGAAAAGAATGTGACTGTTTAATAATGCTTTGTAATTAGGAAAAAGCTAATGATTCTTACTATATTGAAATGACAAATGATGCTATGCTTTGTAATTAGGAGAAGGCTAATGATTAATACTATATTGGAATGACAAATGATTAATTAACTGTGCTATACTTTGTAACTGGAAAAGAATGCGATTATATAATAATGCTTTGTAACTAGGAAAAGAAGGCTACTGATTCTATGTAAAACAATTAATGAACATTTTTCTGTAATACTACATACATGGTACAGAAATGTTCAATAACTGGACTATGAATGCCGCAAACTACTACTGTAATTGTCAATATTATGTGACTTAATGTCCTTCACCTTATGAGCTAACTACCCTGAATTACTGCAATGTCCATTTGTCCTGTCTATCCTAGTGATCATGGAGCACTATCTTTGGTTTTGCACTAATTCTACTTTGGTGTGCCTTGTAAGAGCATGGTGTTGACACGACATGCTGTCCACCACCGTGAGCGATGAAGACATTATTATGGTCCCACTGTTTGGTGTACCTAGTGTACTGCCAAAATGAGAACATGGAACATTACTACGACAGTTCAGTGTCTTGGGTACGCTGATAAATTCTGATGGGAAAAGAACTTCAAATTGTGTCACTTGGTGTTGTACTTCTGTGGAAAGATATGGACTTTCAGAACAGCTGTGTGCAATCTAAAGTGCTACAACCATGATGCAATCCTTCCCTTTCCTATCCTAATTCTTGTCACATAGTGAAGATCATTTTTTGCTAACATCATTTATGTTCATGGGTTATACATTTTTTTCGATTTGCTGAACTCCAGTGCGAGTACACTTATGTCACTTGTCGACATGATTTTTTTGCCATTATGTTTATTTGTTGTGAAAATGCTAAAGACATTTTTCGATTTGTTCTGAAGTACAGTATATGTACACTCTTGTCTTTTATATTGTATATACATTTTTATTTTGATGATATGTTCTGAACTACAGTGCATGTGCACTTATATTTTGTGTTAATATGTTTTCTACTGAACTTCAGTGCCTGTGCACTTTTCTCATTTTTCAATATGATTTGTACTCATTCTGTATACCTTTTATGATTTCCTGATATGTTCATTATGCACTTATGTCATTTGTTACTCATTGTATATACATTTCGTCATTTGCTGATATGTTCTCAACTCCAGTGCGAGTACACTCATGTCACTTGTTAACATGATTTTTTGCCATTCTGTTTATTTGTTCTGAAAATGCTACAGAATTTTTTTTCAGTGTGTGTGCACTTTGTTATCTGTCAAATAATTTGTATATACATTTTTCTGATTTGCTACTATGTTTTGTACTCAAATTTTGTCTTTGTCTGATATATTTTGTACTCGGTGCGTGTGCACCACATTTAATTTATGTACTAAATTTGAATATTCCGTAAATTGTAAAAATTTCTTGCGATGGCAAGTCCAAATGACTCACCATCGCTGCCAAATTTTTGCCCCCCCCACCCCCAGTGGAGGGTTATGAAACACGTATGTAACATAGCAGCGATGGTGAAGCATGATAAAATCTTTGACCAGAGAGCCATTTATCGTGGTTAGTCTGCGCTTGACCGCGCGATGTTGCGAGCAGTACGCTAGTAGTCGTCATGCAGTACAGTCTGGCGATAGCAGTAGCTCAGTTCAGTTGCGTGCAGTATGTCGGTAGCAGTAGCCCAGTGCAGTTGTGTGATGTAGTCTGTTGGCAGTAATGGTCTAGTCCTGTCACGGTCGCGAGCGGGACGCAGTCGCAGGCGTCGACATGGGTCTCTGGTCAAGATGCTGAATGAGGTATATTGTTAATTAAGGTAACCATCAGATAATGTAAAGTTTATTTATTGTAATTAATTTTCAACAAGTGCCCCAATAATAATTTTGATTTCAAAGTAATTTTTACAAAACAACCTTTTAATTGAACCAACGATCTCCTTCCATTTCCTTTAATGAAAAGTTTCAGTTAAATTTTAAAAAAAAAAAAAAATATTACTTGCGATGCAGTTCCTCCAAGCCGTGGCCAACAATAAGAGCAGAAATTTGACATGCAGTTTCAATGAGGTAAGAAATTAATTATGATTTTTTGCACAGGGCCAAAGACCGATATTTCGGTTTAATTGAGTTATCATTATCACTGAGATTTTCTTATCACTCAATGGACTTTAACTTTTTTTGTGAAGAACTTATATTTGAGTCAGATTGCGATTCTCATTTTTTATTGTCATTAAATTTAATTGCTAGGGAGGTTAGCATTCTTAAATAATATTGTCATTTTTAAATTTTTGTGGGGAGGTTACAACACATCTATAAAATCTCTGTCCTCCCCTCTCTCTCTCTCTCTCTCTCTATATATATATATATATATATATATATATATATATATATATTAACTTCCACAGAGCTGAGGGAATGACCACCACTCTTCCCTGATTCACCCATTAGGATTTCAACTGATTAAGCTGTTAGAGTTTCTTAGAAGTTCTTTTTAACTTTGTACCCTTTTAAAATACATTGTTCACATTGCACCATGTGGTATGTAATAGTCTGAATGTAGTCTGGATATTTTACTTAGAAATCTAGCTTAACTGCTACTTGCTTGCTGTTTCCTATTGTGCTTTAGAGTAAGCAGCAACAGTGTTGTCAAGATGAGAGGTAAGTGGAAATTTTGATTAGGGTCATATACGTGTTTTATTCCGGATGGGAATTTGATTTAAAGAGAAGCTGTACTCAGACCACTTACAGTTCAGTACTTTTTTTTTTGCGAAGGTTAGAATACGAGTTTCAGGTGGATAACAGTTCATAAGGACATAGTTTTCGTAAAACGTAGATTTCTTCCATAGAGTGGGAGGTAAAGTAGAGCAAAATTTCATTTAAAAAATGTAGTGGGGATGTTATTCATTTATTCTGATTGCTAAATAGGTGTAAAACGTCTATCAGTCGCTGCAACAACATGAAGCCCTTGGCAGAGTAGGGGAAAGCAACAGGCAAACCTGCTGTGGGCCCCTGGAAACTCAGGAATTAATGGCAAGGAACAAGTTAGTAGAATGACCAGGACAGGCACAATGACTCGATTTATTGTACCGGAACCTGTCATCACGTAAGGTGGCAGTACCACAGAAACTACATAACTGAAACAGGAGGTAGAACGTTTACTGAACTACGAGCCAAAATCAAAAACATGGGAAGTCAATGTTGCTGTACCTTTCAACAGGAGTTCTATGATAATGAAATTGAACAGAAAACTGATCAAACTCGTCGTAGAACCTATGGTTGGACATGGAACTTCGTAAAATACTGGCACCGGACGGATACAGAGCAAAAAGCCGCTCCGTGTGGACTACGTGATGAGGAAGACCAAACTGCACCACATCTAATCTTCCAATAGACACAGAATAGTCGGTTGGTAGAGCCAGAGGGAAACGTGTCTAATAAGGACATAGTAAAAAGTCTTCTACTACTTCTTAATGGTGCCGGTTTGCTTTACTAGAAATACTGGGATCGAAATACCAGAATAAACTCAGTTTCCGTGGCTGCAGCAGTGGTCTAAGACCTTGTTGTTTTTTCTCTCTGCATTAGAAACATCAAATTGAATGGTCTCCACATGAGCCTCTTCATCCTTTTGCTTAACATTTAACTTAATGTACCCACCGCTGGCACCTCAATTCTGGGCGCAAACTGCAAACTGCTTAAAAAAGACTGAGCAACTGAGTGTGTCTGTAGAGGATACAAGGTATATTATCTTTATTTCACATTTTACAATGTTTAGTGTAATTATCGGAGCCCCACACCCATATTCAGTAGATTTATGTGCACTGAATCAGTACATGCATCCTTCCCTACTCTCACCTCAATCAATCAAGAGCATGAATGAAAGTGTACCAGATAAATTTAAATGAACAGTTGCCAGTTCAGTAGTCTTCCGTTTGGCTAAATATATCGTCAGCTGCTTGTGTTAGATGCCTTAACAGTATAATTCCTGTAGACTTACGATCAGACATAGCACTCAATGTGGATGACATTCTCATGGCAGTGAAGTCAAGGGCTGTCCACAATGAAGTGGTGCATCGGTTATTGGAAACCTTTCAACAGGTGAGAGTGACTGTGAACTTAGATAAGTCACAATTCGGCAGAAAAGAAATAAGATTCCTGGAACTCATTGAATCTGCACATGAAATACAAGCTGACCCAGGCAAGAATTGTTCGATTGCGGAATGTCAACTCCAACCAATAAAAAACAATTACACGGTTTTCTCAGACTATTTCATTTCTACCAGCGCTTTGTGAATCGAAACTTAGTAGCCGTGCGGTCTTAGGCGCCTTGCCACGTTTCGTGTGGCACCCCCACTAGAGGTTCGAGTCCTCCCTCGGGCATGGGTGTGTGATGTGCTTAGCGTAAGACGCAATATATCTCCAGTGAACAGCCTGGTATGAGTGTGCATAGGACGCAATATTTCGGCAATCGACCACGTTGCCATCATCAGGTGCACTGATGTACTGACCGGCCGTGGGCCGGCGCCAAGTATATATAGGACAATCCCACTCTCGCTCCTTTCTCAGGCGCTTCTTATGAGTCGGTGCGGTCCACTCCCCGTGAGCACTTCAGGTGCAGCGTCCGTTCTCCCGCCAACTGAGGGCTGGGTCCTAGGTCTTCTTGTTCAAGAGGATCTGCCTGCACCGCTCTCGTTATTCTTCCCTCTCCTCCCTTGTTGGGTACAATCTGGCAAATATCCTCTTTCTTCTTAATCCGGCTGATCGCGGGTTCCCACGCCTTGCTAAGGATGTAACCGCTGTCACGATTTAGTTGTGGCTCCTTACTCTGATCTCTATGGCTTCTTTGATGACACAGTCCAGTATTTGGAAGTCTGTGACAGGACTTTGGTTTGGTCATAATCCATGCTGTGGAGTTCCGACAGGCAGTGCTCAGTGATTGCCGACTTACCGGGCTGTTGCAGCCTAGTGTGCCGTTGATGAGCTCGTCATCGCTAATTAATGGTACGAATGATCTGCCCTATGTATACACCACCGCATTGACAAGGTATCTGATAAATTCCTGATTTACGTAGACCAAGGATGTACTTGACACTACCAAGAAGGCTCTTGGTTTTTCTTGGAGGGCGGAAGATGGTTTTCACTTGGTGTTTCTCGGTACTCAAACACATGACGAGTTGGTGACACTTCGTTCTCAGCTTCAGGCTGGGATGGCTTCGGTTACATATCTGGAGGCTACAGTGGATGGGCACCACTGTTGTGGGCTGGCAGTTGGATTCAACGGATGTCCAGCGCGTCAGAGTCCTCCAATCGGTCCTCACTGGTGGCGAGTCCAGTTACTGCTCGCACTGAGGTTGTCCCCTCACCTGTGGACGAGTGGGAGGTCGCCCCAGGGTGAAGCAGGCGGCGAAAGACTTCCCAGGCGGCCGCATGTAAGGTCTCCCCAGTTTGTCTGACAAACAGGTTCCAGCTTCTGTCTGTGGCTGACATTTTCGCTGAGCTACATGCTGTCGCCTGTCCTGTTCCAGAAAAAACCACTCAGCCTGCAAGATCTGGGCAATCACAGTGGGTGGGATTATTGGTAGTTGGGAGCTCCAACGCTAGGCGCGTTATGGGGCCCCTTAGGGACTTGGATGACAAGAAGGGTAAGAAAATCAATGTGCACTCCGTGTGCATACCGGGTGCAATCATTGCAGATGTGGACGCCATGAAGAGCCCAGGGTGCAGCCAACAGCAGGTGGTTGCTCATGTTGGTACCAATTATGTGTGTCACTCTGGATCAGAAGGGATTCTCTCTGGTTTCGATCGGCTAACAGAAGTGGTAAAGGCTGCCAGTCTTGCTTGCATGACGAAAGCATAACTGACCATTATCAGCATAGTCGACAGGACCGATTGCGGACCTCCGGTACAGAGCCGAGTGGAGGGTCTGAATCAGAGGCTCAGGCGATTCTGCGACCGAGTAGGCTGCAGATTCCTCGACTTGCGCCAAAGGGTGGTTGGGTTTCGGGTTCCGCTGAATAAGTCAGGTGTCCACTATACGCAGGAGGCTACACGGGTGGCAGGGGCTGTGTGGCGTAGACTGGGCGGTTTTTTAGGTTAGAGGGTCTCGTGGAAACACAAGAAGGGCTTCAGTCACAAAAGGAGCAGGCTGAACACAGGAAGAACGTAGTTAAAGAACCATTGATATAACAGTTCTAAATAGTCGTAGCTGTGTTGGGAAAGTACCAGAGCTCCAAGCGCTAATAGAAAGCACTGATGCTCAAATCGTTAAATCACTGAAAGCTGACTAAAGCCGGACATAAGCTTATACGAAATTTTTGCGAAGAGCCTAACGGTGTTTCGAAATGATGGGCTAAACACGGTTGACGGTGATGTGTGTATTGCTGTCAGAAGTAGTTTAACCTGTCGCGAAATTGAAGTAGGCACCTCCTGTGAGTTAGTATGGGCAGAGGTCATTGTTGGCAACCGGGACAAAATAATAATTCGATCCTTTTACCGACCTCCCAATTCAGACGATACAGTTGCTGAAAGGTTGAAAGAAAGCTTGAGTTTGATTTCAAACACGTACACGACTCATACGATAATAGTTGGTGGTGACTTTAATTTACCCTCGATGTGATGGAGGTACGCATAAAATATCATACGAAATTGTGCTAAACGCATTCTCTGAAAATTATTTCGAGCAGTTAGTTCATGAGCCCACGCGAATAGAAAACGATTGTGAAAACACATTTCATCTCTTAGCAACAAATAATCCTGAGTTAATAACGAGCATCAAACCGATTCAGGGATTAGTGAACACAGGGTTGTCGTAGCGAGACTGAATATTGTAATCCCCAAATCCCCTAAAAATAAGAAAAAAATTTACCTATTCAAAAAAGTAGATAAAAATTCACTTGACGCCTTCCTGAGGCACAATCTCCACTCATTACAAATTAATAATATAAGTGTGGAAGAGATGTGGCTGAAATTCAAAGGAATAGTGTCGGCAGCAATTGAGAGATTGAGACCAAATAAATAAACAAACGACGGAGGTTATCCTCCTTGGTACACAAAACGGGTTAGAACACTGTTGCAGAAACAACAAAACAAACATGCCAAATTTAAACAGACGCAAAATCCCCAAGATTGGTGATCTTTTACAGAAACTCGAAAATTAGTGCGGACTTCAATGCGAGATGCCTAAAACAGTTTCCACAACGAAACGTTCTCTCGAAACCCTACAGAAAATCCACTGAGATGCTGGTCGTATGTGAAGTATGTTAGCGGCAAGAAACAATCAATGCCTTCCCTGCGTGATAGCAATGGAGATACTATCGAAGACAGTGCTGCCAAAGGAGAGTTACTAAACACACTCTTCCGAAACGCCTTGACAAAAGTAGACGAAGTAAATGTTCCAGAATTCGAATCAAGAACAGCTGCCAAAGTAAGTAACGTCGACATAAATATCCTCGGAATACTGAAGCAACTTAAATAACTTAATAAAAGCAAGTCTTCTGGTCCAGACTGTATACCAGTTAGGTTCCTTTCAGAGTATACTGATGCATTAGCGCCATACTTAACAATCTCATACAACCGGTCGCTCGACGAAAGATCCGTACCCAAAGACTGGAAAGGTACACAGGTCACACCAATATTCAAGAAAGACAATAGGATTAATCCACCAAGTTACAGGAACATATCGGTAACATCGATATGTAGCAGGATCTTAGAACATATATTGTGTTCGATCATTATGAATTCTCTCGAAGAAAACTGCCTATTAACACACAGTCAACATGGGCTTAGAAAACATCGTTCCTTTGAAACGCAGCAAACTCTTTATTCGCATGAAGTGATGAGTGCTATTGACAAGGGATTTCAGATCGATTCCGTAATTCTGGTTTTCCGGAAGGCTTTTGACACTCTACCACACAACCGTCTCGTATTGATATTACGTGCTTATGGAATATTTGTGATTTGCTGTCAGAGAAGTCACAGTTCTTAGCAACTGACTAAAAGTCATCGAGTAAAACAGAAGTGATTTCTGGCGTTCTGCAGGGTAGTGTCAAGGCCCTTTGGTGTTCCCTATCTATATAAACAATTTGGGAGACAGTCTGAGCAGCCGTCTTCGGTTGTTTGCATTTGACGCTGTCGTTTATCGACTAATAAATTCATCAGAAGATAAAAAAAACAACTGCAAAATGATTTAGAAAAGATAATTGAATGGTGCGAAAAGTGGCAGTTGACCCTGAATAACGAAAACTGTGAAGTCATCCACATGAGTGCTAAAAGGAACCCGTTAAACTTCGGTTACGCAATAAATCAGTATAATCTAAAAGCAGTAAATTCAATACATACGTAGGTATTACAATTACGAACAACCTAAATTGGAAGAAACACACAGAAAATTTTGTGGGGAAGGCTGACCAAAGACTTCGTTTTACTGGCAGGACACGTATAAAATGTAACAGACCTACCAAGGAGACTGCGTACACTACGCTTGTCCATCCTCTTTTGGAATACTGCTGCGCGGTGTGGGATCCTTACTAGATAGAAGTGATGGATTACGTCGAGAAAGTTCAATGAAAGGCAGCACGTTTTGTATTGTCACGAAACATGGGAGAGAGTGTCACAGAAATGATACAGGATTTGGGCTGGAAATCGTTAAAAGAAAGGCGTTTTTCGTTGCGACGGAATCTTCTCATGAAATTTCAATCACTTACTTTCTCTTCCGAATGCGAAAATATTTTGTTGACACCGACTTACACAGGGAGGAACGATCACCACGATAAAATAAGGGAAATCAGAGCTCCTACGGAAAAATATAGGTGTTCATTCTTTCCGCATGATATACGAGATTGGAACTGTGAATGTGGTTCGCTGAACCCACTGCCAGGCACTTAAATGTGATTTGCAGAGTATCCATGTAGATGTAGATGTAGATATAATATATCATTATACTGTTGGTCACAACGTGTTGTGGATTTCACGGTTCTATGTGCCTTCCCTGAGTCTAGTGGGTCAAGCCTTTTTGCCCAGAAAGTTTTAACGTAATGTCAAAAGTGCAATCCAAAAGGTTACTCGATTAACACATCGCCCGGGATGGCCTCTACAGACTGGCCGTTTGTTAAAATAAAACGTGTAAAATATTCACAATTGCGGCACCCAACTTTTTTTCCGGCTTCTGCACACCTACCTTCTTTCAAAAGATCCCCGAATCTTCCAAGACGAATCATTAATTTAAATTATTCTTAACCAAAAGAATTCTGTGCTGTGCTGATGGCAACACCCAGCTGCAGCCCTGAGATCTCGCATATGAGTTTCTCCTTTATACACTTACTCTCAAAGTGCGGTTTCCAGGACCTAACTACAATACAGTCCTCAATCTACTGTTCATGCTACCTAGTATAGATATTCTACTTCCATCAGTTGTTTCATAGCCTAAGCCGGTTGACCAGTCGGCTAGAAACTGGTCTGCCAGTTGCTCTGTAAACTCTGCACCCTTCTGTATTTATTACAGAAATAAAAGCAGGTACAACTGGTAGATGAAATAACTATCGATATAACCTTGCGCTCACGATTTTGTACATCTGCTCCATTAAAATTTTCCCCTGCTGTGATTCTATAAATTTGTCTAACGAACGCGTAAGTTCAGAGTTGAGGCTGGCATTAAGGTCAGCTAAATTCTCGAAGGGGAATGCCCTTAATGGCCCTTCCGGCCAATACAGTTATTCCGCGTCAGGGTCATGACAGTCAGACGGGTGAGTGTAAACGTAAGAGGGAAATCCGCCCCGAGTCGAATGCAATTCCATGGCACTCGTCATAGAAATCACCGCTTTCTAAATTTGACTAAATGAATAATTTAATTTCGGAATATCCTCCTCATCTGGTGTGCCGGACAACAATTTTATTAATAATCTCTCCAAAGTAACCAACATCTTTTCCTCTTAACTATAGTCTGCGATACAGTATCTACCAGCCGTGATAACTGTGCTCATAATTTGCCATAGATAAACTGTGACTAAAACAGCTCCCTTGTGAGTCCTGAAATAACTCTCACTTCTCTGTATATCTTTAAACAATTCCAAAAGAATATCTTCCAATCTCCGAATTTCAGTCCTCATTTCAATATCCGCTGATGCCTCATATGGAAGACATCCAATTGTCTAGAGAAAAACAGAAATCGTACCAGTTGTTGACCGACAACTAAGCGTTGTGCTCCACTCCCGAAAATGTATTACAAACCTAGGAACATTCCATCATCCAAGATGACATCACAAAATCGTCACCTGAGGAAAGGAACCGTCCATCATCGCTCTCCTTCCAAAGAGGGTAACTAATGGCAAGCAGAAAGAAGAAACAATAGTAAGAAGAACCTGACAATGACACTATAGTAATAAAAGAAAAATATCTTTATCAATGATACGAAAACACTAAATCCACCCGAACACAACTCACTGCAAAAAAAATACTCATAACACAAATATCAGGTATGAATTTAACACTAACATAACACAGGAAATAATCTGCCAACATAATTAATTACGTGACTTCAAAGAATAAGGCCTGCTTGTGCCTAGAACTGTCAAACGGATGAGGTTCCCGTATTCTGCCTCCTGCAGCCTATCGCACCGGGTACACGGGTAACTGTGGCACAGAATCCAAAATACTCTTAAATGGTTTCGCCAGACTGATGTGCACGACAGATATTTTGGTAGGAAAGTGTACCTTTCCGCTAATCGGTGAGTTCATCTCCACGACCAGATATGGTCCGTGATATTTGATCAAGATCTTCCTCGTCTTTCCTTCTGGTGTACTAAGATTAATGACCAATACCCAGTGCCGTACATGGTACTGTGGTAGTGTGCCCATTAGCCTATTCGGCGGTTTCTGGCATCCATAGCCTTCGTGTTCGCCTTTTGTACGTTTCTCCACACCTCCCCATTTCTTCTCATGAACTTCATCACTGGTTCTCAGTTGACGCCTAATTTAGGACTTGAAACCTCAAAGTGGGACCGCATTTTCGGCCTGTATACTACCTCAAGTAGTGACATGACTGTTCCCGTGTGGACCTTAGAGTTGCACGTGCAAACTATGTACAGAAAATAGATATCCCAGCCGTCATTAAAGCTTAGCATTTTTCAAATGTTCTTACGGTGGTGCTTCATTCTCCTTTTGGCTTGCGGGTGGAATGCGCTCTTTCATAACTTCCGAAACGCAACATATGGCACAATTGCTCCGTAAGTTCCAAAACTAAGGGTACTTTGAAAGAGGTCACGATGATAGAAACAACAACTAGCGAGACCATAGCGCGAATAATTACCGAAGAAATTATGGCCCACAGAGACAAGAACAACAGAGTAAAGAGAAACCAGATGTAGAAGTTAGGCCACCGAACACTGCAAAACGTAAACACTGAATTGAAAAATACGGAAGAGGTTAGACAAACTAACGTCCACCCTATTTTATACTAACCACTAAATAAAAGTTAAATTAATAGATCAACAAAATAACACATTAAATAAAAAAAAGAGAGACACAATACACAATAACAATATCTTGTAGTATCAGGTACACTACAACATGCACACAAACAATAAATGGTACACAACAATTAAAAGAATGAAGAAGTGGTAGGACGTAATTATAATAAAGAACTATATCTATCTAATAATTTTGGCCACTATCAGAAAAATTTTGCATTATATAAAATCAGAGCTTTTCTTGTAAATAACTAATATATGTAAAACAACAATTGTAAATATTTCTACGCACCAGAGGGACATCGCCACCAACACCAATCACCAGCTCCCTTAACACCAGATGCTTCGAGATAGCGACGGAGAGGGTACAGACAGGTTGAGAAAGCACTTAGGGCAATAACAGCAACATGAAGACCAACGCCACACATGAAATGGAGGTTGCAGCCAGGTTGGATTTCGGGAGGACAACGCGCAGCATGGACATTTCATATGTCACGACACTGCTACACAACGGAAGAGTGTGGGGACAATCATAATACGACGAGACGACATTGAAGGTACAAAAAAATTACTAAGTTCTACAAACTTATCAAGTAACACTTGGAAACACAGTCAGACCCTACAAATCCTATATCACTCCTACACTAAAATTCACATATTCCTAGCCTAAGAAGAACAGAAGAATCGTCAAACTAATACAAGAGAATGGCAAACGGAATGTTAAGTAGTACCAACCAACATTATCTAAAAACAGATTCAGCAAAACGAACAGTATTCTCCCTACCACATCATCAAATCGCCATACCGAACCAGGTGTGAAGTACCAAGACGTCACAGCACAATATTGGATGACGATCGTCGGTAGTCAACTACAACATCCAACTGCCATACCGTCCCAGATGTGACAGGGAAGGAGTACCAAGACATCACTGTTTATGCAGTAAACCACAGTCATCATCATTGGTTAAAAGTACCACTCCATGATGGTAATGTCATTAAGTAAGACCCGGCATCGCATGCTAGAGTGCTTCTCTGATGATTTGTGACACCCATACAAATGATTCGACGCCTTCCAGTATTTCAGTGGAGATCGTCGAGCACAGAAACTGACGCAGCACAAAACGAAACAAAAAACTGATAAAATACGAATGTAGAGTTTAGAAAATGATACTTTTGTAAAAATATTTTCTTTTTCATTTTTTGTAAAAGTAATTATTTTTATTGTGTATGTAAAATCCACAATTTATAGATGCCTTCAAACTTTTGTAACGAAACTTAGTTAGTACAGTTATATAATCTCACAAACTCATGGAAAGTCTATTTATTTCTTTTATATGTAAAATTAAAAAAGAATTTGTGCAGGATTTTTCTTCTTGAAGTAACATTCAAAAACACCTTTTTGGGGTAATAATAGTAATACCAAGGATAGAATTAAGAGGAAACGCTTCTTCATTCTTACAAAAAAAAAAGACACATAAAGAAAAAGATAATGCCTAAATAAATTAAACAAAGTAACACAACAGAGCTTTTGGGTAATTTACGCAAGCTTAATTAAAGAAAAAATATAACCACACAAAAACATAATACACTGTACACTTAAGAGATTTGAAAAAATTAATATTGTAAAAACAAATTTTTAGAAATGAAAAAGACAAACAGAGACACATACTGGCAACTACAAAGAATAACAACCTTTGTAAAGCCTATATTTGCCTAACAACAAAACATAAATTGTACAATAAAAAAATTGAAACAATAGCTATAAAGAATCATTATAAACAATTGTTAAGAATGGCTGAGAATAGTTTATTGGAAAATCCAAAAGAACAATTTTTGCCTGACTTTGTCAATGTTTTCCTCGGCATCGACAAACCTCAGACAAAAATTTTGTCAGAAGCAGTGAGGTATGTAAGGCGTTGTGGTCTCCTGACCTCCATTGCTTACATACTTCGCCCTCACAATCATGTTCCGCACATCAAGACACTTCATTCGAACCCAAACTCGATAAAATAAAGTCAATGTTGCATGAATTCATGTAAACGATATGCAGTTGACAATTGAGCGCACCATGGTTGAAATACTCGAGGCTGGCGTGCACACATACATTCCAGACACGACGGTCTCAGAGGCTTTTAGTTCGGGAGAGAGGCCGCACACCGGGACGCCAGGCCCTTCAGAGGATGACCCAGCCATGTCGGCCGGTGACCACCCATACCGGACAGCGTGGGTCCGAGTGAAAAGGGTCAACGACTCCATGTTTGGCTTAAAAGCAAATTCCACTACATTGTGTGGGAGTGGCCAGCCAACGCATTCTTTACACATAGTACACAGTTTCAGAGATTTTCACAGGGAGACAGCAAACGCCAAAGCTATAGGTTTCAGGATTGGTCGCCTTAAACGAAACGTCATTTAGAAGAGCAATGCTGATTGGCAGACGATATATCTGACGCCTTGAGCTGAAGGAATAATGCAAGAGACCGAAAGATATACCCCTTCAAGCCTGGCGTGGAGAGGCGCCGTTCCGTTGTCGCTCTTGGAGCGAGAACACGTAACCAGAGCGTGCGCGCTCGTGCATGTACTCGAAAGAGCGAGGAACAAGTCTCTCCTCAGTACATCACTGGGAGAGCACCTGTGTCGAGAGCGAATCAAAGGCCGACCCTATATTGAGTCCTTGCGATTAAGCCTTGTTCACTGTGTTGGCCGACACACTTATTGTGCGGTGTGAATGGACAGTTACAGTTAAACGCCTCCGAGCGAATCTTGAGTGGCATCGCGGTGGTCTGGTTATCTGACCGGTGTACCACGCCAATAGTTAGACTAGGGGCGAATAGGAATCCTTGACTTCATCAAGGCATAGGGAGAGTTTGATTGGCGAAGGTCAATCCAGATAGAATGAGAGTTATATTATTTGTCAGCAGGGAGCGGCGCAGACAGTAGTCATCGCAGCTTACGGTATTGTGCGCTACGGCTATTGCGAGTCCCATATTTCCTCCACAACAGTACACTTTACTGCATTTCACACGTGACAGCCTCGACCGTACCTAGCAACATTCTAAAGGACAATTATTCAAGTTGAGTAGGCGCACCTCTCAGCCATTCTGCCAAGGCAACAAGCATCTTAAAACTTGTGTAGAAATTTCATTAGCGAATCCTATCCTAGAAAGGTAACTTCACATGCCGAAAAGAACCAGGATATAACTAGTTCAGTTCATAACTAAAAGTGTCATTGTGATTTCTCAGAATATTTGCAAAATAAATAATAACTTTCGTTAGTTCCAGGTTTTTCTTACACTAACTAGCACTACTCCAGTACCCAAGTATCCCACTAGTTACGTAAGAAATTTTGTGAATTTTTGTGTCATTTTCTTACAGCCAGCGACTCCAGAAGATATTTATTGCTGAAATTTTTTTAGGTATTTCTCTTTAGAACGTTAGGAGCGTCTGTCTGACTTCTGTAGTAGTGTGGGGGTGCAAATTGCATCTTGCACGAGCCACAGGGTAAAGGGTACATCTCAGATTAATTCCTTGCGCAGAATAACAGATGAAACCCACACCTCAGAACCGTAAGCACATATTTGCAGGTGTTCTGTGGATAGCAAATGTCGAGCTCAAGCATTTAAAATGGCTTTGACACCTCTGTTAACCTCAGCGAAGGGATTCTCTAGTGCAAAGTATCCTCTCCCTCAGCGCAAGGTACACATTCTTTGACATATTCCTCCAAGTCACGCTGCCTGTTCCTCCACCAAAACCATTCTGCCATAAGCCTATTTGTTGTTCGTCGGCCATCAGCAACAGACAACAGCTGGTCATGAGCCTGTTGTAGCACTTCCTTTTGAAGAACTTTCGGGACCACGATTCGTGGTCCCCATTTCGGGACTATGTACAACAAATCTTCAAATATGATAACGTGCGTCTGTGACTTAAAGGTCTGACAGTCTTTATCGTTTGCCTGTGCCCCCTGCTGTTGCAAGAAACTCTTGTCCAATACACTAAACATGGCTATTTTGCGACTTAATGTATCCGCATTTATGTGTCTTATTCCGGACCAACTCGTAATTAAACTCACTAAGCTTTGAGCCCAACGTGGCAAACGAGGAGAGGGACCTTTCAGACTAAACAATCAGTTCAGTGACGCATGATCAGCCACAGCTTTAAATCTTCTACAATTCAAAAAACATCAGTAATGTGTAATATTACGTATGACCGTTAACATTTCCTTTTCGTTCAGTTCAGTGACGCATTATCAGTCACAGCTTTAAATCTTCTACCATTCAAAAAATATCAGTAATGTGTAATATCACGTATGACCGTTAACATTTCCTTTTCGTTCGTTGAGCCATTGCTTTACGCCTTATTAAACGGCCACGATATATAAACTACTGGATGTCCCTGCCCATCAAGCATCTGACCCAAAATATAACCCATTGCCTTATTTGATGCATCGTGAGAGAGGACGAACTCTCTGACAAAATCTACAATAACTAATACGGAATCAGAAATCATTGTCTCCAATTTCTCCAATGCTACCATTGCTACCTGATACTCCAGCATCCACTGAAACTTTACTCTATTTGTGAGTTATGTAGTTAAGAAAATTATACATTCTCTAAACCATAAATCTCATCTGGTTTTGATGGTATTCCCGATAGAGTACTAAAGATTTGTTTCCATTTAATAAGTCGGGTCTTATCTGAAATATGCAATGCGTGACTAACACGGGGCATTTTTCCAGAGAGACTGAAATATCGCCTTGTTAAGCTCTTTTTAAGATATGTGATAATACAGGTGTCAATAGGTTCAGACGTGTTTCTCTGCTGACATCAGGTGATTTGTTACGGAATAGAATCTCACCTTACCAATAATAATATCCTGAGCAAATCACAGTTTGGCTTTCAGAGGAGTTGCTCTACTGAGAACGCCATTTACATGTTAACTCACAAAATTTTAAAACATTAAATGATTAAAAGCAACAGTTAGTATTTTCTGCGACCTATCTAAGGCCTTTGACTGTGTGAATCACAGTACTGTCCTAGAGAAACCGTAGGTTTATGAGACTGGTGACACAGAAAATCAATCAAAAAAGTCATATTTAAACAAATGAATGTAAAAAAAATGTGCTTAATGATTCAGCCAGTATAGTCCAGGGACATGATTCCCCAAGGCTCAGTCTTTGGTCTACTATTGTTCCCTGTATATGTAAACTACCTTTGGTCTGATACCAAACAAGAAGAAATAGTTCTTTTGGCACATAACACTAGTATTATAATCAGTCCAAGCATACGCATGAAACAGATGAAAAGGTAAACGATGTTTTTAAAAGTATCATTAGATTCCCTCAAATGGTCTCACACTCAGTTTTAAAAAGGCACACTATATTCAGTTCTGCATATCTATGGGCACTACATCAGAGGTCAAGGTAACAAGTAATAAGACAATAATGAGTAGGGTGAAAATTCAAAATTCTTATGTCTCAGTACTAACGAGCATTTAAACTGGAAAAAGTACATTTTGGAATTCCTAAGACAACTTGGTTCAGACACTTTGGCAATTACAAACATCGCAAATAACAGGGAGAGGCAAATCAGTAACTCCATATACCCCATACTTTTATTCAGTAACGTCATATGGGATAATGTTCTGGGCCAATTCATCTTTAAAAACGAAATTCTTCATCGCTCGAAAACGTACCGTACGAATAATATGTGGTGCTCACCCATCATCATCTTGCTGTCATCTGCTTAAGGAGTTGAACATTCTGAGCATTCCGACAGACAGTAAAGTAAAATTCGAAAACAATCCGTAAAATCTTCCTGTTTACACTTCTATTCTGTAAAAGAATTTCTATTTTAATTGGTAAAAGTTGGTGGACAGGAATTACTAGCTCATATCTGTAATTTTATAGTTATAAATGATTACCATGTAGCCATCTTCACAAATTAATTTGCGATGTTTATTTCAAATGACTCATTACACATCATTACTATTTGTTGTACAAAATGATCCATGCAACATGAATCTACCTTACTAACTAATGTCTTCAAAGTTTCAGTTGTATTCACCAAATCCCTTATGAATTTACTATAGTGGTTGCTCAAAGCGACGAACGACTGCATCTGATTGTCAAATGTGCTGACTTAACCTACTAAAATCATCCTCCAATCGTCTCACACGTTCTGGTATAACAGCTAAATACACTATTCAGCCATTCAAATTGATCATGTATGGACCTTAGGCTTTAACCCTCCTAAAAATCCGTCCAATAACCGGTGGAGAGTATCAGGAGCGTTTTCCAAGCCGAAGGCCTGATTAAGAAGGTTCAAAATTATTCGTCAGCTGAAAGCGAGAAGCAATTTCAAAAACACACCACCGCTGGAGGCCTGAATTACAAGTGAGGAAGGCAGTTACACCTTAACAAATACTAACATATTTTCTTCTTAACAGTCAAACGGTAACAAGCTATAGTAAAGGCTAAAGGTCTGATTAAGAATGTTGAAAATTATTTGTCGCCTGAAGGCCACAAGCAATATTACAAACAATTAAAAGCTGAAGGCCGGATTAAGAAAGGATTCAAAATTATTGGGGTCAGAAGGCCACAAGCATTTTTCGGAATACGCAATGGCTGATGACCTCAATTACAAGTAAGGAAGGCAGTTGCATGTTCAAATACTAAAACCTTTCTGAAACAATCTTAACGAACCATAACAGGCCATAGTGACGTCTGCAAGCCATATTAAGAGAAAATTGAAAAAAGTTTGTCGGCTGAAGGCCACAAGCAGTGTTACGAACAATTAACGGCTGAAGGCCGGAATTACAATTGGGGAAGGCAATAACATGTAAAAACATTAGGGTAAATTTAAAAAAATTGTGACAACTTGTCCTAATAAGACGGAGTGATATACAGACAGTGCTCCCTGGATCGACCCTAGGAAGGTGACAACAGCTGTATAAGCGGTGATACAGACAGCCAAGAGTTGTACTCACGTAACAATACGGCAAATCACACTAGGGGTAGATTAAGCACCCACTGACCGACTAACCAATCCGCCTAACGTCCGATCACTGCTACAACGATGGAATATTTTTAAACAATGGCGAAGAGATGGACAGCACCACGTCTTCAGAAACACACCCAAGGCCGATGGAAACACTGGAACCAAGGTATACCTCCCAAAACATGTTCACAGTACAGTTCAAGAAGTTGTCGAACTACATGCATTGTCGGGCAGCATCAATACGACAAGGAAAGGTACACCGCCAGAAAAGTACGCTAACCTCCAGGGCAAGTAACTGGCCCGTTTGCTGCCACAAGGCAGAAAATACCGCTGGTTGCACATCAATAATAATAATAATACTAAATCCAAACTAACATTAAGGAGTAGAATTCGGCTAATAGCTTCTGCCATCCTGACAGATTCCACTTGTTGCGGTTGGTCTCACCGACCCTGGGAGCAGCATCACGCAAACAACAGCGAGATCTCAAACAGTGGCGGTGTCAGTACTGGACACAGGTCACTCAACTTCAAACGTCCTGGGTTCGGTCGTCGGCTACAGCCCCTCGGTCTGCCAGTGCCTGCACGCCACCAGCGGTGCCGGCCCGCCATAGCGCTGCGGACCTCCTCCCCGCTCCGTCCAAAGCCGAACTGATGTCCGTTCGCCACCCTTACCAAATCCAGTAAGCAGACAGCATTAAAATAACTGCTCATTCAAAACCAGAAGATACACTCTGCTCCTGGAGAACAATTCCACCAGCATCTCACAGTACTAAAACCAGTCTCTGTGAAACTTCACGGACGAATTATTAGTCGGAACAAACACAGGGAAGCCAGAAGCGGTCGGAAGACCAAATGCTCGTCGTCCGCTGTGACTACCGACAGAACGACCAACCAACGGTCGTCTTCGGCAGGCGAACACATACACACACACACACACACACACACACACACACACACACACACACACACACACGCGCCGGCCGAAGTGGCCGTGCGGTTAAAGGCCCTGCAGTCTGGAACCGCAAGACCGCTACGGTCGCAGGTTCGAATCCTGCCTCGGGCATGGATGTTTGTGATGTCCTTAGGTTAGTTAGGTTTAACTAGTTCTAAGTTCTAGGGGACTAATGACCTCAGCAGTTGAGTCCCATAGTGCTCAGAGCCATTTGAACCACACACACACACAGACACACACACAAACATAAGTGAAAGTGACACTACTCGAATATCACGGTCCGTTCAACTATAACTCGCTGATTCCGGTGCTTTACGTGGTCGTGCACTCTCGCGACCACATCCTTCCGTCTGACAGTGCATGTGTGTCGCCAGCGGTTGGGCGTGTACTGGCTGTTCGGACCTCACTACTGCTCCGTCCCAAATCGCTAGCTTGACACACGACCACCCGGAAATTCTAGAGGCTGCTCCAAAGATGGTAACACAGTACGCGCTATCGATAAGCGCTGCTGCTGCCACTCACGGACAGACAAGGCGAGCAAACCTAGTGGCGCCAGTGAACACACTAAGCAAACGAGACGCCAGTATCGCTATTACGAGATGTCATTCTATGAACGGCATCAACGTGAGCCGCACACTGCTCATGTACGTTATATCGTGGTGGCCCGGTCACCTCCTGTTTACCTGGTCCAGGCTGATAACGGACACATGTGCCCACGTGTCTATCAGAAACTTCTGTTACAAATCGCCCACTAAGCGCACTGGGAAACTTTCCGTCTGCACACTAACTTCTCCAGTGTTACGACGTGTCTGGACTACTTGCTGACAATCGAACCATTGCGTTTCAGTTTAACACCTGCTGCTCCAAAAGGTGCTTCCTGTTCTTCTCTTCTGATATTCAGATGCTTGGTGGCCCACTTCCCCACAAGAGTAACATTCTGGATGTTTACACCGTTTCTGCATATGGCCCTTGCGTCACGCCCACAGCATCTGACCTCAGAAGCGAATAAATGGTGATCTCCCTGTTGCTTCAGAATAATATATTTCCTCCAATTGCGCCTTAAATCTAAGAGATGCAGTAATACTTTGTTCGCCTCCGCATTGTGGATAGGCACATAGATCTGAGCATCGACTTTGCCAGTCCTGTCAGAAACTGCTTCTATTTACTCACTGCAATTCAGATTCAGACTACTGAGTTCTCGGAATAAGGTTTGTATGGTACTTTGCTTTTGGTAGGGCTGAAGTAGTCCAGCAGCCAACTGCTGAAACGACTGTGCTTTACTTAGGGTCTTCAAATGTTGCTGTTTGAATAATTAATAAAATATGCCCCAAACGTTTAATCCGGGATGAATTTAAGGAGACTAAAATCATTCATGATCCAAAAAAAAATTATAGAAACAAAGATTTAAATAATTTTCCTCGAATTTCATTGCTTAATTCTGTTTAAAAATTAATAGCTAGAATAGTAAGCAAGAGAATTTCATGCCTTACAGATAAAATTATTAGTAAACTTCAGAACTGATCGCAAGACAGAACCATTTTTCAGAATCTAGCAGAATAAAGAGATATCATTGCAATAATTTCTGTAACAAACAGAAACTGTGCTTTATTTTTTTTTTTTAGGATTTTATAAAGCCTTCGACGTAGTAAATCATGAATATCTTCTACAGACGTTGAAGAAGATAGTATTCATAGATAGGGTCATACAGTTGTTAAAGAACATAGCAACTGGAATAAATGTAAAAATAGCTGTGAATTGCCAACAATCCAAGCCGATACAAATAAAACGAGGTGTTCTTCAAGGTAGTCCTTTGTCCATGTCGCTTTTCGCCGTTGCACTGGAACGTTTCCTTAGAAATGTCCATGCTAGATTAAAAGGCTTAACATTACCAGTAAATAAAACAGCTATGAGAGCCTATGCTGATGATATAGGGGTCATTATAAGGGATAAGGAAGAGGTAACGACGCTAGCAGCAGTGACTGATACTTACTGTAGAGTATCTGGAGCCAATGCAAACGAAAGAAAAAGTAACATGCTAAATCTCCAAGGTGTTGATAATATCAACATCGAGTGGGCAAAATTTGTCCGACAACATAAAACACTTGGGACCACCCTGACAGCATGCCCCATGACAATGACGACTTTAAATTGAAAAGTTGCAGCAGATAAAGTGCACGGAGCCATTAAAGGGAATTTAACTCCATGTATGATCCAAGTTCAAACAACAGTGCATATCAATTCATGCATCCTTGATAAATCTTATTATATTGCCCAATTATTTCCAATACCGAGAACGATAGCGAGGAGAATAATGTACAGAATCACAAACTTTTTGTGGAAAGGTGAAGTGTTCAGAGAATCTGCTATAGTGGCCACTTCAGGGACTAAAATTGGTGCACTAGAATTAACTAATATAACACTTTTTATGAAAAGGCAAGTTAATGTAATAATGTAATGTAATAATGTAGTAAGAGAGTCTCGAGAAAGCATAACCAGCCAACATTTCGAGATCATAAACATCGAAGCCTGCCTCCCCCGACTGACGTGCAGAATGTCAACGGTCGTTTGCAGCATGTGAGGGTTTTCTCTGTTGAGTTCATTGATGTAAGTGCAGAAATGAGACAGTCATGACACTCAGCATCAAGAGCCATAATGCAGTAACGAAAAAAATCGAAGGATGGAACAAAATAGAACGACAGTTTCCAAACAATGATTGGACTGAGATTTGAAAACACATTAGTTCTAAAGTGTTCACGTCTAATATAAAAACGTCGTGGTACAAGACAGTTAACAATGTAATTAGCGCCAATGAAAGACTGTACGCATTCGGACTCTGTGGAACAAATTTAGGTCAACAATTCCATCCAGTTGACACAATAATTCGTACATATTTTGCAGTGAACACATAGTGCGTAGCGGGGCGATCACTCTGTTGTAAAAATAATTCAAAACCAAGATCGCTTAAATACTGTTTACTCCATAACCGGTTTCAACACACGGAAGGTGCCATCATCGGATCTGTGAAGATATAACATGACAGGTTTGAGGAAGGGCTTACATGAGCTACACTATATACATCTATATACATTTCTATTAGTACAGTACCACATACCTGAATGTAGCTTAACATTTTTAAACCATCTGAATGAAAGGCATTATCCATATTAGCGCCTTACAAAACTCCATATGGCGCTAATATGGATAATACATTTACTTCAGATGTTTTTACTCTGTAATTGACGTACTTTATAGTGTGTGTAGTATACATAGTACGCATAGCATTTATAGTATGTACAGTTAGTGTACGCTAAAGTGTTCTTTGCAAGGGTATTTGATTAGCAGTAATAGTGAAGTAGTAGCTAGTAGTAATGAGTGGTTATACCATAGGACTGTGTGAGCACTGCTTGGACGGCGCTATCCACAGGCCGGTTGTGAATCACTAGAATCGCAGCAGGTAAACCGGCGCGGAATAAGGTGGTGTGATGCCGACCGTTGTTAGTCGAGCAGCGGTCATGTACCAAATAGTTTTATCTTGTGACTTCGGCTTTACATATCTGATGGAAAAGAATGAGAGCAGTTTTTTTATTTTCTTGTGACAATGATTTTATATCACGTGGTCTGCCTCAGGTATCGTTATAACCAAATGGTTTATAAACGTTAAGATACATTCAGGTGTGTGGTACTGTACTAATAGGTACTAATAGTAATGTATATAGTGTAACTCACGTAAGCCCTCCCTCAAACCTGTCATGTTATATCTTCACAGATCCGATGATTGCACCTTCAGTGTGTTGAAACCGGTTACCCATTAAACAGTATTTAAGCGATCTTGGCTTTTGAATTATTTATAAATTCGTAGATACACTTGCAGAGGTCACATGAATAGTTGGAAGTGGATCCAAGAGCAAATTGCTCTGATTACAAGGACATACCCTGAGAGTATATTGCTCTCACTGATACACCGGCCTGAAGTACGCTTTTTACCAGAGGCAGAAAATAACACTGTGTCCTGGTTGCTGGGAAATTTTGTTAATTACGTCATTAAAAAACTAAGATCCTACAGCACCATAAAGTTCAAGATACCCATGCTGTGTGAATACCACAACATTAGAAGGTATTCGAAACACAAGAATAAGTTCGGTAATATGCTAAATATTATAGTTCATAGAATGGGCATTGGTTAATATAAAAAAGAAGACTGTGTTGACAGTGATGTATTGTAGCTACCTTAAGGATATTATTTAAATTTTTAGTGTAAGCTTTTGGTTTGTATTTTTTCTACTTCAGAAAGTCGTTTTTGAAATTTAGTGGGATAATGTACATACATTATGTGACAGTCAGATTGTTTGTTTAATAGTGTCAAAACCCAGAACAATATAGCTGCATTAATGGTTTATAGTATTAATGTAAAAATTTACAGTTTTTATGGAAATGTCTTTATCGATTGGCTAAAAACCATAATATTGTATCCAATATAATGCAATATTCAATTGCTGGCTAATTGCCCTGTTCATTTTTGCACTGTGATGTGTAAGTCAGTTTTTCAGTGAAAGATCTATTATATAGGTCTGAACACTTCAGATAATTACCATTCCACTCATGTACAGAAAGTGTAGTTTGGAAGGCTAGTCACTTTTAGAAAGTCTCCTCTCCGACATTCTCAGGTATTTAAGAGATTGTATAATACGATTTTTAAATTGTTTTTATGTGCGATGGACATAAATGTTCCATATTCTGTGTAATTTTTAGTGACTTCCATATAATCGTGTGGAATTCTCATAGCTAGTCTGACTGAGCTGAGAAGGTTAAAGATAAGTTTCTTCCCTTGACCTGTCTCTCACGGAGACGATTTCCTCTTGTACATTAATATATTAAAAGTATCCCAAAAAACTTGTTGAAATCCTTCATAAAGTGCTATTTATGCTTGTGTAAAGTTTGGAGCACATGTAATTCAAAGTGCAGATTTTTATTTATTCACGTTTGAAGGAGTCTGAATGACTATAAAAACTTTTCTTAGTATTCAAATTAATTCTTACTGGTAATTTAGTCAGTAACACAAACTTCTGTTTATTTCTTTAACATCAGCATAACTGCAATGATCAAACTGTTTTAATTTAAATCATTTCCTGTATAAATGTTAGCATAATTAGTGCATGTAATTACTATGTATTTGGAAGGTGTAAAATTGTTCCTTAAATAAATGTTTTAAAAAAATAAGTAGCTAGCGGTGCTGTCTCTGGATCACGGGGTCCCGAGTTCGATTCCCGGCCTGGTTGGGTATTTTCTCTTCCCAGGGAATGGGTGTAGATGTGTTGTCCCTCTCATTTCATCATCATTTTTGAACATGTCTGAAATTAGACTTTATAAAGATTGGGACACTGGACGGGCTCTGATGACCGTGCAGTTGAGTGTCCACAAACGCGAGTTGGGGGCAACGACTAAGTGTGACTGTGCCTATTCGCAGTTAACTCTTTATCTTATTTTTGTAGATTTCAGCACCAGTCAAAATTAACGTCTTGCTTTCAGCGTTCATTGCACGTTGAACGGTATATGGAATTTTTCTTGCTAATTACGGAACATTATGAACAGTTCCACTTATCCACTAATGCAAGCTATTGTCCCGCTCCCCCCCCCCCCCCCCCTTTTCGAGCACATGGCGCGTGATGTATCTTCGCAGTTCAGTCTGATTTAGTAAGTTGTTGATCTCACAAGAGTAGCATAATTGAACAGATTTCTGAAACTTCTCTCATTTCGATTTCAGTTCATTGTCTAGTTCCCAGGTGTCTTCGTTGTCTCAGCATGTGTTAAGAACGGATCTCAAAGCCTTACCTTCGCAGATCGTAACTCACGGTAATACATCCTGTCCAATTTGTTTAGCTATTCTGAATTTTACCACTCATATTATGCAGGATATTTGTTCATGACGACCACGTGTTGGCGGATTGTGAGAAACGTTACATGTCACAATTACTGTTTCTTGGGGTTAAAGTTCCAAATTAGTTTCAGAACTTTTTCTATGGTACAACTATTAACAGTTCATTCTTACTGATGAATTCTTGTTAACATGCTTCGTGCACTCAACCCAAGGGGACGACCGTTTGCCAACCCCGTGCATACTGATGGAGTTTTTCTTTGTTCTTATATTTGTCCCGAATCTCTATTGTATGTGTATATGTGCGTGAATGTCGCCATTGAAATATTCCTCTGACCCTGATCTTATTAATAATTAATGACTAATCTTGACATGGTCTCCAACATGCAGTTTTCATTTTATTACCCAGTCGAGAGCAATATTAAGAAAAGCAGCCATCACCCATTCGCTAGATGTTTAGTTTACTAGTTTGTTCAGTTGTGTCTATAACAAAACTGATATTTTTACCAAAGCAGGTGCTTACATATACTCTCGCTAATTTCCATTTTTATGTCCTACTGCTTTTCGTTGTGCAAGAGGTAAATATGGCGAAGTTTTTTATTTAATATTTATTCAACTATCTTAAATGTGCAGATCCAACAAGACAGTTCTTCTAAATATCAAAGGTTTTTCTTTTCTGTACAATGAAGAGCCAAAGAAACTGGTACACCTGCTTAATATCCCGTAGGGCCCCCGTGAGCACGCAGCACTGCCACAACTTGTCGTGACATGGACTCGACTAATGTCTGAAGTAGCGCTGGAGGGAATTGACACCATGAGTCCTGCAAGGCTTCCTATAAATCAGCAACAGTAAGAGGGCATGGAGATCTCTTCTGAACAGCACGTTGCTAGAAATCCCATATATGCACCAAAATGTTCATGCCTGGGGTGTATGGTGACAGCGGAAGTGTTTAAACTCATAAAAGTATTCCTGTAGCTACTCTGTAGCAATTCTGGACGTGTGGGGTGTCACATTGTGCTGCTGGAATTGCCCAAGTTTGTCGGGATTCACAATGGACATGGAGGGATGCAGGCGATCAGACAGGATGCTTAAGTACATGTCACCTGTCACAGTTGTATCTAGACTTACCAGCGCTTCCTTATCACTCCAACTGCATACGCCCTACACCATTACAGAGCTTAGAGCTGTTATATTCTTTTAGAAATTCTCTGTCATCATAGTACACTTTGTAAATCATTATTCACATTGCACCATAATATACGCAACAGTTTGAATATTGTTAGGAAATTTCATTTTGAAATTGAAATCTAGATTAGCTATTGCCTGCTTGCCGTTTGCTGTTGTGCTTTCGATAAATCTGCACCAGTGTTGTCACAAGACGCGAGGTAAGTGGAGATTTTGATTAGGAGCATGTTGATTTACTACAGTTGCACATTTAGTGTAAAGAGAGGTTGTATTTAAGCAGTTATAGTTCAGTTAAATTTAGGTTATGTTTCGTGATAGGTTAGCAAGCGAGTTTAACGTGGTTAACACATTGTAAGGACGTTGTTTTGGTAATACGTACATTATTTTTTTGTAATACGTACATTATTTTATATAGATTGGGAGGTAAATTAAGGATAAATTTCATACAGAAACAACAATATAGTGGGAATGTTACTCAATTATTGAGATTGCTAAGCAGCTGTGAAATATCTATCGGACCCTGCATCGAGATCAAAGGTCATTTCAGAATGCAATGAAGACCTTCGGGGACTAGGGGAAAGCAATAGAGTAAACCTGCTGTGGGTCCTTGGTCATTCAGGAATTAGTGCCAATGAACAAACTAACAGAATGGCCAGGACAGGGTTGATTGGACCTGTAGTTGAATAACCGAAGATGGTTCAAATGGCTCTGAGCACTATAGGACTTAACCTCTGAGGTCATCAGTTCCCTAGGGACTCAGAAATACTTAAACCTAACTAACCTAAGGGCAGCACACACATCCAAGCCCGAGGCAGGACACAGAGGAGAAAGCCGCTAAATGTGGACTACGTGGTGAGGAAGACGAAACTGCAACACATCTAACCTTCCACTGCGAAGCTCTGGCGGGCGAACGACACAGAATCTCCGAATCGGTAGACCCTACGGATATCGTGTTTAATAAGGACCCAACGCACAGTCTTCTACCACTTTTTAATGTTTCCGGTTGCCATTACGAGAATCACAGGGAGCGAAACAGCACAATGAATTCAATTTCCGTGGAGGCAACAGGGGTGTAATACCATTGATGTTTTTACCTCCCTTCATTAAACATATCAGATTGCAGGGTGTCTATCACCTCAATTCTGGGCGCAATCTGTAAACTACATAGAAGAGACTGAGCACCTGAGCGTGTCTATAGTGTCGACAAGGTATGCTATTTTTATTTCACTTCACATTTTACTAAGCTTTTGGTAATCGGAGCCCCACACGCAAATTCAGTACATCTATGTCCTTTATGTCAGTATATACATCCTTTCCTCCTCTCGCCTGATGAATGAACAGCATGAATGAGAGTGTACAAGATAAATTTCAGTATCTATATATGTGGGAGTAAAAGTAGTCGGTTAGAGTGGCAGAATAGCCAACCCTATAAGTACGGACCAGGTAGAAAACAGGCTTCTGTTCGCCTTGGACGAAGCTCTTGTACAGTCTGTCACCACAAAGTAGGGATCTCTCTTTGCTCTTCTGTGGGAACAGGACGCGTGGGTTGCAAAGTAGTTCGCTCAGCAGTGTTCCGGCAGACGCGACATGGGCGATTAACTGTGAGTCTGCGTATTCATAGTTCATTCTTGTCTTATTTTTGTAGATTTCAACTCCACTGAAAATTAATGTCTTGCTCTCATCTCTCATTGCTCTTTGAGTGGTATACGGAATTTTTCTTCCTAATTCTGGAAAATTATGAACAATTGAACACGCATTAGACACGCATGAAAGTTGTTTTTCTGCTCCACCCTTGTTCAAACATGTGGACTTGTGATATATCTTGTCAGTTCAGTTTGATATTACTTCATTGTTTGGTCTCTCGAGTACAGCATAATTGAACAAAGAATGAGATTTTTACCCTGCAGCGGAGTGTGCACTGATATGAAACTTCCTGGCAGATTAAAGCTGTGTGCCGTCTCTTTCTGCCAGGAGTGCTAGTTCTGCAAGTTTCGCAGGAGAGCTTCTGTAAAGCTTGGAAGGTAGGAGACGAGGTACTGGCAGAAGTGAAACTGTGAGGATGGGGCGTGAGTCGTGCTTGGGTAGCTCAGTTGGCACGGTCAGTTCGCCGGCGGTCGGCGTGGAGGTAAGACGTAGTGTGGTGTGCGCTGCGCCGTCTGTGCTTCCGCGTGGTAAGTCTTGGCGCTTGCTGCGGCTTAAAACTCTGTTTATACAAGACTTCGAGAAGTAATGAGTAGCATGCAGTGATGGCTCAACCAAGTCGAAAAGATACGTTGAAGCTGACCATTGATCCTCGATATGTCAGACCCAAGTCGTTTGAAATAGAAAATTGGTTAGAAGAAGATGTGAAGCTCTCCTTTAATGATGTAATTGGGATCCACCGGTCGATTGTAGCTTGTGTCGTGTTTGTTAAAATGCGTAGTTCCGAGTTGTGCGAGAAAGCAGTTGAGTCTTCCGGACGTGTCATGAAATAAAAGCACTCTGATGGAAACGTTGGTGATGTTACCGTTGCACATGCTGGTTTTGGCATTCGCACAGTTCAAATCTTCGAGTTGCCTTTTGAGATTACAACACATCAAATTAATGCTGTAATTTCCCCCTTCGGGAAGGTGCTCAGCAACTTTGCCGAGAAATGGTCAAGCGCGCATAAATTCCCAGTACTAAATGGCGTTCGGCAGCTTCGTGTAGAGTTACAAAATCACATCCCGTCGTACATCAATGTCTGCGGATACAGAGGGATTGTAATTTATGACGACCAACCGCGAACCTGTGCCGCCTGTATCAAGCCTGGGCACGTTCGCGCAGAATGTATACAGCGGCGCGTTGCACAGCTGCCGGCCGGCGAGGCCGCCAGGCCACCGGCGATGACAACACTGCCTGGAACCTACGCCGCCGTGGCACGCGAACGGCCGACTGCCTCCTCAGCCCCTGAATTGTGTGCAAATACAAATTCTCCAGACACTGAAATTCCAATGGACGTCAGTGCCGTCAGACGACCTACAAGTGTCCCGCCAATCTACGGAAACAGTTGAAGTTCCCCCGAAACAGGCACCTGCAACTGTAAAGGCAGCAGATCCACCTGAAAATGAAGACCGACACACCTTGCAGGAAAGCGACACTAACTTGGGTTCTGAAGAAAGTCCGTCGAGAGGCAATTCTCCAAAAAAAATAAGAAACGCCGGCTGGAGCGAAAAGGTGCAGAGGAGACAGCTCCCACACTCCGCCAAAAAGCGAAGGAAATAGGTAGTACCTTAAGCCAAAAGATGTATAGCAACACGAATGCGACACCAGTTTCTGAGGAGCGTTCCCCTTCTGCGCTGGAAAAACGAGACGTCCAAGGAAAGCCAACAAAGAAAGCATCCAACCACCCCCAAGAAACGAGTCACTCTCATGAACCTTCATTCGTCCCACCCACGACGACAACCTCAACCAGCTGGGCAGATGAAAGCGACCATAACAATGCCGACGAAGAAATGACAGAAGTTTCAGAAACAAAGAAAGACTGTAAGCTAGCCCCACAGGTGGCTCATTTCTTCAACGAAGACGTATCCGCGAACAACATTCTAAAGAACACGGACACACCACTGAAACATTTGCTACCGGTGAATATTATTAAAATGCGTTTTAAAGCTGACGCTTGCGAGACAAAACAGAAGAATGTTTTTTAAAGTTAGATCATGTAGAACGAAGAATGTCTGACATACAAGCATACAAAATCGCGACAGTAAATCTTAATAAGATTCATAGTTCCTTTAAACTACGGAACTTAAAAGATTTTATATATGCTTCTGACAGTGACATTATACTTTTACAAGAAGTGACAGACATTGATCTTAGTAACGTACCTGGCTTCAACGCCATTACAAACCCAGAGCATGGAGCGGAAATGGGCACGGCTCTGCTCACAAAGGAGGGCATAATAGTCCAAGATGTAGTAAAACTACCAAACAGTAAAGGCATAGCGGCCACAATAAACAACATACGACTCATTAACGTGTATGCACCTTCAGGATCCAGTAACAGGCACCGCAGAACGGAGTTCTTTAAAGAATAAATTGTCCCACTATTTGGAACTCGATATGAACACCTCATCCTGGGAGGAGATTTTTAACTGTGTTTTGCACGCCAAAGACCAAACTCCCAATTTCAACAAGTGTACTGAACTGGAACGTATAGTTAATGCCTTAAGACTAATAGACTCATGGGAACATATGCACGGTGCAGCCCCTGGCTTCACCCACGCCACAAGTCACTCGGCGAGCCGTCTCAACAGGATATATGTAACACCTCATTTTGCAGTCCAAAGTATGGCCTACCGTTTTTTCGGATCATGCTGCATACTTATGCACAATCAATCTGATAAAACAAGGACCTTCCGAGGTAGAGGCACATGGAAGCTCAACGTGTCACATCTGGAAGACCATGCTTGTCAGGAGGCATTTTACAAGGTATGGAGAGAGTGTGAAAGCACATTTAGCTGGTGCAACTGTGGCACTGACTGGTGGCTGAAACATGCCAAACCCAAAATACGGAGGTTTTTCATAAACTACTGAAAAGACAAAAACTTTTGGTACAAATCAACTATAGAATTTTACTTTCAATGTCTAAGGGATTTGTACAAGTCCGATGCAACAGTTGTGGACAACTACGAAAGAATTAACAAAATTAAAGCAAAGATTTTAGCACTACGGCGTAAACAACTGGAAGGCTACCAAATAAGGTCGCGTGCCCAGAATATAGCACAGCACGAGGTCACTTCCATTTATCATGTCATTCGTGAAAGCAAAAGGGCGACTCGCAAGATATTATCTGAAGTAACAACAGATGATGGGAGGAAACTGACGAAGCAAAGAGAGATTAAAGAGGCAATGATACAGCATTTTGAATCCTTAATGTCTAGTCAACAGGTTGACGAGCAGCTTCAAGATGAGTTAATCATCCACCTCCGGGGCAAAGTACTCCACGCGGAAGCACAAACTCTCATCTCGCAAGTGACTGAAGAAGACGTCGAAGAAGCTATATATAGAAGCACGAAAAATAAGGCTCCAGGGGCAGATGGAATTCCGGCAGAATTTTATCGCAGATTTAGTGGCCTCGTAAAAGGCAAGTTTACTCTCATCTGCAACGAACTGCTAAACCCTGAAAATGACGTCCCGAAAGAATTTCGTGAGGGATTCGTAATGTCAGTGCCAAAAATTACCAATATGAAATCTGTAAGCGCTCTGAGGCCAATTGCGCTTTTAAACAGCGATTACAAAATCTTTGGCCGAATGCTCGCTCGCAGGCTGAAAACCACAATGACCAGCGTCACTGGCCCTTATCAAACAAGTGTGGGCAAAGACAGAAGAATTCTCCAAACCCTCTGTGATTATAGGGACCTAATCTCAACGGCCGACGTCTGCAAAATAAAATGTGCACTCATCTCACTCGACTTTGATAAAGCCTTCGACAGGGTTAATCACAGTTTTCTCCTTCGCACCATGGGCGCAATGGGGTTCCCACCTAGATTCATTGCGGTAGTAACAAATACATGAACAAGCAACTCAGCCAGATTTGTCATCAATGGACACATTAGCCGCCCGATTGACGTCACCAGCTCCATTACGCAAGGGTGTTCGATGTCAATTGCACTCCTCGCCATCGCCATCGAGCCCCTGCTTGCCTCCCTTATGAAACTTCTACAAGGACTACAAATACATGGAGAAAAGATCGTGTGCAAGGAATACGCTGATGATGTTGGCTTCCGAGTCGTGAATGGCGCTGAAGTACAGAGCGCACTACGAACAGTAACAAAATATGAACAGCCATCTGGTGCAAAACTTAATAGAACAAAGTCGGGGATTTTCTACATCGGCCGTGGAATTGGGACGCAAACGCAGAATCTGTTACGCGAGCTTGTAACCATGAAATGTCTCGGCATAGATTTTAAAAGAAATATCAAGCACACTATTGTTGCGAATTATCGAAAATTACTTAACAGCATACGCGCCTCTTTACAAGCACATAGTATTAGTAAACTCGATGAACTTCAAAAAGTAAGAGTGGCAAATGTATACATCACATCCAAAGTAAATTATCTAGCACAAGTTCTGCCACCACCTGCGACTTTGTTGAAAAGCATCGCATCTGCACTAGGACACTTTGTGAGCCGCGGACGTATTTTCAAAGTCAAATATGACATTCTGATGCTCCCTACGAAATGTGGTGGGTTAAATCTCACCAATGTCAGCAAAAAAGCGCAAGCCTTATACCTTGCTACCACATACAAACAATGTAAAGAGCCAAGTGGTACCCTTGCTGCACATTTGTTAAACGAAATAGCTCCTGCTGACGTCTGTGCACCTATAAATGTCCAACACATACACAACGGACTATACCACTTGAAACACTTTTTCGTAGAATACATACAGGCAAGGATTCCTGAAAAAGACATCATGAAAGTAAAAGAACTTTACAATAACTTGATGAAATACAAACCCAGAAACGAATTAGAACAAAAGTATCCTTGTTATAACTGGGAAACAATATGGGAAAATATTCACTGCCGGAACCTGCCAACGTATGTCCAATCGACCTGGTACTTTGCTGTAAACAGAAAAATTACGACGAACTCTAAACTTCACACTATTCGATTGGCAGAGTCACTGCTGTGTACATTATGTAATATACCAGATACCGAAGAGCATAGATTGCTGTGTGACAGGGTAAAAGAAATATGGCTCTACATAAGACAAAAGATAGCGAGCGTCAGCAGAACTACGCCCAATGCCGTTACGACTGTTGAATTTTTAAACCCTGACGGTATACCTTATCCTAAAACAAAACGTAATGCAATTAACTGGTTGAAAGGCCAAACGATGCATTGCATCCTAATAAAAGAATCAAGCTATAGGGAGTTGGATATACCTTACAACTGAGCACCACAAGTTAATGTGTACTAAAAAATACAAAGAAAATTACGCAAATTTTTTAAATAAAACAATCCTGTCACCAATATAAATGCGTAATTTACGTTACACATCCAAGCATTTCGTATATTAGACGAACGATTTTTAGCTGAAGTTTGTACTTCACGTAGCAGGAGGAGGATTTCCAACAGAAAGTAATCAGAGAAGATCATCAGTATAGATCAGTTAAGCCTATGTGTATCTATTACTTTGTTTTGCGGGAAGCACAGTGATGAAACTGGTATACACCCTTTATTTAGTTTCTATCTTTCTTTCCTATTCTTTTCACAAGAAGACATATTTATGTTAATTATGTGTAAAATCAAGCAGATGAAGCCTATTTCACTTCGTTACCTTCTGAAGAAGGAAATTTTACTTCTCAGCAATAATGAGTTTGCTTCTTTCCGTTTTTCCACGCACGGAGAAAGAAATATACAGATGCAGTTATATTTCCATAACAATTATGTGACTGCCTTCTCAATGGAATTTACATCTATTTTTATTCAAGCCATGTTGCAAACAAAGGCAACAGAAGGGGCATACTTACTTTGTCGTTCAGAAGAAGCGTGTTTCCACATCATCAAGTTACATTAAAAAAAAAAAAGAAAGAAAGAAAGAAATGGCAGAGCAGGGCAATTACCCGCGAAAGGCAAAGGTCCCGAGTTCGAGTCTCGGGCCGGCACACAGTTTTAATCTGCCAGGAAGTTTCATAATTGAACAAATATTTCGAACTTCCATAATTTCGATTTCAGTTTCGAGTCTAGTTCCTACGTAACTTTGTAGTCTTAGCAAGTGTTACGTACGGATCTTAGAATTTTAAGTCGGCAAATCGCCTCTCACAGTAATGTATCCTGTCCAATATGTTTAGCTATCCTCAATTTTACCACTCATTTTATGCAGAATTTTTGTTAGTGGCGACCGCGAGTTCACACGTTGTGAGAAACGTTACATGTCACAGTTACTGATTTTCGGTGTAAAAGTTCTAAATTTGTTTCAGAACTTCTTCTGTGGTGCAAGTATTAACAGTTTATTCTTATCTATGAATTCTTCTTCACTTGCTACGTGCACTCAAGCTAAGTGGACGACCATTTGCCAACCACGTGCATACGGGTGAAGTTTTTGTTTATTCTTGTAATTCTGCCGAATCTCTATTACATGCGTATATGTGCCTGAATGTCGTCATTTAAGGTTCCTCTGACTTTTCCATAATTAATAATGAACGTTAATTTGTGGTGTGGTCTGCAAAACGCAGTTGTAAATGTAATATTGTAACTCACCCGAGAGCGTTATGAACAACACCAACAATCACCCATTTGTTAATCATTTAGTTCATTAGTTTGTTCCGTTGTGTCTTCAATAAGTGTGATATTTTTACTAGAGCACGTGCGTACGTATTCTCTCGCAAAACTTCCATTTTTACGTCCTACTGCTATCCCTTGGGCAATAGATAAATATGGCCAAGTTATTTATTTAATATTAATTCAACTATCATATATGTACAGATCCAGCGACCCTTTCATTAAAACGGACACCTTCAACAGCAGCACCGATCCCCAAATCCATCACGTACATATACCCTTCAAAATCATATCTGAGTTATGCAGGCTCGGATCGATCGCGATAACCATGCGGAATCTTTGATGGTCTTCCGTGCCAGGCGTTTTGACAAGCACTTGGTGAGGCAATTGCAGATTCATTGGGAAAACTGAAACAGCAGCTGAAGGCGCGGGTGCGGCCTACCGCCTTTTAGTCCTGATATATTGAACTTTATCAGTCCGAGAGTGGTATTTTGTTCAAAACAACGTTCTTGTATAGATCAGGTCTATATCTGCCGAGATAGAGTTTAGTATGTTTTAACTGAACACCCTCACTTTTTTTTTATTTGAGAAACTTGGTCTCTTTGCCTGTGACGATATGGTGTACCAAGGGGCTGATAGGGTTGAGCATCTCCGTGTTCTCTCATGGACCCACAAAGCGAGAGACCAACGTAGAAAATATGGCTACGTTACCTAACCATGCCCGCAAAACTTGGAAATGAAAACATGAACACCAACCCTCACCCTGCATGTATGGCGACCCTTGTTATAGCGCTGTGCCTACCTCCAGTGTGCGAGCCCAGTATTTTTTCTGGCTCTCTTCGCCGGCTGGTGTGGCCGTGCGGTTCTAGGCGCATCAGTCTCGAACCGCGTGACTGCTACGGTCGCAGGTTCGAATCCTGCCTCTGGCATGGATGTGTGTGATATCCTTAGGTTAGTTAGGTTTAAGTAGTTCTAAGTTCTAGGGGACTGATGACCACAGATGTTAACTCCCATAGAGCTCAAAGCCATTTGAACCATTTTTGGGCTCACTTCAATTGTTGCTGTATGACCTCAGGTGTGACTTTGTTCGGCGTAACATCGTTCACAGACAGTAAAGTGGACAGTGGTGAATTCAGAGGGTAATTCCAAGTCAAGGAGATGGGTGTTGCCTTTCGAGTCTCGCGAACACCCGAATTAAAGGCTGAGTTGAACCTCGGACTAGAAAAATTCCATTAGTGCAGAGATTCTGCGTCAAACGTGATCAGTGCAAATTTCAAATTACTGTTCATTGTTTCGGCAATCGAATGCCGAGGGCAGTATGGTAGTTTGGTGAACAGAAACACTTAAATTGACTGGACAAAAAGGCTCAGTACTTTCACCAACAACTGTCTGAAGGTGGGCCAAAAGTGGAGAACAGTATAGACAATTGGCGAATGGTGAAGGCCGTAGGCAGTCGACTGCACGGAACCAACTACATACACTCGGTAATGGCATCCCCGTAGTCTAGCTGTAGCGCCCTTGTGTAGTAATCAAAACGTCCTCGGTTTATTATTTTTGATTAATAATGAATATTGGCACCCGAAGACTTCCGGGGTAAGAAGTTCCCCTCATTCTGCCAACGGCCTTGTTGAAGAGGGCGGAGGAGCGGACAGAGGTTCATCCCCCCACTCGTACTTGGGTTGGGAAACTGCCCCTAAAGGCGGAAGAATCAGCAATGGTCAATGGCATGCGGATGCGAAAGGCCATGGAAACCACTGCATCAAAACAGATAGCGAATATCCAGAGGACATGAAGCCTGTAACCTAAAAGCGTTTCTTAATGATTTCTTCATTGGCAATAGATTCCGGAAGAGTCCCCCTCTCGGATCCCCTGGAGGAGACTGTCAACGGTAGGTGACCATGAGAAAAACATTGAATACTCAACTAAAGGATACAGGGGGAAAAGATTGAATAGTCAACTATAGGGTAACGTTCTACGAGTCGGGGCGTGGAATGTCACAAACTTCTTCGTAGTAGGGAAGGAAGAAGGTCTAAAAAGAGAGATGTAAATGCTCCATCTAAATATAGTAAGGGTCAGTGGACTTATATGGAAATAAGTCAGGGATTTCTGGTGAGATGAGTATAGGGCGATAACAATAATAGCAGAAAATGGTATAACGGGCTTAGGATTCGTTATAAATAGGAAGGTAAGGCAGAGTGTCTGTTACTGTGATAGGGTAGTTCTTATCAGAATCGACTGCAAACCAACACGGATAACGATAGTTCGGACATACATGCCAACGTCGCAAACTGAAGACGAAGAGATAGAGAAAGTGTATGAGGATATTGTAAGGGTAATACAATACATAAATGGAGATGAAAATGTAATAGTCATGAGGCACTGGAATGGAGTTGTTAGGGAAGGAGTAGAAGTATACGGGATAGTCAAAACGACCTTCACTGGCAGTAAAAGCAAAGATGGTAACATTACCAGTGCACCGGGAATTCCACTGTTAAATGCAGAGGACAGACCAGTTAGGTGGAAAGAGTACACTGAAGTCATCTATTAGGGGGAAGATGTGATAAAAGAAGAAACGGGAGTCGATTTAGAAGAGATAGGGGATCCAGTACTAGAATCAGAATTTATAAGAGCTTTGGAAGACGTAGGATCAAATAAGGCAGAAGGGATGGACCACATTCCATTAGAATTTCTAATATCATTGGGGGACGTGGTACCAAAACAAACTATTCACGTTGTGTGTAGTAGTCTGGCGAAATAGCATCCGACTTTCGGAAAAATATCATCCACACAATTTCGAAGACTGCAAGAGCTGACAAGTGCGAGAATTATCGCACAATCAGCTTAACAGCTCATGCATCCATGTTGGTGACAAGAATAGAATACAGAAGAACGAATAAGAAAATTGGGGATGTACTAGATGACGATCAGTTTGGCTTTAGAAAAGTTAAAAACACCAGAGAGGCATTCTGAGACTGCGGTTGATAATGGAAGCAAGACTAAAGAAAAACCAACACATGTTCATATGATTTGTCGAGCTGGTATAAGACTTCGACAATGTAAAATAATGCTGGTTGTTCGAAAGCCTGAGGACAATAGGGGTAAGCTATAGAGAAAGACGGGTAACATATGAACAAAAGCATTTGAGATGGGGTTCTACAGACGAATGTTGAAAATTAGTTGTACTGGTAAGGTAAGGAATGAAGAGGTTCTGCGCAGAATCGGTGAGGAAAGAAATATGTGGAAAACATTGACAAGCGTAAGGTACAATATGATAGGAAATCTGTTATTATGTCAAAGATTTGCTTCCATAGTAACAGAGGGAGCTGTAGAGGGCAAAAACTGTAGAGGAAGACAGACATTCGAATATATACAGCAAATAACTAAAGACGTAGGTATGTTAACTTAAGGTTCACCTGATGTGGAACGTTAACGTATTCGCAATTTCCTCAAAACGTTCCAACAGTCACAAAACTTCTCCCACTTGTGGTAATTCATCTACCGCCTTTCAACCCTGACGTAATAAAGTCTATATCGGCGGCTGGGCATCTGGTCAGTACGAAGACGTCGTTTTGGGCCAATTTTGGGGTGATAGTAAACTCCATAAATTTGCCTCAACCAACCTTGATGATACCTTGCGTGCCCTTCGCTATTAATTCATGAAGTATTTCGGTGAGCTTGTTAAAGTAAACTACGTTCTTGTCGCCTTAGCGTCGTGGTACTCCAGCCAGGTTCCCCTCAACTGTATCTCTGTACTGATGCACATTTCATTGGTGAAGACTTTTTTAAATAGATGCTGCTCTTTTCATTTAAATTATTACCAACTAATGATTAAACAATTCTGGAGATTGAAATTTTGTCGTGTCTGCTATTTAAAAGCAGTGCAGTTTACCTTAAGGGGAGCTACCTTTTTCATTGCAATAATTTCGGACTTGCTTTAGTACACCTTTTTTGGGCATTTAAAGTTTGTCTGGTCTGCCAATAAAAATATGGAGATTCACTTTATTAAAAGCTATTATTTTCATGGCGGTCATTAAGGGTACTCATATGGAAAAATAATTTTGGAGTATTGAAGCCCTTCCTTCTCGCCTTTTACTGTAATTCTGGTGTTACCGTAATTATGGTCTTACAGAGGACTGTACAGCCCATTATCATTCTGAGTTGCGCCTACAGATAGTGTGCTTACCATCATGAGTAATCTTGGGCAGATGTTTTTACCAAGTTATGTTGGGTTGCATTGTCACCACATAAGCGATGTCTGAATTGTATTCATGCAGCGTCGTCTTATTCTAAACTTACGTCGCCAACGGGCGTAACGCATTTGTTTTATGTTTACTACTAGTTTGCGGTGAATTTTAATAGCATTATTTAAATTTTATATCCAAAGTCAGTCTAACGAATTTCGAAGCCCTAAAAAAAGGGGAATTTTCGGTCATTGCCAAAGTTTTATAAACAAAAGACGGTTTTAGGTAATATGGGAAATTTTTCTTGTAAAAAACTTGGCAAAATTTTTGTTTTTTTTTAGAAAAAATAGGGGCAAATGAATTTGTGTTAAAGCTCTATTGAATAAAATAGCGTTGGTGTTGTCAACGGCAAATGCTCTTCGTTGTTGCCTGGCCCAGTCGTAAGATGCAACAGCGTATGAGGGTGCTTGAAGGGTCTGCAAGACATATTATCCATGCTGTGCAAACAGTAAAGTTGTGCGGTTGAGAATAATGATAAGGCCGGTGGCCTCGGGATACTTATAATATATTAATATTTTTTGTCTGTACATACTTCGCTTATACTTTTTGTGTATTTATTAATTCAGGTAATTAGACTAATTAAATTTCGCCACTTGGTGCAGTGCTGTTACGTATGTGGCTGTAGGAACACTTCTGCGTACGTCAACTATTCTAGTGTTCAGTATATGATATGTGTGAATATTATCCTTCCTAAATGTTCAGTAGACCGCTACTGAGTGCACCGCTTGCGGCATTCCTAGTTACTACGTGTAATGGATTCATTTTTGCCTTTACCATAAATGAATGTGAATGGACAGAATTAAGTGTGTGTGTCACTAGTCTTGAGTAACACTGGAAGCTCCGCTCGACACTTCCAAATCAGAAACTACATTTACTAATGATTGATTAAAAAATGTGACTCTTTAACCCCTAGGTACCATGTAATATCAGAAACTATCATTAGTTGCTTGTAGGAAATATTAATTTTATTGACGTGTAGAACAAATCACTGAGTTGAGAGGAGAGCAATGGAGTTTTAAGCGAATCGTGGACCGCTTTAGTTCCTCGCACGTTTCAATCGATGCTCAGTTTGATCGTCCTCTGTTTCCACTTCTCTTCTGTCGTAGGTGTTCGAGCGAATGACACACTTTCACTCACAGCTGTGTTATAATGTTATATGGCTATTTAAATTTCCTTAGGTCAGGAAGAAAGGCATTTATGCAAAAATACAACTACACTTAGCATCAATGCAGACAGGTAAAATGGACTAGATGTATAATTCGTTTGACAGTTGGTCGTGAACCAAATGAACTGACTCTTATTTGTCATTTGCATGATGAAGAAGAAAGTCCTGTGTACTGATAGTTACGGCAGTCTCTGTATAATACGGCTGTGGCAGATGGATACCCAAAAAGATAACGTTCTCAAATATTTGTCTAATTGCAGTCACACATGTAAAAAGAGAGAAATAATCGTACATCTTTGATAGAAATCATTAATTTTATTTTATTGTTTGTTTAAATGGAGTTCAGTGACATTTAAGCTTAATTAACATTCTTTTACAAGGGTACTTTTAAAGTCAGAGGTCGAAGATATTTTATTAATTCATTTAATAATTCCTTCACTTTAAATATCTGTGAGTAGGTGTCCCCATTCACTTTTCAGACAAACAAAATATTTAGTCCTCATTATGTCCGCCCGAACCACCAGCACTGTCTCTGATGACGAGGCATCAGTGGGATGTCCTTCTGAGCCACTGTACTTTGTTTCACATGAATATGTTCATTGGCTAGTGAGCCGGTATACTCGTCCACTTTGCACACAGGCAAGAGTCCCAGCCCAGACATTCTCCATCCAACACCACTATCACCTTCTCCAATAATGAGGCATTGATGATATGCCCTCCTCATACACTGTTCTAAGTTCATCATCAATATGTTCACTGGCTAGTAGAAAAGCTGATGGCACCACCAAATTTGCAATCACCCAAGAGTCTTAGCCGTGACATTCTCTGGCCAGTATGTCTAACACGTCCCCAACATTGAGGCATTGTTGGAATATCCACTGTAATCAGTTCCTCACGAACATGTCTGTTGGTTAGTGAGTCATTATCCCTGCCCAGTTCGTACACGCACAACAGATTTGCACTGATGTTTTTCACCCACCACCTCCAACACCCTCTCTGACGACGAGGAACTGGTGAGACGTCCTCGTCATGAATACGTTTAGTGGGTAGCGAGGCGGTGTGCCCGACCACCGTGAGGGCTCACGATGGTCTTCGCCCCGACTCTCTCCGCCCAGCACCTCCGACACCCTCTCCGGCGGCGAGGGATCGGCGGGATGTCCTCGCCACACTCCACCACAGGCGGCTCGTGGATCTCGGCAGTCGTCACAATCATCCAGCCATCGTTCACCTGCACACAAAAGCAATTCTTCCCTTTAAAATAAATAAGACTTTCTTTGTGCCACAACAATAGCAATAATTCTACAAGATGACTCGTATGGACAAAGCGTGTATTAAGAGAGAACGACTTTCTATTTTTGTGTATGATCGAAAGAAAGGGAAGAGTTTTCATACATAATCATTAACGGTGACAAGGATCATATTTGTTATCTTCCAGGATGAACCAAACTTGAGCCACTTTATATTGGTCTCAGAAAAGGGTATGTTGTATGTAATCAACTCATCACTTAGTAGGGAGTTATCAATGAGGTTGTGTCTTTAGTGCCGCCTTACCTTCCCGATGACTTTGCCGCAGGCTACATCAATGGCAGCAGGCGGTGGCCGGGACTTCTCCGCCTGCGCTGCCAGCAGAACCAACTCGTCCACGTCTGAGCGCAGCCGCCAACGCGCGGCGCTCATCCTCTGTGGGAGATTTGTTTGTTACAAGCACGTTTACACGAAGCCACAAAAGAAAAGTTGTTATTCTGTGATGGTCTATTTGTAACTTCGAGTAACTAAGATAGATTAACTAAATCCAGAAAGCATTACAGTAATCAGTGATGTAAAGTAATTATCTTAGTAAAAATGGATGCACCTAAGAGTAATTTCTGTTTTTCCAATAAATCTCGGTATTCCTCACCTCTGGCTTTCCAATCAAATCGACGTCTATCAGGTCTCCGTAGAAGTCTTCCTCTGCCTCCCTCCCAGACCGGAAGCAGAACACACCCAAAAGCCTTCGGAACATCTGCGAAGAAGAAAAATAGATATCACGTCACGTACTGACCAGACAGAATTACAGCGTGTCCATTATGGACTCCTGGACAGTTAGAAAGATTGCAATGGGAACAGGGCCAGTGTCCTACAAAGATTTCTTACTAATGAGAATGCGCATATGGAGACAACACCACCAGAAACGTCGATATCTCTCATACTGTGGGATTTTAACGAAATTCAAATATCTGCTCACGAATAATTTGCAAATTCTGATCAAAGTAACGGTATAGATAATAGAATAATACATGTAAACCCAACATATTCTAAGAACCAAATCTATGATTCAAGCCCAGTCTCGTTGTGGGGACGTACAGTGCCAATTAAAGCAGGGACACAGTTTTCGAAAATGTGTTGTGATACGTGATGTAAAGAGTGAGGACCTTCAGTGTACATTTCGGAACAATGTACGAACAGTAATATGATATCATGCGACAGAACTTAGTATTATAAGTTACGCGCGTGGTACGTTTTTCTTTTTCTTTTCCGTTTCTTTCTCTGTTCTTCAAGTCAACTGACACCACAAGGACAAACAATGGTTCACACTAGTTACTGTTGCCCGACTTATTTGCTCTCTGTGCAAATTTCCACACATTCTGTGCCTTACCATTTTAAAGCCACTTCTACATGTAAAAAGGTACCATTAATTTGCCCATAAATGGCACCAAAGGAGTGCGAGATACTTGTGGCAAATGGCCAAACGTCCAGCATGTAGCGGATACCTTGTACTTTGGACAAGAAGGAAGAGTTGAGTGATTTAGCATTGAGTTATTTGCGCTTTATGTGGCTGTAAATGAATTAAAATTACCGTTCAGCTACGTCCAATGATTTTTTTAAGTTGTTCTAAAGCCATTTGCTGAGGAGAAAGATGAAATGGGGCACGTGAAAAGAAAATGTCAACTTGCTGCCACGTCGTTGTCCTGCTCGGCCGCTGTCGATGTTGTATACTCAGTTTCCCTTTGTGATGTCAATACTTGAAAATATAGACCTGAGTTCCAATAAACTCTAAAAATTCTCATAACCAGATGGTAATCGTTTAAGACTGTAAGCGACGGATGCTCACTAGTAACTGAGTTGCTCAACTTTGTTCCTTACTGAGGCTACTAAAACCACCTTCTTTTGGAGGTGGAGTAGCAGAGAGAGCAACAATATTAACATCTCATGCAGTCATTGTTTCTCTTGGGACAGAATGAAAAGTGTTGACGTTTAGAAGCAAGTGTCTTTCGATTACTCCATTCACACTGAGAGGCCTGGTTTCATTAGTTTCACGTGCAGTGCCTCAGACAGAATGCGTTGCTCACTTGGCAGTGAGTTGAGACTCATCACCTTCTCCTACTCGCAGATGCAACCAAATATGCGGTGCTGATGTACACATAACTCGCAATGGCGCTTAAATGTCGAGCACGACAAGAAAAGAAGAAAGTGAGAAGAGAGAGAGATAGAGTAAATGATCCACCTTCATTTCCTACAAACATAGAAGTAGCTACCTCTATTTGGAAAGGACACTCCCATAGTAGAGTAGAAAGTCCACAGTCTTCTGACTAATAAAATACAGCACGTTATACTATTTTTTGAACATTGCACAGAAAATAAATTAGCACCCAATATCCGAAGGAAGTGTAGTGGGACGTCTAATAATCTCTTTCTCCACACATGGTTTATCACGAGATATCTACGGGAATGCAATAAATTGGTTGACACCGAAAGTGAACCTGAAATATACCACACGTTGTGATCTTACCAATTTTTTAAATCGACCCATAACTTTGACACATTCACAAGAGAAAGAAGTAAAAGATAATTATTTAAATAAAACTGAATTTTGAATATACCACATCATTACATAGGACTAGAAAGTGTAAAATAATTTCTCACAATCCTATACATATTTTTATCCTTATTAAGATAATGGTGCAAATTTGTGATTGTGAACTTTTAGTATCCATGGTAGTTCTTGTAAGATTAAAAACGAAAAACGTGAATCACATGCAATATAGCTTCACGTTAGTCAGCAGGTGAATTATCCATGCATCAGTTATGTATTGCGTGTGCCCCACGTTTTTCGTCTTAAATGTTCCAAGTATTTTCATACACATTAAAACTTCACGATCACAACTTTCCAAGACACTCTACATGATGTTCGTAATCCGTATGGAGCTATGAGAAATCATTTTATACCTTTCAGTCAGATTTAAAACAGTGTTACACTAAAAAGTGATTTTTCCTCTCAGTAGTTGTTTTCTGTTACTTACTCTTCGGTGAGTGAAATTTTATCAGTTGATTTCATACGTTTTGATGAGTTTACAACGCAGTCTGTGATATTTTTCAGGATTAATTTAGTTTATGTTCACCTGACTTGAAAAATCTGTTGATTTCTCCTATGTTTATCTTAGGATGTTACCGTGTGGGAAACAACATCTGACTTCACACGGAGTCTTACCACCTACCGTTCATTCCGCGGTCCATTCGCGACTGGATCAGAGAAAGGGGGAGATGGCAGTGGTGCATAAAATACACTCCGCCGCATACCAGGCAAGACAGTGAGTTAATATTGCATTGGCAGACATGTCTGAGCTACGCTGGAAGTTTCAAGACTCTAGGTCACCTTTAAGTTGATTTGGAATCAATTTCGAAATCTGCACCGAAGAGACTGACAGACAAGGAATCGAACTAACAGGAACGTGCTTGAAAGTAGCGCATTTATGGTGATGTGATGTTAAAGATAAACCCTAAGAAACCATGAACCGAGCACAACTCAACATTCACATAATCAGTAAGTTGATAAATACGTCTCAAGTCAAGTGTAGAAGTCTAAAACTAAACTCCATCCGAACAGGCCAGGAAGTCCCAAAGTTACCGACCCACCGCCGTGTCATCCTCAGCTGACAGGCGTCGCTGGAGGCGGATATGGAGGGTCATGTGGTCAGCACACCGCTTTCTCGGGCGTATGTCAGTTTACGAGACCGAAGCCGCTTATTCTCAATCAAGTGTCTTATCAGTTTGCCTCACAAGGACTGACTGCACCACGCTTGCCAACAGCGCTCGGCAGACCGGGTGGTCACCCATCCAAGTGCTAAACCAGCCCGGCAGCACTTAACGTCGGGGATCAGTCGGGAACCGGTGTTATTTGGTCCCTGGGAAGAAAATGTATCACCAAGGATGACGTTTCCTTTCTCTTACGCTCTGAATGAACTTGTAATTCATTCTTAATCTCTACATTTCTGAGGCGATATATTCTGCTGCACACTATAACACTACGGACAATTCTTATTTATCCTGCTCAAATTCTTTTGTGTGGAAAATCAAGTAAGATTCATGGAACATAGTGAGTACTACCATGACTTGCTCAACTTCATCTTTCTCTCTTTCGTCGTTTGTTTTTGTTGCGCGTTTCTAGTTGTTCCACAGTTTGCGCTATAATTTAGGATGCTGGTATTAATTTTATTCACTAAACCTCGTCATTTGATCATACGCGTATAGAAGAGTATTAAAACATTTTCTCTGTTGACCCTTATGCCGTAGCTGATTCTGCGTTTCCAAGCACTGAGTCGGTCATCCACGTAGAAACTGAAAAGAGGTGGAGACAAGTTACATACTTGTCTAATTCTCTGTTTTCTTGTTACTTATTTTAACAAGTTCTTTATTCTGGATCATAATTTTCGTCCCTTTGTAACAGCTTCAAAAGAGTTGAAGCCATTTTTTGCATTACTGACTCATCACACGTCTATTGCCTTTCTCAACAGCATTTTCATAATCTATAAACATCATAGCGTCTCTAACTTAAATTCTTTCCTCTTCTTCAACCAGTGCCTTACCCTAAAATATACTCTCATTACAGGATAGTTCTCTTCTAAAGCAAAAAATGCACATGCATCAATACTCGCTGTTAAATACAATAGTAAATAGCTAACGGTAAACGCGTTTTTGTGCACTATTTCTGCGGGAACAAAATGTGATGTGCGCGAGCAGACAATTAACATTATTTTACTTGCATGTGATTTGGTAGCAGTTGGAATTTTTTTATCCCCTCCTGTTCTTACGTGGCATTGAGAAGGTTGTAGTGTTTTTTGTTTCCGTTGCTCGTTACCGCTTGGCTACCGACATCCGACAGATGTTTGGTCATCTTCGCTTAGCTTCATTGACCACTCAGTTATGAACTTCACAACGAAACCTATGAGCTCGGAACACTGGAACTGCATTTGTACACAAAAGAAGCTACATAATCTAGATACACAGACATACCCTTTAAAGGCGATCATATCCTCGTCCTCTTTATCGGAATTTGAGCGACATGCTACACTTGCAAGGAGTATTAAACGTAAAATGAAGCAAAAAGTCTTAACCTGTGTACTGCTGACATATTCATACCCAGATATATGCCTTTTTGGGGCAACGCCCTTATTACTTGAATAAATCCTTAACTGCATTAGCGTTAGTGGGAAAGAGTGTAAGACCGAGGATGAAGTTTTCATCCTGCAACGAAATGTGTTTGAGAGAGAGAGAGATAAAGATAGACAGCCAGCAAGCGACCTAATAAATCCATCGTCAAAAGTGGCGGTGTTTAGTGTAATGAGTCGTGACATAGTAGGGTAGAGATAGAATGGGGAATCGGCTGGCCGCGCTTCAGTTTGCAGACTAACGAAGAGGGAACAGTTTGACCACATGCCTGGGGCCTCCGTTCCCTCACGTGTGTACCATCCGCCCACACTACTCCACCCTGTTACAGTACCAGAACGTATTTTATCCCTTTACATCGTTATATTGCACTTAGACGTGGGACATCCATTTAATATGTTCCTTTATCCACTTCGTTTAACAGTAAACGTTAATTTCAGAACGCAAAATATTATTTTCAATAATCTACGATCTATTCAACCGCTGCAACGCTAGGAATATTTGGTCTCCAGAGAATTGAACAGGACAATTTTCTGAGGAAATTTAATGCAGCTGGACTGAACACTGGATTGCACTTTTTCTCAAAGCAGTCCTTCTGTCTGGACCATTAGCATAATATTCATGTCAGTCTCTCATACTACTACTCAAATTTAACAACTATAAGATTTTTTCTTCTTGATACGACCTATCTGATCTTCGTTGGCTGGGCTATGAACAATATACACAATCTTGATAATAAACAGAAGATGTATGATATTACATCATTCACTATGCTAATACGACGCGGAATAAAGTCAGCACAAAACCAGTAAATCGTCTCGAAAATGAAAATAAAAAGCTTCCTGAATTTCAAGAATGTAAAGAACTCAGCAGGCTACATCAGTTTCCGAAATCATGCCCACGATTTAGTGGCTTTGTAAGTTCTTTTGTCGGAAGACTCTTCTCGACAAGCCCTTCAGATATTCAAATAATGAACTTCTCTCACCAAGAAGAAGCTCTAGAGCACAAAGAACAGCACAACGAAAATCACCTAAGCACAGACAATATGTTTACGCAATACTATTCGCTAACGCAATGTTGCTACGCAACTGTCCACCAAATGTTGTGCGACATTTCATTGTTGACAAATTTGTCTGGGACCTAAGTGAAATAGCGACGATTACTTCCGACTGTAGCCAGACAGTTTACAAACCATACATGTAATATGTGACTGATCTGCCAAGCCCACAAATTCCCAGATCAACTGCAATTCAGAAGTGCATGTACTATAAACTATGAAATTTGTCACTTTCCCTGCTGACCATGTTAGTATCGGCTTTAAACTTCTACCCTAGAATTCTTTGTTGCCTATTAAGCGAGATAAAGGAATACCATATATTGAAAATATTAAATTTAAATTAACAACAGCCTCAGTTACAGTGTTACCTAGATTTACCTATGTTTCAGTTGGGATAACCCAACCTTCTTCAGAATAAATGGAACTGCGATTTGTCCATAATGGACAACGTCAAAAACTAAATACTGTAAATAGAAATACATCGTAATATTGCAATAACTTATCTGGGAAACAGCTTCGGCCCCAATTCGCGATCGCAGTGCGGCAGTAACGGATAAGTTGTTGCAATGTGACGATGTATTACTATATTATAGTTTTTAGTTTTTGACGTTGTCCATTATGGACAAATGGTTGTTCCTTTTATTCTGAAGAAGGCTGGGTTATCCCAATTGAAACATAAGTAAATCTAGGTAAACATTGCAACTGCGACTGTTGTTAATTCAAAATTAATATTTATATAGTTGCTGACAGGGCCACGAAATGTTGAAAATATTGAAAATACCCCAAAATGAAGCTAATATGCTGGTAGAAGCCGCTAACTTTCCGATCACCTACGCATTTGTGCCTGGAGAACTGTGTAATAATATTGCTACAAAAAGAAGCAGTTGACCTGCACACATTATTTACATATTTCTTCGATGATTGCAACGTGTCTCTTTGGCCACAGGAGTACCTGAATTCATTTTTTCATGTACTGTGAAATGATGTGGCAACTACTTATGAATGTGAACATATCCGAAAATTCACTTCTTTACAAGTCTGAATAACATTGGGAAAGCAGTTGGGCGAAATATGTTTGCATCAGACACCTAACACGAAATTTTGACATTTATAAGCCGACGCCCTGAGTGTGTCTGTGGTTCGTTGCGATGAGCAAATGACCCTTACTTAAAGCCTGAATAAAATTAAGATGGAGTCCGAATAGGGCGAGCATTGAAAGAGACTAAGAAATAAGATGCGATTATTTCAAGAAGCAACTATAATTCTCAATGACGACACATCTAATACAATGACAGACGTGCAGAGGGTGCAGCTGCGTTTCGAAACAAAATCGAAATGCGTGTGCGGCAGACAATATTGCGTCGCCTAAGAGCATTAAGATCATTGCTAAAGAAGATGTACACACACGTTTGTATATTTAGAACGTGAAATATTTTGTGATCATACGAAATTTTGCACACAATTCGTAGGTCAGTTGCGTATACCAAATATTCGGAAACCAGGGACAGAGTGGGACACATCGAGGTCACCGGAGAGCTTCCTAAAACACATTCTAAGAATATTATCCATACAATATTTTCCGTACTTTCTGCAGACATAAATATTTCACGAAAACCCTAATTACTTGAAAATTGTCAAAACATCTACAACAGGAACACGTTTTTGTGCATGGATTCTACTCGAACAAAATGTGATGTGCGCAAACAGACACAGAACATTATTTTCCCTAGGAACCGCGCGACTGCTACGGTCGTAGATTCGAATCCTGCCTCGGGCATGGGTGTGTGTGATGTCCTTAGGTTAGTTAGGTTTAAGTAGTTCTAAGTTCTAGGGGACTGATGACCTCAGATGTTAAGTCCCATAGTGCTCAGAGCCATTTTTTTTATAAAGAGTTCAGCAGGGTGCAACAGTTACCGAAATCATGCCCACGATTTTGTAAAACTGCTCTCATAGGCTGAAGCTCAAGTCGGATCACTGGAAAGGTTTCCTTTTCCCTTTTTCATTAAAATGTAGCGTGGCCGTTAAACATCCAAATCAAATCAAATACAAGCGATTTCATGCGTGTGCTAAGCGCGCAGCAGCAGTAGTTGACAGTGACATTAACGGCAAAGGATGTTAGTGTGGATGAGAGATGACGGAGAGAAGTTGTCGATGTTCACTTACGGTTCCGTACTGCGTCACACCCAACGCTGGCTTTCGAAATTCTTCTGTTGGAAGACTGTTCTCGAAAAGCTGTTCAGATATTCAGTTAATGAGCTTTTCTCACCAAGAAGACACTCTAGAGCACAAAGAATAGCACTACGAAAATCACGCAAGCACAGACAATGTGTTTACGCAACACGATTCGCAATCGCAATGTTGCTACGCAACTGCCCTCCTGATGACGTGGGATATTTCATTGTTGACAAATTTTCCTGGTACCCAAGCTAAAGTGCGACAACCTCCTCTGACAGTAAAATAGTACCGTACTAACTATACAAAATTAGTTACTGCAACGTTCATTCGCAGTATTATATTTTCCTCTTAAGTAAAATTTAATAATCATCTCTCTTTGAAAAGCCTCTAAGTGAAGATGATGAGGTGATATAAGCTATTATAAACGAGAACAGCTGCAAAAATATGTGCGATGAATTGGGGTGGTAAGTTTTTCTTAATGGCACGTAGTCCACTATTGCTATAGTTTTATATTTCGCTGACGCCAACACGTCGTTTTGGCTTACCTTACTGTTACGGTAGATCATTTTGTTATGAGCTGTGTAGTGGTGGTGAGGGCTACTTCTGGATGTGCACAGATTTGAAACATCTGCTTCTTTTGAAGCTTGGATAACACTTAATTTCTAGTTCGACGAAATATGTTTCCACCAGACACTTACCACAACATTTTTAGATTTGTTGGCCGACGCACTTAGTGTAGCTGTGGTTCGTTGCGGTGTGTATATGCATCTTATTGATCTTGAAAAAAGTTTGTATAGTATCCGAATCATTCGGGCGTCAAAAGAGACTAAGAAAACGATGTAATGGTTTCAAGTGCCACTGTAGTTCCCCATGATGACAGTTTCAGGACGATGGAGAAGATTCTAAGAACAAATTCAAGTAGCGTGTAAAGTTCCGGTTCAAAACGGTTTCAAAAGTCGTATACAGTAGTAAATACTGAGTCCCGAATGAGAATTACCCTCTATAGTAGAGACCATGTACACACACATGATTGAGGGTTAGGAAAGCGAAACATTATGTAGTGGTATGAAGTGAGAGCATATGGCGCTGTGGTCACCACCGTCTGGCGGTTGCGTACGTTAACCACTCCTGCCATGTTGGTGGTATTAGGAAGGAGTAGGCTCTGCTTCAGCGCTGAATACTACACGCTCATCTCCATACAGTACAAACATGACTTTTATTTATTTGTTTTTACTCATGTATCTGGTATTTTCCTGTAGTCTTTTACCTAAATACAACAGTAAACAAGATATTGTACGTGAATTGACATGAACATAGCACATAATGTTTTAACGTAATTTCAGATGTGTTAGTGTAACTAATCATTGTAGTGTTTAAGCTGGAAAAATCTACATTGCATATTTGCATAAAATATTAATGGAAAGTCTGTATGGAATATGTAAGTTTGTAAATAATAAGTTTGACAACCAAATCTGTTTTCTAACCTTTTGCTTAGAACATGGTTCAAGTGGCTTTAAGCATTATGGGACTTAACTGAGGTCATCAATCGCCTAGAACTTAGAACTACTTAAACCTAACTAATCTAAGGACATCACACATATCCATGCCTGAGGCAGAATTCGAAACTACGACCGTAGCAGCAGCGCGGTTCCCGACTAAAGAGCCTAGAACCGCTCGTCCACGGTTGCCGGCTACCTTTTGGCCATTTGCCACATATCCGTATACTAGTTTGGAATCCAGAGGCACATGCTACGGGCCTATTGTGCTACGCTGCTTTGAGACATCAAATATTTTGTAATTTGTGATTCTTGACTACATTACCATACAACACTACGCTTCGCAGCACTATACTACGTTAATGCCACACTACATTAGACTACTCTAACCGGTGACAGAACCAAGCTTGATTTTTCATTAGTCTGGATAGTTGACCCCTGGCAGACTGAGGCACAGCTCAGGTTTCACAGGGACCCTGCTACTGCCACCCAAGTTGTGTAGATTGCGAGGCGACTGTCAGGGACTAATCCCCGAGGCTCATTTCCCCTCACCTTGCGAAAGGTTGCTGTAGGTGTATGTTCTGCTATGGTGCAACTAGTCGTCTTTAGGTGTGGCCTTTTCCTTGTTGTCTCTAGCCAATGTAGGCTTGCAGTTCATATGCTAATACACACATAAAAAAAAAAGTTTTCCATCACCCCAGTTCCCAGAAATCCTGAAGAAACACGTTCGCTGTGGATTCCGTATCACAGATACAGTCCCTTTGACTGTTCAGAGATGTCACTAAGCCCACCCAAAGGTGTAAACTGCCATGCATGAGCTGCTCCTATTAGACGAAGGGGTTCCGATAGCCGATCAGATCCAGTCACTCCACCAGGAAGGAGGTACACAGCTCTTGTATTCTGTAGTTCGATCGTGCCTCGACGGTCAATACCGCGGTTTGATCGGGTCCGCATTGTTACTTTGAGCCAGGAAGGGCTGTCAATAAGGGAAGTGTCCAGGCGACTCGGAGTGAAACAAAAGGATGTTGGTTGGACATGGATGAGATACAGAGAGACAGGAGCTATCGATGACATGCCTCGCTCAGGCCACCCAAGGGCTACTACTGCAGTGAACGACCGCGATCTCCGGTTATGGTTCGGGGGAACCCTGACAGCCACGCCACCATGTTAAATAACGCTTTTCGTGGTGCCACAGGACGTCGCGTTAGAACTCATACTGTGTGCAATAGGCTGCATGATGCACAACTTCACTCACGACGACCAACGCGAGGTCCATCTTGGCAACCACGACACCATGCAGCGCGGTACACATGGGCCCAACAACATGACGAATAGACCGCTCAAAACTGGCAAATTGTACACTTCAACGATGTGTGTCGCATATGTCTTCAACCTGAGAAACGTCGGAGACATGATTGGAGGCAACACGGTCAGGCTGAACGCCTTAGTCACACTGTCCAGCGCCTACAGCAACGTGGGGGATCCCACCTGTTTTGAGGTGGATTATGTAGTGCCGACGGACGCCGTTAGTGGTCATGGAAGGCGACGGATCGGCTGAACGATACATGAATGCCATCCTCCGACGGATAGTGCATGGACGACAAGTAGCGCATCCTTCGTGCACATCTTGTGAAAGACATTCTTCAGAATAAATAAATCGCTTGACTAGAGAGGTCACCATGTTCTCCAGACATGAACCCTATCCAACATGCCTGGGATGGACTGAAAAGGGCTGTTTATGGATGACGTGATCCATCACCACTCTGAGGGATCCATGCCAAATCGCCGTTGAGGAGTGCGACAACCTGACTCAAGAGTGCGTTGATGAACTTGTGGATATTATGCAACGACAAATACAGGCATGCTTCAATGCAAGAGGATGTGCTACTGCATATTAGAGGTACCGTTATGTTCAGAAGTCTGGACCACCACCTCAGAACGTATCGCTGTAAGGTGGTACAATATCCAATGCTTTTTTCTTTCAAGAGGAATAAAAGGGGGGCAAATAATGTTTATGTTGATTTCTATTCCAATTTTCTGTACAGGTTCCGGAACTCTATGGACTGAAGTGACGCAATTTTTTTTATGTGTGCATTTTTGCTATCAGCTAATTCCAATTGTGACACAGCTCCTCTTTCCTTATTATGTCCTCGATTGTTCCATAGCCAAAGATGTTCCTATCGTAGTCTGCCACATTTTGTCTAGTGGCACAATCTCAGACGATGTGGTCAAGTGTGCCTACTGCTCCATATACGCAAGTGTCTGTGATGTGTGGTTGTATTTTCTGCATTTAAGAAGGATATGGGCCATGTCCCGTGAGGTAGTGTGTATTTTCCTTGGTCGGGAAGAATTATGACATTTGGATTCAAATGGTTCAAATGGCTCTGAGAACAATGCGACTTAACTTCTGAGGTCAACAGTCGAATAGAACTTAGAACTAATTAAACCTAACTAACCTAAGAACATAACACACATCCATGCCCGAGGCAGGATTCAAACCTGCGACCGGAGAGGTCACTCGGCTCCAGACTGTAGCGCCTAGAACCGCACGGGCACTCCGGCCGGCTGACATTTGAATCGTTCTTATATGTAAGATTGGAAATGTTTAGTTCTCCTTCCTGTTTTTGCCTCGTCCCAGATATATTACCATTTTCTATTGGTATATGTCTTCATTTCCTTATTCAATGTGGCTCTTGTCCCCAGTATCTCCTTTACTGTTTCATACTCTCCCTTTCTGAACCAATACAGTATACCTTACTTTCATGTGGCTGTGTCCAGATGTAGCAAATCTAATATCACCAGGAGTGCCTTATTCGGTATTGTTCTATACAAAACTCTAAGGCATTGAAGCACGCTTCCCTGTGCTTCCCGTAGAGTGTGGGCTGTCCTTAAATTTCTGGCTGTACGAGCCCAGACACTCAACCTGTACCTCACAACAGCGTTGGTATTGTTTTTTGGTACGTTGTTACTCCACTGAGATTTATATGAAAATCTTTTTGGCCGGCTGTACTTATTTCGTGAGGGATTTTAATGTCTCTCTGCAGACGATATCTACATCTGCATGAAAATCAAGCTTATCTTCCATGTCTAAACCAAGGTACCTGTATATTACTTTTCTTTACAGGTGTTGGTCGTTTATTCTGTTTCTGGGGTCCCTCGATTTTAACGATCTTCCTAGTCCAGAGATACCCCTTCTCCAAAGACTTTGCTGATATCATATTTCGTCAGTGCCATTGAAGAAGCTGTCGACGCTATCAGAGGATTCAGCTGAAGAAATCAGACGTGAAAGCTGCCGAATAATTAGGAAACACAGTCGACAAAGAAGTAATATTTCCAAGGAAGACAGATTTGCGGTATAAAAGCTGCGTGAGGATGCTGACACAGTCGTGCTGCGTGCTGATAAAGGTAATTCCATTGTCCCTTTGCTTCAGGAAGTCCACAAGGAATATATATGTGGTCAACTTAGTTCTGGTGCTTACCGGAAGATTAACAAAGATCCTACCAACAAGAAGACAATATGAGGCCTATAACAAGCACTATTGGTTCTTCAATGCATTTTTCTGCCAAATATTTAGCATCCTTATTAAAAGAAATGGTAGGAAAATGTAGACAACACATATGTAATTCTATGGAATTAATTCCATGGATTTAATGTTATGAGTTAAGTTCCGAGACTTAGCAATGTCATGCTAAATAGTACGGATATACTCGTTTGTTTTGATGTGGTATCATTATATACTAAACTACCTTTAAAGAATTCTTTATCTCTTATCGGCCAACATGTTGATAAGAACATGATGACCTTGCTTGATCATGTGCTTTTGTCATCCTATTTTCAGTTTAATGGTGAATTTTATTAGCAGATTGATGGAGTTGCTATGGGAAACTCCCTCTATTCTCTGGTGGCTTATTTATTCATGGAAGACTTCGAGGATAAGGCACTGAATTTAGAAAGTTTTAAACCACCGGTATTCGGAGGTAAGTGGAGGACACATTTGTAGTGTGGCCGCACGAGGTGGATTAATTACATCAATTTCTTGACCATTTGAATTCTGTCATGCTAGTATTAAATTTACTATGGAAATAGAAAAATATGGCTGCCTCCCCTATTTGGATGTTGTCGTTCGCCCTAGAGTTGATGGCACATTAGGTCATGACGTATATCGAAAACCAAACATACAAATCAATATCTACACGCCAGTGGATTACATCGCCCTTCACTGACCACAGGTGTCCTTAAGATCTTAGTGCACAGGGCGTACTGTACATTCGATAAAGATAATTTGCAAGAAGAGCTCACACATCTCAAGAGCTTTTACAAAGCGAATGGGTTTTCTCCGCAACAAATTAGTAGAGTATTGAATCAAAAACCTAGAATGCAGGTGCGTGATGGGAAATAAGGTAGTAATTCATTGAAATCATGTACTGTTTTGCCCTATTTGGGTGCTGTCTCCTCGAAGATAGGCCATACTCTTGAGAAACACAGTGTTAACCTTATCCTCCCGCCTCTCACGAAGATTGCAGCTAATAATTTAATAAACAGAGATAGTGGTTTCTGTTTGGACAAAGCATGGAACATTGCTCTTGGGGTAATTAAACGGCGGAGAGGTCGTCATGGTTTCAGCTCCGCCGAACATACATCGATAAGAGAATCGAATGTCTGCACGGCTTCGTCAAAGGCGGCGCTTATATAAGCGTATCTTAATGCAGCCGACCAGCGTCTGTGACCGTCATACGCAACACCGCCGCGGTGGAGCATATGAAGCCGCACATATCACTTTGTCGTCAGTCTTCCTGCAAGCTCTGTGGACGGCCGGACGATACTCACCCGAACTGTCGGCAGAAGAAAGTTTATTTGCGCGGCTGCATGTCCAAAATTTAGAGGGCTAACATAAAAACTGTTTTGTATGATGATTGACTTGTTACTGTGGTCCAGCAGGGAAATGGCTAATGGTCTTCTCAGCATCCAGATTTTCATAACATGTAGTGAAACTTCAGAACTGCTGGGTGTGTACCAATCCTCAGTACCACATAATGCAACTGTCTTCACCGCTGTGCTTTATATCTTTTATTTTATACGGATGGGCATCTTGTTCTCACAAAGAATACTAGTGATGTGTCTCAATCGATCCAGATCACTGTGGTTCATACTCGCTCATCTTCTTACCTGTAGTCGAGGACCTAGATATAGAAATGTGTCCATCTTGCTAGGTGTTTCAATAGCCTTCTTTGCATCCACCACATGCATCACATCTTCACCACATTGCATTGTCCACGATACTATTTCCTATAAGGGCCTTATTATGGTAAACATTACAGTAAAACAAGAGCAAGTATGTAGCTGAATTATTTTATTAACTGTATCCCAGATGCTCACTAAATTCACAAAGGGCATATTGGCAATAGGTATAGTGCAGATAGTGTCAGATAACACATGCTCCAAAAACACTCTCGAAAATTAAATAAATGACTTAAGGAGCGTAAATGAGTAGCCATAAAGTTTAACTGATACTCTGTTTTAACTATTTCGTGGGCACAATTTTTGTATCAACTCAGCAAACATAATATTTTGCTAGCCTATTAGAAATGTAATCAACTTACTATATTTATTTTTAATAACTATATTTTTGACATATAGGACCAACATATATCTTAAGGCCATCTATGTGAGGTATTTAAATTGGTTGTAAATGGATTTCCCACTTCCCTTTTGAGTGCTGTTATGTGTTGCCACTACACATAAATAAAATATTGAACAGTGTTTTCTATTTTTATTTTATATCTTCTTTTATTTTGTTTTGAAAATATTTCTTACCGATATTAATGTTAACTTACTACAATGTGTTAACAATCCTTGAAACTTTGTCACTGAATAAAGCTACGAGCTGATACAGGATGCAATAAAGGATATTGCAGGAGGGAAGCAATGTGTTCTGACAACAGTATTAATCCCACGACATACAGAAACTAATTGTTGTAGCAGTTTTCGTACATCTTGTGCAGTGTACTACAACATCATGCCTTGCATAGACATAGGAGGTAAGAACTATTCCAAAAAGTTCATGGATACCCCTTAGTTGGTGCTAAGTATGCTTCCCAAGGACCACAAATGACAGATTAATTTTGCGGGAAGTATACTTCCCAAGACGCTTCCAGAAACTACATTAGTGGTAGCCATAGTTCCCAATAACGACTAGTGCACCGCTTTTTGTTGGGATACATACTTCTTGCTGTCCTGAAGGTTGTATTTCACAACAAACTACAACTACAGCTGGTGCAGCGGACTGCCACCAGATGCCAGGAGGGTAGAGAAGTGCTAACACATATTCCCTTGCGTACTATAAATATACACTACAGAGGGAAGTACACCCTGCAAGAGTTCAAATAATCAAACAATAGATTACATCACATAGGCTCTACACTAAGTGTGAACCTGTACCGAATTTTTAGAAATCACAAAAAGATAACGTTCCTATACACATATTCCAGCAGTGAATTAAGTAACTTGAAATGCAAGGGAGAATGTTGAAATGGAGTGCATAAAACATTAGACAGAACAATTAAAATACTCACCTGTAGTCATTTTGCAACACACGAAAAATAATCGATCTCTGAGGCTCTGCAACACCATTTCACTGAACACTAGGGCCGTGCCGGAATTAATCATCACTGCAGGACAGAAAACGATTATAATTTAAATATGTGAACATCACAATATGAAAATATCCAACACATTGTGTATTACTGCAAACAACTGTAACGGCCTCACCAAATCCCTTACTGCAATATCATCCAATGATCAGTTTTAGACCTCATGATCACCCCGTTCAGGACACAAGTACGAATTAAATTGAATTGACTAAATGACACAAGTGACCTGCCTAACACGTGACTGGCTATAGCTGTAGGTGAATCACTGAACTACAATAGTGTTTCGCAAATATATTGCTCAAAGAGCTTCCTGACCTATCGTTACCAACCATTAAACATCGTTTTGAAATGCATGCAATATTTTTTTCACCGTCTAAAGAAGAAAAAACTCTCCTTATAAATTGGAGCAATTCTGTAATGTGTTCTGCAAAGATTCATTTCAGGATGCTATAAACTCATGCAAAACAAAACAAAAAATATCCCTTATATTCACATAAAGAAAGGAAGCCACTTAGCAATGAATATTAAGTTTGTGTGATAATACTGAAGCTAGGTTTGATTAATGGTAAGATCATGATTAAGGATGCATGCTTGAAATTGTATATATCTAATTTATGAGTACCAATCTTTTAGTTCCACAGTAAAGGTAAAGTCACTTTTACAATATTGCAAATCAAACGATTATTCGAAGATAAATATCTAAAAAGATTTTATTTAATTGTTACATACAGAACTATTAGAAGGTACAGTACCTGAATGTAGACACTCAAGTTTACGTTAAAAGTCCGATTAACCCCCGTAATGCCAAGACGTTTTACATAATGTGCATTACCAAGAGGAGGGTGGGGGGCGATATTGTGCCCAAGCTGAAAATTTTATTTTAAAAATTCGTTAATTGTTGTTGAACGATATTAACATCATGCTTTTTAAAGTTCAACTGATATGCGATCAGGATCCAGAAATCGAAAATACCTTTAGCTCAGTCTTAGCAATAACAACACACTTTCAATAAGGTGTACTGCCGGTTTTATGAACAGCACAAAAAATATAAAAAAGCCAACTTCGGTCATTGTTTTTGACGTTTTCTCTCAGTACACTTTTTAGAGAATACTGATGTGTAACTAAGGCCCTCAACTTGGAAATACTGAAAACGATCTTCATTGTAGAAAATGACATCTACAACTGGGACTTAAATCATTCGATGGAGATTAAATGAAAAATTTAAAATATGCTACGTGTATGAGAAAAGTAATGTGACTGATTTTCTATCTACCGAAGTTTTTTTTCAACAACAGTATTGGCCCCTACACAGCAGTTTCTTTCGGCAACTTTATGTCGGTATAAACGTTGTTCCCAGGGTTGACAGCAGCGCCGAAAGGCTTTAAGCCGAAGGGCCTTCAATATGTCAGTCACATTCTTTGAAATGTTTCCAGAGTCCCAAAACGACGTCCTCTTAAGAAATTTTTAGTTTCACTAACAGAAAATGCGTGTCAAGGACTCACATCAGCTGAATAGGGAGCCTGTAGGACAACAGGAATGCCTTTTGGGGTTAAAAGATCCGTGATGGAAACGGCTGTGTTAAATGGGACGCTATGATGATCTTGCGTCCATTTCTGTGCGTGTCCAGTGGGGCTCACTCGATTTAATCTTTTCCTGGGCGTTTGAAGGACGTCCTTGTATAACACAAGGTTGACAGTTTGTCCTGAAGGAACAAATTCGAAACAATGGTTCAAATGGCTCTGAGCGCTATGGGACTCAACTTCTGAGGTCATCAGTCCCCTAGAGCCTTGAACTACTTAAATCTAACTAATCTAAGGACATCACACACATCCATGACCGAGGCTGGATTCGAACCTGCGACAGTAGTGACCATGCAGTTCCAGACAGTAGCACCTAGAGCCACTCGGTCACGCAGGCTGGCGGAAAAATTCATTGTGCATGATATTCCTACAGTCAAGAAAGTAAATACGAGTTATTTTCAACTTTGATTTGCTCATTCGAGCCTGTTTTGGTGGAGGAGATGTCTGAGTATGCCATTCCTCACTATGCCCCTTCGTCTCAGGATCATACTCAAAAATCCTGGATTCGTCACCGATGATCACACTACTCAAGCATTCGCAGTTAATGGCAGTCTTCCCAAGAAGACCAACACATGTGTTTCTCTGATTGTTGTTCTGCTCATTTGTGGGGTTTCTCAGCAAGATTATGACTCAAACCTTCCACATGTGCAAATCTTCAGTCAGATCTTTGATTTAAGGTGAGAGTGGTCAAGTTTGACACGTCACCCATTATCGTTATTGTTAAATGTCCATCTGGTCTTGAAAGACCATGCACACGTTCGATGTTCTCGTCGGTTTTTGATTTTTAATGCCTCCCTGAGCGAGATTCATCTTCACCATGATAACAGCCTTCCAAAAATGATTTGTGCCAGCGAAAAATTTGTGCTCTTGACAAGGAATGTCTCCCATAGGTCTGTTTCAACTTTTCAAAGGTCACACTCATTGATTACCCACGTTTAACAATAAACCTGACTGAATAATGTCATTTTAAATTCCGCTGATCCATTACTGTAAACACACAACAAAAACTCAACTTCACTGATGGGTTCTCTCAAATATCAGGTGATTGATGTAAAGAGCTGAAAACTCAGACTGTCAAAAAGGGACGATCACGCCAGTGTATATCGCACTGCCAGATCTTTCGCAGTGCTGTCTGCGACGTTACTTTTCTCACACCACACACATATGGAATCTGGTAGAATAATTCATTAAAAACAAAAATATATTTCTCAAAGTGTCAGCGTGCAAACCTTTCAAAAAAACATCATCGATTTGGGCTTTTGGAGCGAAGGCCCACTTCTGTACCCTTGATGACTGCACGACACAATACTTTACGCTTTGGCTAGACCAATCAACACCTCGTTGGACTGTTGATCACTGGAAAAATTATGCCTGGTCGTCAGCAGAGGACTGTTCAAGCTGGTGGAAGCTCTGTAACGATGTAGGATGTGTGCATTTGCAGTGATATGGACATCCTGATACGACTAGATACGACTCTGACAGATGACATGTGTATAAACATCGTGTCTGATCACCTCAATCCATTCATACCCATTGTTCATTGCGGTGGACTTGGGAAATTCCAGCAGGACAGTGTGATACCCCACGGGCCCAGAATTGCTACATTGTGCCTCCAGGAGCTTTCTTCTGAGTTTAAACACTTCATTTGGCCACCAAACTCCCCAGGCATAAAGATTACTGAACATATCTGGGATGCTTTGCAGCGAGTTGTTCAGAAGAGATCTCCACCCTCTCATACTCTTACGGATTTATGGACAGCGCTGCATAATTCACAATGTCAGTTACCTGCGGCACTACTTCAGACATTAGTCAAATCCATACCACGTCGTGTTCCGCCACTTCTATGTGCTCGTGGGGCCCTATGCGATATTCGACAGGTGTACCAGTTTCTTTGTCTTTTCAGCGCATAATACACGTCTAATCCATTCACTTCAAAATATTTATGAATGGAATCACAGTATACATCACCTTAGTTGATCAATAAACATATAATACCAACATGTACATCACCTTTTAAACAATAATTAGTGCTATATGCGGAGTGAATGAAGTGATAATCATCACACTATTTACATACCTGTCATGAGGCTTTACAAATATCACTTTTACTTCTAAGCACGTCGCACAATCAGACCACCTTTATGGTCTTCATTTCCAGTTTTACTTCATTTATTTAAATTTCTATAACTGACCATTTCTTATTGATACACAAAACTTCTTCGAAAATTCTGTGCTAGATTTGAGGCTCATAGTAAAATCACTTTATCGACACTAAGTAGAAAAAGAGAGCTAGCAGTACAGCAAAAATTAATCGAAACTATGGCAACAGCCAGGGAAATCATATTCATCATGCAACAACACACACACAAAAGAACTTTGTGTACCTGGATGCACTGAAAACATCGAAGAATTATGTCGCAGTACACTAAATAAATAGCCTTTCATTAATTCGCCTACCACTTCAGCACAGATACTCCAACTCCATATTTGTTGTGAAGTCCAAAGACCTCATTGGCAAATGATGTAACAGGACTGCGTGATCACCATACTCAGTCACAACAGGCAACTCTTCCCTCTTGCTTTAAGATACCATCATTATACTTAAGACTCACTACACCACAGCCCAGGGCCTCACTTTCGGTATGTCAACAAAATATCAGCCCCTAAAATCGTATCACTAGCCAAATTCCACACAGTTACTAAATTCCGATGAAGCTATTACATTGACAATGAAAATCAGTACCTACTTGTCTCTTTTCTGGTAGTCATCCCTTTCACTTGAGTCCACTGTAAAGAAGGAGTAGTTCATAAAGCTACACCTTCAGATCTGTGAAATGCTGACTCACTCAACCTAGACGACTGGCTTCCAGCACCTGGAACACAATGTAAAATATATTCGAAACGCTGGACTCTTCAGAGAACTGAGATTCTCTTGACTATCACTTAGCAATAGGTAACTCAAGCATAGAAAAGTAAATATATTCAATTACTCATAGGCATTTTTCATTCTGTTTTCAGCAGTCTAATCAGCTGCACACATCACTTGTCAATTATGTGGCTATGGGGCTATATGCCATCCACTAGAATATTTTTCTGTGGACAAGCTGAGCATATCTGTACAAAATAGAAACTTTAGTTTCTATCTTGTCAATGTCAGTGACTACCATTCCCTTTATCACCTTCATTTGACGAAACAGTCTTCTAATCCAATCACTCCTGAAATTGTTGCTTTCATTGCAATCACATAATTCCTCTGATGCCTCCACTTTCTGTTCCCATATCTATCACAATATGTATCACATTGCCGGTGACCATTGTTCCAATTCCTCTGTGGCCTCAGACAAGGATAACAAAACTTACTGATGCTTCTACAACATCCGTTCTCTTCAGCATTGTCATATTCCAATTCTTGGAGCTACAAGTCAATTATAATTCAATTCAGTAGAACCTCACAGTTTCTAGTCAATCTCAGTATTCACACACTAATGTCACCTACCAAACGGCTACATATAAACTCAGTTCTATATTCGGCTGGCCATGTGGAAGTAAATACAAAATCAAATTGCTGTAGGCAAGCATGAGGATCAGTACCATTTCATATAATTATAAAAACTTGAAATTTTTGAACAGGCAAGAAATGGTTACATTGAAAACCATGCCTCATTTCACAGTTTCCAGCATCATGATAAAAATGACCATGGTTGTGAAGAATTCTCCTCCTTTCATAACGAGCTACAGGATCTCATTCATCTTCATGAACAGAATATAAGTCACTACTATCTGGCACATGACCTCTGCTGTAATAATGACCCCAAACTTTTTTTCAGTTTTAGAAACTCTCATTCAAGTACTGACATAATTCTATATTCTCCTGTTCCTCTCCATTTGATCTCCTCTGAAACTCCAAACGTCTGGAAAGTAGCTTCGAAACTATATTGATTCCAAACTAAACAGGCAACCTCACATTAATCATGCCTTAGAAAGATATCAAGGCTATCCTACCTGGTACGGAAATTATGTGATCCAGTTAGAAATAAATACCTTAGCAAAGCTTAATTTGGCCTTTTCAGCTTCACACACATAGGGGCAGTTGTTATGTGGTCACTCATTTCATGTCAGTGACATAGTACTAATTCAGTAATAGGTGCTACAAATAACTATAAAGTTAGTTCAAGGGAACAATGCAGTCCTTTGTTCACTAAGACAAAAATAATGATGATGATAGAACTTTATCTCTTTTTGTCATTGATATTCGACGAAAACAAAATAGCAGAGTTTGACACCAGAGAGAACATACTGTATCATGATACCAGAAACAAAAAGGATATTGACATTCCTCGATTAGACTCACAAAAACAGGTAACTTTCGCAAAGTAAACTGTTTGAACTTTTTGAAGAACTGACATACACTCCAATTAATACATCTTTCAACAATTTTAGAAGTAAGTTGTATAACTGGTTAATAAACAATCCATTCTACAATTCAAGAGAGTTCTTCGAGAGTAATAGTGTCGAAATTGTGATTAAGGATTATGATTACAATTCTGTACAACTGGTTAATATAGGATAAATCATTTGTATGTGCAAAGTGAACAGTAATTTTGTAGTGATTACTACTGGATCCTGCCATGAATATAAAACACATTTCACTAAATGTTATCTAACACTTCTAAACACAAAGAATGTGAATAAAATCCTAACTTTTTAGGAATCATTTACACAAGAATATACAGTATCACTTGAACTCTGATCAACATTAAGAGCTAATTGTGCAACAACAACAGTGTAAGGAGCCACATTTTTATTTCTCTTCTTTATCTCCTCCTAATTCTTGCATATTGATTCTGCAATATTATTTCATTCTTTAAAATTTGTTTATAAACCTTCTAATAATGTAGCATGAAGGGAAATAAATTTTTTAACTAATTACTTATTAACTGGGTAGAGAAATCAATTATTCTGTCAATCCAGTCTTTCTTTCACGCTGATTCTTTGGAACCTGTAAATTGTCCTATAACAGCTTCTTCTGTTCACTTACAAATCACTGCAGGATTACTGGACTCTCTTCTACAGAAACAACTCTGTTATTTTCTTCACAGCAGAGAGCCTCTCTGAAGCTCTCACCTTAACTGAGTGGTAAGTGCACTAAATCACCTCAAAATGTCTGCCACAGTGCATTCAAACTTCTGCACTAAATTGTGAGTTCGCCTTCGTAATAGAATACCACTACCTCGTTATTGTCTAAGAACAGCCAGCAAGTTATCACTAAACCAATTGGTAGTAGGCTGTAATTTCACTCTAAGTTCCTTTCCACTAGTTCTGGGGCGAACATTTAATTAAGCCCCTTAACCATAGACTCCAACTTGCACCATAATTTTTGGTACATTAGCATATTCTTCATTTTATAATTGTGTTTTGAAACTGAATTAATTCTCTATTGCTCATCACCAGGAGCTATAGTATCATTTTCCAGAATACCAGATGTAGTACTAGATTCAGAAATTGTATCAAATTAAAAATATCAGTGTAAACATAAAATCCTTGTTGGAATGATGTACTAAAAGTTACATGATCGCTCCATAAACATTAATTATTCATTGGAAAACCTGCGTTGATGACCACAGAAGCACAAGCAGCCCTAGCTGACAGCCTCTGTGCACACTCCAGATATATAATTTTTTGAAGTCCAAATACATACTAATGGTAATTAAACAAATAATTTAAATAAAAATTGTTCTATATCCCATTGTAACCGACATGCCCTGACAACACAAAAACAACTCGAAAATCATACTTCTTCACAGTGCCACCCTGTTCAAACACAGGTGAGTGTAGAGTTGGTAGTTTGAAGAAAATTTTAAATTTCAAACACTAATTTATTAAGCAAACTCATGTTACTTTTCCCACTATAAAGACACCATTTGATGTAGAGTACCATACGTACACCAGATATGACTCCCTCTAATTGGATCTGAACTATTGGCTCCTATGAAGCAGGTAGAAAAATCACAACTCAAATCAATGTAGCAAATCCAGTTCCAATGAATAAGCAAAAACATCATGAAACGTAAATCCCAGACAATTGTGTACACGAATTAACAATAAAAATGGGACTTAACTGCTGTGGTCATCAGTCCCCTAGAACTTAGAACTAGTTAAACCTAACTAACCGAAGGACATCACAGACATCCATGCCCGAGGCAGGATTCGAACCTGCGACCGTAGCGGTCAGCGGTTCCAGACTGTAGCGCCTAGAACCGCACGGCCACTCCGGCCGGCAACTGCTGAGCTCAACAGTCCCTAAGTGTACACACTACTTAACCTAAATTATCCTAATGACAAACACACAAACCCATGCCCGTGGGAGGACTCGAACCTCCACCGGGACCAGCCGCACAGTCCACGACTGCAGCGCCTGAGACCGCTCGTCTAATCCCGCGCGGTCGGTGGCCAAAGGCGTCTAGGTTTCTAGGAGACCGCGAGTTCGCATATCTCCCAGCCAGACTGTACACATCTAGTAGTCAATCGACCGAAGTAGCTCAGGGGGTGGATACTGACTGGCCCCAAGCTCCACACATCATCGAAACTTCCCGCAAATCCCGCGGCCATCACGCCACCGATATGGTGTGCCTCGTTGCCAGGTTGCCAGCAGGTTTCCATCACTAACGGTAGGTCGTGGTTTGTTTGAAACACAAATGCCATCATTCTCTCCAGTTTAATAAGCAAACAGAATGGAGGCATTACTTCATGCTTTGAGAACCTACGCTCGATTACTTACAGCCATACAACTACGCGTACGACTTAGTACTATTATAGGGGGACGAGTATGTTTACTTCATGTTACTTGGCTTACAGCTTTTCCTAGCTCTCTGTGCTCCGAGCACGGGTTCCTACACCCAGTTAAATTAGCAACGCGTGAGTTTCTCGGTGTCCAACAAGTGTCTCTTATAAAACGTCTCTTCACTCTTGGTCATACTGTGATGCAGGATCGAGGTTCTACGTGGCTCGTCCGTCCCTAGTGTATCAACCCTGTCTGGTCGGCATGTTTTGTCGTAATGTCAAAAGTACAGTCCAACGGCTTACTCTATTAGCACTTCGGGCACGCCTGTCTCTACTACCTAGTCGCATGTGGGAATAACACGTTTAAGACATTCTCAACTCACGTACCTAACTTATTCTGGGTGCAACACACATCCAGTCTTTCGAAAGATTCGTCCCGAATGTACCAGGACCGAGCCTTCCAGCCCTGAGGTGTCCCACATGGGTCCTTCCTTATCCACTTCCAGCATTTATGTTTCTATTTGGTATATAGGGGCTAGTAATTAACACACACTGCCCTCTACGATACTGCGGCAGCCTGCCACTGCACCTATTTCGCTGTTCCTGACGTTCCAGAGACTTTGTGTACGGGTTTTGCCGGTTTCTTCTCTTATTTATTGGTTCGCTATTCGCTAGTAATTTAGGACACCAAATAGTCAAATTGAGTGGGCATTTTCATCCCGTACCTCAAGTAGTGACATGACCGTTCCTGTATGAACCGTTAAGTTGTTTGCGCAAACTACATTTGCAAAATGGGTATCCCACTCGTCATGTTTGGCATTCAAGTAAAAGATTAGCAGTGTAGAAATGGTCTTAGGCTCACGCTCCATCTTCCGTTTAGTTTGTAGGTAGAAAGGGCTCGTTCGTAACTTCCGAATATGCAACACACGCCGCATCTGGTTGTAGGTACCGACACTGAGTTCGTACCCTGGTCTGTAACTAAGGTATCAGGCACTCCAACCTTCAGTGGCAAAGTGTTATTAAATACTTGTGCTACAATATTGGTCTTTTGATCTGGAATTGCTATCATTAATAGATACCGTGAGAAGCATTGATGATCGTAAGCACATACGTATTCCTCACAGGTGTTCTGGCTATGGTTAGCAAATGTCTAGAACAAGAATTTAAAATGACTTCGACGCCTTTGGTAACCTCTGCGAAGGGATTTTTCTGGTGCAAAGCATACAACCTCTGAGCACATGGTACACAGTCTTTGACTTATTTCACCACGCCACTCTTCCTCTTCCCTACCAAAACCTTTCCGCAATACGCCTATCTGTTGATCGTAGGTCGCCACGATCTGAAGTAACATGCTCATGAGCCTGTTGTAACACTTTCTTTTGGAATTGTGTACCGAATATCCTCATGCATGATAAAGTGCAGTTTGACACTCTTTACTATCTGTCTGTGCTTGCTGCTATTCCAATCACATCTTGTCCAGAGTACTCAGCATGGCTACTTTGCGGCTTTATTTATCTGCATTTGTGTGGACAACCTCGTAATCATACTCACTGAACTCGTGAAGCCAGGGTGGCAAACGAGTAGATGAGTCTCTTAGACCAAACAACCATTGCAGTGACTTATGATCAGCATAAACCTTCCATCTTCTACTATACATGAAACACCAGAAAGGTAAAATATCGCATAACTGCGGTTATTGAATGGTTACGTTATGCATTATTTAACTGCCCCTGTCTATCAAGCATTTGACTCAAAACACATCCGACTGACCATTACAAGCGTCATAAGAGACGATGAACCATTTTCTAAAACCGGAAATAACCAGTACGGTATCGGAACTCATTCCTTTCTACAGTTTCTCTGATACTACCTGTCTCTCCTCCTTCCACTATAGTACATATTTGTTTCCATATAATAAATCTGGTCTTATCCGAACAATGTAAGGCATCACTAACTCAGCTATAGCCCTGTTTCACTGCTGACATTGTTTGAAAAACATATCTGAGAAGGTGATTTATTCTAGAATAGTATCTCACCTTATCAATGAATATATCTTCAGAAAATTACAGTTAGGGTTTCAGAAGAGGTGCTCTATTGAGAAAGCCATTTAGATGTTAACTCACCAAGTTTTATAATGATTGAATTATGAAGTAGTATCGGTTGATATTTCCTGCAACCTACTTAAGGCCTCTGACCGTATGAATCACAATATTCTCATAGATAAATAGAAATTTTGTGAAACTGATTGTACAGCCAACCAATGGATAATGTCATACCTAACCAAATAAATGCAGAAGATTGTACTTCATAATTCAAGTATGATAATCCAGGGGCATGTATCCCAAGGGTCAGACTTGGGTCTGCTATTGTCCCCCACATATGTAAACGATCTTTGGTCTAATATACAACAAACAGAATTAGTTCTGGTTGCAGACGATACCGGTGCTAAAATCAGTCCAAGCATACACACAGAAACAGAGCAAATGGTATACAATATTTTTAAGATTGTCATTGACTGGTTTTCTGCAAGTGGTCTTGCACTCAATATTAAAAAGACACTAATGTTTTCAAAAGTATCGTGGACGGGATTTCTGCGAATGCTCTCACCCTCCATTTTAAAAAGACACAACATATTGAGTTCTGCGTATCTAGAGGTACTGCACCAACGATAACGGTAACACACAGTAAGGAAATAATGAATAGGGTGAAAACTTCAAAATGCTTTTATGTGCACAGTGATGGTAATTTAAACTGGAAGAAGCACATTTTGGAACTCCTTAAAAAGGTTAGTTCAGACACTTCTGCAATTATAAATGTTACAGATCATGGGGAGAGACAAATCTGTAACTCGTCGTATTCTCCGTGTTGTCTTTCAATAACGTCATATGGAATAATGTTCCGTGCTAAGTCATCTTTAAAAAGGAAATCCTTCATTGCTCAAAAAACGTGCTGTAAGAATAATATGTGATTCTCAATCGTGATCACTTTTAGAGATCTGTTTAAGGAGTTGAGGATTGTGACTCCTTTTACACAATTTATGTATTCGCTCCTGAAGAGTTTTGTAAATATTTCACTACATTTCAAAAGGAACAACGAAGTAGGTAATTATAATGTGGGAAGGAGAAATGGTATTCATTATTCCATGCCAAGGTTGCCGTTAACACAAGAAGTAGTGCAGGATGTTGCAACAAAAGTTTTGATCACTTGCCTAACAATACAAAATGTCTAACAGAAAGCAAAGTCAAATTCGAAAACAAACTGAGAAAGTTTCTTGTTATCACTTTCTTCTGTTCTGTACAAAAATTTCTACTGCAACAGTGAAAGATGAAGGGTAGGCATTACTAACTCACATATTTATATTTTAGGGAAAAACATAAACTTATAAATGTTTAGCATATAGCCCTGTTAATGATGTGTACATAAAGTAACTCATTTCACATTACGATTTATTGTACAAACTGACCCGTGAACATGAATCTAACTAACTAACTAATCCTTTCACGAAATCCATTACGAATTTACGGCAGTATTTGAACAAAGCGACGAACGACTGTATCTGTTCGGCCGGCCATGGTGCTGGAAAATTTTGAATTGTTTCTGTAAAAGGAAGATCAGTATGTATACAACGCTCACTAATTATGTGTCCCAGTTTCTTAACTCGAGTTGAGCAAAACGGTACTTGCCCATGCACGGCGTCCGACGTGCTAACTGTAGCGTATCAAAAACATATTTTGGTAGTACGGATGAATAGACAACTGAGACATCTGAATGGATCACATAACCTTTAGGCTTTAACTCTCTTAAAACTCCGTCTAATAACCGCTGGAAAGCAGCAGGTGCATTTTTCAAAACCAGTGGCATCCCCATATGTCGATAATGTCAACAGGGAGCGGTAAACGGTGTCTTTGTCTAATGTTCTAGTGCTACTTTTAATGGATTGTAACCGGTTTTGAGGTCCCCTGCTGTAAAGTGCCGACATTCACCCAAATTATCCTACAATAGTTCCGTAATATTAAGGATTTGATAAGAATCTATAATCACAGGAAGACATGTATATCTTCTTCCCTTCCAATGATTTCTTAGGGATAGTTGCAATATTTGTGCTTCAGGGACACTCGCTGGGTTCTTAATCCAATCTCGTAGTGGCTGTGCAATGATCTCTTCTGTTAATTCTCTTGTGTCTACAAGAAACCTCTGTTCCATACCACCCTCTACACACACTAAGCATCTTCCTGCCTGTGCACTAACTTGTATTGTGTTACGATCTATCTGGTCTGCCTTCCGATGGTCAAAGTTTTCCCGATTCTGTTTAGCGGCTGTTTACCACAATTATGTTTCCTGTTCTTCCTCTGTCGTCATTCAGATACTCGGTAGCCACTTCCCCACATGAGTAACGCTCTAGTTGCTCCCACTATTTCGCCGGCCGTTGTGGCCGAGCGTCTCCAGCGGTTCTATTCCGGAACCGCGCTGATGCTACGGTCGCACGTTCGAATCCTGTCTCGGGCATGGATGTGTGTGATGTCCTTAGGTTAGTTAGGTTTATGTAGTTCTAAGTTAGGGGACTGATGACCTCAGATGTTAAGTCCCATGCTGGTTAGACGCATTTGAACCATTTTTCCACTATTTCTGTGTATGGCCCTTGCGCCCACACCTGTAGCACCTCACCTCAGGAGGGAAAAAACAGTGAGCTATCCGTTTCTTCATGACAAAATATATTTCCTCACTTCGGGCCACAGTTCTAAGAGCAGCAACCTCCAGCGATAACACATTGTTGGCCTCTGCTTTGTGAAACTCACATATGTTGAGCATTAACTTCGCAAATCCTACCTGAAACTATTTCCACTGACTTATCACAGTTCAAATTAAAAATATTGAGCCCCTCACGAAAGATTCCTATAGTATTTTGTTTTTGGTAACACTGATGCAGTCCAGCAGCCAACTGCTGAAACGACTGTGCTTTACTTTGGATCTCATGGTATACCACATAAGAATAGGCCTATCATGTTAAACGCAAATTTAGTCACACGAAATATTTCTTCATCTGATTGACCCCTCAGTGCTGCAGTAGCTGTAACATCATTAAACCTTGCAATACCAAGGGGGTTGGACGGTGGTGAGCGGTACTTCATGCTAAAATTTTGAAAATATTGAAATCTACTCAGGTACTACGCATTTTAAAATTTGCTAAGAAAATATTTATTGTATTTAATGCAGTCTTCTTCCAGATTCTATGATTGTTTTACGATTTCTCGTTTAGCTTAATCGGAAAATTTAAGTTTAAGGGAGGTGGTCATAATGTCACCCCCGCTGGGTAGCAGATGCGACTTCCCATATCCATCGTTTTACTCCACAAATAATAGCTTTACGTGACCTTAGAACACATGGAGAATATATTTCTCTGGGTTGACAGCAACAATTATGTCAACAATGATTCATTTCCCTTTTGTTCTTTATTGTTTCCTGTTCAGTGACACTTAGTCCAGTGTTAGATAAAGCTGTGAGTGAAATTGTATTGACAGTCGCATACTGAAGGAGAAATTTCAGAGATTTTGGAAAAATCTACAGGTTCTCAAATTGAATTTGCCGCGCGGTCTTTGGGGCACTTCGTCCCGGTCCGTGCGGCATGTCCAAAAGAACAGATACCATCTTATTATATATATTTATGTCTCACTGCACACTTGACCATTTTCTTCTTCTGTGCGGATGCACAAACAACGCCCAAACTCTTACCGAAATCGGCAACGCGCCACGAGTAATAAGTATTATATGTGGGGGCACTACGAATGTAATGTGGGACAATACTTTGAGAATGTGGGTTTCTCAGGAGGCGTGAAAAAGATGAATCCCTTTGTGCCCACGGCGGCTCAGATGCATAGAGCGTCTGTCATGTAAGCAGGAGATCCTGGGTTCGAGGCCCTGTCGGGGCACAAATTTTCATCAGTCTCCGTTGACGCACCTCAACGCCTGTAAGCGGCTAAGGGTTTGCATTTCATTGTAATTTCATCCTACCGAGCTGAGTGGTCACCGATAGTATCTGTTCTTTCGGACATGTCCGAAAGAACAGACACCATCTTAGTATATAGACAATCTTTGGTATTGCCATGGTAAAGTATTTCCAATCAGCAGTCTGATACGTTGTTCTTTGAAGTGTAGTGGGCGAGGGACCTATTTGCTAGTGCTGCGTTGACTGCCGATTCCATGTGTTGGATGAGGAAAGATGTACTGTGAAGGACAGCAAAGATGAGTATGAGGTACATATTGAAAAGTGAAAGGAATATAAAATTTGAATAATGATATATATGGCGGGGCTATTTGAATAGTGGTTCAATTCAATTCCACTTTGTTCATTTTGAGATACAGAGTCCTGAAGTTAAATGAGCACTGAAAAATGTGTAGTTGAGATACTAGAAATATTCAAGCAAATGGCTTCATGCCACAGATGAACCTTTCTTTCTGTTTGTTTGGATCATTAATTTCAGAAGAATTATAAGCAGAAAAGGGTAGGTAATGGACTTGTATCACTATTGAAATAAGCCCTTCATAATATATATATTAGTTGAAACGTTATTGTTTGAATCAGATATATATATATATATATATATATATATATATATATATAAAATCTTCCTCCTCTCTCTCTCTCTCTCTCTATATATATATATATATATATATATATATATATATATATATATATGTAACTTGCACAGAGCTGAGGGAATGACCACCACTCTTGCCTGATTCACCCATTAGGATTTTTCTTAGAAGTTCTTTTTAACTTTGTACCATTTTAATATCATTGTTCACTTTGCACCATGTGGTATGTAACAGTCTGAATGTAGTCTGGAAATTTTACTTAGAAATCTAGCTTAACTGCTACTTGCTTGCTGTTTCCTGTTGTGCTTTTTAGAAACAGCAACAGTGTTGTCAAGATGAGAGGTAAGTGGAAATTTTGGTTAGAGTCATATAAGTGTTTTATTCCGGATGGGAATTTGATTTAAAGAGAAGCTGTACCCAGACCATTTAGAATTTAGTTCTTTTTTTTTTTTTTTGTCAAAGGTTAGAATACGTGTTTCCGGTGGATAACAGTTCATAAGGACATAGTTTTCGTAAAACGTAGATTTTTTCTATAGAGTGGGAGGTAAAGTAGACCAAAATTTCATTTAAAAAATGTAGTGGGGATGTTATTCATTTGTTCTGATAGCTAAATAGCTGTAAAACGTCTATCAGTCGCTGCAACAACATGAAGCCCTTGGCAGAGTAGGGGAAAGCAACAGGCAAACCTGCTGTGGGCCCCTGGAAATTCAGGAATTAATGGCAAGGAACAAGCTAGTAGAATGACCAGGACAGGCACAATGACTCGATTTATTGTATCGGAACCTGTCATCCCGTAAGGTGACTGTACCACCGAATGAACCTAACTGAAACAGGAGGTAGAACGTTTATTGAACTACGAGCCAAAATGAAAAACATGGGAAGTCAATGTTGCTGTAACTTTCAATAGGCGTTCTATAATAATGAAATTGAACAGAAAACTGGTCAAACTCGTCGTAGAACTTATGGCTGGACATGGAACTTCATAAAACATTGGCACCGGATGGATACAGAGAAAAAACCCTCTCCGTTTGGACTACGTGACGAGGAAGACCAAACTGCACCACATCTAATTTTTCAATACGAATCTCTGGCGGCCAAAAGACACAGAATAGTCGGGTTGGTAGAGCCAGAAGTAAACGTGTCTAATAAGGACATAGTAAAAAGTCTTCTACTACTTCTTAATGGTACCGGTTTGCTTTACTAGAAATACTGGGATCGAAATACCAGAATAAACTCAGTTTCCGTGGCTGCAGTAGTGGTCTAAGACCTAGTAGTTTTTATCTCTCTGCATTAGAAATATCAATTTGAATTGTCTCCACATGAGCCTCTTCATCATTTTGCTTAACATTTAACTTAATGTACCCTCCGCTGGCACCTCAATTCTGGGCGCAAACTGCAAACTGCTTAAAAAAGACTGAGCAGCTGAGTGTGTTTGTAGAGGATACAAGGTATATTATCTTTATTTCACTTCACATTTTACAATATTTAGTGTAATTATCGGAGCCCCACACCCATATTCAATAGATTTATGTGCACTATGTCAGTACATACATCCTTCCCTACTCTCACCTCAATCAATCAAGAGCATGAATGAAAGTGTACAAGATAAATTTAAATGAACAGTTACCAGTTCAGAAGCCTTCCGTTTGGCTAAATATATCGTCAGCTGCTTGTGTTAGATGCCTCAACAGTATCATTCCTGTAAACTTACGATCAGACATTGCGCTCAATGTGGATGACATTCTCATGGCAGTGAAGTCATGGGCTGTAAACAATGGAGTGGTGCATCGGTTATTGGAAACCTTTCAACAGGTGAGAGTGACTGTGAACTTAGATAAGTCACAATTCGTCAGAAAAGAAATAAAATTCCTGGAACTCATTGAATCTGCAGATGAAATACAACCTTACCCGGGCAAGAATTGTTCGATTGCGGATGTCAACTCCAACCAATAAAAAACAATTACACGGTTTTCTCAGACTATTTCATTTCTATCAGCGCTTTGTAAATCGAACCTTGGTAGCCGTGCGGTCTTTGGCGCCCTGCCACGTTTCGTGTGGCACCCCCACTGGAGGTTCGAGTCTTCCTTCGGGCATGGGTGTGTGATGTGCTTAGCGTAAGATGCAATAAATCTCCAGTGAACAGCCTGGTATGAGTGTGCATGGGACACAATATTTCGGCAATCGACCACGTTGCCATCATCAGGTGCACTGATGTACTGACCGGCTGTGGGCCGGCGCCAAGTATATATAGGACAATCCCCCTCCCGCTCCTCCCTCAGGCGCTTCCTATGAGTCGGTGCGGTCCGCTCCCCGTGAGCAGTCCAGGTGCAGCGTCCGTTCTCCCGCCAACTGAAGGCTGCGTCCTAGGTCTTCTTGTTCAGGAGGATCTGCCGACACTGATCTCGTTATTCTTCCCTCTCCCCCCGTATTCGGTACAATCTGGGAAATATCCTCTTTCTTCTTAATCCGGCTGATCGCGGGTTCACACGCCTTGCTAAGGATGTAACCGCTGTCACGATTTAGTTGTGGCTCCTTACTCTGATCTCTATGGCTTCTTTGATGACACAGTCCAGTATTTGGAAGTCTGTGTCAGGACTTTGGTTTGGTCATAATCCATGCTGTGGAGTTCCGACAGGCAGTGCTCAGTGATTGCTGACTTACTGGGCTGTTGCAGTCTAGTGTGCTGTTGATGTGCTCGTCATCGGTAATCAATGGTACGAATGATCTGCCCTATGTATACACCACCGCATTGACAAGGTATCTGATAAATTCCTAATTTACGTAGACCAAGGATGTATTTGACACTACCAAGAAGGCTCTTGCTTTTTCTTGGAGGGCGGAAGATGGTTTTCACTTGGTGTTTCTCGGTACTTAAACAGAAGACGAGTTGGTGACACTTCGTTCTCAGCTTCAGGCTGGGATGGCTTCGGTTACATATCTTGAGGCTACAGTGGATGGGCACCACTGTTGTGGGCCAGCAGTGGGATTCAACGGACGTCCACCGCATCAGAGTCCTCCAATCGGTCCTCACTGGTGGCGAGGCTAGTTACTGCTCGAACTGAGGTTGACCCTTCACCTGTGGACGAGTAGGAGGTCGCCCCAGGTGAAGCAGGCGGCGAAAGACTTCCCAGGCGGCCGCACGTAAGGCCTCCCCAGTTTGTCTGACAAACAGGTTCCAGTTTCTGTCTGTGGCTGACATTCTCGCTGAGCCAGATGCTGTCGCCTGTCCTGTTCCAGAAAAAACCACTCAGCCTGCAAGATCTGGGCAATCACAGTGGGTGGGATTAATGGTGGTTGGAAGCTCCAACGCTAGGCGCGTTATGGGGCCCCTTAGGGACTTGGATGACAAGAAGGGTAAGAAAATGAATGTGCACTCGTGTGCATACCGGGTGCAATCATTGCAGATGTGGACGCCATGAAGAGCCCAGGGAGCAGCCAACAGCAGGTGGTTGCTCATGTTGGTACCAATGATGTGTGTCACTCTGGATCAGAAGAGATTCTCTCTGGTTTCGATCGGCTAACAGAAGTGATAAAGGCAGCCAGTTTTGGTTGCAAGATGAAAGCAGAACTGACCATTATCAGCATAGTCGACAGGACCGATTGCGGACCTCCGGTACAGAGCCGAGTGGGGGGTCTGAATCAGAGGCTCAGGCGATTCTGCGACCGAGTAGGCTGCAGATTCCTCGACTTGCGCCAAAGGGTGGTTGGGTTTCGGGTTCCGCTGAATAAGTCAGGTGTCCACTATACGCAGGAGGCTACACGGGTGGCAGGGACTGTGTGGCGTGGACTGGGCGAATTTTTAGGTTAGAGGGTCTCGTGGAAACACAAGAAGGGCTTCAGTCACAAAGGGAGTAGGCTGAACACAGGAAGAACGTAGTTAAAGGAACCATTGATATAACAGTTCTAAATAGTCGTGGCTGTGTTGGGAAAGTACCAGAGCCCCAAGCGCTAATAGATAGCACTGATGCTCAGATCGTTAAATCACTGAAAGCTGTCTAAAGCCGGACTTAAGCTTATACGAAATTTTTGCGAAGAACCTAACGGTGTTTCGAAATGATGGGCTAAACACGGTTGACGGTGGTGTGTTTATTGCTGTCAGAAGTAGTTTAACTTGTCGCGAAATTGAAATAGGTACCTGCTGTGAGTTAATATGGGCAGAGGTCATTGTTGGCAACCGGGACAAAATAATAATTCGATCCTTTTAGTGATCTCCCAATTCAGATGATACAGTTGCTGAAAGGTTGAAAGAAAATTTGAGTTTGATTTCAAACACGTACACGACTCATACGATAATAGTTGGTGGTGACTTTAACTTACCCTCGATGTGTTGGAGGTACGCATTAAATATCATACGACATTGTGCTAAACGCATTCTCTGAAAATTATTTCGAACAGTTAGTTCATGAGCCCACGCGAATAGTAAACGGTTGTGAAAACACATTTTATCTCTTAGCAACAAATAATCCTGAGATAATAACGAGCATCAAACCGATTCAGGGATTAGTGAACACAGGGTTGTCGTAGCGAGACTGAATATTGTAATCCCCAAATCCCCTAAAAATAAGAAAAAAATTTACCTATTCAAAAAAGCAGATAAAAATTCACTTGACGCCTTCCTGAGGCACAATCTCCACTCATTACAAATTAATAATATAAGTGTGGAAGAGATGTGGCTGAAATTCAAAGAAATAGTGTCGGCAGCAATTGAGAGATTGAGACCAAATAAATAAACAAACGACGGAGCTTATCCTCCTTGGTACACAAAACGGGTTAGAACACTGTTGCAGAAACAACGAAACAAACATGCCAAATTTAAACAGATGCAAAATCCCCAAGATTGGTGATCTTTTACAGAAACTCGAAAATTAGTGCGGACTTCAATGCGAGATGCCTAAAACAGTTTCCACAACGAAACGTTCTCTCGAAACCCTACAGAAAATCCACTGAGATTCTGGTCGTATGTGAAGTATGTTAGCGGCAAGAAACAATCAATGCCTTCCTTGCGTGATAGCAATGGAGATACTATCGAAGACAGTGCTGCCAAAGGAGAGTTACTAAACACAGTCTTCCGAAACGCCTTCGCGAAGGTAGACGAAGTAAATGTTCCAGAATTCGAATCAAGAACAGCTGCCAACATAAGTAACGTCGACATAAATATCCTCGGAATAGTGAAGCAACTTAAAACATTTAATAAAAGCAAGTCTTCTGCTCCAGACTGTATACCAGTTAGGTTCCTTTCAGAGTATACTGATGCATTAGCGCCATACTTAACAATCACATACAACCGGTCGCTCGACGAAAGATCCGTACCCAAAGACTGGATAGTTGCACAGGTCAAATCCAGTATTCAAGAAAGACAATAGTATTAATCCACCAAATTACAGGAACATATCGGTAACGTCGATATGTAGCAGGATCTTAGAACATATATTGTGTTCGAACATTATGAATTATCTCGAAGAAAACTGCCTATTAACACACAGTCAACATGGCTTAGAAAACATCGTTCCTTTGAAAGGCAGCAAACTCTTTATTCACATGAAGTGATGAGTGCTATTGACAAGGGATTTCAGATCGATTCCGTATTTTTGGATTTCCGGAAGGCTTTCGACACCTTACCACACAAGTGGCTCGTATTGATATTGCGTGCTTATGGAATATTTGTGATTTCCTGTCAGAGAGGTCACAGTTCTTAGCAACTGATTAAAAGTGATTTCTGGCGTTCTCCAGGGTAGTGTCAAGGCCCTTTGGTGTTTCTTATCTATATAAACAACTTGGGAGACAGTCTGAGCAGCCGTCTTCGGTTGTTTGCATATGACGCTGTCGTTTATCGACTAATAAAGTCATCAGGAGATTTAAAAAAAAACAATTGCAAAACGATTTAGAAAAGATAATTGAATGGTGCGAAAAGTGGCAGTTGACCCTGAATAACGAAAACTGTGAAGTCATCCACATGAGTGCTAAAAGGAACCCGTTAAACTTCGGTTACACGATAAATCCGTCTAATCTAAAAGAAGTAAATTCAATAAATACGTAGGTATTACAATTACGAACAACTTAAATTGGAAGAAACACACAGAACATTTTGTGGGGAAGGCTGACCAAAGACTGCGTTTTACTGGCAGGACACGTATAAAATGTAACTGACCAACTAAGAAGACTGCGTACACTACGCTTGTCCATCCTCTTTTGGAATACTGCTGCGCAGTGTGGGATCCTTACTAGATAGAAGTGATGGATTACGTCGAAAAAGTTCAATGAAAGGCAGCACGTTTTGTATTGTCGCGAAATATGGGAGAGAGTGTCACAGAAATGATACAGGATTTGGGCTGGAAATCGTTAAATGGCGTTTTTCGTTGCGACGGAATCTTCTCATGAAATTTCAATCACCTACTTTCTCCTCCGAATGCGAAAATATTTTGTTGACACCGACATACATAGGGAGGAACGATCACCACGATAAAATAAGGGAAATCAGAGCTCCTACGGAAAAATATAGGTGTTTATTCTTTCCGCATGCTATACGAGATTGGAATTGTGAACGTGGTTCGCTGGACCCACTGCCAGGCACTTAAATGTGATTTGCAGAGTATCCATGTAGATATAGATGTAGATATAATATATCATTGCACTGTTGGTCACAACGTGTTGTGGATTTCACGGTTCTATGTGCCTTCCCTGAGTCTGGTGTGTCAAGCCTTTTTGCCCAGAAAGTTTTAAAGTAATGTCAAAAGTGCAATCCAAAAGTTTACTCGATTAGCACATCGCTCGGGATGGCCTCCACAGACTGGCCGTTTGTTAAAATAAAACGTGTATAATATTCACAATTGTGGCACCCAACTTTTTTTCCGGCTTCTGCACACCTCCCTTCTTTCGCAAGATCTCCCGAATCTTCCAAGACGAATCTTTAATTTAAATTATTCTTAACCAAAAGAATTCTGTGCTGTGCTGATGGCAACACCCAGCTGCAGCCCTGAGATGTCCCATATGAGTTTCTCCTTTAAACACTTACTCTCAAAGTGCGGTTTCCAGGACCTAACTGCAATACAGTCCTCAATCTGATGTTCATGCTACCTAGTATAGAGATTCTACTTCCATCAGTTGTTTCATAGCCTATGCCGGTTGACCAGTCGGCTGGAAACTAGTCTGCCAGTTGCTCTGTAAACTCTGCACCCTTCTGTATTTATTACACAAATAAAAGCATGTACAACTGGTAGATGAAATAACTATCGATATAACCTTGCGCTCACGATTTTGTGCATCTGCTCCATTAAAATTTTCCCCTGCTGTGATTCTATAAATTTGTCTAACGAACGCGTAAGTTCAGGGTTGAGGGTGGCATTAAGGTGAGGTAAATTCTCGAAGGGGAATGCCCTTATTGGCCCTTCCGGCCAATACAGTTATTCCACGTCAGTGTCATGACAGTCATACAAGTGAGTGTAAACGGAAGAGGGAAATCCGCCCCGAGTCGAGTGCCATGGAATGGCACTCGTCATAGAAATCACCGCTTTCTAAATTTGACTAAATGAATAATTTAATTTCGGAATATCCTCCTCATCTGGTGTGCCGAACAACAATTTTATTATCTCTCCCAAGTAACCAACATCTTTTCCTCTTAACTAGAGTCTGTGATACAGTATCTAAGAGCCGTGATAACTGCGCTCATAATTTGCCATAGATAAACTGTGACTAAAACAGCTCCCTTGTAAGTCCTGAAATAACCCTCACTTCTCTGTATCTCTTTAAACAATTCCAAAAGAATATCTTCCAATTTCCGAATTTCGTTCCTCATTTCAATATCCGCTGATGCCTCATAAGGAAGACATCCAATTGTCTAGAAAAAAAGAGAAATCGTACCAGTTGTTGACCGACAACTAAGCGTTCTGCTCCACTCCCGAAAATGTATTACAAACCCAGGACCATTCCATCATCCAAGATGACATCACAAAATCGTCACCTGAGGAAAGGAACCGTCCATCATCGCTCTCCTTCCAAAGAGGGTAACTAATGGCAAGCAGAAAGAAGAAACAATAGTAACAAGAACCTGACAATGACACTATAGTAACAAACGAAAAATATCTTTATCAATGATACGAAAACACTAAATCCACCCGAGCACAACTCAATGCAAAAAAATACTCATAACACAAACATCAGGTATGAATTTAACACTAACAAAACACAGGAAATAATCTACAACATAATTAATTATGTGACCTCAAAGAATAAGGCATGCTTGTGATTAGAACTGTCAAACGGATGAGGTTCCCGTATTCTGCCTCCTGCAGCCTATCGGACCGGGTACACAGGTAACTGTGGTAAAGAATCCAAAATACTCTTAAATGGTTTCGCCAGACTGATGTGCACGACAGATATTTTGATAGGAAACTGTACCTTTCCGCTAACCGGCGAGTTCATCTCCACGACCAGATATGGTCCGTGATATTTGATCAAAATCTTCTTGGTCGCTCCTTCTGGTGTACTGGGATTAATGACCAATACCCAGTGCCGTACATGGTACTGTGGTAGCGTGCCCATTAGCCTATTCGGCGGTTTCTGGCATCCATAGCCTTCATGTTCGCCTTTTATACGTTTCTCCACACCTCCCCATTTCTTCTCGCAAACTTCTTCACTGGTTCTCAGTTGACGCCTAATTTAGGACTTAAAACCTCAAAGTGGGACTGCATTTTCGGCCCGTGTACTACCTCAAGTAGTGACATGACTGTTCCTGTGTGGACCTTCTAGTTGTACGTGCAAACTATTTACAGAAAATAGATATCCCAGCCGTCATTAAAGCTTAGCATTTTTCAAATGTTCTTACGGTGGTGCTTTATTCTACTTTTGGCTTGCGGGTGGAACGCGCTCTTCCGTAAGTTCCGAATACGCAACACATGGCACATTTGCTCCTTAAGTTCCAAAACTAAGGGTACTTTGAAAGAGGTCACGATGTTAGAAACAACAACTGGAGAGACCAGAGCGCGAATAATTACCGAGGAAATTATGGTCCACAGAGACAAGAACAACAGAGTAAAGAGAAACCAGATGTAGAAGTTAGGCCACCGAACACTGCAAAACGTAAACATTGAATTGAAAAATGCGGAAAAGGTTAGACAAACTAACGTCCACCCTATTTATACTAACCACTAAATAAAAGTTAAATTAACAGATCAACAAAATAACACATTAAATAAAAAAAGAGAGACACAATACACACTAACAATATCTTGTAGTATCAGGTACACTACAACATGCACACAAACAATAAATGGTACACAACAATTAAAAGAATGAAGAAGTGGTAGGACATAATTCTAATAAAGAACTCTATATCTATCTAATAATTTTTGCCACTATCAGAAAACTTTTGCATTATATAAAATCAGAGTTTTTCTTGTAAATAACAAATATATGTAAAACAACAATTGTAAATATTTCTACGCACCAGAGGGACATCGCCACCAACACCAATCACCAGCTCCCTTAACACCAGATGCTTCGAGATAGCGACGGAGAGGGTACAGACAGGTTGAGAAAGCACTTAGGGCAATAACAACAACATGAAGACCAACGCCACACTTGAAATGGAGGTTGCAGCCAGGTTGGATTTCGGGAGGACAACGCGCAGCATGGACATTTCATATGTCACGACACTGCTACACAACGGAAGAGTGTGGGGAGAATCATAATACGACGAGACGACATTGAAGGTACAATAAAATTACTAAGTTCTACAAACTAATCAAGTAACAGTTAGAAACGCAGTCAGACCCTACAAATCCTATATCACTCCTACACTAAAATTCACATATTCCTAGCCCAAGACGAACAGAAGAATCGTCAAACAAATACAAGCGAATGGCAAACGGAATATTAAGTAGTACCAACCAACATTATCTAAAAATAGATTCAGCAAATTGAACAGTATTCTCCCTACCACATCATCAAATCGCCATACCGAACCAGGTGTGAAGTACCAAGACGTCACAGCACAATATTGGGTGACGATCGTCGGTAGTCAACTACAGTCATCGAACTGCCATACCGTCCCAGATGTGACAGGAAAGGAGTACCAAGACATCACTGTTTATGCAGTAAACCACAGTCATCATCGTTGGTTAAAAGTATCACTCCATGATGACAATGTCATCAAGTAAGACCCGGCATCACATGCTAGAATGCTTCTCTGATAATTTGTGACACCCATACAAATTAGTCGACGCCTTCCAGTATTTCAGTGGAGATCGTCGAGCACAGAAACTGACGCAGCACAAAACGAAACAAAAAATTGATAAAGTACGAATGTAGAGTTTAGAGAATGATACTTTTGTAAAAATATTTTCTTTTTCCTTTTTTGTAAAAGTAATTATTTTTATTGTGTATGTAAAATCTACAATTTATAGATACGTTCAAACCTTTGTAAAGAAACTTAGTTAGTATAGTTATATAATCTCACAAACTCATGGAAAGTCTATTTATTTCTTTTATATATGAAATTAAAAGAGAATTTGTGCAAGATTTTTCTTCTTTAAGTAACATTCAAAAACACCTTTTTGGGGTAATTATAGTAATACCAAGGACAGAATTAAGAGGAAACGCTTCTTCATTCTTACAAAAAAAAAAAAAAAAAAAAAAAAAAAACAATGACACATAAAGAAAAAGATAATGCCTAAATAAATAAAACAAAGTAACACAACAGAGCTTTTGCGTACATTTACGCAAGCTTAACTAAAGAAAAAATATAACCACACAAAATCATAATACACTGTACACTTAAAAGTTTAGAAAAAATTAATATTGTAAAAACAAATTTTTAGAAATGAAAAAGACAAACAGAGACACGTACTGGCAACGACAAAGAATAACAATCTTTGTAAAGCCTATATTTGCCTAACAACGAAACATAAATTGTAGAATAAAGAAATGGAAACAATAGCTGTAAAGAAGTCATTAGAAACAATTGTTAAGAATGGCTGAGAATAGTTTATTGGAAAATCCAAAAGAACAATTTTTGCCTGACTTTGTCAATGTTTTCCTCGGCATTGACAAACCTCAGACAAAAATTTTGTCAGAAGGAGTGAGGTATGTAAGACGTTGTGGTCTCCTGACCTTCATTGCTTACATATCCCTTCCTCACAATCGTGTTCCGCACATCAAGACGCTTCATTCGAACCCAAACTCGATAAAATAAAGTCAATGTTGTAGGAATTCATGTAAACGATATGCAGTTGACAAGTGAGCGCACCATGGTTGAAATACTCGAGGCTGGCGTGCACACATACATTCCAGACACGACGGTCACAGAGGCTTTTAGTTCGGGAGAGAGGCCGCACACTGGGACGCCAGGCCCTTCAGGGGACGACCCATCCCATGTCGGCCGGTGACCGCCCATACCGGACAGCGTGGGTTCGAGTGAAAAGGGTCAACGACCCCATGTTCGGCTTAAAAGCAAATTCCGCCACATTGTGTGGGAGTGACCAGCCGACGCATTCTTTACACATAGCACACAGTTTTAGAGATTTTCACAGGGAAACAGCAAACGCCAAACGCCAAAGCTATAGGTTTCCGGATTGGTCGCCTTAAACGAAACGTCATTTAGAAGAGCAATGCTGATTGTCTGACGATATTCCTGACGCCTTGGGCTGAAGGAATAATGGAAGATACCGAAAGATATACTCCTTCACGTCTGGCGTGGAGAGGCGCCGTTCCGTTGTCGCTCTTGGAGCGAGAACACGTAACCAGAGCGTGCGCGCTCGTGCATGTACTCGAAAGAGCGAGGAACAAGTCTCTCCTCAGTACATCACTGGGAGAGCACCTCTGTCGAGAGCGAATCAAAGGGCGACTCTATATTGAGTCCTTGCGATTAAGCGTTGTTCACTGTGTTGGGCGACACACTTATTGTGCCGTGTGAATGGACAGTTACAGTTAAACGCCTCCGAGCGAATTTTGAGTGGCATCGCGGTGGTCTGGTTATCTGACTGGTGTACCACGCCAATAGTTAGACTAGGGGCGAATAGGAATCCTTGACTTCATCAAGGCATAGGAAGAGTTTGATTGGCGAAGGTCAATTCAGATAGAATGAGAGTTATCTTATTTGTCAGCAGCGAGCGGCGCAGACAGCAGTCATCGCAGCTTATGGTATTGTTCGCTACAACTATTGCGAGCCCCATATTTCCTCCACAACAGTACACTTCACTGCATTTCACACGCGACAGCCTCGACCGTACCTAGCAACATTCTAAAGTACAATTATTCAAGTTGAGTAGGTGCGCCTCTCAGCCATTCTGCCAAGGCAACAAGCATCTTAAAACTTGTGTAGAAATTTCATTAGCGAATCCTATCCTTGATAGGTAATTTCACATTCCGAAAAGAACCAGGATATAACTAGTTCGTCCGCAGCTCGTGGTCGTGCGGTAGCGTTCTCGCTTCCCACGCCCGGGTTCCCGGGTTCGATTCCCGGCGGGGTCAGAGATTTTCTCTGCCTCGTGATGACTGGGTGTTGTGTGCTGTCCTTAGGTTAGTTAGGTTTAAGTAGTTCTAAGTTCTAGGGGACTGATGACCATAGATGTTAAGTCCCATAGTGCTCAGAGCCATTTGAAGCCATATAACTAGTTCAGTTCATAACTTAAAGTTTCATTGTGATTTCTCAGAATATTTGCAAAATAAATAATAACTTTCGTTAGTTCCAGGTTTTTCTTACACTAACTAGCACTACTCCAGTACCCAAGTATCCCACTAGTTACGTAAGAAATTTTGTAAATTTTTGTGTCATTTTCTTACAGCCAGCGACTCCAGAAGATATTTATTGCCGAAATTTTTCCAGGCATTTCTCTTTAGAACGTTAGGAGCGTCTGTCTGACTTCTGTAGTAGGGTGGGGGTGGAAATTGCATCTTGCACGAGCCACAGGGTAAAGGGTACATCTCAGATTAATTCGTTGTGCAGTATAACAGGATAACGGATGAAACCCACACCTCAGAACCGTAAGCACATATTTGCAGGTGTTCTGTGGATAGCAATTGTCGAGCTCAAGCATTTAAAATGGCTTCGACGCCTCTGTTAACCTCAGCGAAGGGATTCTCTAGTGCAAAGTATCCTCTCCCTCAGCGCATGGTGCACATTCTTTGACATATTCCTCCAACTAACGATGCCTGTCTCCACCAAAATCATTCTGCAATAAGCCTATCTGTTGCTGGTCGGCTATCAGCAACTGACAGCAGCTGCTCATGAGCCTGTTGTAGCACTTCCTTTTGAAGAACTGTCGGGACCACGATACATGGTCCCCATTTCGGGAGTCTGTACAACAAATCTTCAAGTATGATATCGTGCGGCTGTGACTTACAGGTCTGACAGTCTTTATCGTCTGCCTGTGTTCCCTGCTGTTCCAATAAACTCTTGTCCAATACACTAAACATGGCAATTTTGCGACTTAATGTATCCGCATTTATGTGTCTTATTCCGGACCAATTCGTAATTAAACTCACTAAGCTTGAGAGCCCAACGTGGCAAACGAGGAGAGGAACCATTCAGACTAAACAATCAGTTCAGTGACGCATGATCAGTCACAGTTTTAAATCTTCTACCATTCAAAAAACATCAGTAATGTGTAATATCACGTATGACCGTTAACATTTACTTTTCGTTAAGTTCGGTGAGGAATGATTAGTCACAGCTTTAAATCTTCTACCATTCAAAAAACATCAGTAATGTGTAATATCACGTATGGCCGTTAACATTTCCTTTTCGTTCGTTGAGACATTGCTTTACGCTTTATTAAACGGCCACGATTTATAAGCTACTGGATGTCCCTGCCCATCAAGCATCTGACCCAAAATACAGCCCACTGCCTTATTTGATGCATCATAAGAGAGGACGAACTCTCTGGCAAAATCTACAATAACTAATACGGGATCAGAAATCATTGTCTCCAATTTCTCCAATGCTACCACTGCTACCTGATACTCCAGCATCCACTGAAACTTTAATCTGTTTGTGACTATCTAGTCAAGAAAATTATACATTCTCTAAAACATAAATCTCATCTGGTTTTAATGGTATTCCCGATAGAGTACTAAAGATTTGTTTTCATATAATAAGTCGGGTCGTATCTGAAATATACAATGCGTGACTAACACGGGGCATTTCTCCAGAGAGACTGAAATATCGCGTTGTTAAGCTCCTTTTAAGGAATGTGATAATACAGGTGTCAATATGTTCTGACCTGTTTCTCTGCTGACATCAGGTGATTTGTTACGCAATAGAATCTCACCTTAGCAACAATAATATCCTGAGCAAATCACAGTTTGGCTTTCAGAGGAGTTGCTCTACTGAGAACGCCATTTACATGTTAACTCACAAAATTTTAAAAACATTAAATGATTAAAAGCACCAGTTAGTATTTTCTGCGACCTATCTAAGGCCTTTGACTGTGTGAATCACAGTACTGCCCTAGAGAAACCGTAGGTTTATGGGACTGGTGACACAGAAAATCAATCAAAAAAGTCATTTTTAAACAAATAAATGTAAAAAGTTGTGCTTAATGATTCAGCCAGTATAGTCCAGCGAAATGATTCCCCAAGGCTCAGTCTTTGGTCTACTATTGTTCCCTGTATATGTAAACTACCTTTGGTCTGATACCAAACAAGAAGAAATAGTTCTTTTGGCACATAACACTAGTATTATAATCAGTCCAAGCATACGCAAGAAACAGATGAAATGGTAAACGATGTTTTTAAAAGTATCATTAGTTTCCCTCAAATTGTCTCACACTCAATTTTAAAAAGGCACAGTATATTCAGTTCTGCATATCTACGGGCAGTACATCAGAGGTCAAGGTAACAAGTAGTAAGGCAATAATGAGTAGGGTGAAAATTCAAAATTCTTATTTCTCAGTACTGATGAGCATTTAAACTGGAAAAAGTACATTTTGGAATTCCTAAGACAACTTGGTTCAGACACTCTGGCAATTACAAACATTGCAAATCTCAGAGAGAGGCAAATAAATAACTCCATATACCCCATACTTTTATTCAGTAACGTCATATGGGATAATTTTCTGGGCCAATTCATCTTTAAAAACGAAACTCTTCATCGCTCAAAAACGTACCGTACGAATAATATGTGGTGCTCACCCATCATCATCTTGCAGTCATCTGCTTAAGGAGTTGAACATTCTGAGCATTCCGACAGACAGTAAAGTAAAATTCGAAAACAATCCGAAAAATCTTCCCGTTTACACTTCTATTCTGTAAAAGAATTTCTATTTTAATTGGTAAAAGTTGGTGGACAGGAATTACTAGCTCATATCTGTAATTTTGTAGTTATAAATGATTTATTTCAAATGACTCATTACACATCATTACTATTTGTTGTACAAAATGATCCATGCAACATGAATCTACCTTACAAACTAATGTCTTCAAAGTTTCAGTTGTATTCACCAAATCCCTTATGAATTTACTACAGTGGTTGCTCAAAGGACGAACGACTGCATCTGCTTGTCAAATGTGCTGACTTAACCTACTAAAACTGTTGTGTCTAGACAAGACAGCCTAAACACAATGAGAGGAAGCCGAAAGGCACGCGCTAAGTTAGAGCAGGATGGCGTGAGGTCTGAAACAGGATACGTAATGAATGCTATAAAGAAAAGTACGTAGCTTCTGGAATACTTAACTTTAATCCATCCTTTTGGTGCATCTGGAGATTGTGGCGATACAAGTGAGACTCTTTAGATACATGCAATGTTACTAATAGCGCCTTGCTAGGTCGTAGCCATTGACTTAGCTGAAGGCTATTCTATCTGCTCGGCAAAGGAGCAAGGCTTCGTCAGTGTAGTCGCTAGCTACGTCGTCCGTACAACTGGGGCGAGTGCTAGTCCTTATCTCGAGACCTGCCTTGTGGTGGCGCTCGGTCTGCGATCACCCAGTGGCGACACGCGGGACCGACATGTACTAATGGACCGCGGCCGATTTAAAACTACCACCTAGCAAGTGTGGTGTCTGGCGGTGACACCACAAAAACCCTCCTCCAATCGTCTCATACGTTCTGGTATAACAGCTGAATACACTATTCAGTCATTCAAATTGATCATGTATGGACCTTAGGCTTTAACCCTCCTAAAAATCCGTCCAATAACCGGTGAAAAGTATCAGGAGCGTTTTCCAAACCGAAGGCCTGATTAAGAGGGTTAAAAATTATTCGTCAGCTGAAGGCGAGAAGCAATTTCAAAAACACACCACCGCTGAAGGCCTGAATTACAAGTGAGGAAGGCAGTTACACCTTAACAAATACTAACATATTTTCTTCTTAACAGTCAACGGTAACAAGCTATAGTAAAGGCTAAAGGTCTGATTAAGAATGTTGAAAATTATTTGTCGCCTGAAGGCCACAAGCAATATTACAAACAATTAAAGGCTGAAGGCCTGATTAAGAAAGGATTCAAAATTATTGGGGTCAGAAGGCCACAAGCGTTTATCGGAATACGCAATGGCTGATGACCTCAATTACAAGTAAGGAAGGCAGTTGCATGTTCAAATACTAAAACCTTTCTGAAACAATCTTAACGAACCATAACAGGCCATAGTGACGTCTGCAAGCCTTATTAAGAGAAAATTGAAAATAATTTGTCGGCTGAAGGCCACAAGCAGTGTTACGAACAATTAACGGCTGAAGGCAGGAATTACAATTGGGGAAGGCAATAACATGTAAAAACATTAGGGTAAATTTTAAAAAATTGTGTCAACTTGTCCAAATAAGACGGAGTGATCTACAGACAGTGCTCCCTGGATCGACCCTAGGAAGGTGACAACAGCTGTATAAGCGGTGATACAGACAGCCAAGAGTTGTACTCACGTAACAATACGGCAAATCACACTAGGGGTAGATTAAGCACCCACTGACCGACTAACCAATCCGCCTAACGTCCGATCACTGCTACAACGATGGAATATTTTTAAACAATGGCGAAGAGATGGACAGCACCACGTCTTTAGAAACACACCAAAGGCCGATGGAAACACTGGAACCAAGGTATACCTCCCAAAACATGTTCACAGTACACTTCAAGAGGCTGTCGAACTACATGCATTGTCGGACAGCATCAATACGACAAGGAAAGGTACACCACCAGAAAAGTACGTTAACCTCCAGGGCAAGTAACTGGGCCGTTTGCTGCCACAAGGCAGAAAATACCGCTGGTTGCACATCAGTAAAATAATAATACTAAATTCAAACTAACATTAAGGAGTAGAATTCGGCTAATAGCTTCTGCCATCCTGACAGATTCCACTTATTGCGGTTGGTCTCACCGACCCTGGGAGCAGCAACACGCAAACAACAGCGAGATCTCAAACAGTGGCGGTGTCAGTACTGGGCACAGGTCACTCAACTTCAAACGTCCCGGGTTCAGTCGTCGGCTACAGCCCCTCGGTCTGACAGTGCATGCACGCCACCAGCAGTCCTCGCCCGCCCCCACGCTGCGGATCTCCTCGCTGCTCCGTCCGAAGCCGAACTGATGTCCGTTCTCCACCCTTACCAAATCCAGTAAGCAGACAGCATTAAAATAACTGCTCATTCAAAACCACAAGGTACACACGGCTGCTGGAGAACAATTCCACCAGCAACTCACAATACTAAAACCAGTGACTGTGAAACAACACGGACGAGTTATAAGTCGGCACAAACACAGAGAAGCCAGAAGCGGTCGGAAGACCAAATGCTCGTCGTCCGCTGCGACGACCGACAGTACGACCAACCAACGGTCGTCTCCACTCAAGTCAGGCATGTGAAAGATACCAGTATAAATTGTGGACTGACAGCTTATAACCATGACGCCACTTCGGCGGGCGGACAAACACACAAACGCGCACATACACACAAACACAAGTGAAAGTGACACTACTCGAATATCACGGGCCTTTCAACTATAAATCGCAGAATCCGGTCCTTGACGTGGTCGTGCACTCTCGCGACCACATCCTTTCGTCGGACAGTGCATGTGCGTCGCCAGGGGTCGGGCGAATACTCGCTGTCCGGACCTCACTACTGCTCCGTCCCAACTCACTAGCTCGACACACGACCACCCGGAAATACTAGAGGCTGCTCCAAAGATGGTACCACAGTATGCGCTATCGATAATCGCTGCTGCTGCCACTCACGGACAGACAAGGTGAGCAAACCTAGTGGCACCAGTGAACACACTAAGAAAGCGAGACGCCAGTATCGCTATTACAAGATGTCAGGCCATGAACGGCATCAACGTGAGCCGCACACTGCTCATGTACCTTATATCGTGGTGGCCCTGTCACCTCCTGTTGACCTGGTCCAGACTGATAATGGACACATGTGTGTCTATTAGAAACCTCTGTTACACATCGCCCACTAAGCCCACTGAGAAGCTTTCCGTCTGCGCACTAACATCTCCAGTGTTACGGCCTATCTGGAATACTTTCTGACAGTCGAACCATTGCGTTTCAGTTTAACACCTGCTGCTCCCATAGGTGCTTCCTGTTCTTCTCTTCTGATATTCAGATGCTTGGTGGCCCACTTCCCCACATGAGCAACATTCTGGATGCTGACACCGTTTCTGCATATGGCCCTTGCGTCCACGCCACAACATCTGATCTCGGAAGCGAATAAATGGTGATCTCCATGTTGCTTCAACAAAATATATTTCCTCCAATTGCGCCATAAATCTAAGAGCTGCCGCCTCGTGCAGTAACACTTTGTTCGCCTCCGCATTGTGGATAAGCACTTAGGTCTGAGCATCGACTTTGCCAATCCTGTCAGAAAGTAGTTCCACTGACTCACTGCAGTTCAGAGTCAGAGTACTGAGATCTCGCAAAAAGATTTGTATGGTATTTTGCTTTTGGTTACGCTGAAGCAGCCCAGCAGCCAACTGCTGAATCGACTGTGCTTTACTTAGGGTATTGAAATGTTGTTCTTTGAATAATTAATAGAATATGCCCCAAACGTTTAATTAATGTTAAAAAACATTATTAATTACATTAATTTCTGTCAAGAATTCTTAAAGAAAACATCAGAAATTAGCTTCCTCAGTTGATAGTAAACTCATTATTTCAAATTAACTCCCTCACCTCCAAAAAATCGTAACATAATCTTTAAATATTAGTAATATTTTAGTCTTATGATATACTGAACATGCCTCCGCCTCTCCTGTTAAACTAAAGTACAGTCACACTTCGTACGAGCAACTGATAATTAGCAGTAGCTGTAACATTATTTATGAATACCGATAGACCTTTCGTTGTTCAGGTGTCTCTACACTACATCCCGCGGGCCAACACCATCTACGGTAACGCGTAGGACATGTATAGTACCCAGTCTGCAGTAATGTTTCTTATTGCACTCGAATATTGATTATAGAGCATCTCCCATAAGACGTGATTCTCACAATAAGTAGAAGTAAATGTAATAAAACGACTAGCTTACCGAACGATGTTTCGCATAAAGAATCTGTTTCGTGGTTGTTTTGTTTCAGTCTTTAATGACCATTTTAATAAAAAATTTAGGAACAGCGAACAAAAAAATTTTAAAAAAATTTCTTTTTAAAATTCATAAACCACCTTATGGCCTGGACCGGTCTTCTTGGTCACTAGAAATGAATAATTTTTAAGTCACACGTTCTCCTGTAAACTCTGCACTGTAAAAGTAGAGCCTGCGACAATGCTCTGTGCTGTCGTCTGTAATGCCCGAGCTTCCGCGACGAGTTTGCAATTTCTCTTCAACAACGTTGCAAGGTCTTTTTCTTCGTTGATGCATCGTAACCCTTTCCCTTTCAGTATCTGTTTATGAATCGAATTCTGATTTGTCGTCGTTTACTAACACGAATTCATTAAAGATACAAGTATGGTAGTTGCTATGCTCGCTACAAATTATATTAACGATAAAGGTATGTCTCTTATTCGACACATTTTAAAGCACAGGCAAGAACAAATATCTGTAGATAACTTTCTTCTAAAACAGGATGTATTGTAGTACAAACAAAAAATTACTATACTGTATTATAAAACTCATTGAGTATCTGTTTTATTCGGAATGGAAAGAATTGACTTATTCTACATGGACTCCTAGTGAAAACAAGTGCTTCTCTTACGGGGGTTAGTTACGAGAAAGTTCAGGGATGAATCCGGATCATTACGCAAAGTAACACTGTACAGTGCAAAATTTACAGTGCGAATAAATCATACAAAATACGTACAATAATCAGTTATTTTTATTTATTAAAATTTAAGACAAACATTAACTGACGTATATAAAGGAACTGATTGCTTTAACTGTAATTACTTACATGATATTTCTTGAAAATTTACCAAAACTAAGTGACGTACGTAGGCAGCTCACATAATTAGATTAAGTATTGCAATTATAATTAATGAGATTTACTTCGCTGCAACTTCCCTCATGCAATTGTTTCCAGTTGGTGGTCTCACTAGGGGGAATTATCAGCAGCGGCTTCAAATGCTCATCGGCTTGTTTAGATCTTAATATTATTGTACAGTTCATTTTTTTCACAAAGATAAGTAGAGCCAAAAGTGGAGAAAAGTCACAAGCAAACATGCAACTGTTGAAACTGTGTGAGTGGAAGACATAAAATGTCAGCAATGACGAATACAATCGTTTACCTCTACAAAAATCGCTACCTCGCAAATCAACCATTTCCATTTGCAATTCTGAGGCAAGAGTTTCTATATCGGCATTAAAAGGGTTTTGAATAATCTTAATATCGTTTGCACCAAAATCTGAAACACAGGACTCAAAATTTATTTTTCAAGAATTCGAAGTTTCAGTTGGAAAAGCAAGCGGCAGTGGAGTCTCTGACTGCTTAATCAATTTTAGTATGTATTAAAATACATGAAACACTTTATGTTGAATTGATCTGAAACTAAATATTTTTTTGTTGAAAGGATTTAATATGAGTGTGCAAATCAGGCAGTAGTTATTTTTCGCCTTGTAATTTCAAATTACTGTTGTTCACATGTTTAGTTAAAGCTGTACAGAATGATAACTTCCATAGCTAATCAGCGTTGTGTGACAGCAGAGATCGATTTCTTTGATTCAGAAAATTTCAATTCTTGCTAGCAGCCCATAAACCAAGTCAGAGTTTTCCACATCTAAGCCAGCGCACTGGTGCATGATATGGTAAATCACTTTCTTCAGTCTCTTCAGTAAACTCGCGGAGTTGACGATGACTGAGAGTATGTGGTCTTTTATACAGCGGATATGAGTGTCTTTAAGACTTCTGATATATCGAAGCATTTTCCACACAGGAACTGTTGCTGAATGGTGGAATGTGCGATTAATGGTGTCGATCCACTGACATTTTCTATCGCCTTTGAGACGATAGCAATGACACTTGTGTTTTCTCCACAAATGTTTTTACCATCTTCAGTTTTGACACACCTTAAGCTTTTTGGTTGAAGACTGTTTTTCTCAACAGCATTTTCTTCTCTCGTGGCAATGCCGTGAACGCTATGAACGTCAAGAAACTGTTCATAAACTTCATAATTTTTGTTCATCCATTCAATAAGATTTAACACCTGTGCACTATCCGATACACACGTTGACTCATTCAGAACCAACGACAACCGCTCATAGTGTTTTCTCAGAAAACTGAGTTAATGTATTTAGATTTGAGCTGCAGTCTTTGCAGAAAAACTAAATAATAAATAAATTAGCTTTTCCTGGAGACAATTCTTCAGCTTCTGCAGCCATACAATCCATTATTAATTTGCCGTCAGTAAATGATTTTCCATGTTTTGTTACTGAGTGAGCCATGAGGAAACTAAGAGAGTTGCTCCTTGTTGTTCAGTTTTTACTTTCTTAAAACAACATTTTCTGAGATTTCAAACCACGTTTCAAACACCCATAATTTCTAGCCGTTGGTATCTTGTAAATTTGGAATAGTTTTAGGAATTTTTTGTCTCATAATGTATTCCTTGAGAAATTATGTTTTGTTATTGCAAATTATACACACTGACCTATCACTTCACTTAATTACGAAATAAGGATGTCCCCATTGCTCTTGGAAATTTCAGTACTCACTATCTATCTTCCGTGTCCTTCACGTGTTTACACGAATCTGTACAAAAGAGACTTGAGTATAAATCAAACTGATGCCAATTAATAGTAGTAAGAGCAAAGTTTCTGAGTAAAGAATTGCACTGGATATATCTTCAGGGGGAATTTAATAACATTAAAAATTCGCTGTTAAATATACCGTATTTTCACTAAGACACTGTAGTCACAAAACACACTGACCTTCTGTACTCCCCGGAAAACTTCATTATTATACATTTAATACTGTCATTAGTAGTCACAGCAGTACGTAAAGACATGCACGCACATTGGTTATCGGAAAGGCAGTGAAATGAGCAGGTCACTTGCCCGTGAGTACCAATAGAAACTGCGTAGTGATAATCACTCCCGCTCCCTCTGCCATAGATATCTCAATCACTGACTACACCTGAAACAATAATTTGCTCGTAATTCAACACTACAGTAGTTAGGTGTAATGAACCAAAGTCTGTCCAAGATTTTTTGAGCCAGGGATGGTCGCAGAGAACGAATAGGCAGCCACTATTGCCGACGTGTGGTGAGTTACGTTGTGGTGGGAAGATATCCTGCATTGCTGATGGGATATGCAGATCGTGCTACGTTCTGAACTGCTGCCGCGATATTAATGACGTACGGAAGTTACAAGGTTTCGCGAAAGTGTGTTACAGCAAGCCTCACGAGTGGTTTTTATTTGTAACAATGTAATGAAGTTAAGGCCACATCTCAAGAATAAACAATAAACCGATCATTGTGTAATGAGTGCTGCAGTGTTACTCGGTGTCAGCCGGTAACGTCTGGTAGTAGTGGCAAGTGTCACTAAAACTTCTGCACTACATTGAGGGTTTCCGGGCAGTACTAGGGTATCAGGCCTCCAGGAAGGCAGATTATAGCTCGGTTCTTGACCTTGGGATTTATTGGGAGAGCCGGTGTGGCCATCAGCCTAAAATTCTTGGAGACGCCTTTTCTATTTGTAAAGCGATTAATGAGTGCGGTTACTGCTGGATCAAAAGTAGCTGAATCTACCTCCAACTCTGCCTTATTTTCCTCTGACTCAGGCTGTGACTGATCCCGAAAGGTTTCCAAAGCCACAAATCTATTAAGAAGGTCCTTATGCTAGAGCTTTTGGTGAAACGTTTCCTCTGTTAGAGCAGCAACAGATTCTGTAGCAACACCAGCACACACAAATAAACCACTAAAACACTACTAAAGAAAAATGTTATAAGTTACCTTTTTCTCGTGTGTCGTCACCCATCTACAGTCTGAACAATCGAGAGCCAAATGATCAACACGTGTACATGTAAAAAATGTGCCTCCTACAGCCTTAGTGCAAGGCAATTCGTGCTCTGCAAGACTGCAAAACGAACAACGACAAGTTCACGGATTCACATGAATTCACAAACATTACCTTATCATACTCTATCCAGTACCCCACAAATTGAGTTAACTGAGAAAAAAATACTTAATTAAACATGAATAAAGTGTGGCTCAACGCACCCCATTGGAATGAGCCAATACTAGTGAATTGGAGATATTCCGCTCGAAAGTAATTTACTAAATTACACAGTCTTACTGCCCGGCTCTAAAAAACAGTGTTTGGGCTCAAGAGTTACCCAACAATCACTCACCTTGGCAAACTGTACGGTTTGTATGTTGGAAAAACACTTCCCCAGACCACCTGCGTCGTGAAGCGTAACGACTACTTCATGACACCAACTGTAACACCTGGTCCTATTCCTGACCTCTGCGCCTCACGATGGGTGAGATGGTGAGGGAGAGGGCAGATTACCGCGGCAACGTATACTTACGGACGCCTCTTCCCGTTGGTGACGTCTGTTGACCTGGGTCATGAGTGGCAGCTACCGTGATGGCGAGCTGCCCACCAGAAGCGAAGAACTAGGGTGTGCCGTAAGGTGAATCACAGTCTTGCTGTCTATGCACCCCTGCTATTACATGTGGTCTCCATGTCACACACTTGGGGGCAGTACCGATAGCAGATGCCAATTGCTGAGCAATAATGCCCTTGTCAACTACCCCTGGGATCACCCGGGGTGATGACCGACTGAGATCATGTCTCTAGGAGGCCTCGAGGCCGCACTTCCCCCATCCAGGCTGTAAACAGCTGGCACTACACTGGCCGCACACCAGCTCCCCCCCATCAGTGAAGTTCCCGAAGTCCCGCAGCTATTACTCCTGGCCGAAGCTAAATGAGTCAGTCATTGGGCAGGTAGTCAACCGATCTTCATCAAGGGGGGTGGATTGTGGTATCTCTGAAATTCAAAAGCACATCATTCTCTTTGGTTCAAGAAGCAGACAGAATGACAGTACTACTCAATGCGTTGAGGAACGAAGTTCGATTATTTATACGCTTACAGCTATGATTCTGATGTAGACCTCTCGGAGGCCAACGAGTAGGTTTTCTTTATATTACTTGTTCTGTTAGCTTTTTCTAGCTCGCTCTCTACTCAGCACGGGTCGCTATACCGAGTTAAATTTGCGAAGTGTGAGTTTCTTGGTAGCACGTACGTTCCCGAGTAATAAAATATTACTTCACTCTTGGTCAGACTGTTTCTTGCCCTCGACCGTTGACAGGTGTCGTAAACGCCCCTCTGCCTGGACTGTTTTATCATAGTGGCAACAATACCGTCGAGTGGCTTACTTAGTTATCACATAGGCCAGGCACGCCTCTACTGCCTGCAGGGCGTAGGAATAAAATCCTAACAATTCACAAATCCCGCGCCGATATTTTACAGGACGCAACAGTACAAAGTGTACTACACATTGCGCAAAACTGGTGCAGAAAAAAGAATATAAGTGTCAGGCCCAAGAAAACTTATTTAGCTCCATTTACGAGGAAGCAAATTCATCACATACATCGTTTACTGAAATGTCAAGCTTCTTGATGAAACTCTATGAACAGAGGGTTGCGAAACTATCATGGGTCATTCACGCAAAGAATAAACATTTACAGGCAAAAAACACTCTTATGAGCACTAAAAGGGCAAGATGTAAAAGCTAGGTTCTAAATCCCTAGGAACATGTTCTGGATATTCACTACTGTAATAAGACCTATCACAACTGATGGGGCTACAGTATGGCGAAATGAAGTAGAAGGTGGTTGTTAGGTAGGTAGCTAAGGTGCAGATATTGGACTGGTTAGCTATAACGGGAGGAATTAGCAGCACACCCACTGCTGGTATGGAGACCATGCTGGACTTGCTACCATTGCATCTTTTGGTTACAATGGAGACAGCGGCAAGGACATACAGTTAAAAAATTAGAAATAACTTGATTCCTTTAGCATAACAAGAATTTCACATTTGTGAATGCGGTATATATAAGAACTGTTTGTGAAATGCCGACTGATCATACAATAATTTTTTGCGACTTCATAAACGTTTCAACGTAACAAATGCAAGAAGGGAGCAGTGGAAGAATGAACCGCAACACCTTTCAGGAGACATAGTCTGGTATGCTGGAGGGTCGAAAACACATAAACCTGCTGGGGCCCGAATATACGGGGCACAGCGTAGAATAGAGGGAGCAGTCTCTCGAGGGAAGTTGGCCACAGGCGAAATTATCCAATCGGGGTGTGCACGGAGAAGCATTTGCATAGTTGTTACGAAGATCGTAGCACCTATTTTTGTAAGGTGGTCACGTCGTTTTGATTTTTGATTGTGCACGTTAGAGAGAGAGCAATTGACGTTAAACAATCTTTAGTCTTGTCGTGGCAAAGTATTTGCCTCTGCGCACTCTGATACGTTATTTTAAGTAGGGTAGGCGAGGGACGTATTTCGTAGTGCTGTGTTGACTTGTGATTGTACTTTTTAGATGAAGAAAGATGTGTTGTAAAGGACAACAAGGATGAATTTCATCTATATATTGAAAGTTGAAAGGAATATAAATTTTGAATAACCATTTTTTCTTAAGTGGACGACTCTGAGATACGACTGCAGCATTGAGCACCTAATTTGTAGAAATGATTATTGCCAGATAGTTAACTTCGTTCACTGACCCAGAGCTGAGAGAAAGACTACCCCACTTCCCTGATCATGAATTAAGGTTTCAACTGATTAAGCTGTTTCATCTTTATAGAAATTCTCTGCAAATTTTGTTCCCCTTTGTGTCGATATTACATTGCACCATGAGGTACGCATCAGATTAAATATGGGCATTTAACTGTTTTGCTTCAGTTGCACATTTAATATAAAGAGAGGTTGTATTCAGACCCGTTACATTTCAGTTCAAATTACGTTATACTTTGTTAAAGGTTAGCATACGAGCTCAAGGTGGATAACAGTTTGTAAGGACATAGTTTTGGTAATAAGTAATTTTTTTTTAATAGTGGAAGGTAAAGTAGGGCTAAATTTCACGCAGAACCAGAAATACAATGGGAATGTTATTCATGTATTCAGATTGCTAACCAGCTGTGAAATATCTATCAGCCCCTGGAACGAGATCAAAGATCATTGCAGAAGGCAATGAAGCCTTTCGGAGACTAGGGGAAAGCAACAGGGTAAAATTACTGGGGGTCCCTAGTCACTCAGGAACTGATGGCAATGAACAAGCTAATAGAATGATCTGAACAGGCGCGATGTGTCGATTTGTTGGACCGGAACATGTCATAACCTAAGGAGATGGTAAAAACAAAACTACATAATTAAATCAGAAGGCAGCACGTAGAATATTGATCTAAGACCCAAAATCAAAAATATGGCATACCAATGTTGCCGAATCCATAAGTTCTATAATGAGGAACGTGAACAGGAAACAGATCAAAAATCGTGGTAGAACTCATCACTGGCCGGGGAACTTCATAAAACATCAACACACGATGGATACGGAAAGAAAGGCCCACTAAGTGTGGAATAAGTGGTGAGGAGGATGAAATTGCACCACATATAATCATCGAATCTGAAGCTTTAGCGGGCAAAAGTCACCGAATATTAGACTCGACAGAGCCTGAGGAAATGGTGTGTAATAAGGACCTAGTGAAGAGTTAATAGCACCTGTTTGCTTTACTAGAACCACAGGGGGTGAAAGAGCACAATGAACTCAGTTTCCGTGGGTTCAGCAGTGGGCTGAGACCACTATTGTTTTTATCTGCCTGCATTAAACATATTAAATTGAAGGGTCTCTACATGAGCCTCTTCGTCATTTTGCTTAACATTTAACTTAATGTTCGTACCTCTGGCACCTGAAATCTAGGCGCAAACTGTAAACTAAATAAAAAAAGACTGAGTCGCTGAGTGCGTCTATAGTGGCTACAAGTTGTATTATCTCTATTTCACTTCATATTTTACTAAATTTTGGTAACTGCCCGAGCACGACAACGCATATTCAATACATCTATGTGCAATATGTCGGTATATGCATCCTTTCCTCATCTAACCTGATGAATGAAAATCGAGAATGAGAGTGTACAAGACAAATTTCTATATCTAGCTCTGTGAGAGTAAAAGTAATCTGCTAGTGTGGCTGGATAGCCAGTCCCATAAAGCACATATCAGGTAGCAAAGAGGTTGTCCGCAGCTCGTGGTCTAGTGGTAGCTCAGTTTCAGCCGCGCTAGCGAGTGGACGTTGTTTACTGCTGCGCTGCAATTCCGTGTTTACATCGCTGTACTTGAGCTTCGCTGAGTGTTGTCCGTCCGTTAACCTCCGTGTTCGTTCATATTCCTTGCGATCTGATTGCTCATTCTGGTCGTGCTGATGCTAAGTGGAATTTTGGATGTTTAACTGAAATTTTGTCGCTGGGTTAACCATAGGTACAAACCTCAGGAAGAATACTCAGGTATTTGCTTTTGATAAGGTGTCCCGTCCTGTTCAGCCGACATCCCTGGAAGTAGATGACTGGATTACACAGGTAATTGCCGTCTTCAGTGGCTGAGCGGTTCTAGGCGCTTCAGTCTGGAACCGCGCGACCGCTACGGTCACAGGTTCGAATCCTACCTCGGGCATGGATGTGTGTGTGATGTCCTTAGGTTAGTTAGGTTTAAGTAGTTCTAAGTTGTAGTGGACTGATGACCTCAGATGTTAAGTCCCATAGTGCTCAGAGCCATTTGAACCAAGAATAAAGATGAAGAATCCCATGTTTCCCCACAAAAAAATTCGGAGGCTTTAGTTTACAGCATGCCCACGTAGTTTACTATCTTAGCAGCACTTTTCACACGTAAACCTGACCACAGCAAAAAGCGCAACGTAGTGAAGAGTTACTGTTGCTGTCAGCATACTGTAAGAATCGCAGAAAGCAAGTTGCGAAAAGTGGTTTAACATATCTGACTGCCTCTCAAAAACGGTTTCTTTAACTCTCCAACGGCCGATTAACGTTCTCCGGAAATCTGCGACAGCTGAAAATCATCACAAAGCTCGACTGCTCACACATATCTGAATGTAGCTTAACATTTATAAACCATCTGAAGCAAAGGCATTGTCCATATTAGCGCCTTTCAAAACTCCATATGGTGCTAATATGGATAATACCTTTGCTTCAGATGTTTTTAACCTGTAAATGACGTACTTAATAGTATTTGTACTATATATAGTATACATAGCATGTATAGTACGTACAGTTAGTGTATGCGAAAGTGTTCTTTGCATGGGTATTTGATTAGCAGTAACAGTAAAGTTGTATTGTGGTAGTAATGAGTGGTTATACCATAGGACAGTGTGTGCACTCCTTGGACAGCGCTATCTGGAGGCCGGTTGTGAATCACTAGAAATGCAGCAGGTAACCCTGCGTGGAATAAGGCAGTGTGATGCCGACCGTTGTTAGTCGAGCAGCGGCTGCGTACCAATTAGTTTTATCTTGTGACTTCGGTTTTACATAACTGATGGAAAAGAACGACAATGAGCGCAGTTTTTTATTTACTTGTGCCAATGATTTTATATTAGCTGGTCTGCCACAGGTATCTTTATAACCAAATGGTTTATAAACGTCAAGCTACATTCATGTGTGTGGTACTGTACTAATAGTAATGTGTACAGTGTAACTCATGTAACCCCGCCCTCCCCCCCCCCCCCCCCCCCATCAAACCTGTCATTTTATATCTTCGCAGATCCGATTATGGCACCTTCAGTGTGTTGAAACCGGTTATCCAAAAATGGTTCAAATGGCTCTGAGCACTATGGGACTCAACTGCTGAGGTCATTAGTCCCCTAGAACTTGGAACTAGTTAAACCTAATTAACCTAAGGACATCACAAACATCCATGCCCGAGGCAGGATTCGAACCTGCGACCGTAGCGGTCTTGCGGTTCCAGACTGCAGCGCCTTTAGCAGCACGGCAAACCGGTTATCCAGTAAACAGTATTTAAGCGATATTGGCTTTTGAATTATTTTTAAATTCGTAGATACACTTGCAGCGGTCACATGAATAGTTGGAAGTGCATCCAAGATCAAATAGCTCTGATTACAAGGACATCCCCTGAGGGTATATCACTCTTATTGATACATAGGCCTGAAGCATGCTTTTTCCCTGGCGCAAAAAATAACACTGTGTACTGGTTGCTAGGAAATTTAGTTAGTTACGTCATTAAAAAATTAAGATCCGACAGCACCATAAACTTCAAGTTACACATGCTGTGTGAATACCACAAAATTAAAAGGTATTCGAATCACAAGAAAAGTTCGGTAATATGTTAAATATTATATTTGATAGAATGGGCATTGGTTAATAGAAAAGACGAGACTGTGATGACAGTGATGTATTGTAATTACCTTAAGGATATTATTCAAATTATTAGTGTAAACTTTTGGTTTGTATTTTTTCTACTTCAGAACGAAATTTTTGAAATTTTATGAGATAATGTACATACCTTATGTGACAGTCAGATTGAGTGTCTAATAGTGTCAAAACACAGAACAATATAGCTGCTTTAATGGTTTATAGTGTTAATGTGAAAATTGACAGTTTTTATGGAAATGTCTTTATCGATTGGTTGTTGTTGTGGTCTTCAGTCGTGAGACTGGTTTGATGCACCTCTCCATGCTACTCTATCCTGTGCAAGCTTCGTTATCTCCCAGTACCTACGACAACCTACATCCTTCTGAATCTGTTTAGTGTATTTATCTCTTGGTCTCCCTCTACGATTTAAACAATCCGCGCTGCCCTCCAATATTACATTGGTGATCCTTTCATGCCTGAGAATATGTCCTACCAACCGATCCCTTCTTCTAGTCAAGTTGTGCCACAAACTCCTCTTCTCTCCAATTCTTGTCAATTCAACCTCATTAGTTATGTGATCTACCTATCTAATCATAAGCATTCCTCTGTAGCACCACATTTCGAAAGCTTCTATTCTCTTTTTGTCTAAACTATTTATCATCCACGTTTCACTTCCGCACATGGCTACACTCCATACAAATACTTTCATAAAATACTTCCTGACACTTAACTCGATGTTAACAAATTCCTCTTCTTCAGAAACGCTTTCCTTGCCATTGCCAGTCTACATTTTACATCCTCTCTACTTCGACAAGCATCAGCTATTTTGCTCCCCACATAGCGAAACACATTTACTACTTTAAGCGACTCATTTCCTAATCTAATACCTTGAGCATCACCCGATTTAATTCTATTACATTCCATTATCCTCGTTTTGCTTTTGTTGACGTTCATCTTATATCCTCCTTTCAAGACACTGTCCATTCCGTTCTGCTGCTCTTCCAGGTCCTTTGCTGTCTCTTACAGAATTACAGTGTCATCGGCGAACATCAAAGTTTTACTTTCTTCTCCATGTATTTTAAATCCTACTCGGAATTTATCTTTCGTTTCCCTTACTGCTTGCTCAATATAGAGATTGAATAAAATCGGGGAGAGGCTACAACCCTGTCTCACTCCCTTCCCAACCACTGCTTCCCTTTCATGTTCCTCGACTCTTATAACTGCCATCTGGTTTCTGTACAAATTGTAAATAGGCTATCGCTCCCTGTATTTTACCCTTCCACCTTCAGAATTTGAAAGATAGTATTCCAGTCAACATTATCAAAAGCTTTCCGTAAGTCTACAAATGCTAGAAACGTAGGTTTGCCTTTCCTTAATCTATCTTCTAAGATAAGTCGTAGGGTCAGTATTGCTTCACGTGTTTCAACATTTCTACGGAATCCAAACTCATCTTCCACGAGGTCAGCTTCTACCAGTTTTTTTGTAAGAATTCGTGTTAGTATTTTGCAACGGTGGCTTATTAAACTGATAGTTCGGTAATTTTCACATCTGTCTGCCTCTGCTTTCTTTGGGATTGGAGGTATTATAGTCTTCTTAAAGTCTGAGGGTATTTGTCTGTCTCATACAACTTGCTCACCAAATGGTAGAGTTTCGAAAGGGCTGGCTCTCCCAAGGTTATCAGTAGTTCTAATGGAATGTTGTCGACTCCCGGAGCCTTGTTTCGACTTAGGTCTTTAAGTGCTGTATCAAACTCTTAACGCAGTATCATATCTCCCATATCATCTTATTCTACATCCTCTTCCATCTCTATAATATTTTCCTCAAGAATATCGCCCTTGTATAGACCCTCTATATACTCCTTCCACCTCTCTGCTTTCCATTCTTTCTTTAGAACTGGGTTTCCATCTGAGCTCTTGATATTCATGCAAGTGATTCTCTTTTCTCCAAAGGTCTCTTTAATTTTACTGTAGGCAGTATCTATCGTAAACCTAGTGAGATAAGCCTCTAAATCCTTACATTTATCGTCTAGCCATTCCTGGTTAGCCATTTTGCACTCCCTGTTGATCTCATTTTTGCGACATTTATATTATTTTTACCTGCTTGATTTACTGTATTTTTGTATTTTCTCCTTTCATCAATTAAATTCAGTATGTCTTCTGTTACCCAAAGGTTTCTATTAGCCCACGTCTTTTTACCTATTTGATCCTCTGCTGCCTTCACTATTTCATCTCCAAAAGCTACCCATTCTTCTTATGCTGTATTTATTTTCCTCATTCTTTTCACTCAGTCCGTTATAATCTCCCTGTAACTCTCTACAACCTCTGGTTCTGTCAGTTTATCCAGGTCCCATCTCCTTAAATTCCCACTTTTCTGTAGTTTCTTTAGTTTTAATCTACAGCTCATAACAAATAGACTGAGGTCAGAGTCCACATCTGCCCCTGGAAATGTCTTACAATTTAAAACCTGGATCCTAAATCTCTGTTTTACCAATATATAATCTATCTAAAACCTGTCAGCATCTCCAGGCTTCTTCCATGCATATAACCTTCTTTTATGATTCTTGAACCAAGTGTTAGATATGATTAAGTTATGCTCTGTGCAGAATTCTACAAGGTGGCTTCCTCTTTCATTCCTTACCCCTATTCCATATTCACCTACAACGTTTCCTTTTCTTCCTTTTCCTGCTATCGAATTCCAGTCACCAATTACTATTAAATTTTCGTCTCCTTTCTCTATCTGAATAATTTCTTTTATCTCATCATACATTCCTTCAATCTCTTCGTTATCTGCGGAGCTAGTCGGCATATAAATTTGTACTACTGTGGTAGGTGTGGGCTTCGCATCTATCTTGGCCATAATAATGCGTTCACTATGCTGTTTGTAGTAGCTTACCCGCATTCCTATTTTTTATTCATTATTAAACCTAATCTTGCATTACCTCTATTTGATTTTGTATTTATAACCCAGTATTCACCTGACCAGAAGTCGTGTTTCTTCTGCCACCGAACTTCACTAATTCCCACTGTATCTTACCTTAACCTATCCATTTCCCTTTTTAAATTTTCTAACTTACCTGCCCGATTAAGGGAACTGACATTCCACGCTCCGAACCTTAGAACGCCAGCTTTCATTCTCCTGATAACAACGTCCTCCTGAGTAGTCCCCGCCCGGAGCTCTGAATGGGGGACCATTTTACCTTCGGAATATTTTACCCAAGAGGACGCCATCATAAGTTAACCATACAGGAAAGCTGCATGCCGTCGGGAAAAATTACGACTGTAGTTTCCCTTTGCTTTCAGCCGTTCACGGTACCAGCACAGTAAGGCCATTTTGGTTACTATTACAAGGACAGAGCAGTCATTCATCCACACTGTTGTCCATGTAACTACTGAAAAGGCTGCTGCCCCTCTTCAGGAACCACACATTTGTCTGGCCTCTCAACAAATACCCCTCCGTTATGGTTGCACCTACGGTACGGCTATCTGTATCGTTGAGGCACGCAAGCTTCCCCGCCAACAGCAACGCCCATGGTTCATGGGATAGATCGATTGGTTAATACCATAATATTGTACCTAATATAATGCATTATTCAATGGCTGCAAAATTGCCCTGTTCATTTTTGCACTGTGATGTGCAAGTCAGTTTTCCAGTGAAAGATCTATTATATAGGTCTGATCATTTTAGATAATTACCATTCCATTCATGACCAGAAAGTGTAGTTGGAAGGCTAGTCAATTTTATAATATCTCTTCTCCGCCATTATCAGGTATTTAAGAAATTGTATAACACGATTATTCAATTGTTTTTTTTTGTGCGATGGGCATAAATGTTCCATATTCTGTGTAATTTTAAGTGACTTCCATATTATCGTGTGAAGTGCTCATAGCTAGTCTGACTGAGCTGAGAAGGTTAAAGATCAGTTTCTTCCCTTGGCCTGTATCTCACGGAGACGATTTATTTTCGTACATTAATATACTAAAATTATCCCAAAACTCGTTGATATCCCTCATAAAGTACTGTTTATGCTTTGAAAAGATTGGAGCACATGTAATTCAAAGTGCAGTTTTTTTTATTTATTCGCGTTTCAAGGAGTCTGAATGTTTTTAAAAACTTTTGTTGGTATTCAAATTAATTCTTTCTGGAAATTTAGTCAGTAACACAAACTTCTGTTGTATTTCTTTAACATCATCATAACTGCAATGATCAAACTGTTTTTGTTTAAATCATTCCCGGCATAAATGTGTGCATGGTTAGTACATGTAATTAGTATGCATTTTGAATGTGTAACATTGTTCCTTAAATAAATGTTTACAAAAATATCTAGCTAGTGGTTCAGCCTCTGGATCACGGGGTCCCGTGTTCGATCCCGGATTGGTTGGGGATTTTCTCTGCCCGAGGACTGGGTGTTTGTGTTGTCCCTATCATTTCATCATCATTTTTTAACGTGTCTCAAATTCGACTGTATAAAGATTGGGACACTGTACTGGCGCTGATGACTGCGCAATTGAGCGTCCACAAACGCGAGTCGGGCCAACGACTAAGTGTGACTGTGCCTATTCGCAGTTAACTCTTTATCTTATTTTTGTAGATGTCAGCTCCAGTCAAAATTAACGTCTTGCTTTCACCGTTCATTGGTCGTTCAGCAGTATATGGAATATTTCTTGTTAATTTCGGGCCATTATGAACAGTTCCAGTTATCCACGCATGCAACCTATTGTCCTATTCCCCCCTGTTCGAACACATGACGCGTGATATAACTTCTCAGTTCAGTCTGATTTAGTTAGTTGTTGATCTCACAGGTATAGCATAATTGAACAGGTTTCTGAAATTTCTTTAATTTCGATTTCAGTTCATTATCTAGTTCCCACGTGTCTTCGTTGTGTCAGCTTGTGTTAAGTAGGGATGGAGCTTTTCTTTATTCTTATATTTGTCCCAAATCTCTATTGTATGTGTGTATGTGCGTGAATGTCGCCATTGAAATATTCCTCTGACCCTGACCTCATTAATAATTAATGACAAACCATGACAGGGTCTCCAACATGCAGTTTTTATTTTGTAGCCCAGCCGAGAGCAATATTAAAAAAAGCAGCCATCATTCACTCATTAGTTGTTTAGTTTACCAGTTTGTTCAGTTGTACTTTAATAAAAGTGATATTTTTACCAAAGAAAGTGTTTACATATTCTCTCGCAAACTTCCATTATTGTGTCCTACTGCTTTTCGTTGTGCAACAGATAAATATGGCGAAGTTATTTATTTAATATTTATCCAACTATCTTAAATTTCCATATCCAGCAACCCAGTTCCTTTAAATATCAAAGGTTTTTTTTTCCTGTACACTGAATGGCCAAAGAAACTGGTAGACCTGCTTCTACATCTACATCTACATCTATACTCCGCGAGCCACCTTACGGTGTGTGGCGGAGGGTACTTATTGTACCACTATCTGGTCCTCCCTTCCCTGTTCCATTCACGAATTGTGCGTGGGAAGAACGACTGCTTGTAAGTCTCCGTATTTGCTCTAATTTCTCGGATCTTTTCGTTGTGATCATTACGCGAGATATATGTGGGCGGTAGTAACATGTTGCCCATCTCTTCCCGGAATGTGCTCTCTCGTAATTTCGATAATAAACCTATCCGTATTGCGTAACGCCTTTCTTGAAGTGTCCGCCACTGGAGCTTGTTCAGCATCTCCGTAACGCTCTCGCGCTGACTAAATGTCCCCATGACGAATCGCGCTGCTTTTCGCTGGATCATGTCTATCTCTTCTATTAATCCAACCTGGTAAGGGTCCCATACTGATGAGCAATACTCAAGAATCGGACGAACAAGCGTTTTGTAAGCTACTTCTTTCGTCGATGAGTCACATTTTCTTAGAATTCTTCCTATGAATCTCAACCTGGCGCCTGCTTTTCCCACTATTTGTTTTATGTGATCATTCCACTTCAGATCGCTCCGGATAGTAACTCCTAAGTATTTTACGGTCGTTACCGCTTCCAATGATTTACCACCTACGGCATAATCGTACTGGAATGGATTTCTGCCCCTATGTATGCGCATTATATTACATTTATCTACGTTTAGGGAAAGCTGCCAGCTGTCGCACCATGCATTAATCCTCTGCAGGTCCTCCTGGAGTACGTACGAGTCTTCTGATGTTGCTACTTTCTTGTAGACAACCGTGTCATCTGGAAATAGCCTCACGGAGCTACCGATGTTGTCAACTAAGTCATTTATGTATATTGTAAACAATAAAGGTCCTATCACGCTTCCCTGCGGTACTCTCGAAATTACCTCTACATCTGCAGATTTTGAACCGTTAAGAATGACATGTGTTCTTTCTTCTAGGAAATCCTGAATCCAATCACAAACCTGGTCCGATATTCCGTAAGCTCGTATTTTTTTCACTAAACGTAAGTGCGGAACCGTATCAAATGCCTTCCTGAAGTCCAGGAATACGGCATCAATCTGCTCGCCAGTGTCTACGGCACTGTGAATTTCTTGGGCAAATAGGGCGAGCTGAGTTTCACATGATCTCTGTTTGCGGAATCCATGTTGGCTATGATGAAGGAGATTTGTATTATCTAAGAACGTCATAATACGAGAACACAAAACATGTTCCATTATTCTACAACAGATTGACGTAAGCGAAATAGGCCTATAATTATTAGCATCTGATTTATGACCCTTCTTGAAAATGGGAACGACCTGCGCTTTCTTCCAGTCGCTAGGTACTTTACGTTCTTCCAGCGATCTACGATAAATTGCTGATAGAAAGGGGGCAAGTTCTTTAGCATAATCACTGTAGAATCTTAAGGGTATCTCGTCTGGTCCGGATGCTTTTCCGCTACTAAGTGATAGCAGTTGTTTTTCAATTCCGATATCGTTTATTTCAATATTTTCCATTTTGGCGTCCGTGCGATGGCTGAAGTCAGGGACCGTGTTACGATTTTCCGCAGTGAAACAGTTTCGGAACACTGAATTCAGTATTTCTGCCTTTCTTCGGTCGTCCTCTGTTTCGGTGCCATCGTGGTCAACGAGTGACTGAATAGGGGATTTAGATCCGCTTACCGATTTTACATATGACCAAAACTTTTTAGGGTTCTTGTTTAGATTGTTTGCCAATGTTTTATGTTCGAATTCGTTGAATGCTTCTCTCATTGCTCTCTTTACGCTCTTTTTCGCTTCGTTCAGCTTTTCCTTATCAGCTATGATTCGACCACTCTTAAACCTATGATGAAGCTTTCTTTGTTTCCGTAGTACCTTTCGTACATGATTGTTATACCACGGTGGATCTTTCCCCTCGCTTTGGACCTTAGTCGGTACGAACTTATCTAAGGCGTACTGGACGATGTTTCTGAATTTTTTCCATTTTTGTTCCACATCCTCTTCCTCAGAAATGAACGTTTGATGGTGGTCACTCAGATATTCTGCGATTTGTGCCCTATCACTCTTGTTAAGCAAATATATTTTCCTTCCTTTCTTGGCATTTCTTATTACACTTGTAGTCATTGATGCAACCACTGACTTATGATCACTGATACCCTCTTCTACATTCACGGAGTCGAAAAGTTCCGGTCTATTTGTTGCTATGAGGTCTAAAACGTTAGCTTCACGAGTTGGTTCTCTAACTATCTGCTGGAAGTAATTCTCGGACAAGGCAGTCAGGATAATGTCACAAGAGTCTCTGTCCCTGGCTCCAGTTCTGATTGTGTGACTATCCCATTCCATACCTGGTAGATTGAAGTCTCCCCCTATTACAATAGTATGATCACGAAACTTCTTCACGACGTTCTGCAGGTTCTCTCTGAGGCGCTCAACTACTACGGTTGCTGATGCAGGTGGTCTATAGAAGCATCCGACTATCATATCTGACCCACCTTTGATACTTAACTTAACCCAGATTATTTCACATTCGCATTCGCTAATAACTTCAATGGATATTATTGAATTATATCCTTTAGGGCGCCCGTGAGCACACAGAATTGCCACAACATGACGTGACATGGACTCGACTAATGTCTGAAGTAGCGCTGCAGGGAACTGACACCATGAATCCTTCAAGGCTTCCCATAAATCAGTAACAGTGAGAGGGGATGGAGATCTCTTCTGAACAGTACGTTGCAAGGCATCCCATATATGCTCAAAAATGTTCATGTGTGGGGAGTTTCGTGCCAGCGGAAGTGGTTAAACTCAGAAGAGTATTCCTGTAGCTACTCTGTAGCAATTCTGGACGTGTGGCGTGTCACATTATCCTGCTGGAAATGCCCAAGTTTGTCGGGATTCACAATGCACATGGAGGGATGCAGGCTATCAGACAGGATGCTTACGTAAGTGTCACCTATCATACTTGTATCTAGAATTATCAGGCATCCCATATCACTCCAACTGCATACGCCCTACACCATTACAGAGCTTAGAGCTGTTATATTTATATAGAAAATCGCTGCCATCATTGTACACTTTGTAAATCATTATTCACATTGCACCATGAGATACGCAACAGTTTGAATATTGTTTGGAAATTTCATTTTGAAACAGAAATCTAGATTAGCTGCTGCCTGCTTGCCGTTTGCTGTTGTGCTTTCGAGAAATCTGCACCAGTGTTGTCACAAGACGCGAGGTAACTGAAAATTTTGATTAGGACCATGTTCTTTTACTACAGTTGCACATTTAGTGTAAAGGGAGGTTGTATTTAAAGCAGTTATGGTTCAGTTCAAATTAAGCTATGTTTTGTGATAGGTTAGCAAGCGAGTTTAAGGTGGTAACAGACTGTAAAGACATTGTTTTAAAAATACGTACTTTATTTTTTATAGAGTGGGAGGCAAAGTAAGGCTAAATTTCATACAGAAACAAAAATATAGTGGAAATGTTACTCATTTATTCAAATTGCTAAGTAGCTGTGAAATATCTATTAGAGCCTGCATCGAGATTATAGGTCATTACATAATGCAATGAAGACCTCCGGGGACTAGGGGAAAGCAATAGGGTAAACCTGCTATGGATCCGTGGTCATTCAGGAATTAGTGGCAGTGAGCAAGCTAACAGAATGGCCAGGACAGGGTTGATGAATGGATTTATTGGACCCGTACTTGCATAACCGAAGATGGTTCAAATGGCTCTGAGCACTATGGACTTAACTTGTGAGGTCATCAGTCCCCTTGGAACTCAGAACTACTTAAATCTAACCAACCTAAGGACACCACACACATCCACGCCCGAGGCAGGATTCGAACCTGCGATCGTAGCGGTCGCGCGGTTCCAGACTGTAGCTCCTAGAACCGCTGGGCCACTCCGGCCGGCAAACGAAGATGATGACACAATCAACACTATGTAGCTGAATCAGGAGGCAGCACGTAGAATATTGGACTACTATACAAAATCAGAAACAGGCAAGCGAATGTTGGCAGATCCATATTTCAAAAGAAGTTCTATATTAATGAACTCAAACAGGAAACAAATCAGACTCGTAGTTGAATTCATGACTGGCCATAGAACTTCGTAAAACATCAGCACGCGATGACACAGAGGAGAAAGCCGCTAAATGTGGACTACGTGGTGAGGAAGATGAAAGTGCACCACATCTAACCTTCCAATGAGAAGCTCTGGCGGGCGAAAGACACAGAATCGCCGAGTCTGTAGAGCCTACGGAAATCGTGTTTAATAAGGACCCAGTAAACAGTCTCCTACCACTTCTTAATGGTACCGGTTGCCAATACTAGAATCACAGGGAGCGAAACAGCACAATTTCCGTAGAGGCAACAGGGTTCTAGTGCCATTGTTGTTTTTATCTCCCTGCATTAAACGTATCAAATTGAAGGGTGTCTATCATCTCAAATCTGGGCGCAATCTGTAAACTACATAAAAAGGAATGAGCAGCTGAGTGTGTCTATAGTGTCGACGAGATATGTTATTTTTATTTCACTTTACATTTTACTAAGCTTTTGGTAATCGGAGCCCCACACGCATATTCAATAGATCTATGTTCTATATGTCAATATATACACCCTTTCCTCCTCTCGTCAGCTGAATGAAAAGCATGAATGAGAGTGTACAAGATAAATTTCAGTATCTAGATCTGTGGGAGTAAAAGTAGTCGGCTACAGTGGCAGAATAGCCAACCCTATAAGTAAGTACCAGGCAGAAAACAGGCTTCTGTTCGCCTTAGACGAAGCTCTTGTACAGTCTGTCACCACAAAGCAGGGAGCTCTCGGGGCACTTCTGGGCGAACGGCACGCGTGGCTTCCAAAATAGAATAGTTCGCTCAGCAGTGTTCCGGGAGGCGGGAGACGGGGGTCATTGAGAGTGAGTGTGCCTATTCATAGTTAACTCATTATATTATTTTTGTAGATTTCAGTTCCAGTCAAAATAAACGTCTTGCTCTCATCGTTCATTGCTCGTTGAATGATATTCGGAACATTTCTTGCTAATTTCGGTACATTAGGAGCAGGTGCACTTAGCCACGTATGCAAGCTGTTGTTATACTCCACACTTGTTGAAACATGTGGACATGTGATATATCTTCTCAATTCAGTTTGATATTACTTAGTTGTTCGGTCTCTCGAGTACAGGATAACTGAACAAATTTCTCAGACTTTACTGATTTCGATTTCAGTTTCGAATCTAGTTCCTACGTATCTTTGTTGTCTCAGCACGTGTTAAGTACGGATCTGAGAAACTTAAGTTCGCAGATCGCCTCTCACAGCAATGTATCTTATAACTGTGGCGAATCTCTATTATATGCGAATATGTGCCTGAATGTCGTCATTTAAAGATTCCTCTGAACTTTCCATAATTAGTAATTAATGATAAATCGTGGTGGTGTCTGCAGAACGCCTCTGTAAATGTAATTTTGTTACTAAGCCGAGAGCGTTATGAACAACAGCAACAATCGCCCATTTGTTAATTGTTTAGTTTATTAGTTTGTTACGTTGTTGTGGTGTCACCGCCAGACACCACACTTTCTAGGTGGTAGCTTAAATCGGCCGCGGTCCATTTAGTACATGTCGGACCCGCGTGTCGCCAATGTGTGATCGCAGACCGAGCGCCACCACAAGGCAGGTCTCGAGATACGGACGAGCACTCGCCCCAGTTGTACGGACGACATTGCTAGCGACTACACGGACGAAGCATCGCTCATTAGCCGAGCAGATAGTTAGAACAGCCTTCAGCTAGGTCAATGGCTACGACCTAGCAAGGCGCCATTAGCCTTACATAGTTTGATAGTTATCGTATGAAATGTCTCATCAAGAACGTTGTAAACCAATGAGGAATTAAAAGTTAAGTATTCGAGGAGCTGCATACTTTTCTTATTAGCATTCACTACTTATCCTGTTCCAGAATTCACGCCCGTCTGCGTTAGATAGCGTGCATTTCGGCCTCCTCTATCTACAAGGTGTTGGCACATTTGCCAACACATCAGTTGTGTCTTCAATAAGTGCGATATTTTTACCAGAGCACGTATTCTCTCGCAAAACTTCCATTTCTACGTCCCACTGCTATCCGTTGTGTAGCAGATATATATGGTAAAGTTATTAATTTAATATTTATTTAACTATCATAAATATACAGATCCAGCAACCATTTCATTTAAACATTACAGGCTTTTCTTTCATGTATATCCAGATACCTACTCCCCACCCTCCATGTTAACAGATACCTCATTTTAATGGACACCTTCAACAAGAACTCCGATCCCCAGATCCATCACGTACAGATACAATTCAAAATCATGTCTGAGTTACTCAGGCTCGGACCGATCTCTCGATCGCGAGAGCCATGCGGAATCTTGGACGGTTTTCCGTGCCAGGCGTTTTGACAAGCACTTGGTGAGGCAGTTGCAGATTCATAGGGAAAACTGAAACAGCAGCTGAGGGCGCTCGCACGGCCTGTCGCCTTTTAGTCCTGATATATTGAACTTTATCACTCCGAGAGTGGTATTTTGATCAAAACAACGTTCTTGTACATATCAGGTCTACATCGGCCGAGATAGGGTTTAACATGATCTTAACTGAACACACGTTTCATTTTAATTTAAGAAACTTTCAGCTTGGTATCTTTGCCCGTGACGATATTGTGTACCAAGGGGCTGATAGGGTTGAGCATCTGGATGTTCTAGCATGGACTCACAAATCGATGTACCAACTTAGAAAATATGGCTACGCCACCCTAACCATGTCCGCAAAACTTGGAAATAAAAACATGAACACCAACCCTCACCCTGAATGCATGTCGACCCTTACTGTAGCGCTGTGCCTACAGTGTGCGAGCCCAATATTCTTTCTGGATGTCTTCCATTTCTGCTGTATGACGTCAGGTGTTACTTTGTCCGGCGAAAGATCGTTTACAGACCGTGAAGTAGACAGTGGAGAATTCAGAGGCTAACTTCACGTCAAGGAGATAAGGGTCAAGGGTAATACCATACATAAATGGAGATGAAAATTTAATAGCCATGGGGACTGGAATGCAGTTGCTAGGGAAGGAGAAGAAGAAAAGACTATAGGAGAATATGGGCTTCGGACAAGAATGTGAATTTAGAAATCCTAATTGAGTTCTGTAACATATTTCGGCTAGTAATAGCGAATACTCTGTTCAAGAATCACAAGAGAAGGAGGTATACTTGGCAAAGGCAGGATGATAAGTGAAAATTACAGCTAGATTACATCATGGTTTGACAAAGATTCCGAAGTCACATACTGGATTGTAAGGCGTACCCAGGAGCATATATAGAATCTGACCACAATGTACTAGAGATGAAGAGTAGGCTGAAGTTCAAGAGATTAGTCAGGAAGAAGCAACACGCATAGAAGTGGGATACAGAAGTACTAAGGAATGACGAGCTACGCTTTAACTTCTCTAAGGCTATAGATGCAGCAGTAAATAATAGCTCAGTAGGCAGTACAGTTGAAGAGGAATGGACATCTCTAAAAAGGGCAGTCACAGTAACTCTGCAGAGAAACATAATTACAAAGACGGCAATTGAGAAGAAACGATGGATAAGAAAGAAATACTTCAGCTGATCGATGAAAGAAAAAACTACAAAAGTGTTCAGGGAAAGGCAGGTATACAAAGATTTAATTGGCTGAGGAATGAAATCAACAAGAAGTGCAGAGAAGCTAAGACCAAACAGTTGCATTAAAAACGTGAAATATCGAAAAAGAAATGATTGTCAGAAGGACTGACTCGTCATACGGGATAGTCAGAACAACCTTCGCTGACATTAAAAGCAACGGTGGTAACATTACGAGTGCACCGGGAATTCCATTTTTAAGTGCAGAGAGCAGTTAGGTGGAAAGAGTACACTGAAGGCCTCAATGAGGTGGAAGATTTGTCTGATGTGATAAAAGAAGAAACGGGAGTCTATTTAGAAGAGATAGGGGATCCATTACTAGAATCAGAATTTAAAAGCGCTTTGTAAGACTTAAGATCAACTAAGGCAGAAGGGATAGACCACATTCCATTAGAATTTCTAATATAATTTGGGGACGTAGCACCAAAACAACTATTCATGTTGTGTGTAGTAGAGTCTGGCGAGATACCATCTGACTTTCGGATAAACATCATCCACACAATTCCGAAGACTGAAAGAGCTGACAAGTGCGAGAATTATCGCACAGTCAGCTTAACATCTCATGCATCCATTTTGGTGACAAGAATAGTGTACAGAAGAACGGGAAAAAATTGGGGATGTACTAGACGACGATCAGTTAGGTTTTAGAAAAGTTAAAAACACCCGAGTGACATCTTGAGGCTGCGGTTGATAATGGAAGCAGGACTAAAGAAAAACCAGGACATGTTCACAGGATTTGTCAAACTGGGAAAAGCCTTCGACAATGTAAAATAATACTGGTTGTTCGAAAGCCTGAGGACAATAGGGGTAAACTATAGAGATAGACGGGTAACATATGTACAAAAGCCAAGAGTGGATAATAAGAGCGGATGACTAAGAACAAAGCGCTCGGATTAAAAGGGGTTTAAGGTAGGGATGTAGTCTTTCGGCCCTACTGTTCAATCTGTACATTGAAAAAACAGACGGATATAAAGAAAAGGTTCAGGAGTGGAATTAAAATTCAATGTGAAAGGGTATTAGTGATAAGATTCACTGATGGCTTTAATATCCTGAGTGAAAGTGAAGAAGAATTACATGATATGCTGAACGGTATGAACTATCTAATGAGTACAGGATATTAATTGGGAGTAAATGGAAGAAAGACGAAAGTGATGAGACCTTTACAGTAATGAGAATAGCGAGAAACTTAACATCAGCGCTGATGCTCACGAAGTAGATGAAGTTAAGGAATTCTGCTATCTGGGCAGAAAAATAGCGAATGACAAACGGAGCAAGGACATCAAAAGCAGACTGTCAGTACAAAAAGGGAATTCCAGGACAAGAGATGTCTACTACTATCAAACATAAGCCTTAATTTGAGGATGAAATCTCTGAGAATGTATGTATGGAGCAAAGCATTGTATGATAGTGAAACATGGACTGCGGAAAACCGGAACAGAAGAGAATCGAAGGATTTGAGATGTGGTGCTACAGACGAATGTTGAAAATTAGATGGACTGGTAAGGTAAGGAACGAGGAGGTTCTGCGCAGAATCTGTGAGGAAAGAAATATGTGGAAAACATTGACAATGGCAAGGTACAAGGTAATGGAACATCTGCTTTGATATCAAAGATTTGCTTCCATAGTAATAGAGGTAGAGGGCAAAAAGTGTAGAGGAAGACAACCATTCGAATATATCCAGCAAATAACTGAAGACGTAGGCTGCAAATGGTACTCTGAGATGAAGAGGTTGGTGCATGGGAGGAATTCGTTGCGGGCCGCATCAAACCAGTCAAAAACCCTATGACCCAATAAATAAAAATGGAGTCAACCACCAAAAAACCATAAAGGTTCCCATCCCTTTGCCTTGGGACTGGTCTGATATAACCAATGAACATTCTCGCAAGAACTGAAGTAAACCTTCAGAGAACTGAGTTCGGCCTTGACGACATTGCATTCTTCACACTTTCCCACTAATTTACGCACATCTTTACGCATTGTGGGCGAAGCAGGTACTGTTTAACTTTCATAGTGGTTTTATTCACTTCCAAATGCCCGCCAGTAAGGGGATTGTCAAAATACTAGTTCCTCAGGTTAACAGATCTTAAAGGATGTGTCGCTCTTAGTCTTACAACATGTATTCCCTTTTCTCAGTTTAAAACCTGGCACCTTTTCTTAGTATCAAGCTTTTGTCTCATCCCCTGAATCTATGGTTCCTGTGTCTGTTTGTCCAGCAAGTTCCCAAAGAGCTCATGTATCTCAGAAAACACGATTGAAACCCATTTTGAGTCCAGTAAATCCTGTCACAGCTGTTATTCCGTTGCGTGCTCCTGGAACATACAGCTAAGGGCATCTGTTACCTGATTGCTCCCTGGATGTGCCTGACACAGAAGCGAAAATTAAAAACATACACTGCTCAACTCGCGATTCGTCCAGTCTTCCTGGATTCCGAGAGTTCCAGACTGAAATACTGATCATCTGTTTTGAGGACAAAACTGACAAAATGGTGAAGCTCCAAGTAGATCTTAAATTTTTGGAAGGCCAAAACCAAGAAGGCCTGCCACTCACACGGAGTACTTCAGTTCCTCGTGCGACATGGCTCTGGAAGCGTAAGCTGAACAATGACCCTCGCCATTGTTTTTTCGTGAAAGGACAGAAACGACCACAGAATTAGAATCAGACGTTTGGACAATGAAGGTTCGTTCAAAATCCGGAACCTCCAAAACTCGAAGAATACTTATAGATACTTTAATTGCCTCAAAGGCCGACTGCTGCGTTTCCCCCATCTGGAAACTCAACCCTTTCTTCCTCAAGCCATTTACTGTGTCTGCTAATTGGACAAAATTCGAAACAAATTTCATAAAAAAAACTGAGATACTGATAAGCGAGCTACTTCCTTCTTCTCTGAAGATCTCGTCTCCTTTCCTTATCTATTTTAACAACACTGGCTGAGACCAAGTCTTAAAAAGGGAAGCCCCCTTAGATCCAGATTTACCATAGATGGTTCAACGGTCAAACACACTTCCTGCGTCATAATGAGGACTTTACTGTAGACTGATTTGAATTTCATGTCAAACAAAACAGAGTGTAACAGACGTGATAGTACAGACGCATCGTTAGATAAGCTGAAAGGAACGCTACTGAACTGCTACAGCTTCCAAACGGCGCAAAATCCTGCCGCATGTTTACAGTCCTCAGTGAGAAGAATCTGCTGGTCTGCCATGTTCAAATTCAGGATGGTAAAATACTGTGCCCCCGCAAAGGAAGTAGATCAGGTACGGAAGTTCGGTGTGGCACAGATTTTAAGACGACTTTTTGGTTAGGAATTCTGCAATCAACAACCGATCGATAACTACCGGCTTGTCTCTTCGGTACCTGAAACGTGGGTGACGCATACGGAGAGGTGGAAACCCGTATCACCCCGAGGAGAAGCCTCTCATCAATCAGCTGTCACTAAATTTTCATTTTCGGTGGCGCAACCGTTATGGAGGTTGGCAAACCTGAATATCGTCCATCAAACCTATCTTATACTGAATCCTGGTGGTGACTCCGAGTTTATTAGTCATCGCGTCAGAAAACCGCCCAAGTACTCCTAACCTAGATTTAGGTTTACACTCCCGCAAGTGACTGACCTGAAACTGTTACGTACCGCGAGGTAATTGACCTCTTGGACAGACTGGCAGGAATACAACTTAAAATTCGTAACAAGATTGAAATGGAATGAAACCTTCTTTTCGTCATAATTAAGAATTAATCCTCTGCGATGCATGAAATTACAACCCAATCATAAATTAACTGACAATTCTTCTGATAATATTAATTCCACAAGCCACTGAAAATGCTATGAAGCAACGCTTCCCTGTAAACAACCTCCTAGATTCAACATTTACCTGTTGGCAGTTCTTCATTTCTGTAACGTTCAATCGGGTTGGCTTAAAAATACCACACCTTTTCCAGTACAAGTTATACTGATAAGACAAACTTTACTCCCAGAGTTTATTAGAGCACAGACGGGTTCATGATTGACGTATGTGCAGACCAAATGTGGGTACTGACTAGTTACCACCCTGAATCGCTTACACCGCTTGGTGGATCGTGAACGACTCCCAGAGTATCCAAGTCTCTGGCGTCAGCTGTTCGGACGTCCACTACGCTGTATGTGGCATAGGCCCACAAAATGACCGGAATCACCGCACCCAAAAGAATCTGTAACATTCGGTGGAGTCGTTTACCAGAATCTAAACATTCCCAGTATGTTCCCCTGTTGCTCAAGTTTCAAAAATGCTTATCGTATCTTCAAATGTATGATCTCGCTTTTAAAGAACAGTTCATGTAAGTGGTAAACCTCTGCAAAACACAAATTTCATTCGTGACTTGCCTTCTCGACTGTTTCCCCACTCAGTCACAGGCAATATCAATGCAGCAACCGCAATTCTAATCTCCTCAGAACAACGTTGGAGAGTTCAGCCACGGGGTCCTAAGCGTAGAATGTATTTATACAGCAGTTCGCCCCTAACTCGCGACCGTTAACTTTCTCACCCAATCTATCTCCCTAAGTCATCTAACATTCACTGAACCTGTAGTACCTCAGCCACACTCTTACGTAACAAACCTCTCGTCACCAGGTACGTTAACTTAAGGTTCACCTGATGTGGAACGTTAAGGCATTCGCAAGTTCCTCAAAACGTTCCAACATCTACCTCCTTTCAGCCCTGACATATTAAGCTCTATATCGGTGGCTGGGCACCTGGTCTGTACGAGGTCGTCGTTTCTGCCAATTTTGGGGTGATAGTAAACTCCATATATTTGCCTAATCCAAGCTTGTTTGTACCTTGGTTGCCCTTCGCTATTAATTCATGAAGTATTTCGGTGAGCTTGTTAAAGTAAACTACGTGCTTGTCGCCCTAGCATCGTGGTACTCCAGCCAGGTTCCCCTCAACTGCATCGCTGTACAAGTTGCTTTTCGCGTTTCATTCCAAAATAACGGATGCACATTTCATGGGTGAAGATTTTTTTTAATAGATGCTGCTCTTTTCATTTAAATTATGACCAACTACTGATGAAACAATACTGGAGATTAAAATTTTGTCGTGTCTGCTACTTAAAAGCAGTGCAGTTTACCTTAAGGGGAGCTACCCTTTTCATTTCAATTATTACGGGCAAGCTTTAGTACATCTTTTTTGGACATTTAAAGTTTGTCTGGACTGCCAATAAAAATACGGAGATTCACTTTAATAAAAGCTATTATTTTCAGGGCGGTCATTAAGGGCATTTATATAGAAAAATAATTTTGGAGTATTAAAGCCTTTTCTTCTCACCTTTTACTGTAATTCTGGTGTTACAGAGGACTGTACAGCCCATTGCAATTTTGAGTTGCGCCTACAGATAGTTTGCTTCCCATCATGTGTAGTCATTGGGCAGATGTTTTTAACAGTTTATGTTGGTTACAAGTTATGTACCAGAATTTGTCCTTACTTTGCTGTAAAAGGAGTGGACTGTTACGAGTTCTTAGGATCAGTTTTTAGTCTGCTGTAGTTGGCCTTGTGTGGGATCCGCCCACATACCAGTACGGACGTGGATGGCAGTTCTGCACCACCGATGCTGTCTGTTACATTATCCCCGATTAAGCGTGGCCTCAATTGTATTCATATAGCTTCGTCTTATTCTAAACTTATGTCGCCAACGGGCGTAACACATTTGTTGTGTGTTTACTACTACTTTGCGTTGAATTTTAGTAGCATTATTTAAATTTTATATCCAAAGTCACTTTAACTAATTTTGAAGTCTATAAGAAATGGAGTTATTGGTCATTGCCAAAGTTTTATAAACAAAAGACAGGTTTAGGTACTATGGGAAACTCATTCTAGTTAACAATTTGGTAAAATGTTTGGTTTTTAGAGAAAATAGGGGCATAAGAATTTGTGTTAATGTTCTATTGAATAAAATAGTGTTGGTGTTGACAACGGCGAATCCTCTTCATTGTTGTCTGGCCCAGTCGTAACATTCAACAGCCATTTGGCTTGTTAAAGGTCTGCAAGACGGTGCACTATCCATGCTGTGCAAACAGTGAAGTTGTACAGTTGAGCATAACGATAAGCCCGGTGGCCTCGGGCGCTCATAATATATTAATATTTTTGTATGTACATACTTCGCTTACACTCTTTGTGTATTTATTAATTCAGCTAGTTACACTACTTATTTTTCGCCACTTAGTGCAGTGCTGTTACTAATGTGTCTGTATGACCATTTCTGTGTACGTCAACTATTCTAGTCTTCAGTATATGGTGTTTGTGAATGTTATCCTTCCTAAATGTTCAGTATCCCCACGACTGAGCACACCACTTGCTGCATTCCTAGTTACTACGTGTAACGGATTCATTTTTGCCTTTACGACAAATGAATGTTAATGGACAGAATTCAGTGCGAGTGTCACTAGTCTTGAGTAACACTGGAATTTCCGCGCGACACTTCCAAACAAGAAACTACATTTACTAATGATGGATTAAAAATGTGACTATTGTAACCCTTAGGCACCGTGTAATATCAGAAACTATCATTAGATTCGTGTATGGAATATTAATTTTATTGACGTGTAGAATCAAATCACTGAAGTTCAGAGGAGAGCAATGGAGTTTTAAGCGAATCGTTTCCGGGCTTTAGTTCTTCGCACGTTCCTATCGATGTTCAGTTTGATCGTCCTCTGTTTTCACTTCTCTTCTGTCGTAGGCGTTTGAGCGACTGACGCACATTCATTCACAGCTGTGTTATAATGTTATATGGCTATTTAATTTACTTAAATTTACGTAAAAATAGAATTGCATTAAGCATCAATGCAGTTAGGTAAAATGGACAACTTGTGTAATTGGTTTGATAGTTGTTCGTGAACAACATATACTCACAATTATTTGCCATTTGTCATGATTAAGAAGGATATCCAATGTACTGATAGTAGTGGCAGTCTGTGTATAATATTTCTGTGGGATACGGACATCTAAAAAGATAACATTCTTAAATATTAGTCTAAATGCTGTCACACATGTAAAGAGAGAGAAATAATCGTAAATCTTTGATAGAAATTATAAATTTTATTTTAATATTTGTTTAAATGGAGTTCAGTGATATTAAAGCTTAATTAACATTCTCTTACACAGGTACTTTTAAAGTCTGAGTTCGACGGTATTTTATTAATTCATTTAATAATTTATTCACTTTAAATATCTCTGAGTCGGTGTCCCCATTCACTTTTTAGAAGAAACAAGAGATTTAGTACTGATTTTCTCAGCAAGCACCTCCAAAACTCTCTCTGATGAAGAGGCATCAGTGGGATATCCTTCTGAGCCAATGTACTTGGTTCCACATGAAAATGTTCATTGGTTAGTGAGCCGTTATCCACGTCCACTTGGCACACAAACAAGAGTCCCAGCCCTGACATTCTCCATCCAGCACCCTGACCAATAATGAGGCATCGGTGATATGCCCTCATCATACACTGTTCAAAGTTCCTCACGAATATGTTCATTGGCTAGTAAAAAAGCTGTTGTCACCATCCAATTTGCAGTCACACCAGAGTCTTAGCAATAACTTTCTCTGAGCAATGTCTCTAACACGCTCCCAAACTTTAAGACATTTTTGGGATGTCCTTCCTATCCACTTTACTCAGTTCCGCAGGAACATGTCTATTGGTTAGTGAGTCACTGTCCCTGTGCACTTTGTACACACGCAACAGTTTTTGGACTGACTTTTTTCACCCAGCATCTCCAACACCCTCTCTGACGACGAGGAACTGGTGGGATGTCCTCGTCATGAATACGTTTAGTGCGTAGTGAGGCGGTGAGCCCGGCCACCAGGTGGGCGCACAACGGTCTTCTCCCCGACTCTCTCCGCCCAGCACCTCCGACACCCTCTCCGGCGGCGAGGGATCGGCGGGATGTCCTCGTCACACTCCACCACAGGAGGCTCATGGATTTCGGCAGTCGTCACAATCATCCAGCCATCGTTCACCTGCACAGAAGAGCAATTATTCACTCACAATGCATCATACTTTCCTTATACAACAACAGTAGCAGTAATTCTATATGGTGGCTCGTAAGGGCAAAACGAACATTAAGAGAGAGAACAACTTTCTATTTTTGTATGTGATCGAAAGAAAGGGAAGATAGAGTCTTTAAACGAAATCATTAACGGTGACAAGGATCATATTTGTTATCTTCCAGTATTAACTAAACTTGTGCCACTTTATAATGGTCCGAGAAAAGGGTATGTTTTATGTAATCTAACTTATCCCTTAGTAGAGAGTTATCAATGAAGTTGTGTCTTTAGTGTCGCCTTACCTTGCCGATGACAATGCCGCAGGCGACATCGATAGCGGCAGGCGGTGGCCGGGACTTCTCCGCCTGCGCTGCCAGCAGAACCAACTCGTCCACATCTGAGCGCAGCCGCCAACGCGCGGCGCTCATCCTCTGTGGAAGATTTGTTTCCATCGTCACAATTCATTCATTTGTTGATTTTCAGTTTTATTTTCTAACTTTTGTGTAACATCTATTATTTTGTGGGCGTTTACTCGCAGAATTAATTAAATTAATCTCATATTAGTGTATTAAATACAGCAGCCTTGCAACATTTAGCAATTAGACGAATAGGTCTTATTTTTGGCAGCACATACTTGGATTGTTTTCCAGACGGGCATAAGGTAGCAATACGACAGTATTTTACCTTGGGTCTGGATCGTTAATGTGTTGTATTTAGAATAGGGATGCAAGCAAACGGCATTTAAATTATCGTCACTTAAATCTTCCGGGCTGATAGTCCGTGGTCGATGTATAAAGCTCTCTACTGACGTTTCGTCTCCGACTGCGACAGATATCCTTCGAGGATGTCTCCAGCAGTCGGAGACGAAACGTCAGGAGAGAGTTTCATACATCGACCACGGCCTGCCAGACCAGTGGTTTTAAGTGAAGACAATACCGGCCGTGAAAGCTTACACTGAATGCATATAAATTAGTTTAACAAGCTAAAACGATGTGGTCCCACCTCTCTACTACGTAATTAAAACGTTGGTCGCCACGTATAAGTCGTTGAAATCCAACTATTTTCAGAACTTCTATCGTCTGACCACAAGAACCAGCCAAGTACGAGCAGTACAAATAGTCACATAAACTACCTCCAACTGGTACCAAATATCTCACACTCATAACATTCTCCATAAGCAAAACAGAATAATCTAATGGATCCACTCACTGCTTTGGGACCTCTAAATACCGAGCACGTGTACGCCTATTCCGTAGCAACGGTCGACTTGAAAACCTGTAAGTGGCTAAGCCGGTCCTAAAATCACTGCCTAGTCAGTTTGTCCAAGTATCAGCTAACGAATTATCATCATGCATAAGTAAGACCTGATACAATTCCTGCATTAATTTTATCAGAATTTATAGAGAATCTTCAGTTGTGGTAAATGCTGTATTAGCAGGTGTTATACGTAGTGTAACTACGCTGTTGCGTTTTTGGAATCAACAGCAACTGGTTTATAAAGACATTTCCCCACATTCTGTAAATTCTTGTGTAATTCCTGTTATCCCCAAAAGTTCCATTTAATACTAAAATTCAGGAACTTAACTGATTTCTTACTATTAATGTCCTGCATAACCTCCTTTTTTATTTAAAGTACATTCTTCATGTACAAAGTACAATTTTGAGCGGGCCAGGGCTATAGAGTTCCTACGAAACGGATGTACTCGTATAGAAGCCGAACGATATTTCGTTTTATTAGCGCTACAAGCACGTTTAACGAAGGCACAAAGCAATAGTTGTTATTCTATGATGGCCTATTTATAACTACGAGTAGCTAAGATAAACTAAGTAAATCCGGAAGGCCTTACAGTAATCAGAGATGTAAAGTAATTATCTTAGTAAACGTGGGTGCACCTAAGAGTCATTACTATTTTTACGATAAATCTCGATGTTCGTCACCTCTGGCTTTCCAATTAAATCGACGTCTATCAGGTCTCCGTAAAAGTCTTCCTCTGCCTCCCGCCGAGATCGGAGGCAGAACACGCCCAAAAGCCTTCGGAACATCTGCAAAGAAAAAAATAGATAGCACGTCACGTACTGACCATACGGAATTACAGCGTCTCCATTATGGACTGCAGGACAGTCGGAAAGGTTGGAATGAGAACAGGGAGAGGTTCCTACAAAGATTTTTTACTAATCAGTATTCAAGTAGATGAAACCTACAGAAACGTCGAAATGTCTGATAATGGAGTGGTTTTAGGAAACTTAAATATTAGCTCGTGACTGATTTACAGATTCTGAACAAAGTAACGGTTTTAGTTAGTACAATTATACATGTAAACCCAACATGTTCTAAGAACCTAATCGATGATTCAAGCCTAGTTGGGTAGTTTGGACTTACAGTGCCAATTAAAACAGGCACACAGTTTTCGAACAAGTGTTATGATACGTGATGTAAAGAGTGAGGGTCGTCGCTTTGCACTTGAGAACAATGTACGAACAGTACACATGATATCATGGGACAGAACACTGCATTATAGGTTACCATAGTGGTACGTCCTTCTTTTTCTTTTCAGTTTCTTTCTCTGTTCTTCACGTCAACTGATAACACGAGGACAAACAAAGGTTCACACTAGTTACTGTTGCCCGACTTATTTGCTCTCTGTACAAATTTCCACAAATTCTTTGCCCTGCCATTTTAAAGCCACTTAGACATGTAAAGAGGCTACCAATTTGCCCATAAATGGCGCCTAAAGAGTACGAGGTACTTGTGGCAAATGGCCGAATGTCCAGCATGTAGCGGATACCGTGATCTATCGATAAGGAGTAGTTGCGTGAGTTAGCATTGAGTTATTTGTGCTTTATATGGCTTTAAATGAGTTAAAGCTACCGTTCAGCCAAGTCCAGTGATTTTTTTTAAGTTGTTTTAGAGGCACTTGCTGAGGAGAAAGATGAAATAGCTCATCTGAAAAGAAAATGTTGACTTTCTGCCACGTCGTTGTCCAGTTCGGCCGCTGACGAGACTGTGTACTCAGTTTCCCTTTCTGTTGTCCAATACGTAAACATGTAGACTTGAGTTCCTACAAACTCTAAAAATTCTCATAACTAGATGGTAATTGTTTAAGGCTGTAAGCGTCGTATGCTCACTAGTAACTGATTTGCTTAACTTTGTTTCTTTCTGAAGCTAGCGAAACCACCTCCATTTGGAGCTGGAGTAGCAGAGAATGCAATAATATTAACGTCTCATGCAGTCATTGTTTCACTTGGGAAGGAATTAGACGTGCTGACGTTTAGCAGTAAGTGACTTTCGATTACTCCATCTACACTGAGAGACCTGGTTAAATTAGTTTCACGCGGAGTGCATTAGACAGCATGCATTGCTCACATTAGCAGCTAGGTAAAACTTAATATGCTCTCCTTGAAATTGCTTCAAAACGTATCTCGTTTTTAACGGTTTGTGTCCTTCGGAGCTTCCCTTGAATGATTCGTGATTCACAGCTACGGCCACGAAAAAGCTCTCAAACGTAACGCTCAGGCTCATAGAAACGCACGCGCAGATGTAACCAAATATGTGATGCTGATGTACACCTAACTCCCAATGGTGCTTAATTGTCGTGCAGAATACGAAAAGAAGAAAGAAAAAGAGAGAGAGAGGGAGTGAATGATCCACCTTTATTAGAAGTAGCTACCTCTATTTGGAAAGGACGCTCCCAGAGTAGAATTGCAAGTCGCATACTAGACCCTTTGTTCTGACTAATAAAACGCAGCGCGTTATACTGATTTTTTAATGTTCCAAAGAAAATACATTAGCACCCAATATCCGGAGGGAGTATAGTAGGGCGTCTAATAATCTCTCTGTACCCACATGATTTATCATGAGATATCTAGAAGAATGCAATAAATTAGTTGACACCGAAAATAAACTGAAATATACCACATGTTGTAATATTGCCAATTTTTAAATCGATTGAAACATTTAACACATTCAGAAGAGAAATAAGCAAAAATAATTATTTAAATAAAAGTGAATTTTGTATTTACCACATCATTAAATCGGACTAAAAGTATAAAATAATTTCTCACAGTCCCATTCATGTTCTTATCTTTATAAAAATACTGCTGAAAGTTTGTGATTGTTAACTTGTCATATCCGTGGTAATTCTTGTAAGATTAAAAACGAAAAACGTGAACCACTTGTAATATAGCTTCATGTTAGTCAGCAGGTGAATTATTCATGCATCAGTTATGTATTGCGTGTGCCCCATGATTTTCGTTTTAAATGTTTCAAGTATTTTCATAGACATTAAAAATTCGTAATCACAACTTTCCAAGACTCTCTACATGCTGTTCGTAGTTTGTATGGAGCTATGAGAAATCGTTTTATACCTTTTAGTCACATTTAAAGAGGTGGTATACGAAAATGTGATTTTTCCTTTCAATAGTTATTTTCTGTTTCTTACTCTTCGGTGAGTGAAATTTTATCAATCGATTTCATAAATTTTGGTGAGATGAGAACGGAGTCTATGATATACTTCAGGATTATTATAGTTTATGTTCACCTGACTTGAAAAACCTGTTGCTTTCTTCTACGTTTATCTTAGGATATGACCATGTGGTAAAAAAGTGGATACATCTGACCTCACACGGAGGATTACCACCTACCGTTCCCGCGGGCCATTCGCGACTGGATCAGAAAAAGGGGCAGATGGCAATGGTACGTAAAGTACACTCCGCCACACACCAGACAAGATAGTGAGCTAATATTGCTTTGTCAGACATGTCTGAGCAATGCTGGAAGTCTCAAGACTCTAGGTCACCTTTAAGTTAATTTAAAATCAATTGCGAAATCAGTACCGAAGAGACTGGCAGACACGGAAGCGATCTAACAGGAACATGCTTGAAAGTGGTGCTTTTCTGGTGATGTGATGTTAAAGGTAAATCCTAAGATACCATGAATCGAGCTCAACTCAACATTCAGATAATCAGTAAGTTGATAAACACGTCTCAACTCAAGTATAGGAGTCTATAAACCAAACTCGTTCCGAACAGGCCAGGAAGCAACAAGTTATCGACCGGCTGCCGTGTCATCCTCTGACGACAGGCGTTGCTAGAAGCCGATATGGAGGGGCATGTGGTCAGCACACCGCTCTCCCGGACGTATGTCAGTTTATGAGACCGGAGCCGCTGATTCTCAGTCAAGTATCTCCTCAGTTTGCCTCACAAGGGCAGAGTGCACCTCGCTTGCCAACAGCGCTCGGCAGTCGGGATGGTCATCCATTCAAGTGCTAGACCAGCTCGACAGCAGTAAACTTCGGGGATCCGACGGGAACCGGTGTAACCACTGCGACAAGGCCGTTGGCAAGAATAGGAGTCAGAAACCGCCTAAGATATGACAACTATGTATTGCTGACATGTTGGAGTCCAGATGTGTGCCTGCGGGAAACGTGGATCTTATTAGCTAAAGAAACTTCTTGTTGTATTGAGGTCCTTGGGAAGAAAATGTATCACCGAGGATGAAGTTTCCTTTCTGCAACGAAAAGTGTGTAAATGTATGGGATAGAGAGACAAACAGAGATAGTGTGCGTGTGAGTGACAAAGATAGAGACAGAAAGAGAGGAGGAGGGAGTGAGAGAGAGAGAGAGGGAGAAAGGGAGAGAAAGAAACAGACTGAAGGCTTGAAGTGTGCTGAGAGACGTGGTCGGTGGTTCAAATGATTGCTGGTTTGTCCCCGAAAGCCTAAGCTGAGATTACTAGTCAGCACTTAACAGACGACTTCAGCATCACTGGAAACTGGATTGCTGTCAACTTACTACTACCGGCTAAGATAAACAGTACTGAAACGTAACCCAGCCATAGTTTTCTGGTAAGGTGTGTTTTCTTACACACTAAATCAACTATTAATTTATTGTTAATCTCTATATTTCTGAGGCACTAATTTCCAAAGCACGCTATAAGACTACGGAAAAATCTCATTTAGCCTGCTCAAATCACTTTGTGTGGGAAATTAAGTTTAAGATCCATGGAGCACAGTAAGTACTGCCATGACTGTGTCAACTTCATTTTTCTCTTCTCTGTCGTTAGTTTTTGTAACGCATTTCTAATTGTTCAACAGATTGCGTTTAATTTTGGGATGTAGTTTTTAATTTCATCACTGAGATCTCGTCATTTGAGCATCTGCTTATAGCAGATTATAAAAACATTTCTCCCTGTTACAGCACCAGAACATAATTTAGCCCTTAACAATGTTATAATGCACTTCGACGTGGGACATCAATCAAATAAGTTCCTTTATCCCTTATGTTTAACAATAAACATTAATTTTACAACGCCAAATATTATTTTCAATAATCTACGATTTTTTCAACAGCTGCAACGCTAAGAATATTTGTTCTCCAGAGAATTGAACAGGACAATTTTCTTCGAAATTTAATGCATCTTAACTAAACACTGGATTGCATTTTTTCTCAAAGCAGTCCGCCTGGACCATTAGTGTAATATTCATGTCAGTCCCTGCTCCTACTACGCAAACATTATCAACTACAACATTTTTTCTTAATTCGTCCTATCTGTCCTTCGTTGGCTGGGATATGAACAATATACACAATCTTGATAATAAACAGAAGCTGTAAGACATAACATGATTCACTATGCTAGTACGATGCAGACTAAAGTCGGCACAAAGTCAATAAATCATCTCGAAAATGATAATAAAAAAATTCCGTAATTTAAAGAATGTAAAAAACTCAGCAGGCTACATCAGTTACCGAAATCATGCACAGGATTTAGTGAAAGTACTCTCGTAGACTGAATATGAAGTTGCATTGGAAAGGAATTCTTTTGCCTTTCTCGTTAAAATGTAGCTGGTGTGATTAAACATCCAAAGTGAAACCAAATACAAGCGATCTGATGCGTGAGCTACAGCTTTCAGCAGCAGTAGATTACAGTAACATCAACAGCAAAGCATTTTAGCGTGGATAAGAGTTGACCGAGAGAAGATGTTGACTGATCACTTACGGTTCCGTATTGCGTCAATCCAACGCTGGCTTTGTAAGTTCTTTTGTCGGAAGACTCTTCTCGACAAGCTCTTCAGATATTCAATTAATGAACTTGTCTCACCACAAAGAAGCTCTAGAGCACAAAGAACAGCACTACGAAAATCACGTAAGCACAGACAATATGTTTACGCAACACGATTCGCAATCGCAATGTTGCTACGCAACTGTCCACCTAATGTTGTGCGACATTTCATTGTTGACAAATTCCTCTGGGACCTATGTCAAACAGCGACGATTACTTCCGACTGTATCCAGACAGTTTACCGACCATGCGTATAATACGTGACTGATCCGCCAAGACCACAAATTCCCAGATCAACTGCAATTCAGAAGTGCATGTGTTATAATCTATGAAATTTGTCACTGTCCTTGCTGACCACGTTAGTTTCAGCTTTAAACTTACACCCTTCAAATTTTTCGTTGCCTATTAAGCGAGATAAAGGAATAGCATTTACAGAAAATATTTATTTTAAGTTAACAACAGCCTCCGTTTCAATGTTTACCCAGATTTACCTAGACTTTGGTTGGGATAACTACCCTTCTTCAGAATAAATGGAACTACGATTTGTCCATTACGGACAACGTCAAAAACTTGAAACTATAAATAGTAATACATCGTCATATTGCAATTACTTATACGTTGTTGCCGTACTGCGGTGTAGTAGCAGGGCCAAAATGCAGCTAATATGCTGGTAGAAGCCGCTAGTTTTCCGATCACCTACGCGTTGGTGAATGGAAAACTATGTAATAATTTTGCTTTAAATACAAGCACTTGACTTACACATAAATGCATCTTTCTTCGATGATTACAATGTGTCTCTTTGGCCACAGGGGCACCTTAAATCATTTATTAATGTACAGTGAAATTACAGTGGGAACTACTTATGAATGCAAACATTTCCGAAAATTCACTTCTTTTCAAGTTTGAATAACATTGGGAAAGCAGTTGGGAGAAATATGTTTGCATCAGACACTAACACGAAATTTTGACATTTATAAGACGACGTCGTGAGTGCGTCTGCGGATCGTTGCGATGTGCAGATGACCCTTTCTTAAAGCCTGAATAAAATTAAGATGGAGTCCGAATAGGGCGAGCGTCGAAAGAAATTAAGAAATAAGATGCGATTATTTTAAGAGGAAACTATAATTCTGAAAGACGACACATTTAATACAATGATAGACGTGTGGTAGTTGCAGCTGCGTTTCGAAAGAAAATCGAAATGCGTTTGCGGCAGTAAATATTGCGTCTCCTAAAAGCATTAAGATCGTTGTTAAAGAACATGTACACACGTGTGTATGTTTAGAAAATGAAATACTGTATGATGATACGAAATTGTTAGAGACGTGAGACTTTGCACACAATTCGTAGGTCACTTACGTACACCATATATTGGGAAACCAGGGACAGAGTGAGATAAATTTATTAATAACGCCAGGTAAATATTTGATCCATATTAACGGAAATTTCGAATACTATTCCTGCTTCTAGAAGTCGGACGTAATCAGTAAATAGAGAATCTTTTGAACATAACGTCAGAAAACCTAAAGATCTGTCGACACTTAATCAAAGATATTAGCAATACAGTAGTGAACAAATAATATAATTAACGACATTCAGAATACAAAAATACTTATTTAGGGGTAAGAAAGAATAAACTGTCACTCATTTTCACTGCCACACAACAGATGAACAGTAGAATCCTTAATTAATTCCCTTACGTACGTGCACCATTTTCTGGTAATAAAAATTTAACGAAGAGACATCGAGGTCACTGAAGCCCCTTCCTAAAACCCATTCTAACCAAAATATCCATACAATATTTTCCATAGTTTCCGGCAAACGTAAAAGATTTCACGAAAACCCTGATTCCTTGAAAATTGTCGAAACATCTACAACAGAAACACTCTTTTTGTGCACGAACAGACGCAGAAGATAATTTTTTTTCCTTAGTAGCAGGTGGTTTTCACTTTACTCTGTCCAGCCCTCATGTTGCATTGTGATGTTTGCAAATTGTTTCGCTTTTCTTTTCGTTGCTCGTAGGTGGTCAACTGCCGACATCCAACCCGTGTTTTGTCGCCTTCACTTCGCGTCATTCACTGCTCAGTTACCATCTTCACAAGGCAATGTAAGAGCTATCTAAGCTGTGAATGTATTTTTATACCAAGAGGACAGATCATGTTGATACAGAGATAGACCCTTAAAGGAAGAAAACATCCTCGTCCACTTTATCGGAACCTGTGCCACACCCTAGATTATCATGCACTGTGTAAATCTAAAATAAAGTCGAATGTTTAAATTCTGTTCACTGCTGACATATTCGAAACTAGATATATGTCTTTTGGCGACAAGGCCCCTTTTAGCTAAATAAATGTCTCACTCTCATTCTGCCACGAAATGTGTGTAAGTGAATGAGAGAGAGAGAGAGAGAAAGATACAGATAGAGAGCCAGACAGCGACCTAATAAAACCGTGGTAAAGAGTGGCGGTTTATATTGTAACTTGTGGTGACAAAGTACAGTATAGAGAGAGGGGAATCGCCTGGTAGCACAACAGCTTGCAGACTAAGGAATAGGGAATAGTTTGATCAAATACCAGGTAACTGAATTCCTTTACGTGTCTGCCACGCACACACCAACCACCACCCTACTACAGAGAACTGAATAGGACAATTTCTTTAACGAATTTATTGTAGCCTACTGATTACAGGAATACATTTTTGCTTGAAGCAACCCATTTCGATTTATTTAAGATAAATAAAAAATTCATCTTCAATCCAACCCTCCCTCTTCCTCACCACATCCCATCCCATCTCCCTCCCATAACGCTCTAGCTCACATCTCGCCGGTCTGGACTTTAAAGTATAATATTCATATCAGTCCCTGCCACCACCAACCACAAATTTTCAACAATATCAATTTTTACCCAGCATTTTTGGTCTTCGTTGACTACTAACAATATAAAGAACCTTGGCAATCTCCAGATTATGTAACACATAAAAAGAAATACATTGTGGTAATGTGACGCAGAATATAGCCGGCACGTAGCCCCTAAACCCTCTTGATGGTGGACATATACACCTTTCGGAATTAGAAGGATATAAAGAGTTCAGCGGAGTACATCAGCTACCGAAATCATGCGCACGATTTTGTAATACTGCTCTCATAGGCTGAGGCTCAATTAGGATCACTGGAAAGGTTTTCTTTTCCTTTTTCTTTAAAATGCAGCTGGTGCCATTAAAAATCCAAATAAAATCAAATAAAAGCGATTTCATGTACGTGCTAAAGCGCTCAGCGGCAGTAGTTTAGAGTGACATTAACGGCAAAGGACGTTAGTGTGGATAAGATATGACGAAGAGAAGATGTCGATGTTCACTTACAGTTCCGTACTGCGTCACACCCAACGCTGGCTTTGGAAGTTCTTCTGTTGGAAGACTGTTCACGAAAAGCAGTTGAGATATTCAGTTAATGAGCTTTTCTCACCAAGAAGACGCTCTAGAGCACAAAGAATAGCACTACGAAAATCACGCAAGCACAGACAATGTGTTTACGCAACACGATTCGCAATCGCAATGTTGCTACGCAACTGCCCGCCTGATGACGTAGGATATTTCATTGTTGACAAATTTCCCTGGTACCCAAGCAAAAGAGCGACGACCTCTTCTGGCAGTTCAATAGTACTGTACTAACTACACAAAATAAGTTACTGCGATGTTCATTCTTAGAACTATTGTTTTCCTCTTAAGTAAAATGTATTAATCATCCCTCTTTGAAAAGCCACAAAATGAAGATGTGATATAAGCTATTATAAACGCGAACAGCTGCATCAATATGTGCGAAGATTTAAGGTAGTAAATTTTTCTTAATAGCACGTAGTCCACTATCGCTATAGTTTTATTTTTCGGTGACTACAACACGTCGTTTTGGCTTACCTTAATGTTACGGTAGATCATTTTACATTGAGCTGTGTAGCGATGGTGAGGCCTACTTATGAATATGCACAAATTTGAAACATCCGCTTGTTTTGAAGTTTCGATAACACTTAATTTCTAATTTGCATCAGACATTTACAACGATATTTTTAGATTTGTTGGCCGACGCACTTAGTGCATCTGTGGTTCGTTGCCATGTGTAGATTCTTCTTATAGACCTTGAAAACAAAATAGTATCATGTCCGAATCATTCCAGCGTCAAAAGAGTCTAAGAAAAGGATTAATGGTTTGAAGTGCCACTGTTGTTCCAAATGACGACAGTTTCAGGACGATGGAGAAGATTCTAAGAATAAATTCAAGTAGCGTGTGAAGTTCCGGTTCAAAACAGTTTCAGAATTCGTATGCGGTAGTAAATACTGGGTACCGAATGCGAATCACCCTCTATATTAAAGACCATGTACAAACACACACAAACACACACACACACACACACACACACACACACACACACACGATTGAAGGTTTAGAAAGTACAACATTATGTAGTGGTATGAAGTGAGAGCATATGGCGCTGTGGTCACCACAGTCTGGAGGTTGCGTACGTTAACCACTGCTGCCATGTTGGTGGTATTAGGAAGGAGTAGGCTCTGCGTCAGCGCTGAGTACCACACACTCTTCTCCATACAGTACAAACATGACTATTATTTATTTGTATTTGTTTACTTATGCCATATTTTCCTTTTGTCTTTTATCTAAATAGAACAGTAAACCAGATGATGCACATGAATTGACATGAACATAGTACATAATATTTTAACATAATTTCAGATGTGTTAGTGTAACTAATTATTGCAGTGTTTAAGTTGGAAAAATCTACATTAAATTTCTGCATAAAATATTAATTGAAAATTTGTATGAAACATGTAGGTAGTAAATAATAAGTTTGAAAACCAAATCTGTTTTCTAACCTTTGGCTTCAAACATGGTTCAAACGGCTCTAAGCACTATGGGACTTAACACCTGAGATCATCAGTCCCTCACACTTAGAACTACTTAAACCTAACTGACCTAAGGACATCGTACATATCCATGCCCGAGTCAGGATTCGAAACTGCGACCGTAGCAGCAGCACGGTTCCGGACTAAAGCGCTTAGAACCGCTCGGCCACAGCTACCGGCTACCCTTTGGCCATTTGCCACATAGATATAAACCGTGTATTAGTTTGGAATCCAGAGGCACATGCTACTGGCCTATTGTACTATGCTGCTTTGAGACATCAAAAATTTTGTAATTTGTGATTGTCGACTACATTACTATACAACAATACACTTTGCAGCACTATACTACATTAACGCCACACTACATTAGTCTGCTCTAACCGGTGACAGAACCAAGGTAGATTTTTCCTTTGTCTGGATAGTTGACCTCTGGCAGATTTAGGCACAGCTCAGGTTTCACAGGGATCCTGCTACTGCTACCCAAGTTGTATGGATTGGGAGGTGACTGTCGGGGATTCCTCCTCGAGGCTCATCTACTCTCTCCTTGTGAAAGGTTGCTGTAGGTGGATGTTCTGCTATGGTGCAACTCGTCGTCTTCATATGTGGCCTTTTCCTTGTTGTCTCTAGCCAATGTAGGCTTGCAGTTCATATGCTAATACACACATCAAAAAAAGTTTTGCATCACACCCGTTGCCATAAATCCTGAAGATAGACTTTGACTGTGAATTCCGTATCACAGATACAGTCCCTTTAACGGTTCAGAGATGTCACTAAACCCTCCCAAAGGTGTAAACTGCCACGCATGAGCTGCTCGTATTAGACGAAGGGGGTCCGATAGCGGATCACATCCAGTCATTCCGCCAGGAAGCGGGTACACAGCTCTTGTATTCTGTAGTTTCATCGTGCCTAGACGGTCAATACCGCTGTCTGATCGCGTCCGCATTGTTACTTTGTGCCAGGAAGGGCTATCAACAAGGGAAGTGTCCAGGCGTCTCGGAGCGATACAAACCGATGTTGTTCGGACATGGAGGAGATGCAGACAGACAGGAGGTGTCGATGATATGCCTCGCTCAGGCCGCCCAACGGCTACTACTGCAGTGGACGACCGCTACCTACGGATTATGGCTCGGGGGAAACCTGACATCAACGCTACCATGTTAAATAATGCTTTTCGTGCTGCCACAGGACGTCGCGTTACAACTAAAAGAGTGCGCAATAGGCTACATGATGCACACCTTCGACCAACGCGAGGTCCATCTTTGCGACCACGACACCATACAGCGCGGTACACATGGGCCCAACAACATGCCGAAGAGACCGCTCAAGACTGGCATCATGTTCTCTTCACCGATGTGTATCGCATATGCCTTCAACCTGAGAATCGTCGGAGACGTGTTTGGAGGCAACCCGGTCAGGCTGAACGCCTTAGACACACTGTCCAGCGACTACAGCAACGTAGGGGTTCCCACCTGTTTTGAGGTGGATTATGTAGTGCCGACGGACGCCGTTGGCGGTCATGGAAGGCGACGTATCGGCTGTACGATACGTGAATGCCATCCTCCGACGGATAGTGCAACCATAATTATGGGCAGCATATTTGCGAGGCATTCGTCTTAATGGACGACAAGTAGCGCATCCTTCGTGCACATCTTGTGAATAACATCCTTCAGAATAACGAAATCGCTTGACTAGAGTGGCCACCATGTTCTCCAGGCATAAACCCTACCGAACATGCCTGGGATGGACTGAAAATGGCTGTCTATGGATGACGTGGTCCATCACCACTCTGATGGATCTACGGCAAATTGCCGTTGAGGAGTGCGTCAACCTGAATCAACAGTGCGTTGATGAACTTGTGGATATTATGCCACCATGAATACAGGCATGCAACATTGCAAGAGGGTGTGCTACTGGGTATTAGAGGTACCGGTGTGTACAGAAGTCTGGACCACCACCTCTGAACGTCTCGCTGTATGGTGGTACAATATGCATTGCTTCGTTTTCATGAGAAATAAAAAGGGGGGAAATCATGTTTATGTTGATTTCTATACCAATTCTCTGTACAGGTTTCGGAACTCACGGAACCAAATTGATGCAATTTTTTCTTTTTTTGATGTGTGTATTTTCGCTGTCAGCAAATTCCACTCATGCCACTGCTCCTCTTTCCTTACTGTGTCATCAACTGTTCCATAACCAAAGATATTCCTATCGTAGTCTGCAACATTTTGTCTAGTGGCACATTCTCAGACGATGTGGTCAAGTGTCCCGACTGCATCATATTCACAAGTGTCTGTGATGTGTGGTTGTATTTTCTGCCTTTAAGAACGATATGGGCCATGTCCCGTCAGGTAGTGTGCAGTTTCCTTGGTCGGGAAGAGGTATGACATGTATATGTTAGGTTGGAAATGTTTAGTTCTCCTTCCACTGTTTTCTTCGTCCCTGAAATATTGCCATTTACCATCGGTGTATGTCTTCATTTCCTTATTCAATGTGGCTCTTGTGCCCAGTATCTCCTTTACTGTTTCATAGTCGCCCTTTCTGAGCCAATACGGTATACCTTACTTTCTTGTGGCTGTGTTCAGATGTAGCAAGTCTAATATGACCAGGAGTGCCTCATTCGGTATTGTTCTATGAAAAACTCTAAGGCATAGAAGCACGCTTCCCTGTGCTTCCCGTAGAGTGTGGGTGTGCTTAACTTTCTGGCTGTACGAGCCCGGAAACTCAACTTGTACCTCACAACAGCGTTAGTATTGTTTTTTGGTACGTTGTTACTACACTTAGATACATATGAAAGTTACTTTGGCCAGCTGTACTTATTTTGTGTAATATTTTAATGTCTCTCTGGCAAACGATATCTACATCTGCATGAAAATCAAGCTTTTCTTCCATGTTTAACCAAGGTACCTGTATATTACTTTTCTTTACATAGGTGGTCATTTATTCTGATTGTAGGGTCCCTCGATTTTAACGATCTTCCTAGTCCAAAGATACCCTTCTCTAAAGACTTCGCTGATATCATCTTTCGTCACTTCCATTGAAGAAGCTGTCGACGCTGTCAGAAGATTCAGCTGAAGAAATCAGACGTGAAAGCTGCCGAACAATTACGAAACACAGTTCACAAAGAAATAATGTTCCCAAGGAAGAGAGATTTGCGGTATAAAAGCTGCGTGAGGAGGCTGACACAGTCGTGTTGCCTGCTGATAAAGGTATTGCCACCGTCCCTTTGCTTCATGAAGTACACAAGGAAAATAAATGTGGTCAACTTAGTTATGGTGCATACCAGAAGTTTAACAAAGATCCTACCAACGAGATGACAATATGAGGCCCATAACGACCACTATTGGTTCACCAAAGCATCTTTCTGCCAAATATTTAGCATCCTTATTAAAAACAATGGTAGGAAAATGTAGACACCACATATGTAATTCTATGGACTGAATTCCATGGATTTAATGCTATGAGTTAAGTTCAAAGACTTAGCAATGTCATGCTAAATAGTACGGATGTGCTCATTTGTTTTGACGTGGTACCATTATATATTTAAGTTTTTTTAAAGGCTCCTTTATCTCTTATCGGGCAACATTTTGATAAAAACATCACGACCTTGCTTGATCATGTTCTTTTGTCATCTTATTTTCAGTTGAATTTTACTAGCAGGTTGATGGAGTTGTTATGGAAAGCTCCCTCTCTTCTGGTGGCTAATTTATTCATGGAAGACTTCGAGGATAAGGCACTGGATTTAGCATGTCTTAAACCACCGGTGTTCGGAGGAACGTGGGCGACACATTTGTAGTATGGCCGCACGAGATGGATTAATTACATCGATTTCTTGAGCATTTGAATTCTATCCATGCTAGTATTAAATTTACTATGGAAATTGAAAAAGGTAGCTGCCTCCCCTATTTGGATGTTGTCGTTCGCCCTAAAGTTGATGGCACATTGGGTCATGCAGTATATCGTAAACCACAAAATACAAATCAGTATCTACATGCCAGTAGATGCCATAACCCTTCATAGACCACAGGTGTCCTCAAGACCTTAGTGCACAGGGCGTACTGTATATTCGATAAAGATAATTTGCAAGAAGAGCTCACATACCTCAAGAGCTTTTTTAAAGCGAATGGAATTTCTCCACAACAAATTCATAGAGTATTAATGAAAAACCTAGAATGCAGGTGTGTGATGGGAAACAAGATAGTAATTGCTTCAAATCAAGTACTGTTTTGCCCTATTCGGGTGCTCTCTCCTCGAAGATTCTTGAGAAACACGGTGTTAACCTTATCTCCCCGCCTCTCACGAAGATTGCAGCTTTACTCAGTGCGGATTAGCTAATAATTTAATAAACAGAGTCAGTGGTTTCTTTTTTGACGACTCTGCGGACGGCCGGACGATACTCACTCGAACTATCGGCGGAAGAAATTTTACTTGCGCGACTGCATGTCCGAAATTTAGAGTGCTAACATATAATCTGTTTTGTGTGGTGATTTCGTTTAACTGTTTTCTGTGCACCAATTACTTAGTCCTTCAAGAACTTCACTAAAATCCTCGTCTAATATAGCACTTGTGTGGGCACATACTGTAATAAGCAGACGATCTGCGTAGGCTCTGCAGCCTCAAGTGTCTGCTGTACTCTGAAGCTGGTTTACTAATGACTCTATGCCACCATTCCAGAAATATGGACCCAAAGAGGGCCCTTCAGGCAGGTCTTTGGTGATATCTGTCACTATTTTGTTTCAAGAACATTCCAGTTGCATCTGAATATCTGTGCAGTAATCTCGTAGTCTGTTATAGAGACATATGAGGCAGTCCATTTCATTCATTTGAACAGGGCGTGCCACCATAAATTATCAGAAGCCATAGCTATATCAATCATCGTGCCTATAACGTACTTGTCGACTGAGGTGTTCACAACATGTAATGATTGATTTACCGACCATGGGTGGTTTTGCATTTCCTGAAACCATACTGCAGGGGATTCACGCATATCGCATTTCTGTGATCCCTCAGGCGGCAGCACAGAAGCTCTTATTGTATTTTAGCTAGAACACACCATATTTTCCCCCCACACCATACTTTCACTGTGGGGCGGGGCTGAAACTACTCTGTTTCCCTGGTTACAATTTCTCCCTCTATTGTTTGCGAGGCGTATTATGCGCTGCATTACTTCCTCCCCTCTCGGTGTGAGGTATTGCCTCGTGTCGCGTATAAAGATTCCACGCCGCGTCGTCATTTCTGGTGGCGCTCTTCGGAACTCGCTTCGCCCACCAGTTGCTCCGTCCCCTGCTTATGCATGCAAAAGCCACCTCCGAAATTTCACTTGATTTTCGTGACCCGTACCGCTACCTTGGAAATCTCTCTTCGCACACTTGTCTCGTTCCTCTCGCTGTCCGTCATTAAACTTTTCGGCTGGACAATGTTATCGCGCCTCTGAGGCCCTGGCCGTTCACAACCTGTTTTTGTGATTTCGCTAGTTCAGGCCCCTGTTCTTCCCATTAATTTCGAGACACTCCTGTTGTGCTCTCTTCCCAACATCATCATCACCTTCTTCTTTTCGTTCTTAGCGTAGTCCCATTGGAGCGTGATCTGCGTTTTTGGTCAATGTACACCTTTTCTTACGGTCTAACACTACCTGTCGGTTTAGGTTCCTTGATCTTAGATGTACGTTTATAGTAGCTATCCAATGCGGTTAAGGTCTTCCGCGTTGTCTGTGGCCTTCAAGAGTGAGACGATAGTCTAAGCAGATGACTAAAGTAGGTGGTATATGATGTGCCCATACCACCGAGTGCTCCATTTTTGGATCTTTTCTTTGATTGGAGCCACTCCAGTTAGTTGTCAGATCGTTGTCTTGTTGCTGTGGTCCTGCGGGTAAATAGCTGATGGTCTGCTCAGCATTTGAATTTTCATGACATGTAGTGAAACTTCAGAACTCCTTAGTGTGAACCAAGGCTCAGTACCACATAATGCAACTATTTTCACCGTTGTGCTTTATAACTTTTATTTTTTGCGGATCGGCATCTTGTTCTCACAAAGAATACCAGTGATGTGTCTGAATCGATCCAAATCACTGTTGTTCCTACTCGCTCATCTTCTTACCTGTAGTCGAGGACCTAGATACAGAAATGTGTCCATCTTGCTAAGTGTTTCAGTAGCCTTCCTTGTATCCACCATATGGATCACATCTTCAGCATATTGCATTGTCCACGATACTATTTTCTCATAAGAGGCTTCTTATGGTAAACATTACAGTAAAAAGTGCAATTACAGGAAATAGAGCAAGTATGTAGCTGAATTATGTTATTATCTGTATCACAGATGATCAATAAATTCACAAAGGGGATATTGGCAATAGGTATACTGCAGATAGCGTCAGATAACACATGCTCCAAAATCACACACGGAAATTAAATGACTCAAGGAGCGTAAATGAGTAGCTATAAAGAGTGTTACCTCATTCGCGGGCTCATTTTTTTTAGCATCTCAGGGAACATAATATTTTGCTAGCCTATTAGACATGTGATCAACTTACTGTATTTATTTTTTAGTTACTTTATTTTCGAGATATAGGACCAAACACTATGTTGGTACTAATATCATCACGCCATCTTTGTGAGGTATTTAAATTGGATGTAAATGGATTCACCACTTCCCTTTTGAATGCTATTATGTGTTGCCACTACACGTAAATAAAATAAGGAACAGTGATTTCTGTTTTCTGTTTTTATTTTATATGTTATTTTATTTTATTTTGAAAATATTGTTACCGATATTAATGTTCACTTACCACAATTTGAAAACAATCCTTGAAACTGTCACTGAATTAATCTACGAGCTGATACAGGATGCAATAAAGTATATTGCAGGAGGGAAGCAATGTGTTCTGACAACAGTATTAATCCCACGACATACAGAAACTAATTGTTGTAGCAGTTTTCGTACACCTTGTGCAGTGTACTACCACAACATGTCTGGCACAAAAGTTTTTCGATACCCCTTAGTTGGTTCTAAGTATGTTTCCCAAGGACCACAAATGACAGATTAATATAGCGGGAAGTATACTTCCCAAGCCGCTTCCAGGAATTATATTAATGGTAACCATAGTTCCCAATAACCATTAGTACACCGCTTTTTGTTGGGATACATACTTCTCGCAGACCTGAAGGCTGTATTTCACAACAAACTACAACTACAGCTGGTGCAGCGGACTGCCACTAGATGCCAGGATGGTGCAGAAGTGCTAACACATATTCCCTTGCGTACTATAAATATACACTACAGTAAGAAAAAATTTCATTCATATTCACATAAAGAAAGGAAGCCACTTAGCAATATATACTAAGTTTGTGTGATATTACTGATGCTGGGTTTAAATAATGGTAACATCATGGTGAAGACTGCATGCTTGACATTATATAAATCTAATCCATGAGTACCAACCTTTTAGTTCCATAACAACAATAAAGTCACTTTTACAATATTGCAAAACAGACAATTATTCGAAGATAAATATCTAAAAAGAATTTATTTAATTGTTACATACAGAACTGTTAAAAGGTATAATATCAGAATGTAGAACCTAAAGTTTACGTTAGAAGACCGATTAACACCCGTAATGCCAAAACATTTTACATAATGTGCATTACCAAGAGGAGGGTGGGGGGCGACATTGTGCCCATGCTGAAATTTTTTTTAAAAAAATTCGTTAATTATTGTTGAACGATATTAACAACAGGTTTTTTACAGGGCAACTGATATGCGATCAGGGTCCAGAAATAGAAAATACCTTTAGCACAGTCTTAGCAATAACAATACACTTTCAATAAGTGTACTGCCGGTTTTATGAACACCACAAAAAATATAAAAAGCCAACTTCGGTCATTGTTTTTGACGTTTCCTCTCAGTATACTTTTTAAAGACATACTAATGCGTAAATAAGGCCCTTAACTTGTAAATACTGAAAACGACCTTCGTTGTAGAAAGTTACATCTACAATTGAGACTTAAATTTTTCGGTTGAGATTAAATGAAAAATTTAAAATATGCTAGGTGTATGACAAAAGTAATGTGACTGATTTTTTATCTACCAATTTTTTTTCGAGTATTGGTCCCTATGCAGTAGTTTCTTTCGGTAACTTTACGCCGCTAAAATCTTTGTTCCCAGGCTTGGCAGCAGCACCGAAAGGCTTTTAAGTTGTAGGGCCTTCAATAAGTTAGTTACAGTCTTTAGAATGTTTCTAGAGCCCTAAAACGACGTCCTTTTTAGAAATTTTTAGTTTGCATGACAATGGGACGCTATAATTATTCAGCGTCCATTTGTTTGCATCCAGTCGGTCTCACTCGATTTAATCTTTTTCTGAGCGCTTGAAGGACATTCTTGTGTAACACAAGCTTGACAGTTTGTCCTGAAGGAACAAATTCACTTTGCATAATATTCCTACAATCAAAAAAGTAAATACGAGCAGTTTTGATCTTTGATTTGCTCATTCGAGCCTCTTTTGGTGGAGGAGATTTCTCAGTATGCCACTCCTCACTTTGCCCCTTCGTCTGAGGATCATGATCAATAATCCTGGATTTATCACCGATGATCACACTACTGAAACATTCGCATTTAATGGCAGTCTTCTCAAGAAGACCAACACACGTGTTTCTTCGATTGTTCTTCTGCTCAATTGTGAGGTTTCTCAGCACGGTTTTGGCACAAACCTTCCACATGTGTAAATCTTCAATTAGATCTTTGATGTAAGTTGAAAGTGGTCAAGTTTGACAGGTCACCCATTATGTTTATTGTTAAATGTCCGTCTGGTCTCGAAAGACCATGCACACCTTCGACGTTGTCGTCGGTTTTTGATTTTGAAGGGCTTCCTGAGCGAGATTCATCTTCATCGTGCTATCAGCCTTCCAAAAATGATTTGTGCCAGCGAAAAATGTGTGCTCTTGACGAGGAATGTTTCCCATAGGCCTGTTTCAACTTTTCAAAGGTCACACTCATTGATTACCCAAGTTTAACAATAAACGTGACTGAAATCGTCGTTCTAAATTCCGCTGTTCCATTACTGTAAACTCAAACCGAAAACTCATCTTCAGTGATGGGGACTCTCAAAAATCAAGTAATTGATGTAAAGAGCTGAAAACGCAGACTGTCAGACAGGGACGATCACGCCAGTGTACATAGCACCACCAGACCAGCTTGCGAACCTTTCGAAGAAACATCATCGATGTGGGCGTTTGGAGGCGAAGGCCCACTCCTGTACCGTTGATGACTGCACGACACAATACTTTATGCTTTGGCTGGACCAATCAAGACTTCATTGGAAAAAATATGCCTGATCGTCAGCAGAGGACTGTTCAAGCTGGTGGAAGCTCTGTAATGGTGTGGGATGTGTGCAGCTGCAGTGGTATGGAACCCCTGATACGACAAGATACGACTCTGACAGATGACAAGTGCATAAGCATCCTGTCTGATCCCCTGAATCCATTCATGCCCATTGTGCATTCCGATGGACTTGGGCAATTCCAGCTGGACAGTGTGATACCTCACACGTCCAGAATTGCTACATAGTGTCTCCAGAAGCACTCTTCTGAGTTTAAACACTTCCTTTGGCCGCCAAACTCCCCAAGCATGAACATTACTGAACATATCTGGAATGCTTTGCAGCGAGCTGTTCAGAAGAGATCTCCACCCTCTCATATTCTTACGGACTTATGAACAGCCCTGCATAATTCATAGCGTCAGTTCCATGCAGCACTACTTCAGACATTAGTCGAATCCATACCACATCGTGTTGCACCACTTCTGCATGCTAACGGGGCCCTACGCTATATTCATCAGTTCTACTAGTTTCTTTGGCTCTTCAGCGTATAATCCACTTTAATCCATTCATTTCAAAATATTTATGAATGGAATCACAGTATACAACACCTCAGCTGATCGATAAACATATAATACCAACATGTACATCACCTTCTAAACAATAATTAGTGCTATATGCAGAGTGCATGAAGACATAATCATCACACTATTTACATACCTGTCATGAGGTTTTTCAAACATCACTTTTACTTCTCAGCACGTCCCACAATCAAACCACCTTTATGGTCTTCATTTCCAGTTTTACTATATTTATTTCAATTTTTAAGCCTGACAATTTTTTATTGACACGCAAACTTCTTCGAAAATTCTGTGCATGATTTGTGGCTCATAGTAAAATCCCTTTATCGACACTAAGTAGAAAAAGAGATTTAGCAGTACAGCAAAAATTAATCGAAAACATGCAACAGCCAGGGAAATCATATTCATCATGCAACAACACACACACAAACGAACTTTGTGTCCGTGGATGCACTGAAAACACTGAAGAATTATGTCGCAGTACACTAAATAAATTGCCATTCACTAATTCGCCTACCACTTCAGCACAGATACTCCATCTCCATATTTCTTGTGAAGCCCAAAGACCTCATTGGCAAATGATGTAATAGGACTGCATGAACACCATACTCAGTCACGACAGGCAACTCTTCCCTCATGCTTTAACATACCATTATTATACTCAAAACTCACTACACCGCAGCGTAAGGCAATCACTTCTTGGTATTTCAACAAAATATGAGCCCCTAAAATCGTAATACTAGCCAACTTCCACACAGTTACTAAATTTGCATGAAGCTATAACCTTGACAAAGAAAATCAGTACCTACTTGTCTCTTCATCTCTGCTCCCTTTCACTTGAGTCCACTGTAAAGAAGGAATAGTTCATAAAGCTACACCTTCAGATCTGTGAAATGCTGACTCACTCACCCCCACGACTCGCTTCCAACACCTGGAACACAAGGTAAAATCTATTTGCAACGCTGGACTCTTCTTAGAATTGAGGTTTTGTTGACTATCACTTATCAATAGGTAACTGAAGCATACAAAAGTAAATACATTCAATTTGTCATACTTACTTTTCATCTTGTTTTCAGCACTCAAATCAGCTGCACATGTCACTTGTCAATTATGTGGCTATGGGGCTATGGGGTATCAACTTGCACATTTTTCTGTGGATAAGCTGAGCGTACCTCTAAAACATAGGAACTATAGTTTCTATCTTGTCAATGTCAGTGAGTACCATTCCCTTTACCACCTTGATTTGACGAAACAGTCTTCTAATCCAATTACTCCTGAAATTGTTGCTTTCATTGCAATCACATAATTCCTCAGATGCCTCCACTTTCCGTTCCCATATCTATGACAATATGTATCACATTGCCGGTGACCATTATTCCAATTCCTCCGTGGCCTCAAACTAGGATAACAAAACTTATTTTTGCTTCTACCACAACCATTCTCTTTAGCATTGTCATATTCTAATTCTTGGCGAAAAATCTCAAAACCCACTAACTACCCTTTCATCTGACCAGGATGAATAATTTGGCTCAATGGGGGAGTAAATTTTACAACTCAATTATAATTCAATTCAGTAGGACTGTAAGTATTGTTAATAAAATTATTTTTCCATACCATGCATTCAAAAAATGAAGCAGGATTTATAAAATCAGTATTATTAAAAATTTTTCATAAACAAGTATGCCGAAGATTCTGTCTTGTGCTGTCTCAGACCAATCTTCTAACAGGAATATCTGATAAAACTCGTCATATGGCTCACACTACACGTACTAAGGTCACCTACCAAACAGCCATATACAAACTCAGTTCTGTGATTGGCAGGCCATTTGTAATGAAATACAAAATCAAACTGCTCTGGACAAGCATCGGAATCAGTACCATTTCATATAACTATAAAAACTTGAAATTTTAGAACAGGCAAGAAATGGTTATATTGGAAACCATGCCTCATTTCACAGTTTCCAGTATCATGATAAGAATGACCATGGTTGTGAAGAATTCTCCTCCTTTCATAACGAGCTATAGGATCTCATTCATCTTCATGAACAGAATATAAATCAATGTTATCTGGCACATGACCTCTGCTGTAACAATGACCCCAAACTTTTGTCATTTTAGAAACTCTCTCATTCAAGTACTGACCTAATTCTTTATTCTCCTGTTACACTCCATTTGATATTCTCTGAAACTCCAAATGTCTGGACAGTTGCTTGGAAAATATATTGATTCCAAACTGAACTGGCCACCTCACATTAATCATGCCTTAGAAAGATATCAAGGCTGTCCTACCTTATACGGAAATTATCTGATCCAGTTAGAAATAAATATCTTAGCACAGCTCAATTTGGCCTTTTCAGCTTCACACACATATGGGCTGTTGTTGTGTGGTCACTCATGTCATGTCATTGACGTAGTACTGTTCAGAAATAGGTGCTACAAATAATTGTAAGGTTAGTCCAAGGGAACAATGCAGTCCTTTGTTCAATAAGACAAAAATAATGACGATGTTAAAACTATATCTCTTTTCGTTATTGATATTGTGGTGTCACCGCCAGACACCACACTTGCTAGGTGGTAGCCTTTAAATCGGCCGCGGTCCTTTAGTATACGTCGGACCCGCGTGTCGCCACTGTCAGTGATTGCAGACTGAGCGCCGCCACACGGCAGGTCTAGAGAGACTTCCTAGCACTCGCCCCAGTTGTATAGCCGACTTTGCTAGCGATGGTTCACTGACAAATTACGCTCTCATTTGCCGAGACGATAGTTAGCATAACCTGCAGCTACGTCATTTGCTACGGCCTAGCAAGGCGCCATTATCAATTGCTATTTATCTTGTGATGCATGTACCGTCTGACCAATGTTCACCAATTATGGATTAAAGTTAAGTATTCCAACAGATACGTACTATTTTTGCTAGTCTCATATCCCTGACCTGTTCCAGACCTCACGCCATCCTGCGTGAGCTTAAACGCGTGCCTTTCAGCTACCCGTCATTGTTGATTGGCTGTCTTGCCAGTCCACAACAGATATTCGCTGAAGATAACATAGCAGAGTTTGACACCAGAGAAAACATACTCTATCATGATACCAGGAACAAAAAGGGTATTGAAATCCTAGATTAGACTCACAAAACTGTTTGAACTTTTTGAATAAACTGTCATACTCTCCAATCAATACATCTTTTAACAACTTTAGAAGTAAGTTGTTTAACTAGTTGATGAGCAATCCATTCTGCAGTTGAAGAGAGTTCTTCGAGAGTAGTAGGGTAGAATTTGAGTTTTAGGATTATGATTACAGTTCTGTACAACTGGTTAATGTAGGATAAATCATGTGTAAGTGCAAAGTGAACAATAATTTTGTAGTGATTACTATTGGATCATGCCATTAATACAAAACACATTTCACTAAATGTTATCTATGGCTAATAAACACTCTGAATCTGAATAAAGTCCTAAATTTTTTCGGAATCATTTACACAAGAAGATACAGTTCCCACTTGAACTCTGATCAGCATGAAGAGCAACTGTACAACAACAATAGTTTAAGGAGCCACCTTTTCATTTGTCTTCTATACCTCCTCCTACTTTCACACATTGTTTCTGCAACAATATTTCGTTCTTTAAAATTTATTTTTAAATCTTATAGTAATGTAGTATGAAGGGAAATAAATTTTTTAATCTAATTACTTTTTAACTGGGTAGAGCAATCAGACATTTTTTCAATCCAGTCTTTCTTTCACTGCCGATTCTTTGAAACCTGTAAATTTTCCTGTAACTGCTTCTTCTGTTCACTTACAGATCCCTGCAGGATTACTGGACTCTCTTCTACAGAAACAACTCTGTTATATTTTTCACAGCAGAGAGTCTCTCTGCAGCTCTTACCTTAACATAGTGGTAAATGTACTAAATATCCTCGAAATGTCTTCCACAGTGAATTCAAACTTCTGCACCAAATTGTGAATTCGCCTTTGTAGTAGAATAGCACTACCTCGTTGTTGACTGGGAATAGCCAGCAAGTTATCACTAAACCAATTGGTACTAGTCTGTAATTTCACTCTAAGTTCCTTTACACTATTTCTGGGGCTAACATTTAATTAAGCTCCTTAACATTAGTCTCCAACTTGTCCCATAATTCTTGGAACATTAGCAAATTATTGATTTTACACTTGTGTTTTGAAAGTGAATTACTTCTCTATTGCTCATCAACAGGAGCTATAGAATCATTTTCCAGAATGTCACAAGTAGTACTAGATTCAGAAATTGTATCAAATTAAACACGTCAGCGTAATTAATCAATTTTTTTAGGAATGATGTACCAAAAGTTACATTATCGCTCCAGAAACATTAATTATTCGTTGGAAAACCTGCGTTTGTGATCACAGAAACACAAGCAGCCCTAGCTGACAGCCTCTCTGCACAGTCCACCTCATACCATGTCTAGACATATAATTAAAGTCCAGATACATACTAATATTAATTAAACAAATAATTAAAATAAAAATTGTTCTATATCCCATTATAACCGACATGCTCTAACGTTACAAAAACAACTCAAGACTCAAACTTCTTCACAATCTCACCGTGTTCAAACACAGGTGAGAGTAGAGGTGGTAATTTGAAGGAAACTTTAATTTTCAGACTCTAATTTATTAAGCACTCTCATGTTACTTTTCCCACTAAAATGACACCATTTGTTGTAGAGTACCATATGTACTCCAGATATGACTCATTCTAATTGGATCGCAACTATTCGCTCCTATGAAACAAGTAGAAAAACCACAACTCTAATCAATATAGCAAATCCAGCTCTAATGAATAAGCAAATACATCATGAAACGTAAATCCCAGACAATTGTGTACACGAATTAACAATAAAAATTGTTATTAGTAACAAGAATATAGATCTGAAGAACAAAACAAAAACATTATCTTGTATGCTGCAATATATGTCAAAAAGGGAAAAGAGTAGCCTCCTCATCTGCACAAGGAAAACAGTGATCTCTGTACTGTAATGACTCGGCATATTCCGCGTCGCTGTGCATCAGGACGGGTGAGAGAAATGGTGAAGGAGCGGGCAGATTCAAATCCGAACTTGCAGTCAAACAGTCATAGCACTGACAGGTCTGTTGAAGCAGCCATACACAGCACCCCGTCTAGCCTCAGGGCGCAACTTCGTGCTTGAAAACTCAGCTGACCGCGGAATGCGCTGACGCCAGTTATCCTGGGCCGCCGTGGCTGCAGCCGCGACATCTGTTGGCCGCCAGCGACAAAGATGAGAGCTGGCTCTCCAGGCCCTCCGGAGTGTGTCGGCTAAGCAGTCCCCCGTACTCGTTGTCTCCTCTCGTGCGCTTGGGTGTGGCACCTGACGATAGATGTCCTCATGACGACCAGCGATGCCCTAGTCACCCGCCAGAGATAGATGAAGACGGTGGCCAAATGTTCAAATGTGTGTGAAATCTAATGGGACTTAACTGCTAGGTCATCAGTCCCTAAGTTTACACACTACTTAACCTAAATTATCTTTAAGACAAACACACACATCCATGCCCGAAGGAGGACTCGAACCTCCGCCGGGACCATCCGCTCAGTCTATGACTGCTGCGCCTGCGACCGCTCGGCTAATCCCGGGCGACCGGTGGCCAAAGGCGTCTGGGTTTCTAGGAGACCGCGAGTCCGATGTCTCCCAGCCAGACTGTAGGCATCTGATAGTCCATCGACCGAAGTAGCTCAGGGGGTGGAGACTGGCTGGGCTCGGCTCCCCACATCCTCCAAACTTCCCGCAAATCCCGCAACCATCACGCCACAGACATGGTGTGCCTCGTTGCCAGGTTGCCAGCAGATTTCCATCACCAAGGGTGGGTCATGGTTTCTCTGTAACACAAATGACATCATTCTCTCCAGTTTAATAAGCAGACAGAATGCAGGCATTACTTCATGCTTTGAGTTCCTAAGCTCGATTACTTATAACCGTACAACTACGTGTCCGACATAGTACTATTATAGGGGGACTAGTATGTTTATTTCATGTTACTTGGCTTTCAGCTTTTCTTAGCTCGCTGTCTGCCGAGCATGGGTTTCTACACACAGCTAAATTTGCAACTCGTGAGTTTCTCGGTAGCGTGCAAGTGTCTCTTATAAAACATCACCTCACTCTTGGTCATACTGTGATGCGGCATTGTGGTTCTACGTGGCTCGCCCGTCCCTAGTGTAGCAAACCTGTCCGACCGGAATGTTTTGTCGTAATGTCAAAAGTACAGTCCAATGGTTTACTCTATTAGCACTTCGGGCAGGCTTGCCTTTACTGCCTAGCCGCGTGTAGGAATAACACGTTTAAGACAGTCACAACTCGCGCACCTAGCTTTTTCGGGTTGCAACACACATCCCCTCTTTCCAAAGATTCGTCCCGAATCTTCCAGGACCGAGCCTTCCCGCCCTGAGGTGTCCCACATGGGTCCTTTCTTATCCACTTCCAGCATGAGCTTACTCTCAAAGTGCGTTCTCTAGGAGCTTACTACAATACAATACTGAATGTAATGTTTATACTACCTAATACAGAACTTCTATTTCCATCAATCGTTCCCACCTCCATTGCCTGACAAACACACGTCTGGCAACTGACGTCTCGGCTGATCTGTAGGTTGTGCCCTTCTGCGATTATTTCATAAATAAATTGTACAAATACCTGGTAAAGACACTACATAGTGGTAGATGAAAGTCATCTACGTAATCATGTGTTGACGATTTTCTTGAATAGTTTGGATATGATGTAACATCCACTACACTGAAATTTTCCCCTGCTCTGATTCGATGTGTAAGTTGAGGGTTGAGGGTGGCATGAAGGTGCTCTAAATTCTGGAAGTGTAACACCCTTAATGGCCCTTCTGGCCAATGCAGTGAATTCCGCGTTAGTGTAATGACAGTCATACAAGTGAGTTTACACCTAAGACAGAAACCCTTCCCAAGATGAAAGCCATAGCACCATAGTGGCTCTAACCACTATGGGACTTTACATCTGATGTCATTAGTCCCCTAGACTTAGAACCAGTTAAACCTAACTAACCTAAGGACACCACACATCCATGCCCGAGGCAGGATTCGAACCTGCGACCGTAGCAGCAGCGCGGTCGTGACATTTAGTCAAGAAATTATTTATCTTTCTCTTTGGTATATAGGGGCTAGTAATTAACACAAACTGCCCTCTGCGATACTGCGGTAGCCTGCCAGTGCGCCTATTTCGCTGTTCCTGGCGTTCCAGAGCCTTTGTGTACGGGTTTTGCACGTTTCTTCTCTTACTCATTGGTTCGCTATTCGCTAGTAATTTAGGACACCAAAAAGTCAAATTGAGTGGGCATTTTCATCCCACACTTCAAATAGTGACATGACTGATCCCAGTAGTCGTATCTGGCATTCAGGTAAAAGCTTAACGGTTTAGAAATTGTCTTAGGCTCACGCTCCATCCTGCTTTTAGTTTGTGGGTACAGAGGGCTCGTTCGTAACTTCCGAATATGCAACACACGGCACACCTGGCTGTAGGTACCGAAACTAAGTTCTTACCCTCGTCTATAACTATGGTATCAGGCACTCCATTATTCAGTGTCCATTTGTTAATAAATACTTATACTACAGTACTAACCTTTTGATCTAGAATTGTTATCATTTCTAGATACCATGAGAAACATTGATGATCCTAAGCACATACGTATTCTTTACATGTGTTCTGGCTATCGTTAGCAAGTGTCTAGAACAAGCATTTAAAATGACTTAGACGCCTCTCGTAGCCTCTGCGAAGGGCTTTTTTGGTGCAAAGCATCCACTCTCTAAGCACATGGTACACAGTCTTTGACATATTTCACCACGCCACTCGTCCTGTTCCCCACCAAAACCATACCGCAGTACGCCTATCTGTTGATCGTAGGTCGCCACGATCTGAAATAACATGCTCATGAGCCTGTTGTTACACTTTCTTTTGGAATTGTGTACCGAATATGCTCATGCATGATAAAGTGCAGTTTGACACTCTTTACTATCTGCCTGTGCTTGCTGCTATTCCAATCTCATCTTGTCCAGAGTAATCAGCATTGCTACTTTTCGAATTAATGTATCTGCATTTGCGTGGACAACCTCGTAATCACACTCACTGAACCAGAGGAGCCAGGGTGGCAAACGAGTAGATAAGTTTCTTAGACCAACCATTTCACTGACTCATGATCAGTCTGAACTTTAAATCTTCTACCAGACATGAAACACCAGAAATGTATAATATCGCATACGACCGTTAACACTTCGGTTATTGAGTGGCAACGCTACGCATTATTTAACTGCCCATGTCCATCAAGCATCTGGCACAAAATACATCTGATTGACCATTACAAGCATCATAAGAGACAACGAAAAATTTTCTAAAACCTGAAATAACCAATACGATATCGGAACTCATTGCCTCCTACAGTTTCTCTGATACTACCTGCCTGTCTCCTTCCTCTGTAATACGTATTTGTTTCCATACAATAAATAGGACTTATCCGAACTATGTAATGCATCACTAACTCAGCTATGACCTGTTTCACTGCTGACATCATTTGAAAAAAATATCTGAGAAGGTGATTTATTCTAGAATAGTATCTCACTTTAGCAATGAAAATATCCTCAGAAAATCACAGTTAGGGTATCAAACGAGGTGCTCTATTGAGAAAGCCATTTACATGATAACTCGCCAAGTTTTAGAATGACTAAATTATGAAGTAGCATCGGTTGGTATTTCCTGCAACCTACTTAAGGCCTCTGACCGTATGAATCACAATATTCTCCTAGATAAATACAAATTATGTGAGACTGATTGTACAACCAACCAATGGATGATGTCATATCTAACCAAGTAAATGCAGAAGGTTGTACTTAATAATACAAGAATTATAGTCCAGGGACATGAATCCCCAAATATCAGACTTGGGTCTGCTATTGTTCTCCACATATGTAAACCATCTTTGGTCTAATATACAACAAACAGAAGTAGTTCTGGTTGCAGACGACACCGGTGCTAAAATCAGTCCAAGCATACAAACAGAAACAGAACAAATGGTAAACAATATTTTTAAAAACGTCATTGACTGGTGTTCTGCGAGTGGTATCGCATTCAATATTAAAAAGACACAAATGTTTTCAAAAGTATCGTTGACTGGTTTTCTGCGATTAGTCTTACCCTCAGTTTTAAAAAGACACAACATATTGAGTTCCACGTATCAAGAGGTACTACACCAATAATAACGGAGATACACAGTAAGGAAATAATTAATGGGGTGAAAGCTTCAAAATTCTTTTATGTGCATAGTGAAGAGAATATGAACTGGAAAAAGCACATTTTGGAACTCCTTAAAAAGGTTAGTTCAGACATTTCTGCAGCTATAATGTTGCAGACCTTGGGGAGAGACAAATCAGTAACTCGTCGTAATCTCCGTGTTTTCATTCAATAACGTCATATGGAATAATGTTCTGTGGCAAGTCATCTTTGAAAAAGAAACTTTTCATTGCTCAAAATACGTGCTGTAAGAATAATACGTGATTCTCACCCGTGATCACCTTTAGACCTCTGTTTAAGGAGTTGAGCGTTGTGACTCCTCTTACACAATTTATTTATTCGCTCCTGAAGAGTTTAGTAAATATTTCACTACACTTCAAAAGGAACAACCATGTACATAATTAGAATGTCAGAAGGAAAAATGATATTCATTATTCCTTGTTAAGGTTGCCGTTAGCACAAGAAGTGGTGCAGGATGTTGCAACAAAAGTTTTTGATCGCTTGCCTAGCAATACAAAATGTCTGACAGAAAGCAAAGTAAAATTCGAAAACAAACTGAAAAAGTTTCTTATTGGCACTTTCTTCTGTTCTGTACGCAAAATTTCTATTGTATCTTGTAAAAGATGATGGGTAGGCATTACTAACTCACATATTTATATTTTACGGAAAAACATACAGTTATAACTGTTTAGCATATAGCCCTGTTTACAATGTGTACGTAGAGGAACTCATTCTACATTACGATTTATTGTGCAAACCGACACGTAAACATGAAACTAACTAACTAACTAACAAATCCTTTCACGAAATCCATTACGAATTTACGGTAGTAGTTGGACAAACCGACGAATGACTGAATCTGTTCGGCCGGCCATGGTACTGGAAAATTTTGAATTGCTTCTGTAAAAGGAAGATCAGTCTGTATACTACGCTCACTGATTATGTGGCCCAGATTCTTAACTTGACTTTGAGGAAAGTGGTACTTGCCGATGCACGGCGTCCGATGTGCTGACTGTAGCCTGTCAAAAACATTGTTTGGTAGAACGGTTGAATAGACAATTGAGTTATCTAAATGGATCACATTGGCTTTAGGCTTCAACCCTCTTAAAGCTCCGTCTAATAATCGCTGGAAAGTAGCAGGTGCATTTTTTAAACCCAATGGATCCCCATATATTGATAATGTCAACAGGGAGCGGTAAACGTTGTCTTTCGCCAATGTTCAAGTGCTACTTTTAATTGATTGTAACCGGTTTTGAAGTCCCCTGCCGTAAAGTAACGACATTCACCCAATGTATCCTCGGATATTTCCGTAATATTAAGGATTTGATAAGCATCTATAATCACAGAAAGACATGTATTTCTTCTTCCCATCCAATGATTGCTTAGGGAAAATTACAATACTTGTGCTTCAGGGACTGTCACTGGGTTCTTGATCCCATCTCGTAGTGGCTGTTCAGTGATCTCTTCTGTTAATGGTTGTAAGTGTCCCGCTGTACGATATTGTTCGCCATAGACTGGAGTTCCACCCCATAACTGAGTTACTAGTGTTATTGTAACACCCCATCTGTATAAAACAAGTCGCTAAACTTCGATCATACTTTTTCCAGTCTTGTACGATTACTGTCCTGCAAGTGACACAGTACATCGCTTAATGCTTGCTTACGGCTTCTATCGAAACTCCACCTATCGATGTCTTTTTCTATCACTATACCCTCTGGCAGATTAGCTTCAGAACTGTCAAAGTTAGCTGTACCAACGGGAACGAAAGATTTCCATTAACATTACTCAGTGCTCTATGCTTCTGCACGCAAAACAATGTGACACATCAAACTGTCCATTACTTGAGCTCAACCACATACAACGTCCTTTCATTCCCATACCTGCTTATATTTTATCGTGCTGATCAATCTTTAACGAACTCGACTGCAGTTTAGCTGGCATCACCTTCATGACCCGTAAGCCTTGCGATGTCGCTTCGTTTTCAACTGTATTACTCAAGTGAAACAAAGTTTCAGTGAGCTCAAGAGCTTCTCCAAAGCTCACCCACACGTGGTAAAACATCCATATGCACTTTAAACTTAATTTCCGTAATGGTAAACTCACGTACCGTTCTACCCAACGACTCAGCATTTCTGTCACCAACCCCACGTAACTTACATCGTTGTGGTCCCGCCGCCCCCTGTTTACCAGGTTCAGACTGATAACGTGTCCCCTCGTGTATACAAGAAACCTCTGTTCCATACCACCCACTAAGCATTTTTCCGCCTGTGCACTAACTTGCATAGTGTTACGATCTATCAGGACTGCCTTCCGATGGTCAAAGTTTTCCCGATTCTGTTTAGCAGCTGTTTACCACAATGATGCTTCCTGTTCTTCCTCTGCCATCATACAGATACTCGGTAGCCCACTTCTCCATAGGACTAACGCTCTAGTTGCTTCCACTATTTCACCGGCCGCTGTGACCGAGCGGTTATAGCGGTTCTAGTCCGGAACCGCGCAGCTGCGACAGTCGCAACTTTGAATCCTCCCTCGGGCATGGACGTGTGTGATGTCCTGCGGTTAGTTAGGTTTAATTATTTCTACGTCTAGGGGACTGATGACCTCAGATGTTAACTACCATAGTGGTTAGATCCATTTGACCCATTTTCCACTATTTCTGTGTATTGGCCTTGCGCCCACATCTGTAGCACATCACCTCAGAAGGGAACAAACAGTGAGCTACCCCACTGCTTCATGACAAAATATATTTTCTCAAATTGCGCCACAATCCTAAGAGCTGCAGCCTCCTGCGATAACACTTTGTTGGCCTCTGCTTTGTAGAACGCACATATGTTGTGCATTAACTTCGCAAGTCCAGCCTGAAAATATTTCCACTGACTTACCACAGTTCAAATTAAAAGTATTGAGTTCCTCGCGAAAAGTTACCATGGTATTTTGTTTTTGGTAACGCTGGCGTAGTCCAGCAGCCAACTGCTGAAATGACTGAGCTTTACTTTGGGTCTCAAGGTATACCCCACACGAATTGGCCTCTCATGTTAAACGCAAATTCAGTCACACGAAGTATTTCTTCGTCTGATTGACCCCTCAGTGCTGCAGTAGCTGTAACATCATTAACCCTGGCAATACCAAGGGGGGTGGACGGAGGGGAGCGGTACTTTATGCCCACCTTTTGAAAATATTCAAATCCACTCAGGTACTTTGTATTTTAAAATTTTCTAAGAAAATGTTTATTGTCTTTAATGCAGTCTTCTTCCATATTGTATGATTGTTTTACGTTTTTTCGTTTAAGCTTAATCGGAAAATTTAAGTTTAACAGCGTTACGTGATCTTAGAACACATGGACATTATATTTCTCTGGGTTGACAGCAACAATTATCTCAACAATGATTCCCTTTGGTTCTTTATCGTTTCCTGTTCAGTGGCACTTAGTCCAGTGTTAGATAAAGCTGTGATTGAAATTTTATTCACAGTCACATACTGAAGGAGAAATATCACACATTTTGGAAGAATCTACACATTCTCAAATTGAATTTGCCGCATGATCTGGGGCACTTTGTACCGGACCGTGCAGCATATCTGAAAGAACAGATGCCATCTTAGTATATATATATAGTTAAGTCTCACTGGCCATTTGACCATCTTCTCTTCCACGCGGATGCACAACCAGTGCCCGAACTCTTACGGGAATCGGCAACGCCCTCCGACTAATGAGTATAATGGGCGGGGCCACTACGAATGTAGTGCAGGACAATACTTTGAGAATGTGAGTTTCTCAGGAGCATGCCAGAGACAAATCCCTGCAGTCGCAGTATCCTCTGTGTCCTCGGTGGCTCAGATGGATAGAGTGTCTTCCATGTAAGCAGGGGATCCCAGGCTCGAGTCCCAGCCAGGGCACAAAATTTCATCTGTCCCCGTTGAAGTATGTCAACGCCTGTAAGCAGCTAATGGTTTTCATTTCATTGTAACGAGCTGCATGGTAACCGGTAGTATCTGTTCTTTCGTACATGTGCGAAAGAACAGATAACATCTTAGTATATACACAATCATTGGTGTTGCCATGGAAAAGTATTTGCCTCTCAGCAGTCTGATACGATGTTATTTGAAGTGTGGTAGGCGAGGGACGTATTTGGTACTGCTTGGTTGCTGCAAATGGCTCTGAGCACTATGGGACGTAACATCTGAGGTCATCAGTCCAAAAAATGGTTCAAATGGCTCTGAGCACTATGGGACTTAACATCTATGGTCATCAGTCCCCTAGAACTTAGAACTACTTAAACCTAACTAACCTAAGGACATCACACACATCCATGTCCGAGGCATGGTCGCTAGGGCTCCGCGGATCGCGCTAAGTGTTAACTGAGCGCGATCCGCTACAGAGGCAGCTGCACGGTCATTCGACTCGAGGCAGCCGCACGAAGCACACAGCCATGCCATTCAGGAGGAGAAGATATACCAGGAGATCCAGGATGCCAGTGTACAAGAGTGTTGACACATTTTCTATTACACCTAATGAGACTGGGCAGCAAGAATTACTACAGGGACCTATTACGTTTGTTGGTTGCAAGATTAAATTTTCTTGTACAACTACAGAGGTAGTTGCGGTTCCGGACTGAAGCGCCTATAACCGCACGGCCAACGCGGCCGGCTTGGTACTGCTGTGTTGACTTTCGATTGCATCTGTTGGATTAAGAAAGGTGTACTGTGAAGGACAGCAAAGATGAATATCAGGTACATATTGAAAAATGAAACGAATATAAATTTTGAATAATATATATATATATATTAGTTGAAATGTTATTGCGTCAATCAGTAATATATATATTTCTCCCTCTCCATCTCCCTCTCTCTCTCTCTCTCTCTATATATATATATATATATATATATATATATATATATATATATATATATATATACACTCCTGGAAATGGAAAAAAGAACACATTGACACCGGTGTGTCAGACCCACCATACTTGCTACGGAAACTGCGAGAGGGCTGTACAAGCAATCATCACACGCACGGCACAGCGGACACACCAGGAACCGCGGTGTTGGCCGTCGAATGGCGCTAGCTGCGCAGCATTTGTGCACCGCCGCCGTCAGTGTCAGCCAGTTTGCCGTGGCATACGGAGCTCCATCGCAGTCTTTAACACTGGTAGCATGCCGCGACAGCGTGGACGTGAACCGTATGTGCAGTTGACGGACTTTGAGCGAGGGCGTATAGTGGGCATGCGGGAGGCCGGGTGGACGTACCGCCGAATTGCTCAACACGTGGGGCGTGAGGTCTCCACAGTACATCGATGTTGTCGCCAGTGGTCGGCGGAAGATGCACGTGCCCGTCGACCTGGGACCGGACCGCAGCGACGCACGGATGCACGCCAGGACCGTAGGATCCTACGCAGTGCCGTAGGGGACCGCACCGCCACTTCCCAGCAAATTACGGACACTGTTGCTCCTGGGGTATCGGCGAGGACCATTCGCAACCGTCTCCATGAAGCTGGGCTACGATCCCGCACACCGTTAGGCCGTCTTCCGCTCACGCCCCAACATCGTGCAGCCCGCCTCCAGTGGTGTCGCGACAGGCGTGAATGGAGGGACGAATGGAGACGTGTCGTCTTCAGCGATGAGAGTCGCTTCTGCCTTGGTGCCAATGATGGTCGTATGCGTGTTTGGCGCCGTGCAGGTGAGCGCCACAATCAGGACTGCATACGACCGAGGCACACAGGGCCAACACCCGGCATCATGGTGTGGGGAGCGATCTCCTACACTGGCCGTACACCACTGGTGATCGTCGAGGGGACACTGAATAGTGCACGGTACATCCAAACCGTCATCGAACCCATCGTTCTACCATTCCTAGACCGGCAAGGGAACTTGCTGTTCCAACAGGACAATGCACGTCCGCATGTATCCCGTGCCACCCAACGTGCTCTAGAAGGTGTAAGTCAACTACCCTGGCCAGCAAGATCTCCGGATCTGTCTCCCATTGAGCATGTTTGGGACTGGATGAAGCGTCGTCACACGCGGTCTGCACGTCCAGCACGAACGCTGGTCCAACTGAGGCGCCAGGTGGAAATGGCATGGCAAGCCGTTCCACAGGACTACATCCAGCATCTCTACGATCGCCTCCATGGGAGAATAGCAGCCTGCATTGCTGCGAAAGGTGGATATACACTGTACTAGTGCCGACATTGTGCATGCTCTGTTGCCTGTGTCTATGTGCCTGTGGTTCTGTCAGTGTGATCATGTGATGTATCTGACCCCAGGAATGTGTCAATAAAGTTTCCCCTTCCTGGGACAATGAATTCACGGTGTTCTTATTTCAATTTCCAGGAGTATATATATATATATATATATATATATATATATATATATATATATATATATATATATATATATTCTCTCTCTGCCTGATTCACGGATTAAGTTATCCATTGATTAAGCTGTTAGAGTTTCTTAGACGTTCTTTTTAACTTTGTACCCTTTTAAAATAATTGTTCACATTGCACCATGTGGTATGTAACAGTCTGAATATAGTTTGGAAATTTTATTTAGGAATCTAGCTTAACTGCTACCTGTTTGCTGTTTCCTGTTGTGCTTTCGAGAAATCAGAAACAGTGTTGTCAAGATGCGAGGTAAGTGGAAACTTTGATTAGGGGCATATAAGTGTTTTATTTTGGATGGACTTGACTGACAGGAAGGGTAAGCAAACCAATGAGCAGTCCGTGTGCTTACCGGGTGGAATCATACCAGATGTGGAAAGGGTCCTCCCAGACGCCATGAAGAGCACAGGGTGCATCCAACTGCAGGTGGTTGCTCACATCGGTACCAATGATGTGTGTCACTTTGTATCAGAAGAGATTCTCTGTGGTTTCGATCGGTTAAAAGAAGTGGTAAAGGCTGCCAGTCTTGTTTGCAAGATGAAAGCAGAGCTGACCATTTGTAGCATAGTCGACAGGACCGATTGCGGACCTCTGGTACAGAGCCGAATGGAGGGCCTGAAACAGAGGCTCAGACGGTTCTGTGACCGAGTAGGCTGCAGATTCCTTGACTTGCGCCAAAGGGTGGTTCGGTTTCGGGATCCGCTGAATAAGTCGGGTGTCCACTATACGCAGCAGGCGGCTACACGGGTAGCAGGGGTTGTGTGGCGTGGACTGGACGGTTTTTTACGTTAGAGGGTCTCGTGAAAACACAAAAAGGGCTTTAGTCACAAAAGGAGCAGGTTGAACATAGGAAGAACGTAGATAAAGGAACCATTGGTATGACAGTTGTAAATGGTCGTAGCTGTGTTGGGAAAGTACCAGAGCTCCAGGCGCTAATAGGAAGCACTGATGCTCAATTCGTTATAGGCACTGAAAGCTGTCGAAAGCCGGACATAAGCGCAGCCGAAATTTTTGCGAAGAACCTAACGGTGTTTCGAAAAGATGAGCTAAAGACGGTTGGCGGGGGCGTGTTTGCTGCTGTCAGAAGTAGTTTAACTTGTCACTAAATTGAAGTAGATACTTCCTGTGAGTTAGTATGGGCAGAGGTCATTGTTGGTAACCGGGATAAAATAATAATTGGATCCTTTTACCGACCTCACAATTCAGATGATACAGTTGCTGAAAGGTTCAAAGAAAATTTGAGTTTGATTTTAAACACGTACCCGACTTATACGATAATAGTTGGTGGTGAGTTTAAATTACCCTCGATATGTGGGCGGAAATACATGTTAAATTCCGGAGGTACGCATAAAATATCATCCGAAATTTTGCTAAACGAATTCTCTGAATATTATTTCGAGCAGTGAGTTCATGAGCCCACGCGAATAGTAAACGGTTGTGAAAACACACTTTATGTCTTAGCAACAAATAATCCTGAGTTAATAACGAGTATCAAAACCGATTCAGGGATTAGCGAACACAGGGTTGTCGTAGCTAGATTGAATATTGTTCAAATGGCTCTGAGCACTATGGGACTTAACATCTATGGTCATCAGTCCCCTAGAACTTAGAACTACTTAAACCTAACTAACCTAAGGACATCACACACATCCATACCAGAGGCAGGATTCGAACCTGCGACCGTAGCAGTCGCGCGGTTCCGGACTGAGCGCATAGAACCGCGAGACCACCGCGGCCGGCTTGAATATTGTAATCCACAAATCCCCGAACAATAAGTGAGAAATGTACCTATTCAAAAGCAGATAAAAATTCACTTGGCGCCTTCCTGAGAGACAATCTCCACTCATTCCAAATTCATAATATAAGTGTAAACCAGATGTGGCTTCGATTCAAAGTAATAGTATCGGCAGCAATTGAGAGACTTAGACTAAATAAATTAACAAACGACGGAGCCGTTCCTTCTTGGTACACAAAACGGGTTAGAACACTGTTGCAGAAACAACGAAACAAACATGCCTAATTTAAACAGATGCCAAATCCCCAAGATTGGCGAGCTTTTACAGAAGCTCGAAATTTAACGCAGACTTCAATGCGAGATGCCACAACAGTTTCCACAACGAAACGTTGTCTCGAAAACTGACAGAAAATCCAAAGAGATTCTAGTCGTATGTGAAGTATGTTAGCGGCAAGAAACAATCAATGCCTTCCTTGCGTGATAGCAATGGAGATACTATCGAAGACAGTGCTGCCAATGCAGAGTTACTAAACACAGTCTTCCGAAACGCCATCACAAAAGTAGACGAAGTGAAAGTTCCAGAATTCGAATCAAGAACAGCTGCCAACATAAGTAACGTGGAAGTAAATATCCTCGGAGTAGTGAAGCAACTTAAATCACTTAATAAAAGCATGTCTTCTGGTCCAGAATGTATACCAATTATGTTCCTTTCAGATTATGATGATGCATTAGCTCCATACTTAACAATCATATACAACCGTTCACTCAACGAAAGATCCGTACCCAAAGACTGGAACGTTGCACAGGTCACACTAATATTCAAGAAAGGTAGTAGGAATAATCCACTAAATTACAGGCCCATATCGTTAACGTCGATATGTAGCAGGATTTTAGAACATATATTGTGTTCGAACATTATGAATTACGTCGAAGAAATCTTTCTATTGACACAGTCAACATGGATTTAGAAAACATCGTTCCCGTGAAACGCAACTGGCTCTTTATTCACATGAAGTGATGAGAGCTATTGACAAGGGATTTCTGATCGATTCCGTATTTCTGGAATTCCGGCTTTTGACACTGTACCAGAAAAGCGGCTCGTATTGAAATTGCCTGCTTATGGAATAGCGTCTCAGTTATGTGACTGGATTTGTGATTTCCTGTCAGAGAGGTCACAGTTCGTAGTAACTGAAGGAAAGTCATCGAGTAAAACAGAATTGATTTCTGGTGTTCCCCAAGGTAGTGTTATAGGTCCTTTGCTGTTCCTTATCTATATAAACAATTTGGGAGACAGTCTGAGCAGCCGTCTTCGGTTGTTTGCATATGACGCTGTCGTTTATCGATAGAAGATCAAAACAAACTGCAAAACGATTTAGAAAAGGAATCTGAATGGTGGCAGTTAACCCTGAATAACGAAAAGTGTGAGGTCATCCACATGAGTGCTAAAAGGAACTCGTTAAACCTCAGTTACACGATAAATCAGTCTAATCTAAAAACCATAAATTCAACTAAATATCTAGATATTACAATTACGAACTAATTAAATTGGAAGTAACACATAGAAAATTTTGTGGGGAAGGCTAACCACAGACTGCGTTTTATTGGCAGGACACTTAGAAAATGTAACAGACCTACTAAGGAGACTGCCTACACTACTATTGTCCGTCCTCTTTTAGAATACTGCTGCGCGGTGTGGGATCCTTACCAGATAGCACTGATGGAGGACATTGAAAATGTTCAAAGAGAGGCAGCACGTTTTGCATTATCGGAAAATATGGGAGAGAGTGACACAGAAAGGATATAGGATTTGGGCTGGAAATCGTTAAAAGAAAGGCGTTTTTCGTTGCGACAGAATCTTCTCACGAATTCCAATCACCAACTTTCTCCTCCGAATGCGAAAATATTTTGTTGACACCGACCTCCATAGGGAGGAACGATCACCACGATAAAATAAGGGAAAACTGGTACGGAAAGATATAGGTGTTCATTCTTTCCGCGCGCTATACGAGATTGGAATTGTGAAGGTGGTCCGATGAACCCTCCGTGAGGCACTTAAATGTGATTTGCAGAGTATCCATGTAGATTTAGATGTAGATATAATATATCATTTCACTGTTGGTCAGAACGTCTTGCGGATTTCAAGGTTCTATGTGCCACCCCTGAGTCTAGTTTGTCAAACCTTTCTGGCCAGAAGGTTTTAAGGTAATTTCAAAAGTGCAATCCAAAAGCTTACTCGATTAGCACATCGGAAGGGCTGGCCTCTACAGACTGGCCGCTTGTTAAAGTAAAAAGTTTAAAATATTCACAATTGGGGCACCGAACTTTCTTTCCGGCTGCTGCACACCTCCCTTCTTTCGAAAGATCTGCCCAACCTTCTAAGACGAATATTTATTTTAAATTATTATTAACCAAAAGAATTCTGTGCTGTGCTGATGGCAACACCCAGCTGCAGCCCTAAGATGTCCAATATGAGCTTTATACACTTACTCTCAAAGAGCGGTTTCCAGGACCTAACTACAACACAGTCCTCAATCTAATGTTTATGCTACCTAGTGTAGAGATTCTACTTCTGTCGGTTGCTCCATAGCCTATGCCGGTTAAACAGTCGGCTGGAAACTGGTGTGCCAGTTGTTCTGTAAACTCTATTACCTTCTGCTTTTATTACAGAAATAAAATATGCAAATACCTAGTAGAAGCAGGCACAACTGGTAGAGGAAATAATTATCTATATAACCTTGGGCTGAAGATTTTATTCATCTGCTCCATTAAAATTTTCCCCTGCTGTGATTGCATAAATTTGTCTAACGAACGCTTAAGTTCAGGGATGAGGGTGGCATTAAGGTGAGCTAAATTCTCGAAGGGTAATGCCCTTAACGGCCCTCCCGGCCAATACAGTTAATCCGCGTCAGTGTCATGACTGTCATACAAGTGAGTGTAAACGTAAGAGGGAAATCCGCCCAGAGTTGAGTGGCATTCCATGACACTCGTCATAGAAATCGCCGCTTTCTGAATATGACTGTGAATAATTTAATTTCGGAATATCCTACTCATCTGGTGTGCCGAACAACATTTTTATTAACAATCTCCCCCCAATTAACCAACCCTTTTCCTCTTAACTATAGCCTGTGGTAAAATATCTACCAGCTGTGATAACTGTGCTCATAATTTAGCGTAGATAAACTGAGAATAAGACAGCTCCCTTGTAACTCCCGAAATAACCGTCACTTCTCTGTACCTATTTAAACAATTCTGAAAGAAAATCTTCCAATCTCCGAATTTGATTTTTCATTTCAATATACGCTGATGCCTCGTAAGGAAGACATCCGATTTCCTAGAGAACAACACAAATCATACCAGTTATTGACTGACAACTAAGCGTTCTGCTCCACTCCCGATAATGTATGATAAACCCAGCACAATTCCATCATCCAGGACGACATCACAAAATCGTCACCTGAGAAAAGGAACCGTCCATCATCGCTTTCCTTCCTAAGAGTGTAACTAATGACAATCAGAAAGAAGAAACAATAGTAACAAGAACCTGACAATAATACTATAGTAATAAAAGAAAAATATATGTTGCAATGATACGAAAACACTAAATCCACCCGAACACAACACAATGCAAAAAATACTCATAACGCAAATATCAAGTATAAATCTAACACTAACCTAACATAGGAAATAATCTAACAGCGTAAGTACATGACCTCAAAGTGTAAGGAATGCTTGTGCCTTAAACTGTCTAACCGATGAGGTTCCTTGATTTTGCTTACTGCACCCTACCGTACCGGGTACACTGGTAACTGTGGCACAGCATCCAAAATACTCTTAAATTGTTTCACCAGGCTGATGCGCACGACAGACGTTTAGGTAGGAAACTGTACCTTTCCGCTAACCGGCGAATTCATCTCCACGACCAGATATGGTCCGTGATATTTGATCAAGATCTTCTTCGTCTTTCCTTCTGGTGTACTGGGATTAGTGACCAACACCCACCGCCGTACACGGTACTGTGGTAGTCTACCCATCAGCCTATTCGGCGGTTCCTGGCATATCACAGCCTTCGTGTTCGCCTTTTGTTTTCTTCTCACAAACTTCTTCACTGGTTCGCAGTTGGCACCTAATTTAGGACGTGAAACGTCAAAGTGGAATGGCATTTTCGGCCCGTATACTACCTCAAATAGTGACATGACTGACCCCGTGTGGACCTTCGAGTTTCACGTGCAAACTATATATAGACAATAGATATCCCAGTCGTCATTAAAGCTTTGTATTTTGCAAATGTTCATACGCTGGCATTCCATTCTACTTTCGGTCTGCGGGTGGAACGGGCTCTTTCGTAACTTCCGAACATGAAACTCATGGTCCATTTGCTCCGTAGGTTCCAAAATTAAGCTCTTACACTGGTCCGCAAATAAGTTATCGGGGACTCCAGTCTCCAATATACAGTTGTTAACTAATACTAGCGCCAAGGTTCTGGCCTGTTGATCTGGAATTGATATCATTACTAGATACCGCGAAGCAGGTCGTATACTGTATGCACATACGTACAAGTATTCTGTGGATAGCAAATGTCGATCTCAAGCATTTAAAATGGCTTCAACGCCTCTGTTAACCTCAGCGAAGGGGTTCTCTAGTGCAAAGTATATTCTCCCTCAGCGCATGGTACACATTGATTGACATATTCCGCCAAGTCACGCTGGCTGTTCCTCAACCAAAACCATTCCGCAATAAGCCTATCTGTTGCTCGACGACAATCACCAAAAGACAGCAGCTGGTCATGAGCCTGTTGTAGCACTTCCTTTTGAATAACTGCCGGGACCACTATACGTGGTCCCCATTTCGGAACTCTGTACAATAAATCTTTAAGTATGATAACGTGCGGCTGTGACTTAAAGGTCTGACAGTCTTTATCGTCTGCCTGTGCTCCCTGCTACTCCAATAAACTCTTGTCCAATACACTAAACATGGCTATTTTGTGACTTGATGTATCCGCATTTGTGTGTCTTATTCCCGACAAACTCGTAATTAATCTCACTAAGCTTGAGAGCCCAACGTGGCAAACGAGTAGAGGGATCTTTTAGACTAAACAATCAGTTCAGTGAAGCATGATCAGTCACAACTTTAAATCTACCATTCAAAAAATATCAGTAATGTCTAATATCACATATGACCGTTAACATTTCCTTTTCGTTTGTTGAGCCGTTACTTTACGCCTTATTAAACCGCCACGATACATAAACTATTGAATGCCCCTGTCCATCAAGCATCTGATCCAAAATACAGCCGCTTGCCTTATTTGATGCATCGTAAGAGAGGATGAACTCTGTTAAAATCTGGAATAACTAATACGGGATCGGAAATCATTGTCTCCTCCAATTTCTCCAATGCTACCAATGCTACCAGATACTCCAGCATCCACTGAAACTTTACTCTGTTTGTGAGTTGTCTAGTTAAGAAAATTATACATTCTCTTAAACATACATCTCATCTGGCTTTGATGGTGTTCCCGATAGAGTACTAAAGATTTGTTTCCATGTAATAAGTCTGGTATTATCTGAAATAAGCAATGCGTGACTAACTCAAGGCATTTTTCCAGTGAGACTCAAATATCGCGTTGCTAAGCTCCTCTTTAAAAAATGTGACAAGAGAGGTGTCAATAGGTACCGACCTGCTTCGCTGCTGACATCAGGTGATTTGTTACGGAATAGTATCTCACCTTATCAACAATAATGTCGTCAGCAAATCACAGTTTGGCTTTCAGGGAAGTTGCTCTACTGAGAACGCCATTTAGATATTAACTCACCAAATTTCAAAAACATTAATTGATAAAAAGCACCAGTTGGTATTTTCTGCGACCTATCAAAGGCGTTTGACTGTGTGTATCACAGTACTGCCTTAGAGAAATCGCAGGTTTATGAGACTGGTGACACAGAAAATCACTCGATAATGTCTTATGTAACCAAATGAATGCACAAAGTTGTACTTAATGATTCAACCAGTACAGTCCAGGCACATGATTCCCAAAGGCTCAGTCTTTGCTCTACTATTGTTCCCTATATATGTAAACGATCTTTGGTCTGATACCCAACAAGAAGAAATAGTTATTTTTGCACATAACACTAGTATTATAATCAGTCCAAGCTACGCAAGAAACAGATGAAATGGTAAATGATGTTTTTAAAACTATCATTAGTTTCCCGCGAATAGTCTCACACTTAATTTTAAATAGGCACAATATATTCAGTTGTGCATATCTATGGGTACTACATTACAGGTCAAGGTAACAAGTAGTAAGGAAGTAATGAAAAGGGTGAAACTTCAAAATTCTTATGTGTCAGTACTGATGAGCATTAAAACTGGAAAAAGTACTTTTCTGAATTCCTAAAACAACTTGTTTCAGACACTTTTTCAATTAGAAGCACTGCAAATCGCAGGGAGAGGCAAATCAGTAACTTTCTGTATACACCATACTTCAGTAACGTCATATGGGATAATGTTCTGGGGCAATTCATCTTTAGAAAAGAAACTCTTCATCGCTCAAAAACGTGCTGTACGAATAATACGTGGTGCTGACTCATAATCATCTTGCAGTAATCTTCTTAAGGAGTTGAGCAATCTGACCATTCCGACAGACAGTAAAGAAAAATTCGACAATAATCTGAAAAAGTTTCTTGTTGACATTTCTGTTCTGTAAAATAATTTCTATTTTAATTGGTAGAAGTTGGTGGACAGGAATTACTAACTCATATCTGTAAATTTTGTAGTTGTCAATGATTAACACGTAGCCATCTTTACAAATTAATTTGCGATGTGTATTTGAAATAACTCATTACACATCATTACTGTTTGTTGTAGAAAATGATCCATGAAACATGAATCTAGCTTACTAACTAATGTGTTCAAAGGTTCAGTTGTATTCACCAAATCCCTTATGAATTTACTGTAGTGGTTGCTCAAAGCGACGAACGACTGCACCTGCTTGTCAAATGAGCAAACTTAACGTACTAAAAGCATCCTCCAATCGTCTCACACGTTCTGCTATAACCGCTGAATAAACTATTCAGTCATTCAAAAACATCTTATATGGACCTTAGGCTTTAACCCTCTTAAATCTCCGTCCAATAACCGGTGAAAAGTAGCAGGAGCGTTTTCCAAACCGAATGAATCCGCTTATATTGATAATATTCGCATGATACTGTAAACGCTGTCTTTGGCCTATGCTCAAGTGCTACTTCCAACTGATGATAAATTTGGAGTTCCACTGCAGTAAAGTAACGACACTCAACACGTATCCAAAACTTCCGTAAAATTAGCGATTGGATAAGCATCTACTATCTCAGAAAACATGTATTCCTTGGTTCCATCCAATGATTTCTTAGGGATGATTACGACATCTGTACTTCAGGGACTGTTACTTCTTTCTTGATCTCATCTCGTAGTTGCTGTTCCATGAACTCCTCTATTAATGTCTGTAAATGTCCCGCTGTACGAACTATTTGCTGTACATTGGTGTACTACTCCAAATGTATACAGTTTTGAGTTACTAGAGTCGCTGGCAACACACCATCTCTACAAAACAAGTCCATAAATTTCAATAATACTTTTTCCACGTTTGTACGGTCATTGTCCTTCAAGGGACACAGCTTCTTGCGTAATGCTTGCTTATGACTGCTATCCAAACATAACCAATCGGTGTATTCTTCTTCTAGTATTGTAATTATACCTTTTGACAGATTAACTCCACCTCTCCCAAAATTATCTACGCTAACTGAAACCCTTATACTATCCATTAACATTACTCAGTGCGCCACGCTTCTGCAAACAAAATAATGTGAAACATCCAACTTTTCATTACCCGAGAGACACCCAACCACATACAAGAACCCACAAGACAACTCAGTACCCACTGAAACCCACACTGTTTTTCCGATACCTGCTGGTATTTTATCCTGATGATCAATCTTTAAAGAAATCGACTGGCATCACCTTGACGATACGTGAGGCTTGTGATGTCGCTTCGTTAGCAATTGTATTACCAAAGTGAAACAAAGTTTCACTGGGCTCAAGCGAACATTGCCAAAGGTCAATCGTCGCACAATATTTGACTAGAAAATCTAGTCCTAGAATCACTGAATATCCTTCACCCACATATGGCAAAACTTCCATACGTTCTGTAAACTTAGTTTCCTCAATGGTAAACTTACAAACCCAACGACTCATCACATCTACGTCAACCCCATGTACTGAGACGTGGGAATTAGGGAAAACAGGGAAAGGTGTGGACAGGGCCTAATCAGTTATCGTTGGTTGCACAGAAAACACGTACAGTTTGTTTTTTAAAAAACAAGACTCTCAACAATCGTGTTAAGGATTTTACTACACTGGTGGCTGAAAGTCTTATTAGAAGACTCGCAAGTAATTGTCGGCTGCAGGCAACAAGCAATGTTGCACACAATCTGCGGCTGAAGGCCTGATTAAGAAGGTTCAAAATTATCCGTCGGCTGAAGGCCACAAGCAATTTCTAACTGTCGATATCTTGTAAATTTTGAATAGTTTTGAGAGTTTTTAGTCTCATAATATATTCCTTGAGAACTGATATTGTTTTATTGCGAATTATACACACTTACTTATTACTTCACTCAATTCCGAAATGAAGATGTCCCCATTGCTCTTGGAAATTTCAGCACTCATTATCTATCTTCCGTGTCTCTTACATGTTTACACGAATCTGTACAAAAGAGACTTGCGTGCAACTCAAGCTGTTGTCAATTAACAGTAGTAAGAGCAAGGATTCTGAGTAAAGAATTGCACTGGATTTATCTTCAAGGGGATTTTAATAAATTAAAACTTCGCTGTTATTATACCGTATTTTCTCTAATACACTGCTGTCACAAGACACATTAAACTTCTGTACTCTCCGGAAAACGTCATTATTATATACTTAATACTGTCAAGGAGTCACAACAATGTGTAAAGCCCTGGAGGCACATTGGTTATCGTCGGGGCAGTGAAATGAGCACTTGCCCGTAAAGGCCAAAAGAAACTGCGGAGTGATATTCACTCCCGCTCCCTCTGCCATAGATTTCTCAATCACTGCCTGGACCTGAAAAAAAATTGCGCGTAATTCAACACCACAGTCGTTAGGTGTAATGAACCAAAGTCTGTCCAAGTTTTTTGAGCCAGAGATGATCGCAGGGAACTAATAGGTAGCCACTATTGCCGACGCGTGGTGAGTAATGTTGTGGTGGGAAGATATCCTGCAGTGCTGATGGAATATGCAGATCGAGCTACGTTCTGAACTGCTGCTGCGATTTCAATGACGTACGGAAGTAACAAGCTTTCGCGAAAGTGTGTTACAGCAACCCTCAATAGTGGTTTTTATTTGTAACAATGTAATGAAGCTAAGGCCACATCTCAAGAACAAACAATGAACCGATCATTGTGTAAAGAGTGCTGCAGTGTTACTCGGTGTCATCCCGTAAGGACTAGCTATAGTGGCAAGTGTCACGAAAACTTCTGCACTACATTGAGGATTTCCGAGCAGTACTAGGGTATCAGGCCTCCAGGAAGGAAGATTATAGCTCGGTTGTGGACATGGGGATTTAGTGGAAGAGCCGGTGTGGCCATCAGCCTAAAATTCTTGCAGACGCCTGTTCTATTTGGAAACGGATTGATGAGTGCGGCTACTGCTAGATCAAAAGTAGAAGAATCTACCCCCAACTCTGCCTTATTTTCCCCTGACTCAGGCTGTGACTGAACCTGAAAGGTTTCCAAAGCCACAAGTCTATTAAGAAGGTCCTCATGCTCGAGCTTTTGGTGAAACTTTTCCTCTGTTAACATCCGCACTTGCGCTGTTACAGCAGCAACAGATTCTGTAGAAACACCAGCACTTGATTTCACCACTAGCAGTACCAGGAACGCAACACTACTAAAGAAAAACCTTAGAAGTTACCTTTTCTCATGTGTCGTTACCCATAAACAGTCTGAACAATCTAGAGAAAATAATCAAAACGTGTACATGTAAAAAATATGCCTGCTACAGCCTCAGTGCACGGCAATTCGTGCCCTGCAACACTGCAAAACAAACAATGACAAGTTCACGGATTCACATGAATTCGCAAACATAACCTTATCATACTCTATCCATTATTCCACAAATTGGGTCTCTTAACTGAGAAAATATACTGAATTAAACATAAACAAAGAGTGGCTCAACGCACCCCATTGTAATGAACCAATACCTGTGAATTGGAGATATGCCGCTCGAATGTAATTTACTAAATCACCCAGTATTACTGCCCGACTCTAAAAACAGTGTTTAGGCTCAAGAGTTACCCAACAATGACTTCCCTCGGCAAACTGTACGGTTTGTATGCTGGAAAAACTCTTCCGTAGACAACCTGCGTCGTGAAGCGTAACGATTAACTCATGACACCAACTGTAACAGTTGGGCCTATTCCTGACCTCTGCACTTCATGATGGGTGAGATGGTGAGGGAGAGGGCAGATTACCGCGGGGTCGTGTACTCAAACAGTTGTAGTATTTACAGATCTTTATTAAAGCAGCCTTATACTGCATTCCAGCTGTCCTTAAGGACTCGCTTTGTGCTTGCAAACACGGCCGATCGAGGAATACGTCGCCGCCCCTTCCCGTTGGTGACGTCTTTTGACATGGGTCATGAGTGGGAGCTCCGCGATGCTGAGCTGCCCAGCAGAAGTGAAGAACGAGGGTGTGCCGTAAGGTCAGTCAGAGCCTTGCTGTCTATGCACCCCGGCTCTTACTTGTGGTCTCCATGTCGCACACCTGGGGGCAGTAGCGATAACAGATGCCCATTGCTGAGCAGTAATGTCCTTGTCAACTCCGCCTGGGATCACCCGGGGTGATGGCCGACTACGTTCATGTCTCTAGGAGGCCTCGAAGTCACACTTCCCCCATCCAGGCTGTAAACAGCTGGCTCTGCATTGGCCCCACACCAGTTCCCCACATCAGTGAAGTTTCCCGAAGTCGGGCAGATACTACTCCTCGCCGGAGCTCGGCGAGTCCGTCATTGGGCAGGTAACCAACCGATCTTCATCAAGAAGGGTGGACTGTGGTTTCTCTGAAATTCAAAAGCACATCATTCTCTTTGGTTCAAGAGGCAGACAGAATGGCACTGCTACTCAATGCTTTGAGCAACGAAGTTCGATTATTTATACGCTTACAGCTATGATTCTGATGTAGACCTATCGGAGGGTGACGAGTAGGTTTTCTTTATGTTACTTGTTCTGTTAGCTTTTTCTAGCTCGCTCTCTACTCAGCACGGGTCGCTATACCCAGTTAAATTTGCGAAGTGTTTCTTGGTACCACGTACGTTCCAGAGTAATAAAATATTACTTCACTCTTGGTCAGACTGTTCCATGCGCTTGGCCGTTGACAGGTGTCGTAAACACCCCTATGCCTGGACTTTTTTATCATAGTGGCAACAATACCGTCGAGTGGCTTATTAGTTATCACATAGGCCTGGCAGGCCTATACTGCCTGCAGGCGGTAGGAATAGAATTCTAACAATTCACAAATCCCGCGCCGAAATTTTAAAGGACGCAACAGCACACAGTGTACTACACATTGCGGAAAACTGGTGCAGAAAAAAGAATATAAGTGTCATGCCCAAGAAAACTGATGTAGCACCATTTACGATGAAGGAAATTCATCACATACATCGTATACTGGAATTTCAAGCTTCTTGATGAAACTCTACGAGCAGAGGGATGCGAAACTATCATGGGTTATTCACATAAAGAATAAACAGTTATAGGTAAAATACACTCTTTTGAGCACTAAAAGAGCCGTATGTAAAAATTAGTCTCTAAATTCCGAGGAAAATGTTCTGGATATGTAATAAGACCTATGACAACTGATGGGGCTACAGTATGGCGAAATGAAGTAGAAGGAGGTTGTTAGGGAGGTTGGTAAGGTGCAGACATTGGACTGGTTAGCTGTAACAGGGGGAATTAGCAGCAGACCCACTGCTGGTATGGAGACCATGCTGTACATGCCAGCATTGCATCTTTTGGTTACAATGAAGACAGCAGCAAGGACATACAGTTAAAAAAATAGAAATAACTTGATTCCTTTAGCATTGCGAAAATTTCACACCAGCGTAGTGAATGTGGTAAATACATAAACTGTCTGTGAAATGCCGACTGACTATACAATTTTTTTTTTTGCTACTTTATAAACGTTTCGACGTAACAACTGCAAGAAGGGAGCAGTGGAAGAATGAACCACAACACCTTTCAGGAGACATAGTGTGGTATGCTGGAGGGTCGAAAACAGATAAACCTGATGGAGCCAGAATATACGGGGCCCAGCGTAGAACAGAGAGAGCAGTCTCTCGAGGGAAGTTGGCCACAGGCGAAATTATCCGCTATCGGGGTGTGCACGGAGGAGAATTTGCGTAGGTGTTACGGAGATCGTAGCACCAATTTTTGTAAGGTGTTCATGTCGTTTTGATTTTTGTATGTGCACGTTAGAGAGAGAGCAATTGGCGCTGAACAATCTTTAGTCTTGTCGTGGCAAAGTATTTGCCTCTGCGCACTCTGATACGTTATTGTAAGCAGGGTAGGAGAGGGACGTATTTCGTAGTGCTCTGTTGACTTGTGATTGTATCTTTTAGATGAAGAAAGATGTGTTGTAAAGGACAACAAGGATGAAAATGAACTATATATTGCCGGCCGCGGCGGTCTAGCGGTTCTAGGCGCTCAATGCGGAACCGCGCGACTGCTACGGTCGCAGGTTCGAATCCTGCCTCGGGCATGGATGTGTGTGATGTCCTTAGGTTAGTTATGTTTAAGTAGTTCTAAGTTCTAGGTGACTGATAACCTCAGATGTTAAGTCTCATAGTGCTCAGAGCCATTTGAACCATTTTTGAACTATATATTGAAAGTTGAAAGGAATATAAATTTTGAATGACAACTTTTTTTTAAGTGGACGAGTCTGAAATACGACTGCAGAATTGAGCACCTAATTTTTAGGTGTGATTATTGCCAGCTAGTTAACTTCGTTCACTTGCCCAGAACTGAGAGAAAAACTACCCCACTTCCCTGATCATTAATTAACATTACAACTGATTAAGCTGTTTAATTTTTACAGACATTCTCTGCAAATTTTGTACATCTTTGTGTCGTTGTTCACATTGCAGCACGAGGTACGAGGTACGCAACAGTTTGAATATAACTTGATAATTTCATTTTGAAACAGAAATCTAGCTTAGCTGCTGCCTGCTTGCCGTTTGCTGTTGTACTTTCGAGAAATCTGCAAAAGTGTTGTCACAAGATGCGAGGTAAGTGAAAATTTTGATTTCAGGCATGTAACTGTTTTACTTCAGTTGCACATTTAATATAAAGAGAGGTTGTATTCAGACCAGTTACATTTCAGTTCAAATTACGTTATTCTTTGTTAAAGGTTAGCATACAAGCTCAAGGCGGATAACAGTTTGTAAGGTCATGGTCTTGGAAATAAGTAATTTTCTTTTTCAAGAGTGGAAGGTAAAGTAGGGCTAAATTTCACGCTGAAACAGAAATACAGTGGGAATGTTACTCATGTATTCTAATTGCTAACCAGCTGTGAAATAACTGTCCGAGCACGACCACGCATATTCAATACATCTATGTGCAAATGTCGGTATATTCATCTAACCTGATGAATGAAAAGCGTGAATGAGAGTGTACAAGACAAATTTCAATATCCAGCTCTGTGGGAGTAAAAGTAATCTGCTAGTGTGGCTGAATAGCCAGTCCCATAAAGCACATATCAGGTAGGAAAGAGGTTGTCCGCAGCTCGTGGTCTGGTGTTAGTTAAGTTACAAAAAAATGGGTCTGAGCACTATGGGACTTAACTTCTGTGGTCATTAGTGCCTAGAACTTAGAACTACTTAAACCTAATTAACCTAACGACATCACACACATCCATGCCAGAGGCAGGATTCGAACCTGCGACCGTAGCAGTCAGTTAAGTTACAGCAGCGCTAGCGAGTGGACGTTGTTTACTGCTGCGCTGCAGTTCCGTGTTTACATCGGTGTACTTGAGCTTCGCTGAGTGTTAGCCGTCCGTTAATCTCCGTGGTCGTCATATTCCTTGTGATCTGATTGCTCCTTCTGGTCGTGCTGATGCTAATTGGAATTTTTGGGGTTTAATCGGAATTTCGTCGCTGGATTAACCATAGCTACAAACCTCAGGAAGAATACACTGGTATTTGCTTTCAACAAGGTGTCTCGCCCTATTTAGCCGACATCCCTGGAAATAGGTGACTGGATTACACAGGTAATGCCCGGCCTGTGTGGCCGAACGGTTCTAGGCGCTTCAATCTAGAACCGCGCGGCCGCTACAGTCGCAGGTTCGAATCCTGCCTCGGACATGGATGTGTGTGATGCCCTTAGGTCAGTTAGGTTTAAGTAGTTCTAAGTTCTAGGGGACTGATGACCTCAGTGTTAAGTCCCATAGTGCTCAGAGCCACTTGAACCATTTTTGAACAAAGGTAATTGGTCTCAACTCTGAAACCGCCCATACCTGGCAACTGGATCAGAAAAATACTGTGTTTATGTCAAGTTATTCAGGGCTGCGACTGTTGATAAAGTGTGACCAAAGTGGGGCTATGAAGTAGAAATGGTTATAAAAGTAAGGTTTCCTTCTATACAGCTGACACTGATTACAAAACAGTTCGTGTCTTGAATCTTCCCATTCAAATCGAAAATGATAAAATTGAGGAAGCTCTTTGAAAAATTGCGATTGAAAGACCATCGCTTCGTTTTAAACAGCAATGTTTCAACTGATCCGCTGCGTAGAGATGGACGTCAAGACAAATATTCCGTCTCACATAATGGTTTGTGGGTATAAGACGCAAATTGTCAGTACAGTACCGGCCTCTTCAGACATGAATGTCCGCGGCGAACTGTTGTAGTTAAAAGTAATTTGATACAGTGTCAGAAACTTACCTTTAATGATCTGTTACCAAAGAATAGCTCTGATCAACTGGTTGAGAATGTCCACCTTCACAATAACAGTCAATCTCCCCCGTTAACAACAAAGAGAAGCCTCTTTTACTACTACTCGTGAAACTGAAATGCAACCGAAAAAACGGCCTCTGGAGACAACTGATAGTTGTTCAGAGGGCGAGCTGTCATGTCCAACGCCCTCACTCCGCAAGCAAAAACAGTGCAATGAGGAGGCAGAAGAACCCGAAGGCAAAATGCGAATGGAAGCTGATGAACAGAAGGACAATACGAAACGGTACCAGAAGATGAAGTGGGTGTATTCAGTATTAATTTACAAGAGACAACAGGAGCAGTAGCCGATTGCAAATATCAGCAGCTATCTGTTAGTAAACAAATTCATGGAGCGGTTTCAAAACTGCCATCTCCACTGGTTTCTCTCGATCAGCAAGTAAGTGATATTAATAAATAACAAGGAAGTGGTGGCCAAAATGAAATCACGGTCAAAACCGCAGGATAGACGCCAGCAACAGAAATTGAGAAAGCGTCTCCTGCTGCTCCAGATGAGTCGCGAAGTAAAATAATAACGCAACCAAATGTGAATGTAGCTCGTAACCAAGGGAAGCGAAAATCCGAAAAGGGCCACCCAAGCCCAAAGAATGTTCGGTACGAAACAGTCCTACATGAATCACTGGAGGAAAAATCAGAAAGTTTAGAAGGAAATCTGTCTGCTAGCGGTGCAACAGTAAACCTCAGAAGTAGGAAAAATGTGGGACAGTAACTAATAAACTGACTGAAGTGTTATTCGATGTTCAACCTTCCGAGAAAACTCTTAATAGTTTAACTGAACCCTAAACCACAGGAAACTAAATTAGTTCATCAAAACAACTACATAGTGACAGCGCAATGACGCAATCTTATTCTGTCACCACTATAAACTTAAATAAAATTACGTCTGGATGGAAACTATCGACACTTCAGGAATTTTTGCACTAATCCGCGACTCATATTTGCCAGTTACAAGGAGTTCTAATGTCGGTTTTAGTAATTCCCGGTTATGTCAGTTACATTAATGTCTCACGAAACAAGTGTTTGAATAGCTGTTTTGGTGAGGGAATGGGTTGCAGGAAGTGAGGTGGAACGACTGGAATCCGGAAAGGGGGAAAGGACTAGGTATCTATGATGTAACTATCTTCAATTCGTATGCCCCTTCAGGAAGTTTTCACCGAGTTGACAGGGCACGTTACTTCTTAAGGAAAAATCCAAGACAGTAATTACTTGGAGGTGATTTTAATTGCGTTTTAAATCGATAAGATCAGTTACCTAATTTTAATTTCTCAAGTGAACTAAAACAACTAGTTGCTGGTATAGAATTAAAGAATATATGGGAAATCAAATACCCCTCCATTGTGATTTCACTTATGTCACGGCAACATCTCGTAGCAGGATTGGTAGATTTTATATTTCTAAAAATCTTGAAACTTCTGTGACAAAAGTAGAAACCATTCCTTCAGAACATTCAAGTGTCTTAGCTTGCATAAATATAACAAAACAGCCAATTCGCCGATTAAAGAATCAGTGGAATTTTAACATTCCCTTGTCAGTAAATCATGACTTAGAAGACCTGATTAAAGAAGCATGGGCAATATGCCTGCGTGCTCATCGTACATATGCCACTGCTATCGACTAGTGGGTTAAAAGGGCGAAGCCATAATTGAGGAAGGTTCTTATTCAATACAGTGCCCAGAGCGCAAGAGAAATGAAATGCACTATAGAATATTACTATTCAATTTTGAGAGATCTATATGATCAGGTCTCAACAGGTTTGTCACTTCGGATAGCAGACATCAAAAAAGTCAAAGCCAAGTTACTTAATATCATGAGAAATGAAATGGCAGGGGTTGAAAATAAAATCGAAGGCAAATTCGGTATCAGAAGACGAAACTATTTCGCTATGCTATTTAGTGAAGCATACAAAAAACGGAAGAAGGATTTTTATTGATGAAATTCGAACAAGAAACTGCCAAAAAACTGCCACGAAAGTTTAAAAAACTATACGATTCTCAGAACCCAGCAGGATATCGTGGACGAAATTTATCTCTATTATTGCGAGCTATACTCTGTAAATCAAAGTAGTGATGCATCCTTGGAAGAATTCCTTGCCATCCTAGTCCCACAGCTTACAGAAGATGGCAACGAAAATTTTCTCGAGGTAGACAGTGAAGGAAACGTGTATGAGACTCTGTGCGCCTCACCAACAAAAAAATACCCAGGGTCGGATGGTCTGCCAGCAGAGTTTTACATCCGTTACTGGCCAATACTGCGTACCTTGTAAATGACGTTATTCAGGGATAACGATTCCGGCTGAGTTTAAGGAGAGCAAAATCATTCTTGTGCCAAAAAATAATGGAAACAAAGATTTAAATAATTTTCGTATGATTTCACTGCTGAATTCTGCTTATAAATTAATAGCTAGAATAGTAAACAAGAGAATTTCATGCCTCACAGATAAAATTATTAGTAAATGTCATAACTGAGCGCAAGACAGAACCATTTTTCAAAATCTAGCCGAATACATGGATATCATTGCAATAACTCCTGTAACAAACAGAAAGTGTCTTTTATTTCTTTTAGGTTTTTATAAAGCCTTCGATGTAGTAAATCATGAATATCTTCTACACACGTTGAAGAGAATAGGATTCAACGATAGGGTCATACAGTCGATAAAGAACATAGGAACTGGAACAAATGTAGAAATAGCTGTGAATTGACAACAACCCAGGGCGATCCAAATAAAACGATGTGTTCTTCAAGGAAGTCCTCTGTCCATGTCGCTTTTCACCATTTCACTGGAACGATTCCTCCGACATGTCCATGCTAGATTAAAACACTTACCATTGTCAGGAAATAAAACAGCTATGAGAGCCTATACTGTCAATATAGGGGTCATTACAAGTGATAACGAAGAGGTAACGACGCTAGCAACAGTGACTGATACATACTGTAGAGTATCTCGAGCCAATGCAAACGAAAGAAAAAGTAGGATGTTAAATCTCAGAGGTTTTGATAATATCAACGTCGAGTGGGCAAAATTAGTCCGTCAACATAAAACACTTGGGATCACCCTGACAGCATGCCCCATGAAAATGACGGCTTTACATTGAAAAGTTGCAGCAGATAAAGTGCAAGGAGTCAATATAGAGAATTTAACTCCATGTATGATCCAAGTTCAAAGAACAGGGCGTATCAGCCCATGCATCCTTGATAAAGCTTATTATATTGCCCAGCTATATCCAATGCCGAGAATGATGGCGAGGAGAATAATGTCCAAAATCATTAATACTTTGTAGAAATGTGAAGTGTTCAGAGTATCTGCTAAGGTAGGCACTTTAGAGCCTAAAAGTGGTGGACTAGGATTAACTGATATAATGGGTGAAGCCTCTACACTTTTTATGAAATGGCAAGTTAATGTAATAAGAGGCTCACGAGAAAGCGTAATCAGCCAACTTTTCGAGGTCATTAAACCTCGAAGCCTGCCTCGCCCGACTGACGAACAGAATGTCAACGGTCGTTTGCAGCATGTGAGGGTTTTCTACGTTGAGTTCATTGATGTAAGTGCCGAAATCAGAGAGTCATGACACTTAACATCAAGAGCCATAATGCGGTAACCAAAAAAAGCGAAGGAAGGAACAAAATAGAACGACAGTTTCCAAATATTGATTGGGCTGAGATTTGGAAAAATATTAGTTCTAATGTGCTCACGTCTAATATAAAAACGTCATGGTGCAAGACAGCTAACAATGTAATTAGCACAAGTGAAAGACTATACGCATTCGGACTCTATGAAACAAATTTAGGTCAACAATTCCATCTAGTTGACACAATAATTCGTAGATATTTTGCAGTGAACACATAGTTCGTAGTGGAGCGATCACTCTGTTGTAAAAATAATTCAAAAGCCAAGATCGCTTAATTACTGTTTACTGGGTAACCTGTTTCAACACACTGAAGGTTCCATCATCGGATCTCTGAAGATATAACATGACAGGTTTGGGGGAGGGCTTACATGAGTTACACTATATACATTACTATTAGTACAGAGCACATACCTGAATGTAGCTTAACATTTATAAACCACCTGAAGCAAAGGCATTATCCATATTAGTGCCAAAAAAACTCCATATGGCGCGAATACGGATAATACCTTTCCTTCAGATGTTTTTCTCTGTAGTTGACGTACTTTATAGTATGTGTAATATGTATAGTATGCATAGAATGTATAGTACATACAGTTAGTGTATGCGAAATTGTTCTTTGCATGGGTATTTGATTAGCAGTAATAGTGAAGTAGTAGCTAGTAGTAATGAGTGGTTATACCATAGGACTGTGTGAGCACTGCTTGGACGGCGCTATCTAGAGGCCGGTTGTGAATCACTAGAATCGCAGCAGGTAAACCGGCGCGGAATAAGGCGGTGTGATGCCGACCGTTGTTAGTCGAGCAGTGGTCATGTACCGAATAGTTTTATCTTTTGACTTCGGTTTTGCATAACTGATGGAAAAGATTGACAATGAGAGCAGTTTTTTTATTTTCTTGTGACAATGATTTTATATCAGCTGGTCTGCCTCAGGTATCGTTATAACCAAATGGTTTATAAACGTTGAGCTACATTCAAGTGTATGGTACTGTACTAATAGTAATGTACATAGTGTAACTCGTGTAAGCCGTCCCTCAAACCTGTCATGTTATATCTTCACAGTTCCCTTGATAACACCTTCAGTCTGTTGAAACCGGTTATCCAGTAAACAGTATTTAAGCGATCTTGCCTTTTGAATTAATTTTAAATTCGTAAATACACTTGCAGCGGTCACGGTCACACGAATAGTTGGAAGTGGATCCAAGAGCAAATAGCTCAGATTACAAGGACATCCCCTGAGAGTATATTGCTCTCATTGATACACGGGCTTGAAGCACGCTTTTTCCCAGAGGCAAAAAATAACACTGTGTACCGATTGCTGGGAAATTTTGTTAATGACGTCATTAAAAAACTAAGATCCGGCAGCGCCATAAAGTTCACAGTACACATGCTTTGTGAATACCACAAAATTAGAAGGTATTCGAATCACAAGAAAATGTTCGGTAATATGTTAAATATTATATTTGATAGAATGGGCAATGGCTGATATAAAAAAGAAGACTGTTTTCACAGTGATGTATTGTAGTTACCTTAAGGATATTATTTAAATTTTTAGTGTAAATTTTTGGTTTGTATTTTTTCTACTTCAGAAAGTAGTTTTTGAAATTTTATAATATAATGTCCATAACTTATGTGACAGTCCAATTGTGTATCTAGTAGTGTCAAAGTACAGAACAATATAGCTGCATTATTGGTTTAGAGTATTAATGTGAAAATTGACAGTTTTTATGGCTGTGTCTTGATCGATCGGTTAAAACCGTAGTATTGTACCTAGTATATTGCAATATTCAATGGCTGGCAAATTGCTCTGTTCATTTTTGCACTGTGATGTGTAAGTCAGTGTTCCAGTGAAGGATCTATTATATTGGTCTGATCACTTCAGATAATTACCATTCCATTCATGTCCAGAGGGTGTAGTTGGAAGGCTAGTCAATTTTATAACATCTCTTCTCCGCCATTCTCAGGTACTTAAGAGACTGTATAATACGATTCTTAAATTGTTTTTATGTGCGATGGGCATAAATGTTCCATATTCTGTGTAATTTTTAGTGACTTCTACAAAACCGCGTGAAATTCTCATAGCTAGTCTGACTGAGCTGAGAAGGTTAAAGATCAGTTTCTTCCCTTGAACTGTATCTCACGGAGACGATTTCCTGTTGTACATTAATAAATTAAATTTATCCCAAAACCTTATTGATATCCTTCATAAAGTGCTATTTATGCTTCAGTAAGGATTGGAACACATGTAATTCAAAGTGTAGTTTTTTTTTAGTCACGTTTGAAGGAGTTTGAATGTCTTAAAAAAGCTTTTCTTGGTATTCAAATTAATTCTTTCTGGTAATTTAGTCAGTAACACGAACTCCTGTTGTATTTCTTCAACATCAACATAACTGCAATGATCAAACTGTTTTCGTTTAAATCATTTCCTGCATAAATGTGTGCATGTAATTAGTATGTATTTGGAATGTGTAACATTGTTCCTTAAATAAATGTTTAAAAAAAATATGTTCCTAGCGGTGCTGCCTCTGGATCACGGGGTCCCGGATTCGATTCCCGGCCTGGTTGGGGATTTTCTCTTCCCGGTGACTGGGTGTTTGTGTTGTCCCTGTCACTTCATCATCACTTTTGAACGTGTCTGAAGTTGGACTGTATAAAGATTGGGACACTGGACGGGCTCTGGTGACCGCGCAGTTGAGCGTCCACAAACGCGAGACGGGGCAGCGACTAAGTGTGACTGTGCCTATTCGCAGGTAATCTTATTTTTGTAGATTTTAGCTCCAGTCAAAATTAACGTCTTGCTTTCACCGTTCATTGCTCGTTGAGCGGTATATGGAATTTTTCTTGCTAATTTCGGAACATTATGAACAGTTCCACTTATCCACCGGTGCAACCTATTGTCCTGCGCACCCCTGTTAGAACACATGGCGCGTCATATATTTTTTCAGTTCAGCCTGATTTAGTAAGTTGTTGATCTCACAAGTATAGCATAATTGAACAGGTTTCTGAATCTTCTCTAATTTCGATTTCAGTTCATTATCTAGTTCCCACGTGTCTTCGTTGTCTCCGCATGTGATAAGTAAGGATCTCAAAGCCTTAACTTCGCAGATCGTGTCTCACGGCAAATATATCTTGTCGAATTTGTTTAGCTGTTCTGAATTTTACCACACATATTATGCAGGATTTTTGTTTGTGACGACCACGTGTTCGTGGACTGAGCAACGTTACATGTCACAGATATTGATTTTCGGGGTTAAAGTTTCAAATTAGTCTCAGAACTTCTTCTATGGTGCAACAATTAACAGTTCATTCTTACTGATGAATTCTTGTTAACTTGCTTCGTGCACTCACCCAAGGGGACGACCGTTTGCCAACCACGTGCATACTGATGGAGTTTTTCTTTATTCTTATATTTGTCCCGAATCTTTGTTGTATGTGTATATGTGCGTGAATGTCACCATTGAAAGATTCCTCTGACCATGACCTCATTAATAAGTAATGATAAATCATATCAGGGTCTTCAAAAGGCAGTTTTAATTTTGTAACCCAGCCGAGAGCAATATTAAAAAAAGCAGCCACCAATCACTCATTAGTTGTTTAGTTTACTAGTTTGTTCAGTTGCGTCTTTAATAAAAGTGATATTTTTACCAAATAAAGCGCTTACATATTCTATCGCAAACTTCCATTTGTATGTCCTACTGCTATTCGTTGTGCAACAGGTAAATATGGCGAAGTTATTTATTTAATATGTATTCAACTATCTGAAATGTGCAGATCCAACAACACAGTTCCTTTAAATACCAAAGGTTTTTCTTTCCTGTACACTGAAGGGCCAAAGAAACCGGTACACATACTTAATATACGGTAGGGCTCCCGTGAGCTCGCAGAACTGCCGCGACATGACGTGACATGGACTCGAATAATGTCTGATGTAGCGCTGGAGGGAAATGACACCATGAATCCTGCAAGTCTCCCCAGAAATCAGTAACAGTAAGAGGGGATGGAGATCTCTACTGAACAGTACGTTGTAAAGCATCCTAGATATGCTCAAAAATGTTCTAGTCTGTGGAGTTTGGTGCCAGTGGAAGTGTTTAAATTCAGAAGAGTATTCCTGTAGCTACTCTGTAGCAATTCTGGACGTGTGCGGTGTCACATTGTCCTGCTGGAAGTGCCCAAGAATCGGGATTCACAATGGACATGGAGGGATGCAGGCGACCTGACACGATGCTTACGTACGTGTCATCTGTCAGACTTGTATCTAGACTTATCAGGGGTCCCATATCACTCCAATGGCATACGCCCTACACCATTACAGAGCTTAGAGCTGTTATCTTTTTATAGAAATTCTCTGTCATCATAGTACACTTTGTAAATCCTTATTCGCATTGCACCATTAGTTGCGCAACAGTTTGAATATTCATTGGAAATTTCATTTTGAAACAGAAATCTAGATTAGCTGCTGCCTGCTTGCCGTTTGCTGTTGTGCTTTCGAGAAATCTGCACCAGTGATGTCACAAGACGCGAGATAAGTGGAGATTTTGATTAGGAGCATGTTGTTTTACTACAGTTGCACATTTAGTGTAAAGAGAGGTTGTATTTAAACCAGTTATGGTTCAGTACAAATTAGGTTATGTTTTGTGATAGGTTAGCAAGCGAGTTTAAGATGGATAACAGATTGTAAGGCCATTGTTTTAGTAACACGTAAATTATTTTTTATAGAGTGGGAGGTTAAATAAGGCTAAATTTCATACGGAAACAAAAATATGTTGGGAATGTTACTCATTTATTCAGATTGCTAAGCAGCTGTGAAATATCTATCAGCCCCTGCATCGAGATCAAATGTCATTACAGGATGAAATGAAGACCTTCGGAGACTAAGGGAAAGCCATAGGGTAAACCTGCTGTGGGTCCTTGGTCATTCAGGAATTAGTGGCAATGAACAAGCTAACAGAATGGGCAGGACAGGGGTGATAGGACCTGTACTTGCATAACCGAAGATGGTTGAAATGGTTCTGAGCACTATGGGACTTAACTTCTGAGGTCATCAGTTCCCTAGGGAGTGAGAAATACTTAAACCTAAATAACCTAACGACACCACATACATCCATGCCCGAGGGAGGATTCGAACCTGCGACCGTAGCGGTCGCGCCTTTCCAGACTGTAGCGTCTAGAACCGCTGGGCAACCGAAGATGATGATACAATCAACACTATGTAGCTTAATAAGGAGGCAGCGCGTAGAATAGTGAACTACTATCCAAAACCAGAAACTGGCAAGCGAATGTTGGCAGATCCATATTTTAAAAGAAGTTCTATATTAATGAACTTGAATAGGAAACGAATCAGACTTGTAGTAGAACTCATGACTGGCCATAGAACTTCGTAAAACATCAGCACGCGATGACACAGAGGAGAAAGCCGCTAAATGTGGACTATGTGGTGAGGAAGACGAAACTGCACCACATCTAACCTTCCAATGCTAAGATCTGGCGGACGAAAGACAATGAATCTCCGAGTCGGTAGAGCCTACGGAAATCGCGTTTAATAAGGACCCAGCAAACAGTCTTCTACCACTTCTTAATGTTTCCGGTTGCCGTTACTAGAATCACAGGGAGCGAAACAGCTCAATGAATTCAATTTCCGTGGAGGCAACAGGGGTCTAGTACCACTGTTGTTTTTACCTCCCTGCATTAAACGTATCAGATTGCAGGGTGTCTATCACCTGAATTCTGGGCGCAATCTGTAAACTACATAGAAGAGACTGAGCACCTGAGCGTGTCTATAGTGTCGACAAGGTATGCCATTTTTATTTCACTTCACATTTTACTAAGCTGTTGGTAATCGGAGCCCCACGCGCATATTCAATAGATCTATATTCTATATGTCAGTATATACTTCCTTTCCCCATCTCGCCCGATGAATGAAAAGCATGAATGAGAGCGTACAAGATAAATTTCAGTATCTAGATCTGTAAGAGTAAATTAGTCGGCTACAGTGGCAGAATAGCCAACCCTATAAGAACGTAGCAGGTAGAAAACAGGCTTCTGTTCGCCTTGGACGAATCTCTTGTACAGTTTGTCACCACATAGCAGGGTGGTCTCTGGGCACTTCTGGGCGAACGGGACGCGTGGCTTCCAAAATAGTTCGCTCAGCAGTGTTCCGGCAGACGCGACATGCCTGAATAAGTGTGAGTCTGCGTATTCATAGCATAGTTCATTCTTATCTTATTTTTGTAGAATTTCAGCTCCAGTCAAAATTAACGTCTTGTTCTCAACACTCATTGCTCTATGAATGGTATATCGAATTTTTCTTCCTAATTCTGGAAAATTATGAACAATTGAACTTAGCCACGCATGCAAGATGTTGTTATGTTCCACCCTTGTTCAAATATGTGGACTTGTAATATAAATTCTCAGTTTAGTTTGATATTGCTTCGTTGTTTGGTCTCTTGAGTACAGCGTAATTGAACAAATTTTTCAAACTTCACTAATTTCAGTTTCAGTTTCGAGTCTAGTTCCTACTTATCTTTGTTGTCGCAGCACGTGTTAGGTGCGGATCTGAGAATTTTAAGTAGGTAGATCGCCTCTCACAGTAATGTATCCAGTCCAATTTGCTTAGCTATTCTGAATTTCACCACTCATTTTATGCAGAATTTTTGTTAGTGACGACCGCGAGTTCACACGTTGTGAGAAACGTTACATGTCAAAGTTACTGATTCTCGGGGTAAAAGTTCCAAATTTGTTTCAGAACTTCTTCTGTGGCGCAACTATAAGCAGTTTACTCTTATCGATTAATTCTTCTTCACTTGCTTCGTGCATTGAAGCCAAGTGGATAACCGTTCGCCAACCACGTGCATACAGGTGAAGTTTTTCTTTATTCTTATAATTCTGCCAAATCTATATTATATGCGTATATGTGCCTGAATGTCGTCATTTAAAAATTCCTCTGGCCTTTCCATAATTAATAATTAACGATAATTCATGGTGGGGTCTGCAAAACGCCGTTGTGAATGTAATTTTGTAACTCATCCGAGAGCGTTACGAACAACAGCAACAATCACCCATTTGTTAATCGTTTGGTTTATTAGTTTGTTCCGTTGTGTCTTCAATAAGTGTGATATTTTTACCAGAGCATGTCCTTACCTATTCTCTCGCAAAAATTCCATTTTTACGTCCTACTGCTATCCGCTGTGCAACAGATAAATATGGCCAAGTTATTTATTTAATATTTATTCAATTATCATAAATGTAAAGATCCAGCAACCATTTCATGTAAACATTAAAGGCTTTTCTTTCATGTACATCCAGATACCGCCACCCCACCCTTCATGTTAACAGATACCTCATTTTAATGGATACAGTCAACTGGAGCACCGATCCCCAGATCCATCACGTACAGATACCCTCAAAATCATGTCTGAGTTACGCAGGCTCGGATCGATCTCTCGATCGCGATAGCCATGCGGAATCTTTGACGGTTTTCCGTGCCAGGCGTTTTGACAAGCACTTGGTGAGGCAGTTGCAGATTGATATGGAAAGCGGAAACAGCAGCTCAGGGCGCGCACGCGGCCTACCGCCATTCAGTCCTGATATATTGAACTTTATCACTCCGAGAGTGGTATTTTGCTCAAAAAAACGTTCTTGTATAGCTCAGGTCTACATCCGCCGAGATAGAGTTTAGTACGTTTCAACTGAACACCCTGACTTTTCTTTTTAATTTGAGAAACTTGCAACTTGGTCTCTTTGCCCGTGACGATATTGTGTACCAAGGGGCTGAGAGGGTTGAGCACCTCGATGTTCTCGCATGGACCCACAAAGCGGGAGACCCTAACCATGGCCGCAAAAATTGGAAATAAAAACATGAACACTAACCCTCACCCTGCATGCATGGAGACCCTTATTATAGCGCTGTGCCTACCTCCAGTGTGCGAGCCCAGTATTCTTTCTGGCTGTCTTCCATTGCTGCTGTATGACCTCAGGTGTCACTTTGTCCGGCGAAAGATCGTTCACAGACCGTAAAGTAGACAGTGGTGAATTTAGAGGGTAACTCCACGTCAAGGAGATGGGTGTTGCCTTACGAATCTCGTGAAGGACTGAATTAAAGGCTGAGTTGCACCTCGGAATGGAAAAATTCCACTAGTCCTGAGATTCTGCGTCAAACATGATCAGTGCAGTTTTTAAATTACTGTTCATTGTTTCGGCAATCGAAAGCCGAGGGCAGTAAGGTAGAGAGGTGAACAGAAACGCTTAAATTGACTGGACAAAAAGGCTCAGTACTGTCGTCAACCACTGTCTGGAGGAGGACCGAAAGTGGAAAATAGTCTAGACAACTGGCGAATGGTGAAGGCCGGGTCGACTGCACGGAACCAACTTTATACACCAGGTAATGGCGTCACCGTAGTCTAGGTGTAGCGCCCTTGTGTAATAATCGAAACGTTCTCGGTTCCGGGTGTGAAACCCGCAAAGGCTTCAATTTTGATTAATAATAAATATTGGCGGCCGAAGACTACCGGGGTAAGAAGTCCCTCTCCGTCTGCCAACGGCCTTGTTAAAAAGGGCGGAGGAGTGGACAGAGGTTCAGGCCCCCACTTGTCCTTGTGGGTGGGAAACTGCCCCTAAAGGGGGAAGAATCAGCAGTGGTCAAGGGTATGAGGAAGCGAAAGGCAGTGGAAACAGCTGCATCAAAACACATAACGCGTATCCAGGGGACATGTGACCTGTATCTGAAAAAGTGTTATGATGATCTCTTCACTGGCAAAAGATTCCGGAAGAGTCCCCCTCTCGGATCTCCAGGAGGGGACTGTCAGTGCTAGGTGACCATGCGAAAAAGATTGCATACTCAACTAAAGGATAACGTACTACGAGTAGAAGCGTGGAATGTCAGAATATTGATCGTAGTAGGGAAGGAAGAAAGTCTAAAAAAAGAATTGCAATAGCTCAATCTAGATATAGTAAGGGTCAGTGGAGTGATATGGAAAGAAGACATGGATTTCTGGTCAGAAGAGTATAGGGTATTACCAATAAGAGCAGAAAATGGTATAACGGGTGTAGGATTCGTTATAAATAGGAAGGTAAGGCAGAGAGTCTGTTACTGTGATATAGTAGTTCTTATCAGAATCGACTGCAAACCAACACGGAGAACGATGGTTCTGATGCACATGCCAACGTCGCAAAGTGAAGACGAGGAGATAAAGTGTATGAGGATATTGAAAGGGTAATACAATACATAAATGGAGATGAAAATGAAATAGTCATGGGGACTGGCATGCAGTTGTTAGGGAAGGAAGAAAATGCTACAGGAGGATATGGGCTTCGGACAAGAATGTGAATGTAGAAATCCTAATAGAGTTCTGTAACAAATTTCAGCTAGTGATAGAGAATACTCTGTTCAAGAATCACAAGAGAAGGAGGTACACTTGCAACAGGTAGGATGATACGGGAAGATTTCTGTTACATTACATCATGGTTTGACATAGATTCCGAAATCACATAATAGATTGTAAGGCGTACCCAGGAGCATATATGGGCTCTGATCACAATGTAGTAGAGATGAAGAGTAGGCTTAAGTCCAAAAGATTAGTCAGGAAGAAGCACCACGCAAAGAAATGGGATAAAGAGGTACTAAGGAATGACGAGATACACATTAAGTTCTCTAACCTTTAGACGCAGTAATAAATAATAGCTCAGTAGGCAGTACAGTTGAAGAGTAATGGACATATCTAATAAGGGCAATCACAGAAACTCTAAAGAAAAACATAGGTACAAAGACGGTAACTGCGAATAAAGGATGGATAAGAAAGAAATACTTCAGGTAATAGATGACAGAAGAAACTATAAAAGTGTTCAGGGAAAGACAGGTATACAAAGATATAATTGGCTGAGGAATTAACTAAATAGGAAGTGCAAATAAGCTAAGACAGAACGGGTGCATTAAAAACGTGAAAAAATCGAAAAAGTAATGATTGTCAGGAGGACTGATTCAGCATACGGGATAGTCAAAACAACCTTCGCTGACAATAAAAGCAAGGGTGGTAACATTACGAGTGCTCCGGGAATTCCATTTTTAAATGCAGAGGAGAGAGCAGTTATGTGGAAATACTACACTGAAGGCCTCAATGAGGGGAAGATTTGTCTGATGTGATAAAAGAAGAAACGGGAGTCGATTTAGAAGAGATAGGGGATCCAGTACTAGAATCAGAATTTAAAAGAGCTTTGATAGACTGAAGATCAAATAAGGCAGAAGGGGTAGACCACATTCCATTAGAATTTCTAATATCATTGGGGGACGCGGCACCGAAACAACTGCTGGCCGAAGTGGCCGAGTGGTTCTAGGCGCTGCAGTCTGGAGCTGCGCGACTGCTACGGTCGCAGGTTCGAATCCTGCCTCGGGCATGGATGTGTGTGATGTCCTTAGGTAAGTTAGGTTTAAGTAGTTCTAAGTTCTAGGGGACTGATGACCTCAGAAGTTGAGTCCCATAGTACTCAGAGCCATTTGAACCAAAACAACTATTCACGTTGTGTGTTGTAAAGTCTGGCGAGATACCATCTCACTTTCGGAAAAATATCATCCACACAATTCTAAAGACTGCAAGAGCTGACAAGTACGAGAATCATCGCACAATCAACTTAACAGCTCATGCATCCATGTTGGTGACAAGACAGTATACAGAAGAACGGAAAAGGAAATTGTGGATGTACTAGATAACGATCAGTTTGGCTTTAGGAAAGTGAAAAACACAAGAGAGGCATTCTGAGGCTGCGCTTGATAATGGAAGCAAGACTAAAGAAAAAACAAGACATGCTAATAGGATTTCTCGAGCTGGAAAAAGCCTTCGACAATGTAAAATAATGCTGGTTGTTCGAAAGCCTGAGGGCAATAAGAGTAAGTTATAGAGAGAGAAGGGTAACATATGTACAATAGCCAACAGTGAATAATAACAGTGGGTGACTAAGAACAAAGCACTCGCATTAAAAGGGGTGCAAGACAGGGATGTAGTCCTTTCGCCATACTGTTCAATCTGTACATTGAAGAAGCAATGACGGCAATAAAGTAAAGGTTCAGTAGTGGAATTAAAATTCAAGGTGAAAGAATATCAGTGATAAGATTCGCTGAAGGTTTTCCTATCCTGAGTGACAGTGAAGAAGAATTATATGATATGCTGAACGGTATCAACTATCTAATGAGTACAGGATATGAATTAAGAGTAAATCGAAGAAAGACGAAAGTGATGAGATGTTTTCAGAAATGAGAAAAGCGAAAACTTAACATCAACGTTGGTGCTCACGAAGTAGATGAAGTTAAAGAATTCTGCTGTCTGGACAGAAAAATAACCTACGACGAACGGAGCAAGGACATCAAAAGCAGACTGGCACTACAAAAAGGGAATTCCTTGCCAAGAGATGTCTACTAATATCAAACATAGGCATTAATTTCAGGAAGAAATTTCTGAGAATATATGTATGGAGCGCAGCATTGTATGGTAGTGACACAGAAGAGAATCGAAGCATTTGAGATGTGGTGCTACAAACTAATGTTGAAAATTAGATGGACTGGTAAGGTAAGGAATGAGGAGGTTCTGCGCAGAATCAGTGAGGAAAGAAATATGTGGAAAACATTGACAAGCGGAAGATACAAGATGATAGGACATCTGTTATGATATCAAATAATTGCTTACATAGTAATAGATGGAGCTGTAGAGGACAAAAACTTAAGAGGAAGACAGACATTCGAATACATCCAGCGAATGACTGAAGACGTAGGTTGGTAAATGGACTCTGAGATGAAGAGGTTGGTGCAGGGGAGGAATTCGTTGCGGGCCGCATCAAACCAGTCATAAACCTCATGACCCAAAAAATAAAAATGTAGTCCACTACCACAAAACCTTAAAGCTTCCCATCCCTTGCCGTGGGACTGGTCCGATATAACCAATGAACATTTTGTCGGTGGTATCACTTTCTCGCGTGGACTGAAGTAAGCCTTCTGTAAAACTGGGTTCGGCCTTGACGACATTGCATTCCTCACACTTGCCCACTAATTTACGCACATCTTTACGCATTGTGGGCGAAACAGGTACTGTTTAACTTTCATAATGGTTTTATTCACTTCCAAATGCCCGCCAATAAGGGGGTTGTCAAACTACTTAAAATGACCATTACTAGTTCCTCAGGTAAACAGATCTTAAAGGATTTGTCGCTCTTAGTCTTACAACATATACTCCCTTTTCTCCGTTTATAACCTGGCTCCTTTTCCTCAATATCAAGCTTTTGTCTCATCACCCGAATCTATGGTTCCTGTCTCTGTTTGCCCAGAAAGTTTCCAAAGAGCTCATGTACCTCAGAAAACAAGATAGAAGCCTATTTACAGTCCTGTAAATCCTGTCACAGCTGTTATTCCGTTGCGTGCTCCTGTAACATACGGCTAAGGCCATCTGTTACCTGATTGCTCCCTGGATGTGATTCTGACAGATAAGCGAAAGATACAAACATACACAGCCCACCTCGCGATTCGCCCAGCCTTCCTGGAGCTCGCGAGCTCTAGACTCAAAGCCTGATTGTCTGTTTTGAGGAGAAAATGCAAAGCTCCAAGTAGAACTCACAAATTTTGGAAGACAAAAGCCAAGAAGGCCTCCCACTCACACGGAGTACATGATTTCCGCGTGAGACATGGCTCTGGAAGCGTAAGCTGAACGATGACGCTCGCCATCGTTTTTTCGTGGAAGGACAGCAACGACCACATAATTAGAAGTACACGTTTGGACAACGAAGATTCGTTCAACACCCGGAACCTCCAAAACCGGCACAGTACTCAGAAATACTTTAATTTCTTTAAAGACCGCCTGCTGCGTTTCACCGTCAGGAAACTCAACCCTTTCTTCCTCAATTCATTTACTGTGGCTGCTAATTGGACAAAATTCGAAAAAAATTTTATAAGAAAATGTGAGATACTGATAAAGCGAGCTACTTCCTTCTTCTCTGAAGATCTCGTCTCCTTTCTTGGTGTATTACAACACTGGCTGAGACCAAGGTCCTAAAAAAGGAGCTCCCTTAGATCCAGATTTACCATAGATGGTTTAACGGTCAAACGCACTTCCTGCATGCCAATGAGGACTTCGCTGTACACTGATTTGAATTTCATGTCACACAAAGCGGAGCGCAAGAGACGTGATAATACAGCCGCATCGTTAGATAAGTTGAAAGGAATGCAACTGAACTGGTACAGCTTCCAAACGGTGTCAAATCCTGCGGCTTGTTTACAGTCCTCCGTGAGAGGAATCTGCTGGTCGGCCATGTTCAAATTCAGAATGGTAAAATACTGTGCCCCCACAAAGGAAGTAGAACAGGTACGGAAGTTCAGTAGTGGCACAGATTTTAAGACGACTTTTTGGTTATGAATTCTGCAATCAACAACCGATCGATAACTACTGGCTTGTCTCTTCGGTACCTGAAACATGGGTGACGCATACGGAGAGGTGGAAACCCGTACCACCCCGACGAGAAGCCTCTCATCAATCAGCTGTCACAAAATTTTCATTTTCGGTGGCGAAACCGTTATGGAGGTTGGCAAACCTGAATATCATCTATCAAACCGATCTTATACTGAATCATGATGGTGACTCCGAGTTTATTAGTCATCACGTCAGAAAACCGCCCAGGTACTCCCAACGGAGCTTTAGCCTTACACTCCCGCAAATGACTGACCTGAAACTGTTATGTACCGCGAGGTAATTGACCTCTTGGACAGACTGACAAGCATACACCTTAAAATCCGTAACAAGACTGAAATGGAATGAAATCTTCTTTTCAGCATAATTAAGAATTAATCCCCTTCGCTGCATGAAATTACACCCCAATCACAAATTAACTGACAATTCTTCTGTGAATATTATTTGCACAGGCCACTGAAAATCCCTTAAAGCACCTCTTCCCTGTAACCAACCTCCTAGATTCAACACTTGCCTGTTGGCAGTTCGGCATTTCTTTAACGTTTCCGCAACGTTTCATGTAAGTGGTAAACCTCTGCAAAACACAAGTTTCATTCGTGACTTGCCTTCTCGACGGTATCCCCATCAGTCACAGGCAATATCAATGCAGCGAACGCAATTCTAATCTCCACAGAATAATGTAGGATAGTTCCGCCAGGGGTGTCGACGCATAGAATGTATTTATACAGCAGTTCGCCCCTAACTCGCAACCACTAACTTTCTCACAAAATCTGTCTCCCTAAGTCATCTAACATTCAACTTAAGAATCACCTGATGTGGAACGTTAAGGCATTCGCAAGTTCCTCAAAACGTTCCAACAGTCACAAAACTTATCCCACTTGTGGTAATTCATCTACCGTCTTTCAGCCCTGACATATTAAACTCTATATCGGCGGCTGGGCACCTGGTCTGTACGAGGACGTCGTTCAATTTTGGGGCGATAGTACACTCCATAAATCTGACTCATCCAACGTTGATGATACCTTGTGTGCCCTTCGCTATTAATTCATGAAGTATTTCGGTGAGCTTGTTAATATAAACTACGTGCTTGTCACCTTAGCATCGTGGTACTCCAGCCAGGTTCCCCTCAACTGTATCTCTGTACTTGTTGCCTGCCGCGGTTCATTTCAAAATAACTGATTCACATTTCATTTAAATTATGGCCAACTACTGATGAAACAATTCTGGAGATTTAAATTTTGTCGTGTCTGCTACTTAAAAGCAGTGCAGTTAACCTTAGGGGGAGCTACCCTTTTCATTGCAATTATTCCGGGCAAGTTTTAGTACATCTTTTTGGCCATTTAAATTTTGTCTGGTCTGTCAAAAAAATATGGAGATTCACTTTAATAAAAACAATTATTTTCAGGGCGGTCATTAAGGGCATTCATAAAGAAAAATAATTTTGGAATACTGAAGCCTTTTCTTCTCGCCTGTTACTGTAATTCTGGTGTTACTGTAATTCTACTGTTACAGAGGACTGTACAGCCCATTGCAATTCTGAGTTGCGCCTACAGATAGTTTGCTTACCATCATGAGTACTCATTGGGCAGATGATTTTACCAATTTATATTGGAGTGCATTGTCACAACCTAGGCGAGGTCTGAATTGTATTCATATAGCTTCGTTTTGATCTAAACTTACGCTGCCAACGAGCGTAACGCATTACTTGTGTGTTTACTACTAGTTTGCGGTGAATTTTAATAGCACTATTTACATTTTATATCCAGAGTCAGTCTAACGAATTTTGAAGCCCTTAAAACAAGGGAATTTTCGGTCATTGCCAAAGTTTTATAAACAAAAGACGGTTTTAGGTAATATGGGAAATTTTTCTTGTTAAAAACTTGGTAAAAGTTTTGTTTTTTAGAAAAAATAGGGGCAAATGAATTTGTGTTAATGTTCTATTGAATGAAATAGCGTTGGTGTTGTCAACGACGAATGCTCTTCGTAGTTGTCTGGCCCAGTCGTAACATTCATCAGCGTATTAGGGTGGTTGAAGGGTCTGCAAGACATCGTACTATCCATGCTGTGCAAACAGTAAAGTCGTGCAGTTGACAATAATGACAAGGCCGGTGGCCTCGGGATACTCATAAAATATTAATATTTTTGTCTGTTCGTTTCTTGCTTATAATTTTTGTGTATTTATTAATTCAGCTCTCTATACTGATTAAATTTCGCCACTTAGTGCAGTGCTGTTACTCATGTGGCTGTAGGACCATTTCTGTGTACGTCAACTCTTCTGGTGTTCAGTATATGGTATGTGTGAATATTACCCTTCCTAAATGTTCAGTAGGTCCACTACTGAGTGCACCCCTTGTGGCATTCCTAGTTACTACGTATAACGGATTCATTTTTCCTTTACGATAAATGAATATAAATGGACAGAATTAAGAGTGTGTGTCACTAGTCTCGACTAATACATACTGGAAGTTCCAAACCAGAAACTACATTCACTAATGATTGATTAAAAAATGTAACTCTGGTAACCCTTTTGAACCCTGTAATATCAGAAACTATCATTAGTTACTCGTATGGAATATTAATTTTATTGACGTGTAGAATCAAATCACTGAAGTTCAGAGGAGAGCAATGGAGCTTTAAGTGAATCCTTGCCGGGATTTAGTTCCTCGTACGCTTCAATCGATGTCCAGTTTGATCGTCCTCTGTTTTCACTTCTCTTCTGTCGCAGGCGTTTGAGCGAATGACACGCTTTCACTCACAGCTGTGTTATAATGTTATTTGGCTATTTAGTTTGCGTTATGTAATACAACTGGACTGAGCATCAATGCAGACAGGTAAAATGGGCTAGGTGTGTAATTTGTTTGACTGTTGGTCGTGAACCAAATGAACTCACTATTCTTTGTCACTTGCATGATGAAGAAGGAAATCCTATGTACTGAAAGGAAATCCTATGTACTGATAGTTGTGGCAATCTGTGTATAATATTGCTGTGGGACATGGGTATCTAAAAAGATAACATTCTCAAATATTTGTCTAAATGCAGTCACACATGTAAAGAGAGAGAAATAATCGTACATCTTGGATAGAGATTATTAATTTTATTTTATTATTTGTTTAAATGGAGATCAGTGATAATAAAGCTTCATTAACATTTATTCACAAGGGTACTTTTAAAGTCAGAGGCCGAATATATTTTATTAATTCATTTAATAATTCATTCACTTTAAATATCTGTGAGTCGGTGTCCCCATTCGCTTTTCAGACAAACAAGAGATTTAGGCCTGATTTTCTCTGCCCGAACCACCAGCACTGTCTCTAATGACGAAGCATCAGTAATATGTTCTTCTGAGCCACTGTACTTGGTTCCACATGAATATGTTCACTGGCTAGTGAGCCGGTATACTCGTCCACTTTGCACACAGGCAAGAGTCCCAGCCCTGACATTCTCCATCCAGCACCACTATCACCTTCTCCAATAATGAAGCATTGATGATATGCCCTCCTCATACACTGTTCTAAGTTCATCATCAATATGTTCACTGGCTAGTAGAAATGCTGATGTCACCACCCAATTTGCAGTCACCCACGAGTCTTAGCCGTGACATTCTCTGGCCAGTATGTCTAACACGTCCCCAACATTGAGGCATTGTTGGGATATCCAATGTAATCGGTTCCTCACGAACATGTCTGTTGGTTAGTGAGTCATTATTCCTGCCCAGTTCGTACACGCACAACAGATTTGCACTGATGTTTTTCACCCAGCACCTCCAACACCCTCTCTGACGACGAGGAACTGGTGAGACGTCCTCGTCATGAATACGTTTAGTGGGTAGCGAGGCGGTGTGCCCGACCACCGTGAGGGCTCACGACGGTCTTCGCCCCGACTCTCTCCGCCCAGCACCTCCGACACCCTCTCCGGCGGCGAGGGATCGGCGGGATGTCCTCGTCACACTCCACCACAGGCGGCTCATGGATCTCGGCAGTCGTCACAATCATCCAGCCATCGTTCACCTGCACAGAAGAGCAATTATTCACTGGCAATGCATCATACTTTCCTTATACAACAACAGTAGCAGTAATTCTATTCGGTGGCTCGTAAGGGCAAAACGAACATTAAGAGAGAGAACAACTTTCTATTTTTGTGTGTGATCGAAAGAAATGGAAGAAAAAGTCTTTAAACGAAATCATTAACGGTGACAAGGATCATATTTATTATCTTCCAGTATTAACTAAACTTGTGCCACTTTATAATGGTCCGAGAAAAGAGTATGTTTTATGTAATCTAACTTATCCCTTAGTAGCGAGTTATCAATGAAGTTGTGTCTTTAGCGCCGCCTTACCTTCCCGATGACTTTGCCGCAGGCTACATCAATGGCAACAGGCGGTGGCCGGGACTTCTCCGCCTGCGCTGCCAGCAGAACCAACTCGTCCACGTCTGAGCGCAGCCGCCAACGCGCGGCGCTCATCCTCTGTGGGAGATTTGTTTCCATCGTCACAATTCATCCATTTGTTGATTTTCAGTTTTATTTTCTAACTTTTATGTAACATCTAATATTTTGTGGGCGTTTACTCGCAGCATAAATTATAATAATCGCATATTAGTGTTTTAAATTCAGCAGCCTTGCAACATTTAGCAATTAGACAAAAAGGTCTTAGTTTTGGCAGCACATACTTGGATTGTTTTCCAGACGGTCATAAGGTAACAATACGACAGTATTTTACCTACGGTCTGGATCGTTAATGTGTTGTACTTAGAATAGGGATTCAAGCAAACTGCATTTAAATTATCTTCACTTAAATCTTCCTGGCTGATAGTCCGTGGTCGATGTATAAAACTCTCTGCTGACGTTTCGTCTCCGACTGCGACAGATATCCTCCGAGGATGTCTCTAGCAGTCGGAGACGAAACGTCAGGGGAGAGTTTTATAAATCGACCACAGCCTACCAGACCAGTGGTTTTAAGTGAAGACAATCCCGGCCGTGAAAGCTTACATTGTATGCATATAAATTAGTTTAACAAGCTAAAACGATGTGTTCCCTCCTGTCTACAAAGTAACTAAAACGTGGGTCGCCACGTATAAGTCGTTGAACGTGGCCCCTACTGAAACCCTCCTTTGACGGCGACACATAGTGAAAAAGTCTCTCATAAATGGTCTATAGAAAATCCAATTAGTTTCAGAACTTCTATCGTCCGACCACAAGAGCCAGCAAAGTACGAGCAGTACGAATAGTCACATAAACTACCTCCAACTGGTGCCTAACATCTCACACTCATAACATTCTCCATAAGCAAAACAGAATAAGCTAATGGATCCACTCACTGCTTTGGGACCTCTAAATACTGAGCTTGTGTACGCCCATTCAGTTACAACGGTCGACTAGAAAACATGTATGTGGCTAAGCCGGTCCTAAAATCACCGCCTAGTCAGTTTGTCCAAGTATCAGCTAACGAATTATCATCCTGCATAAGTGAGGTCTGATACAGTTCTTGCATTAATTTTATCAGAATTTGTAGAGAATCTTCAGTAGTGATAAATGCTGTACTATCAGGATTTGCACGTAGTGTAAACTACGTTGTTACCGATTTTGGAACCAACAGCAACCAGTTTATGAAGACATTTCTCCACATTCTTTTAATTATTGTGTAGCTCTTGTGATTCCGAAAAGTTCCATCTAATATTAAAAGTTAGAAGCTTAAGTGATTTCTGACTATTCATGTCCTGCGCAACCTCCTTTTTCATTTAAAGTACATTCTTCCTGTACGAAGTACAATTTTGAGCGGGCCAGTGGCTACAGAGTTCCTACGAAATGGATATACTCGTATAGAAAGCCGAACGATATTTCGTTTTATTAGCGCTACAAGCACGTTTACACGAAGGCACGAAAGAAATGTTGTTATTCTATAATGCCCTCTTTTTTAACAACGTGTAGTCAACATAGAATTACTAAATCCGGAAGGCTTTATAGTAATCTGTGATGTAAAGTAATTATCTTGATAAAAGTGTCTGCACCTAAGAATCATTATTGCTTTTACAATAAATCTCGATGTTCCTCACCTCTGGCTTTCCAATTAAATCGACGTCTATCAGGTCTCCGTAAAAGTCTTCCTCTGCCTCCCGCCGAGATCGGAGGCAGAACACGCCCAAAAGCCTTCGGAACATCTGCGAAGAAAAAAACAGATATCGCGTCAAGTGTTGGGTAGACAAAATTACTGCTTGTCCATTGTGAACTACCGGACAACCAGAAAGCTTGTAATGAGAACAGGGAGAGGTTCCTACGAAGATTTTTTACTAATCAGTATTCAAGTAGATGAAAGCTACAGAAACGTCGAAATCTCTGATAATGGAGATTTTTTAGGAAATTTAAATATTAGCTCAGGAATGATTTACAAATTCGGACCAAAGTAACGGTTTTAGTTAGTACAATAATAGATGTACCAAACATATTCTAAGAACCACATCAGTGATTCAAGCTCAAACGGGCTGTGGGGACTTACAGTGCATATTTAAACTGGCACAGTTTTCGAAAAAGTGTTATGATACGTGATGTAAAGTGCAAGGGGCTTCACTGTGAATTTCGGAACAATGTAAGAACAGGTACACATGATATCATGGGACAGAATACAGCGTTATAGGTTACCCGTGTGGTACGTTTTTCTTTTCCTTTTCCGTTTCTTTCTCTGTTCTTCACGTCAACTGATACCACAAAGACAAACAACGGTTCATACTAGTTAATGTTGGCTAAATAATTTGAACTCTCTATACAAATCTTTACGCATTCTCTGCCATACCATTTTAAAGCCACTTCGACAATTATAATGGCTACCACCAATTTGCCCATAAATGGCGCAAAAAGAGTACGAGGTACTTGCGGCAAATGGCCGAATGTCCATAATGTAGCGGATACCTTGTACTATGGACAAGAAGGAATAGTTGAGTGAGTTAGCAATGATTTATTTGCGCTTGATATGGCTGTAAAAGAGTTAAAATTACCGTTCAGCTAAATACAGTGATATTTGTAAGTTGCTGTAAAGCCACTTGCTGAGGAGAAAGATGAAATAACTCTTCTGAAAAGAAAATGTCGACTTGCTGCCACGTCTTTGTCCAGTTCGGCCGCTGACGAGATTTTATACTCAGTTTCCCTTTATGTTGTCCAGTACGTAAACATGTAGACTTGAGTTCCAACAAACTCCAAAAATTCTCATAACCAGATGGTAATTTTTTAAGACTGTATGCGTCATATTCTCACTAGTAACTGAGTAGCTTAACTTTGTTCCTTTCTGAAGCTAGCAAAACCACTTCCATTTTGAGGTAGAGTAGTTGAGAGTGCAATAATATTAACGTCTCATGCAGTCATTGTTTCACTTGGGACGGAATAAAAGTGCTGACATTTAGCAGCAAGTGCCTTTCCACTGAGAGGCCTGGTTAAATTAATTTCACATGGAGTGCCTTAGACAGCATGCGTTGCTCACATTGGCATTGAGGTGAAACTCATCATGCTCTCCTTGAAATTGCTTCAAAGCATATCTCGTTTTTAACGGTTTGTGTCCTTCTCAGCTTCCATTGAATGATACGTGATTCACAGCTACGAAGAAGCTCTCAAACGTAACACTCAGGCTCATAGGACCGCACGCGCAGATGCAACAAAATATGCGGTGCTGATGTACACCTAACTTGCAATGGTGCTTAAATGTCGAGCAACACAAGAAAAGAAGAAAGTGGAAAGAGAGAGAGAGAGAGAGAGAGAGTAAATGATCCACCTTTATTTTCCACAAACTTAGAAGTAGCTACCTCTATTAGGAATGGACACTGCCAGAGTAGAATTGCAAGTCGTACACTAGACCCTCTGTTCTGACTAATAAAATGCAGCACGATATACTGTTTTTAGAATATTCCACAGAAAATAAATTAGCACCCAATATCCGAAGAAAGTTTAGTGGGACGTTAATAATCTCTGTGTACACGCGTGATTTATCACGAGATATCTAGGGTAGTGCAATAAACTGGTTGAGGCCGAAAATTAAACTGAAATATACCACATGTGATCTTACCAATTCTTTAAATTGATTGAAACATTTTAACACACTGACAAGAGAAAGAAGCAAAAAAAATTATTTAAATAAAATTGAATATTTAATACACCACATCATTAAATAGGACTAAAAAGAGTAAAATAATTTCTCACAGTCCCATACATATTCTTATTCCTATAAAGATACTGCTGAAAATAGTATCCATGGTAGTTCTTATAAATTGGAAAACGAAAAACGTGGACCACATGCAATATAGCTTCACGTTAGTCAGCAGGTCAATTTTTCATGCATCAGTTATGAATTGCGTGTGCCCCACGTTTTTCATTTTAAATGTTTCAAGTATTTTCATAGACACTTAAAATTCACAATCACAACTTTCCAACACTCTCTATATAGTGTTCGTAATCCGTATGGTGGTATGAGATATCATTTTATACCTTTTAGTCATATCTAAAAACGTGGTAAACTAATAAGTGATTTTTCCTTTCAATAGTTAAACTCTGTTTCTTTCTCTTCGGTGGGTGAAATTTTAGCAATCGATTTCATACCTTTTGATGAGGTGACAACAGAGTCTGTGATATATTTCAGAATTATTTTAGTTTATGTTCACCTGACTTAAAAAATCTGTTGATTTCTCCTACGTTTATCTTAGGATATGACCGCGTGGGAAAAAAGTCGAACCATCTGACCTCACACCGGGGCTTACTACCTACAGTTCATCCCGCCGGCCATTCGCGACTGGATCAGAAAAATGGAGGGATGGCAGTGGTGTATAAAGTACACGCCGCCACACACCAGACAAGATAGTGAGTTAATATTGCATTGACAGACATGTCTGAGCTGTGCCAGGAAGCCCCAAGTTACTGACCGGCCGCCGTGTCATCCTCAGCCGACAGGCGTCGCTAGAAGCGGATATGGAGGGGCATGTGGTCAGCACACCGCTCTCCCGGACGTATGTCAGTTTACGAGACCGGAGCCGCTGATTCTCAATCAAGTATCTCCTCAGTTTACCTCACAAACAACCTGAGTGCACCCCACTTGCCAACAGCGCTCGGCAGACCGGATGGTCACCCATCCAAGTGCTAGACCAGCGCGACAACACTTCGGGGATCTGACGGGAACCGGTGTAACCACTGTGTCAAGGCTGTTGGCAAGTGTAGGAGCCAGAAACTGCCTAAGATATGACAACTATGTATTGGTGACATGTTGGTGTCCAGATGTGTGCCTGCCGACAACGTGGCTCTTATTAGCTAAATAAATGTCTTGCTGTATTGAGGTCCCTTGGAAGAAAATGTATCACCAAGGATGAAGTTTCCTTTCTGCAACGAAAAGTTTGTTAGTGTATGGGATAGAGAGACAAACAGAAAGTGTGTGTCCGTGACAGAAAAAGAGAGAGAGAGAGAGAGAGAGAGAGAGAGAGAGGAAGGAAGGAAGGGAGAGAAAGAAACAGACTGAAGCCTTGAATTGTGCTGAGAAACGTGGTCGTTGGTTCAAATGATTGAAGGTTTGCCCCGAAAATCAAACCTAAGATTACTAGTCAGTGCTTAACAGACGACTTCAGCATCACTGGAAACTGGATTGCTGTCAACATACTAATGGAGGATGAGATAAACAGTACTGAAAAACACTCCCGCTATCTTTTGCTGTTATGGTCTGTTTTCTTACGCACTGAATGAGCTTGTAATTCACTCTTAATATCTACATTTCTGAGGTGATATTTTCTGATGACGGACAAATCTCATTTAACTTGCTCAAATCATTTTGTGTGGGAAATCAAGTATAAGATCCATGGAGCATAGTAAGTACTGCCTTGAGTGTCAACTTCATATTTCTCTCTTTCGTCGTTTATTTTTGTGGCGCATTTCTAGTCGTTCCACAGACTGCGTACCATTTTAGGATGCTGTTATTAATTCCATTCTCGAAATATCGTCATTTGATTATATGCGTATAACAGAGTATTAAAACATTTCTCCCTGTTTATCTTTATGCCGTAGCTGATACTGCGTTTCCAAGCACTGACTAGGTCACCCACGTAGAAGTTGAAAAGAGATGGAGACAGGTTACATACTTGTCAATTCTCTGTTACTTACTTGCAGAAGTGCTTTAGTCTCGATCATAATTTTTGTCGCTTTCTAACAGCTTCAAACAAGTTGATAAGACGCATAGGGAAGCCATTTTTTGCATTATCTGACACATCACACGTCTATTGCCCTTCTGAAAAGCATTTTCATAATCTAGAAACATTATAGCATCTGTAACATAAATTCTTTCTTCTTCTTTAACCGGTGCCTTACCCTAAAATATACTATCATTACGGGATAGTTCTCTTCTAAAGCAAAAAACGCGCATGCTTCAATACTCGCTGTTAAATAAAATAGTAAATAGCTATTGGTGAACCTTCCGTGTTGTAGGTCGAGGCACGTGAAACTCTTGTTCCTGACCATTCTTCCCAATCTGTATTAGACAACTATTGAGCAGTTCGTGGTTCCGCCACGTTTCGCGACTGACCTCTTGTGTCTGCAAGCCCCAGCGGAATCGGGAACATGTTCAACGCTGCCTGTGGACGAAGTGCCAGAACAAATATGTATCATGTACCGCGATCATACAAGATTCAGGAGCAGCTAAACCGACTCGACGTGAAAGTAACCATTACATGAACAAAATTTTTGTTTCTTCATTTACTGCTGCTCCATAACACATACATAGCAATCAAATAGTATTTAGTTATACTACAGAGCAGATGTGTATCTAGAATGCCTGCTAAAACTAGTTCGATGGGGGGGGGGGGGGGAGGGGGGACGCAGGCAGCTCACATTAGCTCTCTTGTGAAGTGTCGAATGACGAAGAGACTTCACGACACATGCCACTACACAGCACCCAATAACTGTTATGCATTATTTCGAACTCATTCTGAATTTTTATTGCTGTCTCGCTAACGATACAGGATACCAATTTCTTTCTGAGGTGGAAAGCTCTCCCATCTTCATCTCGCAGGGTACGCCCATGTTCCAGACCAGCAAAAATTGTGTTCATATATCTGCTGCTGGTGAATCACGCAGAACAAAATAAAGCACCTTTATGATCTACACTACATGCAGTACGTAACATGATACAGTATTCTAATATGTCCTAGGTCAACGTCGCCGGGTAGCCAGTAAATTCGCTTGAAAATGGAAACAAAAACAGAACGCAAAAAATTCAGCAGGGTACATCAGTTACCGAAACCATATCGGACAATACTGTAAAAATCTTCTCGATGAATCAACATCAAATCTGATTGCTGGAAGGGATCGTTTCCTTCGGTAAAACGAATCTGGTCGACTAAACATCTAAATGAAACTGGATACGAGCGATTTCAAATATGAGGCCACAACGATCAGCAGCAGTAGTTTACACTCGACGTCAACAGCAACTGATGTTAGTGTGAATAAGAGATGACGGAGACAAGATGTTGGAGCCTCTCTTAGGGTTTCGTATAGCGTCCCAACCAACGCTTTCTATGTTTTTCTATCTGATGACGGTTCTCAACAAGCACTTCAAATATTCAGTTAATGGTCTTTTCTCACTAAGAAGAAGTATTACAGCACGATAAATAGCACTTAGAAAATCACACAAGCACAGACAATATGTTTACGCAACACGATTCGCAATCGCAATGTTTCTTCTCAACTGCCGCCTCACGTCGTGCGATATTTCATTGTTGACAAAATCGTATGGGACCCAAACTAAAGAAGAAAGATAGCTCCTGACTGTACGGCAGCGCTTTACTAGCCATAGGTAATACGTGGCTGATCTGTCTCTGTAACTTTCATCAATGATTACGTTAGTATCGAATTAAACATTTCCCAATCACATTCATTATTTGCCTACTAAGCAAGATAAAAGAATAATATATATTTGAAAATGTACCAAATCGAAGCTAATGTGCTGATAGAAGTCTCTATAATTGAGTGCAGCCACACACAGTACCCGCAGATGCCTACAGAATTGTGTAATAAGTTTGCTTTCGACGCAAAACGCCGAACTACACGACTACAACATACATTTTTGACAGACCAATACCTTCGATAATTTTTTTAATATGTGGTTAAATGAGAGTGGTAACTACTTTTGAATATGAACAGATACGAGACAGTCACCTCTTGTGAAGTTTCAGTAGCACTGAACTTATAGTTGTACGAAATACTTTTGCATCAGACATTTCCCAAGAATTTTAGAGATTTATGAACCGACGCACTGAGTGGGTCTGTGGGTCGTTAGAATATATGAATCGTCTTTTTAGATCTGGAATAAAATTAGGACGGAATGGAGTAAGCGTCGAAAGAAAGAAAAAAGCCAAAGCGATGGTGTCAAAGATCCACCGTTGTTTGCAAGGAAGACGCATTCAATACGACGGTGAAATAATTATGGAAGAATGCATGCAGAAGGTGAAGCTGTATTTCGAAACAGAATCAAAATGCGCATACTGTAGTAAATACTGGGCCCGTAAGAGAATTACGACGCTTACTAAAGAACATGTACACACATGTTTGAACACTTAGAAGTCGAAACATTATGTGACGGTCCGAAACTGTTACAGACATGAAAAAGTGCACTCAGTTCGTAGGTCAGTTACGTACATGAAATATGCTGAAAATGGGTACAGAGTTATTAATAACACGAGGGAGATATTCGATACAAATTAACGGAAATATCGAAGACTGAACCAATAAATGGTGCATACTTTTGAACATAATGTCAGAAAAATTAAAAATTTGTGGACGCGAAATGACAAGATATTATCCATACAACAGTACCCATATAAAATGTATTTATCAGCATCCAGAATAAAAAAATACGTATTTAGTGGTAAGAAGCAGTAAACCATAACTCCTTTCCGCTGCAACACAAGATATAAGTCGTGGACACCTTAAGTAATTCTCTTACATATCCGCACCATTTTCTTGCAGTAAAACCCTAAGGAACACACAATGAGGTCAACAAAGCACGTCCTAAAAACACTCTGAAACAAATTAGCCATATAAAATGTTCCACATTTTACAGCAAACATGAAAGATATCAGGTAAATCCTGGTTTATTGAAAATGGGCAACACTTCTATAACAGAAACGCGGTTTTTCTGCACGATTTCTACTGAAACAAAACGTGATGTGCGCGAACAGACAATGAACATTATTTTACTTGCAAGTGATTTGGTAGCTGCTATAAATATTTTATCCTCTCTTGCTCTTGCGTTGCATTGTGAAGGTTGCAGTGTTTTTCGTTTTTGTTTCCGTTGCTCGTTACCACTTGGCTACCGACATCCGACCTATGTTTGGTCGTCTTCGTTTCGCTTCATTCACCACTCAGTTACCAACTTCACGACGCACCCTAAGAGCTCGCTACACTGCAGCTGTATTTGTACACAAAAGAGGCAAAAGAGGGCAAATAATCTAGATACACAGACAGACCCTTTAAAGGAGATCACATCCTCGACTCTTTATCGGAACTTGAGCGACATGCTACACTTGCAAGGAGTATGTAAATGTAAAATGAAGAAAAAAGTCTTAAAGCTGTGTATTGCTGACATATTCATACCCAGATATATGCCTTTTGGCGACAAGGCCCTTATTAGTTGAATAAATGCTTAACTGCATTAGCGTCAATGGGAAAAAGTGTAAGAATAGGATGAAGTTTTTATCCTGCTACGAAATGTGTTTGAGAGAGAGAGATACAGATAGACAGCCAGAAAGCGACCTAATATAACCATCGTCAAAAGTGGCGGCTTTTAGTGTAATGACTCGTGACATAGGGTAGAGAGAGAACGGGGAATCGGCTGGCCGCGCTTCAGTTTGCAGACTAACGAAGAGGGAAGATTTAGACCACATGCCAGCGGCCTCCGTTCCCTGACGTGTGTACCATCCGCCCACACTCCTCCACCCTGTTACAGTAACAGAACATAATTTATCCCTTAACAATGTTATCTTGCACTTAGACGTGGGACATCCATTTAATAAGTTCCTTTATCCACTTCGTTTAGCAATAAACATTAATTTTATAACGCAAAATATTATTTTCAATAATATACGATTTTTCCAACCACTACAACGCTAAGAATATTTGATCTCCAGAGAATTGAACAGGACAGTTTTCTTAGGAAATTTAATGTAGCTTAACTGAACACTGGAATGCATTTTTTCTCAAAGCACTCCGCCTTTCTGGACCATTAGTATAATATTCATGTCAGTCCCTACTACTAAGCAAATATTATCAGTATAACAATTTTTTTCTTGATTCGACCTGTTTGTTCTTCGTTGGCTTGGCTATGAACAATATACAGAACCTTGATAATAAAGACAAATAGTTCAAATGGCTCTGAGCACTATGGGACTTAACATCTGAGGTCATCAGTCCCCTAGAACTTAGAACTACTTAAACCTAACTAACCTAAGGATATCACACACATCCATGCCCAAGGCAGTATTCGAACCTGCGACCGTAGCAGTCGCGCGGTTCCGGATTGAAGCGCCTAGAACCGCTCAGCCACCACGACTGGCAATAAAGACAAGATGTAAGACATAACATGATACACTACGCTAATACGACGCCGAATAAAGTCGGCGTATAGCCGGTAAATCATCTCTAAATTGAAAATAAAAACTTCCGTAGTTTATAGAATGTAAAGAACTCAGCAGACTGCATCAGTTACCGAAATCATGCCCACGATTTAGTGAAAGTACTCTCGTAGATTGAATCTCTCAAGTTGCATTGGAAAGGATTTCTTTTGTCTTTCTCGTTAAAATACAGCTGGTGTGATTAAACATCCAAAATGAAGCCAAATAAAAGCGATGTGATGCGTGAGCTACAGCGTTCAGCAGCAGTAGATTACAGTGACATCAACAGCAAAGGATGTTAGTGTGGATAAGAGATGATCGAGAGAAGATGTTGACTGATCACTTACGGTTCCGTATTGCGTCAACCCAACGCTGGCTTTGTAAGTTCTTCTACCGGAAGACTCTTCCCGACAAGCTCTTCAGATATTCAATTAATGAACTTGTCTCAGTAAGAAGAAGCTCTAGAGCACAAAGAACAGCACTACGAAAATCACGTAAGCACAGATAATGTGTTTACGCAACACGCTTTGCAATCGCAATGTTGCTACGCAACTGTCCACCTAATGTTGTGCGACATTTCATTGTTGACAAATTCCTCTGGAACCCAAGTCAGATAGCGACGATTACTTCCGACTGTATCCAGACAGATTACTAACCACACATATAATACGTGACTGATCTGCCAAGCCCACAAATTCACAGATCAACTACAATTCAGAAATGCATGTGCTAAAAACTATGAAATTTGCCACTTATCTTGCTGACCACGTTAGTATCGGCTTCAAACTTCTACCCTCAAATTCTTTTTTGCGTATTAAGCGAGACAAAATAATAGCATCTACTGATAATATCCCAAAATGGAGCTAATACGCTGGTAGAAGCCGCTACTTCTCAGATCAGCTACGCCCTGGTGCCTGGAGAACTGTGTAATAATATTGCTATAAAAACATGCAGTTGACCAACACATGTTATATACATATTTCTGCGATTATTACAGTGTGTCTCTTTGGCTACAGAGGTCCCTGAAAACATTTTTTTAATGTACAGTCAAATGATAGTGGCAAATATTATGAATGCGAACAGATACGAAAATTCACTTCCTTCCATATGTAAATAACATTGGGAAAGGAGTTGGGCGAAATAAGTTTGCATCAGACACTTAACACGAAATTTTGACATTTATATGCCGTCGCCCTGAGTGCATCTGTAGTTCGTTCCGATGTGCCGATGATCCTTTCTTAAAGCCTGAATAAAGTTAAGATGGAGTCCGAATAGGGCGAGCGTCGAAAGAAACTAAGAAATAAGATGCGATGATTTCAAGAGCCAACTATAATTCTGAAAGACGACACATCTAATACAGTGACAGACGTGCAGAAAGTGCAGCTGCGTTTCGAAACAAAATCGAAATGCATGTGCGGCAGTAAATATTACGTCGTCTAAGAGCATTAAGATCCTCGCCTAAGAACATGTTCACACATGTTTGAATGTTTAGAACGTGAAATATTGTGTGATGATACGAAATTGTTAGAGACGTGAGACTTTGCACACAATTCATAGGTCAGTTACGTATACCAAATATTCGGAAACCAGGGACAGTGTGGGATAAATTTATTAATAACGCCAAGCAAATATTTTATCCATATTAATGAAAATTTCGAATACTATTCCTGCATCCAGAAGCCAGACATAATGAGTAAATAGAGAATACTTCTGAACAGAACGTCAGAAAACCTAAAAATCTGCGAAGACGTAATTAGATATATTAGCTATACAGTAGTAAGCAAATAATATAATTAACAGCATTCAGAACCCAAAAATACCTACTATGAGGTAAGAAGCAATGAAATGTAACTCATTTCCGCTGCCACACAACAGATAAATAAATTCCCTTACGTATCTGCACCATTTCCGTGTAATAAAACTTAAAAGAAGACACATCGAGCTCACCGAAGCCAGTCCTGAAACACATTCTGAAACAAATTATCCATACAATATTTTCCAGAGTTTCCTGCAAACATAAAAGATTTCACGAAAACCCTGATTCCTTGAAAATTATCAAAATATCTATAGCAGAAACACCCTTTTTGTGCATGGACTATACTCGAACAAAACGTGATGTGAGCGAACAGACACAGAAAGTTATTTTTCTTAGTAGCTGGTGGATTTCATTTTACCTTGTCCAGACCCCATGTTGCACTGTGAAGTTTGCAATTTGTTTCGCTTCTCTTTTCGTTTTCGTAGGCGGTCAACTGCCGACGTCTAACCCATGTTTGGTCGCTTTCACTTAGCGTCGATCACTACTCAGTTACCAACTTCACAACGCTTTGTAAGAGCTACCTACGCTGAGAATGTATTATTGTACCAAACAGGGTAGATAGTGAAGATACGCCGTAGACCCTTTAAAAGAGAAAACATCCTCGTCCACTTTATCGTAACCTGTGCGACACGCTAGATCAGCATGCACTGTGTAAATGAAAAATGAAGTCAAATTTTTAATGCTGTTCACTGCTGACATATTCGAAACTAGGTATATGCCTTTTGGCGGCAAGGCCAATTTTAGCTAAATAAATGTCTCGCTCTCATTCTGAGACGAAATGTCTCTAAGTGTTTGAGAGAGAGAGAGAGCCAGAAAGCGACCAAATAAAACCGTGGTCAAAAGTGGCGGTTTTTAGTGTAGCTTCTGGTGACATAGTAGAGTAGAGAGAGAGGGAATCGCTTTGCAGACTAACAAAGAGGGAAGAGTTTGATCAAATACCAGCTAACTGAATTCCTTAACGTGTGTGCCATCCACACACCCACCACCACCCTGCTACAGAGAACTGAATAGGACAATTTTCCTGACAAATTTAATGTATCTTACTGATTACTGGAATACATTTTTGCTTGAAGTAACCTATTTCGATTAAACATCTGAATAAAATCAACTGAAAGTGATTTCATGTGTGTGCTAAAACGCTCATTAGCAGTAGTTTAGAGTGACATTAACAGCAACGGATATTAGTGTGAATAAGAGATGACGGAGAGAAGATGTCGATGTTCACTTACGGTTCCGTACTGCGTCAATCCAACGCTGGCTTCGGAAGTTCTTCTGTCGGAAGACTGTTCTCGAAAAGCAGTTCAGATATTCAGTTAATGAGCTTTTCTCACCAAGAAGACGCTCTAGAGCACAAAGAATAGCACTACGAAAATCACGCAAGCACAGACAATGTGTTTACGCAACACGATTCCGCAATCGCAATGTTGCTATGCAACTGCCCGACTCATGACGTAGGATATTTCATTGTTGACAAATTCCCCTGGTACCCAAGGAAAAGAGTGACGAACGCTTCTGACTGTACACTAGTATCTTACTATCTATACATAATAAGTTACTGGAATGTTCATTCTCAGAATTATTATTTTCCTCTTAAGTAAAATTTATTAATCATCTCTCTTTGAAAAGCCTCGATATGAAGCTGATGAGGTGATATAAGCTATTATAAACGAGAACAGCTGCAACCATATGTGAGAAGAACTGGGGTAATAAGTTTTTCTTAATAGTACGTAGTCCACTATCGCTATAGTTATATTTTTCGCTGACTGCAAAATGTAATTTTGGCTTACCTTACTGTTACGGTAGATCATTTTATAATGAGCTGTGTAGTGATAGTGAGGGATACTTATGAATATGCACAAATTTGAAACATCGACTTCTTTTGAAGTTTCGGTAACACCTAATTTCTAGTTCGACGAAATATGCTTGCATCACACATTTACCATGACATTTTTTTAGATTTGTTGGCCGACGCACTTAGTGCGTCTGTGGTTCGTTGTGGTTTGGCGATGCTTCTCTTAGATCTTGAAAATAATTGGTATAACGTTCGAATGGTTTGGGCGTCAAGAGACTAAGAAAAGGATGTAATGGTGTAAGGTGCCACTGTAGTTCCCAGTGACAACAGTCCAAAGTCGATGGAGAAGATTCCTTAGAACACAAGCAGGGTGTGAAGTTGCGTTTGAAAACAGTTTCAAAATGCGTATGCGGTAGTAAATACTAGGTCCCGAATGCGAAATATCCTCTATAGTAAAGAAAATGTACACAGACACGATTTAAGGTTTAGATAGTGAAACATTATGTAGTAGTATGAACTGAGAGCGTATGGCGCTGTGGTCACCATCCTCTGGAGATTGTGTACGTTAACCACAACTGCCATCTTGGTGGTATGCGGAAGGAGTAGGGTCTGTGCCAACGCTGAATACCACCCTCTCATCTCCATTCAGTACAAACATGACTTTTATTTATTTGTTTTTATTTATTTATTTGCTATTTTCTTTTAGTCTTTTATCTAAATGCAACAGTACACCAGAAGTTGCACATGAATTGACATGAACATAGCACGTAATATTTTAACATAATTTCAAATGTGTTAGTGTAACTAATCACTGTAGTGTTTAAGTGGGAAAAATTTACATTAAATATCTGCATAAAATGTTAATTGAAAGTATGTATGAAATATGTAAGTCAGTAAATAGTAAGTTTGGAAACCAAGTCTGTGTTGTAAACTTTGGCTTCAAACATGGTTCTAATGGCTTTAAGCACTATGGGACTTAACATCTGAGGTCAGCCGGCCAAAGTGGCAGTGCGGTTAAAGGCGCTGCAGTCTGGAACCGCAAGACCGCTACGGCCGCAGATTCGAATCCTGCCTCGGGCATGGCTGTTTGTGATGTCCTTAGGTTAGTTAGGTTTAACTAGTTCTAAGTTCTAGGGGACTAATGACCTCAGCAGTTGAGTCCCATAGTGCTCAGAGCCATTTGAACCATCTGAGGTCATCAGTCCCCTATACTTAGAACAACTAAACCTAACTAACCTAAGGACATCACACATATCCATGCCCGAGGCAGGTTTCGAACTTGCGACCATAGCAGTAGCGCGGTTCCGGACTGAAGCGCCTAGAACCGCTCGGCCACGGTTGGCGGCTACCATTTGGCAATTTGCCACATGGATACACAACGTATATTCGTCTGGAATCCAGAGACACATGCTACTGGCCTATTGTACTATGCTGCTTTGAGACATCAAAGACATCTGTCCGGTGACAGAACCAAACTCGATTTTCTCACTTGTCAAGATAGTTGACTTTGGCGGACTGAGGCACTGGTCAGGTTTTACAGGGACCCTGCTACTGCCACCTATGTTGTATATATTGGGAGGCGCCAGTCAGGGTCTTACGCAATCCTACAAGTTCCTCCTCGAGGCTCGTCTCCTCTCTCCTTGTGAAAGGTTGCTGTAGGTGAATGTTCTGCCATTGTGCAACTCGTCGTCATTATGTGTCGCCTTTTCTTTGCTGTCTCTAGGCCATTTAGGCTTGCATGTCATATAAATAAATGTCGTGTAACTAGGGCTTCCCATCGGGTAAACCGTTCGCCTGGTGGAAGTCTTTCTATTTGACGCCACTTCGGCGACTTGCGCGTCGATGGGGATGAAATGACGATGATTAGGACAACAGAACCCCCAGTCCCTGAGCCAAGAAAATCTCCGATCCATCCGGGAATCGAAGCCGGGCCCTTAGGATTGAGAATGTCGTATGCTATACCCTTATCAAATAAGTTTTGCATCACCCCGGTTCTCAGAACCCCTGAAGACAGACGTTGACTGTGGACTCTGTATCACAGACACAGTCCCTTTGACTGTTCAGAGATGTCATTAAACCCGCCCAAAGATGTAACAACCACGCATGAGCAGCGCCTATTAGACGGAGGGGGTCCGCGAGCCGATCAGTTTCAGTCATTTCATCAGGAAGGAGGTACACGGCTCGTGGTCTGTAGTTCAACCATGCCTAGACGGTCAATACCGTGGTTTGATCGCGTCCGCATTGTTACTTTGAACCAGGAAAGGCTCTCAAAAAGGGAAGTATCCAGGAGTCTCGGACTGAAACAAAACGATGTTGTTCGGACATGGAGGAGATATGGAGAGACAGGAGTTGTCGATGATATGCCTCACTCAGACCACCCAATGGCTACTACAACAGTCGATGACCGCTATGTACGGATTATGTCTCGGAGAAACCCTGACAACAACGTCACCATGTTAAATAATGCTTTTCATGCAGCCACAGGACGTCGTGTTACGACTCAAACTGTGCGCAGTAGGCTGCATGAAGCGCAATTACACTCCCGATGTCAATCGCGAGGTTCATCTTTGCAACCACGACACCATGCAGTGCGGTACAGATGGGCCCAACAACATGCCGAATGGACCGCTTAGGATTGGCATCACGTTATCTTCACCTATCAGTGTCGCTAATGCCTTCAACCTGACAATCGTCGGAGACATGTTTGGAGACAAATGTGGTCAGGCTGAATGCCTTAGACACACTGTACAGCGAGTGCAGCACCGTGGAGGTTTCCTGCTGTTCTGTGGTGGTATTATGTGGGCCGACGCACGAAAGGCGCCGTAACGGCTGTACGATTCGTGAATCCCATCTCACGACTGACAGTGCAACCATATCGGCAGCATTTTGGCGAGGCATTTGTCTTCATGGACAACAATTCGCGCCTCCATCGTGCACATCTTGTGAATGACATCCTTCGGGATAACGACATCGCTTGACTAGTGTGGCCAGCATGTTCTCCAGACATGAGCCGTACCGAACATGCCTGAGGTAGACTGAAAAGTGCTGTTTATGGAAGACGTGACCCACAACCACTCAGACGGATCTACGCCAAATCGCCGTTGAGGAGTGTGACAATCTGAACCAACAGTGCTTTGATGAACTTGTGGATATTATGACACAACGAATACAGGCACGCATGAATGAAAGACGATGTGCTACCGGGTAATAGAGGTACCGGTGTTTACAGAAGTCCAGACCACCACCTCGAAAGGTCTCGCTGTATAGTGGTACAATATGCAATGCTTTTTTTTCATGAGAAATAAAAATGGAGAAAACGATGTTTATGTTGATTTCTATTCCAATTTTCTGTACAGGTTCTGGAACTCTGCATGAATATTAAGCTTTTCTTCCATGTTTAAACCTAGGTACTTTTCTTTACACGGGTTGGTCATTTATTCTGATTGTGGGGTCCCTCGATTTTAACTGTCTTCCTATTCCAAGGATGCCCCTTCTTCTTGTTGATATCGTCTTTCGTCAGTGCCGTTGAAGAAGCTGTCCTCCGCTATCGGAGGATTCAGCTGCAGAAATCAGACGTGAAAGCTGCCGGACAATTACGAAACAGTCCACAAAGAAGTAATGTTTTCAGGGAAGAGATATTTGCGGTATACAGGCTGCGTGAGGATACTGACACAGTCGTGCCACGTGCTGATAAAGGTAAGGCCACCATCCTTTTGGTTCAGGAAGTCCACAAGTAAAATATTAGTGGTCTACTTAGTTCTGGTGCATACCGGAAGATTAACGAAGATCCTACCAACAAAATGAAATAAGAGGCATACAACGAGCAGCATTGGTTCACCAACGTATTTTTCTGCCGGATATTTAGCATCCTTATTAAAACCATTGGTAGGAAAACGTAGACACCACATTTGTAATGCTACGGATTTAATTCTATGGATTTCATGCTATGGGTTAAATTCAGAGACTTAGCAGTGTCATGCTAAATAGTACGGATGTGTTCGTTTGTTTTGACGTGGTATCATTATATATCAAGATACCCTTAAAGGACTCTTTATCTCTTATTGGCCAACATTTTGATAAGAACATCACGGCCTTGTTTGATCATGTGCTGTAGTCATCTTATTTTCAGTTTTACGATGAATTTTACTATCAGATTGATGGAGTTTCTATGGGAAACTTCCTGTCCCGTCTGGTGGCTGATTTATTCATGGAAGATTTCGAGGACAAGGCACTGGACTCAGCAAGTTTTAAACCACCGGTCTCCTGAAGGTACGAGGGCGACACATTTCTAGTGTGACCGCACGGGACGGATTAATTACATCGATTTCTTGAGTGTTTTAATTCTATCCATGCTAGTATTAAATTTACTATGGAAAAAGAAAAAGATGGCTGCCTCCCCTATTTGGATGTTGTCGTTCGCCCTAAAGTTGATGGCACATTAGGTCATGCCGTATATCGTAAACAAAAACATACAAATCGATATCTACACGCCAGTAGATGCCATCGGCCTTCACAGACCACAGGTGTCCTCAAGACCTTAGTGCATAGGGCGTACAGTATATTCGATAAAGATAATTTGCAAGAAGAGCTCACATGCCTCAAGAACCTTTTTAAAGAGAATGGATTTTCTCCGCAATAAATTCGTAGAGCATTCAATGCAAAACCTAGAATTCAGGTGTGTGATGGGAAAGAAGATAGTAATTCCTTTAGATAAAGTACGGTTTTGACCTATGTGTGTGCTCTCTCCTCCAAGATAGGCCATATTCTGGAGAAACCCAGTGTTAACGTTATCTTCCGGCCTCTCACGAAGATTGCAGCTTTACTCGGACTGGATTAGCTAACAATTTCATAAACAAAGATATTGCTTTCAATTTGGACAAAGCATGGAACCCTGCTCTTGGGGTAATTAAACTGCAGAGAAGTCGTCATGCTTTCACGGCCGCCGAACATACATCGATAAGCGAGTGGAATATCTGTAGTGCCTCGCCACGGGCGGCGCTTGTGTGAACGTATCTTATTTCCCCTGACCAGTGTCTTTGATTCGCATACGTAACACCGCCGCGGTGGATCATATAAGGTCGCACTAGGCACCTTGTCGTCAGTCTTACCGCACGCTCTGAGGACGGCTGGACGATACGCACCCGAAATATCGGCGGAAGAAATTTCATTTGCGTGGCTGCATGTCCGAAATTTAGAGGGCTTACATAAAAACTGTTTTGTGTGGTGATTTCGTTTAACTGTTATCTGTGCACCAATTACTTAGTCTTTCAAGGACTTCCCTAAAATACTCATCTAATTTAGCGCTTCTAGTGTTGGCAGATAACAACCTGTTTTTGTGATTTCGTTAGTTCAGGCCCCTGACGTTCTCGTTAATACCGGAACCCTCTTGTTGTGCTCTTTTTTCATCATTATCGTCTTCTTCTTCTTCTTCTTCTTCTTCTCCTTCTTAGTATAGACCCATTGGAGCGTGGTCTGCTTTTTTGGTCAATGTACACCTTTTCTTACATTCTAACGTTACCTGTGGATTTAGGTTTCTTGATCTTAGATATGCGTTTATAGTACCTATCCAATGCAGTTAAGGTATTCTGCGTTTTCTGTGGCCTTCAACAGTGAGACGATGGACTAAGCTGAGGGACTAAGCTGAGGATTAAAGAAGGTGGTATGTGATGTGTCCGTAACACCGAACTTTCCATTTTTGGACCTTTTCGTTGATTGGAGCCACTCCAGTTAGTTGTTACTGTGGTCCAGCAGGAAAATGGCTAATGGTCTTCTCAACATCCGAATTTCCATAATATATTGTGAAAGTTCAGAACTCCTGGGTATGCACCAACGCTCAGTACCACATAATGAAACTGTCTTCACCATTGTGCGGTATTCCTTAGATTTTATGCGGATGGGCATCTTGTTCTCTCTAAGAATACCAGTGATGTGTCTGAATCGATCCAGATCACTATGGCTCCTGCTCGCTCATTCTCTTAACCATAGTCGAAAACCTAGATATAGAAATGTGTACATCTTGCTAAGTGTTTCAAGAGCCTTCCTTGTATCGACCGCAAGCATCACATCTTCAGCATATTGGATTGCCCACGGTAATGCACACGTTATGGTAAAAATTACGGTAACAAAGTCCAAGTATTTAACTGAATTAATTTATTATGTGCATCACTGATGATCACTAAATTCACTAAGGGGGATATTGGCAATATGTGTACCGCAGATAGCGTCAGATAACAAATGCTCGAAGAAAATTAAATAAATGATTGAAGGGAGCTTAAATAAGTAGCAATAAAATTTAACTGATACTCTGTGTTAATTCTTTCGCGAGTGCATTTTTTGTAGCAACTCAGCCAAGATAATTTTTTGCTAGGATATTAGAAATGTCATCAGCTGACTGTATTTATTTTTTAATAATTTTATTTCTGTGATATACGACCAAAAAATAAGGTGGTACATAAATCACCACGCCATCTTTGTGGGGTATTCAAATTGGTGGTAAATGGATTTCCCACTTCCCTTTTGAGTGTTATTATGTGTTGCCAACACACGTAAACAAAAAAAATACACAGTGTTTTCTATTTTTATATTATATTTTCTTTCACTTTATTTTGAAAATATTTGTCACCCATATTAATGTTCTCTTACCACAATGAGAAAACAACCCTTCAAACATTATCAGTGAATAAAGGTACTAGCTGATGTAGGTCGCAATAACGTTTCTTGCAGGAGGGAAGCAATATGTTATGAAAACCGTAGTAATCCCACGACAAACAAAAACTGATTTTTGTAGCAGTTTCCGTACACCTTGTGCAATGTACTACCACAAAATGTCAGGCATAGACAGAGGTGGTAAAACGTATTCACAAAAGTTTTAGGATACCCCTAAGTTTATATATGTATGCTTCCCTAGGACCACAAATGACATTAATTTTGCGAGAAGTATACTTCCCTAGCTCCTTTAGGACGCAACACTAATGGTAAAACCATACTTGCCAATAACCATTAATACACCGTTTTTTGTTGGCATACAGACTTCTCACAGTCCTGAAGGCTGTATTTCACAACAAACTAAAACTGCAGCTGGCGCAGCGGACTGCCACTAGATACCAGGAGCGTACAGAAGTGTAACACATATTCCCTTACGCAATGTAAATAAATACTTCAGTGGTAAGTACATCCTCTAAGGGTTACAATAATCAAACAATAGATATAAATCGCATTGGCTCTACACTACGCATGAACCTGTACCGAATTTCTGGGAATCATAAAAGGATAAGGTCCCTGTACACACATTCCAGCAGTGCATTAACTAACGTGAAATGCATGAGAGAATGATGAAATGGAGTGAATAAGACATTAGACAGAACGATTTAAAAACTTCCCTATAGTCATGTTGCAACACGTGAAAAATAAGCGATCTCTGAGGCTCTGCAATATCATTTCACTGAATGCTAGACCGTGCCAGCGTTTAATCATCACTGCAAGACACAAAATGATAGCAATTTAAATATATAAACATATAAATATGTAAATATCTAATGAATTGTGTTATACTATGCCCTGAAAACAACTGTAGCGGTCTCACCAAATCCCCAACTGCAACATCATCTTCTGATCAGTTCCAGACCTCATGACCACCACGTTCAGGACACAAGTACGAATTTAAACTGAATTGGCTAAATGATACGAGTGACCTACATAACACGTGACTCTCTGTAGCTGTAGGTGAGTCACTAATCTACACCAGTGTTTCGCAAATATATTGCTCAAAAGCTTCGTGACCTATCGATACCAACTATAAAATATTTTTTTGAAATGCATGCTATATTTATTTATCTGTCTAAAGAAGAAAAAACTGAAGAAATAAAAGCACTGTTTAACGTACAACTTTCATCAACATCTCCTAAGAAAGTGGGGCAGTTCTGTAATGTGTTCTGAAAAGATTCACTTCAGGATGTTATAAACTGATGCAAACCAAAAGAAATCCTATATATTCACATAACGAAAGGAAGCGACCTAGCAATGGATATTAAGTTTGTATGATAATACTGACCTTTGGAGAAAAGAGAACCACTTGCATGAATATCAAGAGCTCAGATGGAAACCCAGTTCTAAGCAAAGAAGGGAAAGCAGAAAGGTGGAAGGAGTATATAGAGCGTCTATACAGGGGCGATGTTCTTGAGGACAATATCATGGAACAGAAGACCATGTAGATGAAGATGAAATGGGAGATACCATACTGCGTGAAGAGTTTGACAGAGCACTGAAAGACCTGAGTCGAAACAAGCCCCCAGAGTAGACAACATTACATTAGATCTACTGACAGCCTTGGGAGAGCCACTCCTTACAAAACTCTACCATCTGGTGATCAAGATGTATGTGAGACAAGCGAAATACCCTCAGACTTCAAGAAGAATATAATAATCCCAATCCCAAAGAAAGCAGGTGTTGACTATCAGTTTAATAAGTCACACCTGCAAAACACTAACGCGAATTCTTTACAGACGAATGGAAAAACTGGTAGAAGCCGACGTCGGGGAAGATCAGTTTGGATTCCGTAGAAATGTTGGAACACGTGAGGCAATGCTGTCCCTACGACCTATCTTCGAAGAAAGATTAAGGAAAGGCAAACCTACATTTCTAGCATTTGTAGACTTAGAGAAAGCTTTTGACAATGTTGACTGGAACACTCTCTTTCAAATTCTGAAGGTGGCAGGGGTAAAATACAGGGAGCGAAAGGCTATTTACAATTTGTACAGATATCAGATGGCAGTTATAAGAGTCGAGGGACATGAAAGGGAAGCAGGGGTTGGGAAGGGAGTGAGACAGGGTTGTAGCCTCTCCCCGATGCTATTCAATCTGTATATTGAGCAAGCAGTAAAGGAAACAAAAGAAAAATTCGGGGTAGGTATTAAAATCCCTGGAGAAGAAATAAAAACTTTGTGGTTCGCCGATGACATTGTAATTCTGTCAGAAACAGCAAAGGACTTGGAAGAGGAGTTGAACGGAATGGCAGCGTCTTGAAAGGAGGGTATAAGATGAACATTAACAAAAGCAAAACAAGGATACTGGAATGTAGTCGAATTAAGTCGGGTGATGCTGAGGGAATTATGTTAGGAAATGAGACACTTAAAGTGGTAAAGGAGTTATGCTATTTGGGGAGCAAAATAACTGATGTTGGTCGAAGTAGAGAGGATATAAAATGTAGACTGGCAATGGGAAGGAAAGCATTTCTGAAGAAGCGAAATTTGTTAACATCGAGTATAGATTTAAGTGTCAGGAAGTCGTTTCTGAAAGTATTTGTATGGAGTGTAGCCATGTATGGAAGTGAAACATGGACGATAAATAGTTTGGACAGGAAGAGAATAGAAGCTTTCGAAATGTGGTGCTACAGAAGGATGCTGAAGATCAGATGGGTAGATCACATAACTAATGAGGAGGTATTGGATAGAATTGGAGAGAAGAGAAATTTGTGGCACAACTTCACCAGAAGAAGGGATCGGTTGGTAGGACATGTTCTGAGGCATCAAGGGATCACCAATTTAGTACTGGAGGGCAGCGTGGAGGGTAAAAATCGTAGAGGGAGACCAAGAAATGAGTACACTAAGAAGATTCAGAAGGATGAAGGCTGTAGTAGGTACTGCAAGATGAAGAAGCTTACACAGGAGAGAGTAGCATGGAGAGCTGCATCAAACCAGTCTCAGGACAGAAGACCACAACAACCACAAACATGATAATACTGAAGCTAAGTTTGATTAATGGTAACACATGGTGAACACTCCATGCTTGACATTACATAAACCAAATTGATGAGTACCAATTTTTTAGTTCATCAATAACAATAAAGTGACTTTTACAATATTGCAAAACAAACAAGTATTAGAAGATAAATATTGCAAAAGGTTTTATTTAACTGCTACATACAGAACTGTTAAAAGGTACAATATCAGAATGTAGAGATTAAAGTTTACGTTAAAAGACCGCTTAACCCCCGTAAAGCCAAGACATTTAACATCATATGCATTACCACGAGGAAGGGGGGGGGGGGGGGGGGAGGGGCGACATTGCACACACCCTGAAAATTTTTTAAAAAAAATTGGTTAATTGTTGTTGAACGATATTAACAACATGCTTTTTAAAGGGCAACTGAAATGCGATCAGGCTCCAGAAATTGAAAATTCCTTTTAGCACAGTCTTTGCAAGTACGACACAGTTTCAATACTGAAGGATTTTGAACACAAAAAGTATAGAAAAGCCTACTTCTGTCATTGTTTCTGACTTTTTCTCTCAATATACTTTTTAAAGAGATACTGATGTTTAACTATCGCCTTCAAATTGGAATTACTGAAAAAGAAAATCATTGTAGGAAGTGACATCTAATACTGAGACTTCATTTTTTCGGTTGAGATTAAATGAAAAATTTAAAACATACTATGTGTATGAGAAAAGTAATGTTACTGACTTTTTATCTACCAAAGTTTTTTTCGAACAACAGTATTGGTCTCTACACAGCAGCTTCTTTGGGCAACTTTACGTCGGTAGAATCGTTCTTCCCAGGTTTGGCAGCTGCGCCGAAAGGCTTTAAGTGGTAGGGCCTTTAATATGTCAGTTGCATTCTTTCGAATGTTTCCAGGGTCCCAAAACGACGTACTTTTAAGAAATATTTTGTTTCGCGAACAGAAAAAGCGTGACAAGCACTCAGATCAGGTGAATAGGGTGCCTGTGAGACAACAGGAATGCCTTTTGTGGTGGAAAGATCGGTGATGGAAGTCGCTGAGTAAAATGGGACGCTTTCATAATTCAGCATCCACTTGTCTGCGTGTCCAGTCGGTCTCACTCGATTTACTCTCTTCCTGGGCGTTTGAAGGGCATCCTTGTAAAACACAAGGTTGACAGTTTTTCCTGAAGGAACAAATTCATTATGCATGTTATTCCTACAGTCAAAAAAGTAAATAAGGATTGTTTTGATCTTTGACTTGCTCATTCGAGCCTCTTTTCGTGGAGGAGGTTTCTCAGTATGCCACTCTTAACTATGCCCCTTTGTCTTAGAATCATACTCAAAAATCCTGGATTCATCGCCTGTACTCACACTTCTGAAACATTCGCAGTTAAAGGCAGTCTTCTCAAGAAGACCAGCATAAATGTTTCTTCGAATGTTGTTCTGCTCAATTATGAGGTTTCTCAGCACGATCTGAGCACGAAAATTCCACATGTGCAAATCTTCAGTCAAAATTTGATTTAAGGTGAAAGTGTTCAAGATTGACAGGTCACCCATTATCCTTATTGTTAAACGTCAGTCTGATCTCACAAGACCATGCACACCTTCGACATTTTCACCTGTTTTTTAGTTTGAAGGATTCCTTGAGCGAGATTCATCTACACCATGTTCTCAGCCTTCCAAAAATGATTTGTGAAAGCGAAAACTTTGTGCTCCCATAGTCCTGTTTCCACTTTTCAAACGTCACACTCACTGATTACCCACGTTTACAAAAAACGTGACTGAATAACGTCGTTCTAATTTCCGCTGTTCCATTACTGTAAACACACAACAAAAACCCATCTTCACTGATGGGGGCCTATAAAATCACATGGTTGTTGTAAAGAGCTGAATACTCAGACTGTCTGAAAGGGATCATCACACCAGTATACAGCACAGCCAGATCGCACGCAGTGCTGTCTCCGTCATTACTTTTCTCGCACCACACTTATATGGAATTTGGTAGAATAATTCCTTAAAAACTAAGATATGTTTTTAAAAGTGTCAGCGTGTGAACCTTTCAACAAAACATCATCGATATGGGCTTTAGGAGGCGAAGGCTCACTCTTGTACCATTGATGACTGCAGGACACAAAGCTTTATGCTTTGGCTAGGCCCGTCAACAACCCATTGGACTGTTGATCACTGGAAACATGTTGCCTGGTCGGATGAGTCTCGTTTCAAATTGTATAGAGCGCATAGACGTGTACAAGTATGGAGACAACCTCATGAATCTATGGCCCTGCATGTCAGCAGAGGACTGTTGAAGCTGGTGGAAGCTCTGTAACGGTGTGGGATGTGTGCAGTTTGATTAATATGGAAACCTTGATCCAGCTAGATACGACTCTGACAGATGACATGTGCCTAAGCATCCTGTCTGATAACCTGAATCCGTTCATGCCCATTGTGCATTCCAACGGACTTGGGCAATTCCAGCAGGACAATTTGATACCCCACACTCCAGAATTGCTACAGAGTGGCTCCAGAAGCACTTTTATGAGTTTAAACACTTCCACTGTGCACCATAAATGCAAAATCATCAAAACTCAGCTTTAACATAGCATCATTGTACATAAATCTCACTGCACCACGAGCCAAGGCCATCACTGCTTGGTATCTCAACCAAAAAATCCGGCCCTAAAATTGTATCACTAGAAAAATTCCATTCAGTTACAAAATTCTGAAGAAGCTATAACTTCGACAAAGAAAATCAATACTCACTTGTCTCGTCAACTCTACACCTTTTCTGGTAATCATCCCTTTCACTTGAGTCCACTGTAAAGAAAGAATAGTTCAGAATGCTACACCTTCATATCTGTGACACGCTGGCTCACTCAACACAGACGAGTGGCTTCCCACACCCAGAACTCAAGTAAAATAATTTCATTCACACATATTTGACACTCTGGGCACTTCAGAGAATTGAGCTTTTCTTGACTATCTCTTAACAGCCTACAAACGTAAATATACTCAGTTTCTCATAGCTATTGTTCATCCTGCTTTCAGCACTCAAATCAGGTGCACACATCAACTGTCAATTATGTGGCTGTGCGGCTCTGGGCTATCCACTTGCACATTTGTCTGTGGATAAGTTGAGCGTACCTCTACAAAATAGGAACTTTAATTTCCATCTTTTCAATATCAGGGACTACCATTCCTTTTACCACCTTGATATGACGAAACAGTATTCTAATCCAGTCACTTCTACCACTCCTAAAATTGTTTATTTTACTGAAATCACGTGATTTCTCTGATGACTCCACTTTTCGTTCTTGTATCTATCACAATATGTATCACATTGCCGGTGACCATTATTCCAGTTCCTCTGTTGCCTCAGGTTAGGAAAACATAACTTACTATTGCATCTACCACAACCATTCTCCTCAGTTTTCTGATACTCTAATTCTTGGACCAAAATCTCAAAACTCACTAACTACCTTTTCAACTGACCAGGAAAAATAAATCTCGCTCGGCTTGGGAGTACATTTTATAAGTCAATTATAATGCAGTTCAGTAGGACTGTAAGTTCTGTAAAAAAATATATGATTTCAACACAATGCATTCAAAGAATGAAGCAAGATTTATGAAATGAGAATTATTATAATTTTTCATCAATACAAATGCCAAAGATTCCGTCTTGCGCTGCCTCAGATCAATCTGCTAATAGGAAATGGTTCAAATGGCTCTGAGCACTATGGGACTTAACTTCTGAGGTCATCAGTCCCTTAGAACTTAGACTTACTTAAACCTAACTAACCTAAGGACATCACATACCCATGCCGAGGCAGGATTCGAACTTGCGATCGTAGCGGTCGCGCGGTTTCAGACTGTAGCGCCTAGAACCGCTCGGCCACTCCGGCCGGCTGCTAATAGGAATATCTGATAAAACTCAACATATGGCTCAAAGTTTCTAGTCAATGTCAGTGTTCACGTTCTAAGGTCACCCACCAAACAGCCACATACAAACTCAGTTCTGTGAACCTCTGGCCATGTGGAAATCAAAAATCAAACTGCTCTAGCCAAGTATGAGGATTTCATGAAATTCTAAAAACTTCAAATTTCCGTACAGTCAAGAAATGGTTTTACTGAAAACCATGCCTCATTTCGCAGTTTCCAGCATCGTGATTATAATGACCATGGTTATGATGAATTCTCCTCCCTCCATAGCGAGCTACAGCATCTCATTCATCTTCATGAACAGAGTCTAAATCACTATTATTTGGCCCATGACCTCTGCTATAAGAATAACGCCGAACTTTTCTCAACTTTAGAAACTCTCTCATTCATGTATAGGGCTAATTCTTGCTTCTCCTATTACTCTCCATTTGATCTTCTCTGAAACTCCAAACGTCTGTACAATTGCTTGGAAAACATATATTGATTCCAAACTAAAGAGGCAACCTCACATTAATCATGCCTTAGAAAGATATCAAGGTTGTCTCACCCCATACGGAAATTATCTGATCTAGTGAAAAATTTAATTTGGACTTTTTCAGCTTCACACACGTATGGGCAGTTGTTATGTGGTCACTCACGTCATATTAGTGACGTTGTGCTGATTCACAAATAGGTGCTACGAATAATTGTAAGATTAGTCCAAGGGAACAACGCACTCCTTTGTTCACTATGACCAAAATAATGACGATGATGAATCTTTTTTAATAAACTGCCACACTCTCCAATCAATACATCTTTCAACAATTTTAGAAGTAAGTTGTATAACTGGTTAATAAACAATACATTCTACAGATCAAAAGAACGTTTCGAGAGTAGCAGCGTAGAAATTGTGTTTTAGGATTACGATTACAATTCTATACAACTGGCTAATATAGAATAAATCATTTGTATGTGCAATATGAACAGTAATTTTGCAGTGATTACTACTGGATCATGCCATTAATATAAAACGCATTTCACTAAATGTGGTCAATGACTATTAAAACCCCTGAATATGAATAAAGAACTAACTTTTTTGGAATCATTTACACAAGAAGGTACAGTACCACTTGAACTCTGATCAGCATTATGAGCTAATTGTTCAACAATAGTGTAAGGAGCCACCTTTTTATTTGTCTTCTGTACCTCTTTCTAATTCTCGTACATTGATTCTGCAATAACATTTCATTCTATAAAATTTGTTTCTACAGCTTATAATAATGTAGCATGAAGGGAAATAATTTTTTTGATCTAATCATTCTTAACTGGGTAGAGCAATCAAACATTCTGTCAAACCAGTCTTTTTTTTTTGCACCGATTCTTTGAAATCTGTAAATTTTCGTGTAACAGCTTGTTCTGTTCACTTGCACATCACTGCAAGACTACTGGACTCTCTTCTACAAAAACAACTCTGTCATTCTTTTTTTCACAGCAGAGAGCCTCTCACCAAATTCAGAAAGCAGCTCTTACCTTAACCGAGTGGTAAGTGCACTGAATATCCTCGAAATGTCTTTTCGAGTGAATTCAAACTTCTGCCCTAAACTGTGAATTCGCCTTTGTAATGGAATAGCACTACCTCGTTGTTCACTGGGAACAGCCAGAAAGCTTTTAATAAACTAATTGGTACTAGTCTGTAATTTCACTCAAAAGGTTTTGGGGCTAACTTTTCATTAAGCCCCTTCACAACAGACGCCAACTTCTCCCATAATGTTTGGAACATTTGCATATTATTCATTTTTTAATTGTGTTTTGAAACTGAATTACTTCTCTATTGCTCACTAACAGGAGCTATAGAATCATTTTCCACAATATCACAAATATTACTAGATTCATAAATTGTAACAAATTAAACTCGACAGTATAAACATTCAACCTTGGTAGGAATGATGTACTAACAGCTAAATTATCGCTCCACAAACATTAATTATTCATTGGAAAACCTACGTTGATGATCACAGAAGCACAAGGAATCCTAGCTTACAGCCTACGTGCACAGTCCATCTCATGCCCACTCACGACATTAATTTTTCAAAGTCCAGGTACATGCTAATAGTAGTATGAATTGCTCTATATCCTCTGTTCAGACACAGGTGAGTGTAGAGGTGGTAGTTTGAAGAAAACTTTACTTTCCAAACACTAACTTACTAAGCAAACTCATGTCACTTTTCTAACTATAATGAAATCGTTTGTTGTAGAGTACCATATGTACTCCAGATATGATTCCCTCTAATTGGATCTGCACTATTGGCTCCTATGAAGCAGGTAGGAAAACCACAACTCAAATCAATATAGCAGATCCTGTTCTAATGAATAAGCAAAAACATCATGAAACGTAGATCTCAGACAATTGTGTACACGAATTAGTAATAAGAATTGTTATGTGTCACAAGAATAAAGATGTCAAAAACAAAAAAACATTATCCTGTATACTGCAACATACGTCAAAAAGTTAAAAGAAAAATCTCCTCATCAGCACAACAAATTCAATGAAAACAATGATCTCTGTATTGTAATGACCCGGCCTATTCAGCGTCGCTATGTATCAGGATGGGTGAGAGGAATTGTGAGGGAGCAGCCAGATTCACACCTGATCTCGCAGTGAAACAGGTATAGCACTGACAGAGGTCTGTTGGAGCAGCCTTACACAGCACTCCGTCTAGCTTCAGGGCCGCACTTTCGGCATGAAAACTCAGCCGACCTCGGAATGTGCTGTAGCGCCTATCACGCCCAGTGACACCTGTTATCCTGGGCCGCCGTGGCTGCAGCCGCGAAGCCCGTGGGCCGCCAGCGACAAGGATGAGCGCTGGCTGTCCAGGCCAACCGATGTGTTCCGGCTAAGCAGCCCCCCCCCCTACTCGTTGTCCCCACTCGTGCGCTTGGGTGTGGCAGCTGATGGTAGATGTCCTGATGACGACCAGCGACGCCATACTCACCTCCCAGATGTAGACCAGGGCGGTGGCGAAAGACGTCTAGGTTTCTAGGAGACCGCGAGTGCGCATGCATCTCTCTCACCTGACTGCAGACATCTGGTAGTCCGTTGGCCGAAGTTCCTCAGCGGGTGGAGACTGGCCGGGCCCAAGCTCCCCAAATCATCGAAACTTCCCGCAAATCCCGCAGCTATCACGCCACAGACATGGTGTGCCTCGTTGCCAGGTTTCCAGCAGATTTCCGTCACCAAGGCTGGGTCGTGGTTTCTCTGAAACACAAATGCCATCATTCTCTCCAGTTTAATAAGCAGACAGAATGGAGGCATTACTTCATGCTTTGAGTTCCTAGGCTCGATTACTTATAAACATACAACTACGCGTCCGACTTAGTACTATTATAGGGGGACGAGTATGTTTATTTCATGTTACTTGACTTTCAGCTTTTACTAGCTCGCTGTGCCCCGAGCACGGCTTCCTACACCCAGTTAAATTTGAAACGCATGAGTATCTCGGTAGTGCGCAAGTTATAAAACATCACCTCACTCTTGGTCATGCTGTGATGCGGGATTGAAGTTCTACGTGGCTCGCACGTCCCTACTGTAGCAACCCTGTCCGGCCGGAATCTTATGTCGTAATGTCAAAAGTACAGTCCAACGGCTTACTCTATTAGCACTTCGGGCAGGCTTGTATCTACTGCCTAGCCGCGTGTGGGAATAACACGTTTAAGATATTCGCAACTCGCGCATCTAACTTTTTTGGGATGCAACACACCTCCCCTCGAAAGATACGTCCAGAATCTTCCAGGACCGAGCCTTTCAGCCCTGAGGTGTCCCACATGGGTCCTTCCTTATCCACTTCCAGCATGAGCTTACTCTCAAAGTGTGTTCTCCAGGAGCTTACTACAATACAATCCTGAATGTAATGTTTATACTACCTTATACAGAACCTCTACTCCCATCAATCGTTCCCACGACCATTGCCTGCTAAACACTCGTTTGGCAACTGGTGTCTCGGTTGATCTGTAGGCTGCACCCTTCTGCGATTATTGCATAAATGCCGGCCGAAGTGGCCGTGCGGTTAAAGGCGCTGCAGTCTGGAACCGCAAGACCGCTACGGCCGCAGGTTCGAATCCTGCCTCGGGCATGGATGTTTGTGATGTCCTTAGGTTAGTTAGGTTTAACTAGTTCTAAGTTCTAGGGGACTAATGACCTCAGCAGTTGAGTCCCATAGTGCTCAGAGCCAACCATTGCATAAATAAAATATGCAAATGCCGAATAAAGAGACAACACATTGGTAGATGAAAATCATCTATGTAATCATGTGTTGACGATTTTCTTGAATGGTTTGGACATGATGTAACATTGGCTCCACTGAAATTTTTCCCTGCTGTGATTGGATAAATCTGTCTAATGAATGTTTAAGTTCAGGGTTGAGGGTGGCATTAAGGTACTCTAAATTCTGAAACTGTAATACACTTAATGGCCCTTCTGGCCAATGCAGTGAATTTCGCGTTAGTGTAATGACTGTCATACAAGTGAGTGTGCATCTAAGACAGAAACCTTTGCCAAGATGAATGCCAACGGCACTCTTCATAGAAATCACCACTTTCTGAAAATGACCAAGTGCATCATTTAATTTCGGTACTTCTCCTAATTTGTTATCCCCGACAACGTTTTTATTAATTTATCTCCAGCATTTAACCAAGTTCTCATGCTACAAACAACAGGTTGTGGAAAATCTATACTAGTTGTGATAAGTGTGTTCTTATTTCACCGTAGTTAAACTGCGACTATGATACTCCTTTAGCACCTCCCTAAAATAGTCACTTCCCTATACCTCTCTATATCAATCCAAAAAAAAATCTTCCAGTCTTCGATTTTCATTTCGCTGAGCTGTTGATTTCAATGTCCACTGATGTCTCATAAGGAAGACATCCGATTCCCTAGAGAAAACATACCTCAAACAAACGTTTGAACGACAGCTAATCATTCTGCTTCACTCCCGATGATGTACGGCAATCTCAGGACCATTCCCATGATCCAGGGTGTCATAACAAAGACGCCGCCTGAGGAAAGGTACCATCTGTCACCCCTGTCCTCCTTCAAAAACGCGTAACTAACCACAAATAGCAACAAGAACACCAGTAACAAAAACCTGACAATGACCCAACAATAATAAAAAACACATGTGGCAGTTACATCAAAACAACGAATCCACCTGATCACAACACAATGCAAATATTAGTTATAACACAAATATCAAAAATAAATCGAACTCCAACATAATATTTCAAATAATATAACAACAGTGACCTCACACCATAGTCATCACTTGTGCTTTAAGTTGTCTAAATGCTGAGGATCCTCCTTTCCACCAGCTACCCTTAATCGTACCGGGTCGGTCAAAGCATCCAAAGCACTCTTAAACTGTTTAACCAGACTGACGTGCAGGATAGACGTTGTACCTTTTGGTAGGAAACTGTACCTTTCCGTTAACAGTTGAGGCATATCCACGACCTGATACGGCTCGTGGTATTTGGTCAAGAACTTATTTGTCTTTCTCTTTGGTATATAGGGCCAGTACCTAACACACACTGCTCTCTACGATACTGCGGCGACCTGTCAGTGGCCCTGTTTCGTTGGTTCTGGCGTTTGAGGGCCTCTGTGTCCCGGTTTTGCACGTTTCTCCACACCTTCCATATTCTTCTCACAAAATTATTCATTGGTTCTAATTCGCTAGTAATTTAGGACCTCAAAATTCAAAATGAGGGGGCGTTTTCATCCTGTGCACTACCTCAAAGAGTGACATGAATGTTCCCATATGAACATTTGATTTGTTCACGCACACTACATATGGAAGATAGGTATCCCAGTGATCGTGTCTGGTATTCACGTAAAAGCTTAGCAGTTTATAAATGGTCTTATGCTCACGCTCCATCCTGCTTTTAGTTTGTGGGTAGTACAGGCTCGTTCGTAACTGCCAAGTATGTAACACACGGCACAGCTGGTTGTAGGTACCGAAACTAAGTTCGTACCCTGGTCTATAACTAAGGTATCAGGCGCTCCAATCCTCAGTATGCAATTGTTAATAAATACTTGTGATACAGTACTGGCCTTTTGATCTGGAATTGCTATCGTTACTGGATACCGTGAGAAACATTGTTGATCGTAAGCACGTACGTATTCTTTACAGGTGTTAGTTCTGTCGTTAGCAAATGTCTAGAACAAGCATTTAAAATGGCTTCGACGCCTCTGGTAACCTCTGCGAAGGGATTTTATGGTGCAAAGCATTCACTCTCTGAGTTCATGGCACACAGTCTTTGATATATGTCACCACGCTACTCTTCCTGTTCCCCACCAAAACCATTCCGCAATACGCCTATCAGTTGATCATAGGTTACCATGGTCTGAAAAAACATGCTCGCGAACCTTTTGTAACACTGTCTTTTTTAACTGTGTGGAGCAAATCCTCATTCATGATAAAGTGCGGCTGTGAGTTAAAAGCTGACACTCTTTACTATTTGCCTGTGCCTGCTGCTATTCCAATAGACACTTGTCCAGTGTAGTCAGCATGGCTATTTGGCGACTTAATGTATCCGCATTTGTGTCACTGTCTTACACCGCTTCACAGTAATTAGACTACAACTATTTTACTGCACAGGTTGTAGAATTTCTAGGACAATGCATTGTAATTTTTTTCTCATTAATCAATAGGTTAGTTTTAGTTTTTGCTTATTTTGATCTATCTGTCGTTTGCCATCGAAAGTATCTGTGTAAATCTATCTCGTGTCTCATTTATGAGTCGAGCTCTGATATCGCAAGGCCAGGCTGCAGACGGTAGTCCTGCGTAGACGGCGCTGAAATGCGGCAATTATTGTGTATGAGGAGCATGGGGCGTCGCGGAGGCTGGGCAAGGTTCGCTACTGCCAAGGATAGCACGCATAAGAGATTATGAAGTGCGACCCTTGCACGGGAACCTGCCGCGGAACACTTATTATTACTATATTAAGGGCATCACTTGGTATGCCTAGCAACAACAAAACAGGGTCCACACAAGCCGTCTTCGAGAGGACTACGGAACTCGATCAGAGGTGGGTCACGTCTTGTACACAGACGCTCTGGTGTAGTAGCAGCTGCGAGGCTGAACACCTCCAGCCGCTTTCTTTCTCCCGACAAAGGATTCACAACAAAGTGCTACCTCAATGTCTGCTGTGTACGTGCTGCAATAAATGTCAATCTCGTGTGCCGTGAAACCAGTATTCAAGGCTTTCTTTTAGTGGAACACCACGTCATTGAGCCACCATACATTATACTTCAATAAAGTGTGTTTCATTTTGACTTCAATTAACTGAAATCAATAAGACAAATGTCAATTTTGCTGTGCATTACCCTCCAGTGCACATTCACAATTCAGTAATGTGTGTTTTTCGTTTTTGCTATGAAACCTCCGATATAAAGTTCAATTTTGTTGTTTACTCGTGTCATGTATATTCTCCAATTATAATCAAGCAATTTTCCTGTGTTATTCGACACTTGGTTTTAGCTGTAGTTTTTTGCTTAATGTTAATTTTACTCATTTTCTTTAGCTGTGACACATTTACACTTGGTTCCTCTTGTAATGTCTTATTGTCTTGTCAGTCAGATTCAGTTTTCTGTTTTAAAACAAGATTCATTTAAACATTAAGACCTGTGTCACAGAAACAAATGCTTAACTTCTAAACTGTTAGACTTCAGTTACAAATGTTGGTTGCTTGTTTGCCCGTTTGCCTACCGGTTGTTCGCCCCATTCTTTATTCTCCTTTTTCTTTCAATTTCGATCATATTTACCACTGTCGATGCCCTTTTTCAGCAAAAATTTTTCAAATTCTGCGTTGGTGGCATGGTTAAGGCCCTCTTGGGTGTGTCCTTTCAAATCCACCCCCCTGCACAATATTTTCTACGGGGTGTGTGTGTGATAAAGGGTCTCTACATGAGCCTCTTCATCGTTTTGTTTAACATTTTACTTAATGTACTCTCCTCACGTACATCAATTCTAGGCATAAACTGTAAACTACATTAAAAGAACCTGAGCAGCAGGGTGTGTCCAAGTGACCACAAGGTATGTTATATTTATTTCACTTCACATTTAATTAACTTTTTTTATAATTATCGGAGTCCCACACGCATATCCAATACGTCTAAGTGCAATACGTCAGTATATACGTCCTTCCTGCTCTCACCTGATCAATCAAAAGCATTAATGAGAGTGTACAAGATAAAATTCAGTACCTACATATGTGGGAGTAAAAGTAGTCTGCTACTGTGGCAGAATAGTCCAACCTATAAATCACGTACCAGGTAGCAAAGGGGGTTTTGGTCGAACAGAGGTCTTGTACAGTTTTGCACCACACTAAAGGCACCTCTCTGGGAACTTCAAGAGCACAAGACACGTGCGTTCCAAAAGATTTCACTCAGTAGTGTTCTGGGAGATGTGACACAGGCCACTAAGTGTGAGTCTGAGTATCCATAGTTAATTCTTATCTTAGTTTCGTAGACTTTAGCAGCAGTCAAAATAAACGTCCTTCTCTCATCGCTCATTGCTCTTTGAGTGGTATATGGAACTTTTGCTGCTAATTTTGAAACATTATGAACAGTTGTGCGTAGCCACGCATGCAAGCTATTGTTCTGCTCCACCCTTGTCCAGACATGTGGACGTGTGATGTATCTTCTCAGCTCAGTCGGATTTAGTTCGTTGTTGATCTTACTAATAGAGCATAATTGAACATATTTCAGTAACTGAGCTAATTTCGATTTCAGCTGGTTATCTAGTTCCCAAGTGCCTTTGTTGCCTCAGCAGCTGTTAAGTACGGATTTGAGAGCCATACGTTCGCAGATCGTGTCTCACAGTAATGTATCCTGTAAAATTTCCTTAGCTATTCTGAAGTTTACCACTTATTTTATGCAGAATTATTGTTCGTGACGACAACGTGTTCGTGGATGTTAAAAACCATTACATGTCACGGTTACTGATTCTCGGGGTAAAATATCCAAATTAGTCTCAGAACTTCTTCTATGGTGCAACTATTAACAGTTCACTCTTGCTGATGAATTTTTGTTAACCTGCTTCGTGCACTCAAGCCAAGAGGACGACTGTTTGCCAATCACTTGCACACTGGTGAAGTTTTTCTTTATTCTTATATTTGTGCTGAATCTCTATTATATGTTTATATGTACGTGAATGTGGCTATTTAAAGATTCCTCTAACCGTTCCATAATTAATATTAAATGACAAATCGTGCTGTGGTCTCAAAGACGCAGCTGTAAATGTAATTTTGTAACTCAGCCGAGAGCGTTGTGAAGAATAGCAACTGCCAGCCATTTACTAGTTATTTAGTTTATTAGTTTGTTCAGTTCTGTCTTCAGTAAACGTGATATCTTTACCAGAGCAAATGCTTACGTATTCTCTCTCAAACTTCCATTTTTACGTCCTACTACTATCCCCTGTACGACAGATAAATATGGCCAAGTTATTTATTTAATATTTATTCAACTATCATAAATGTGCAGATCCAGAAACACAATTTATTAAAACATCAAATTTTTTTCTTTAATATATATTCAGATACCGTCATCCCACCTTCCATGTTAATAGTTAGCTCATTTTTATAAACACTTTCAGCACGAGCATCGATCCCCAACCAGTTCCATCACGTAAAGATATCCTTAAAAATCACGTCTGATCGCGATAGCCTTGCGGAATCTTTGACGGTTTGCTGTGCCAGATCCTTAAACAATCACGTGACGAGGTAGTTGCAGATTGACAGGGAAGGCGGAAACAGCAGCTGAGGGCGCGAGGACGGCCTACCGTCCTTCAGCCCTGACATATTAAACTTTGCCTCGGAGAGTGAAGATCTGATCAGTACGAGGTAGTTATTTTGGTCAAAACAACTTTCTTCTACAGACCAGGTCTACATCCTCCGGGATAGAGTTTAATATCTCAGGGCTGAACCTGAAGTTTCATTGAACAGCCTCACTGGCTTTTTAATTTGTGTAACTCGCACTCTGGAATATTTTCACTCGATGAGATTGCGTACCAAGGGGACGACCGGGTTGAGCATCTGGATCAGCTTGCACGTTCCCGCTAAATGAGGGACCAACTTAGAAAATGTGGTTATGTCACACCGACCACAGCCACAAATATATGGAATAGAAACGTGAACACCGACTCTCTCTGTCTGCACCCATGGCGAACCTTATTATAGGGTTGTGCCAGCCTCCAGTGTGGTAGCCTGATGTTCTTTCTGCGCTTATACCAATACTGATTAATGCCCTCAGGGGTGACTTTATCCTGCGATAGATCGTTCACAGACCATAAATTAGCCAGTGTGGAATTCAGAGGGTAACTCCACATCAAGGAGACGGGTGTTGCCTTAAGAATCTCGTGATAGCCCGAATTAAAGGCTAATTTCTACCTCGGAATAGACAAATCTCAGTAGTGCTGTGATTCAGCGTGAAACATCGTCAGCGCAGATTTCAAATTCACCTTAAGGTTCAAAAATGGTTCAAATTGCTCTGAGCTCTATGCGACTTAACTTCTGAGGTCATCAGTCGCCTACAACTTAGAACTAATTAAACCTAATTAACCTAAGGACATCGCACACATCCATGTCCGAGACAGGTTTCGAACCGTAGCGGTCCAGACTGAAGCGCCTAGAACCACTCGGCCACACCGGCCGGCAACGGAAGTATGGGATACAAATATTATGTACGTAGCTCCTTCTGCCATCGGTAGTACTACTGTCTACGTAAGAACAGACTATTAGTGGTAGCGGAGGGCCGCGCGGAGTGGCCAAGCGGTTATAGGCACCCTGTCACGAACTGCGCGGCCGCTCCCGCCGGAGGTTCGAGTCCTCCTTCGGGCATGTGTGCGTGTTGTTTTTAGAATAAGTTAATTTAAGCTAGTTTAAGTAGTGTGTGCGTCTAGGTACCGATGATAACAGCAGTTTGGTCCCTTAGGAATTCACACACATTTGAACATTTTCGGTAGCGGAGGCGGAAGAAACAACACATGTAAAATTTGTATCCCGCGCTTCAGGTGACCTATATAGTTCAACTGAACAACAGGATATTAATGCTAACGAAAACGAAGAAATCGACGTACGCTAAATTTGTATCCCGTATTGCAGTTAACCAATACAGTTCGAATGAGGTTCGAGATACAACACATATAAATGTGACGAGAGGTATTCGTGCTACCAATATTTCCATCCATTTTTTATCCTTCATTTTCCACAGAAATAATACGATACAAACACGCGATATCATTAAGGTGAGCCAGCCGGGGTGGCCGTGCGATTCTAGGCGCTACAGTCTGGAGCCGCGCGACCGCTACGGTCGCAGGTTCGAATCCTGCCTCGGGCATAGCTGTGTATGATGTCCTTAGGTTAGTTTGGTTTAAGTAGTTCTAAGTTCTAGGGAACTGATGACCTCAGAAGTTAAGTCGCATAGTGCTCAGAGCCATTTCAACCATTTTTGAACCTTAAGGCAAAAATACTACTTGCCTTGATAAATGTCAACTATATTTTTCATATCTCGTATTCCTTTATTTCTGAACAGTCTTGTCAGCTCTTTCATGTGTGTAATAAATGCTCTATGGCTAATTCTGACGTCAATGGTCAAAGCCGACGGGTTGTCACTAGTCTCCAAACAAATCATCACCAGATACGTTAACTGAAGGATCACCTGATGTGGAACGTTAATGCATTCGCAAGTTCGTCAAAACGTTCCAATAACCACAAAACTTCTACCATTTGTGGTAATTCAGCTACGACCTTTCAGCCCTGACATACACTACTGGCCATCAAAATTGCTACACCACTTAGATTAGGTGCTACAGACGCGAAATTTAACCGACAGGAAGAAGATGCTGTGATATGCAAATGATTAGCATTTCACAGCATTCACACAAGGTTGGCGCCGGTGGCGACACCTACAACGTGCTGACATGAGGAAAGTTTCCAACCGATTTCTCATACACAAACAGCAGTTGACCGGCGTTGCCTGGTGAAACGTTGTTGTGATGCCTCGTGTAAGGAGGAGAAATGCGTACCATCACGTTTCCGACTTTGATAAAGGTAGGATTGTAGCTTATCGCGATTGCGGTATATCGTATCGAGACATTGCTGCTCGCGTTGGTCGACATCCAATGACTGTTAGCAGACTATGGAATCGGTGGGTTCAGGAGGGTAATACGGAACGCCGTGCTGGATCCCAACGGCCTCGTACCATTAGCAGCCGAGATGACAGGCATCTTATCCTCATGGCTGTAACGGATCGTGCAGCCACTTCTCGATCCCTGAGTCAACAGATGGGGCCGTTTGCAAGACAACAACCATCTGCATAAACAGTTCGACGACGTTTGCAGCAGCATGGACAATCAGCTCGGAGACCATGGCTGCGGTTACCCTTCACGCTGCATCACAGACAGGAGCGCCTGCGATGGTGTACTCAACGACAAACCTGGGTGCATGAACGCCAAAACATCATTTTTTCGGATGCATCCAAGTTCTGTTTGTAGCATCATGATGGTCGCATCCGTGTCTGGCGACCGCATATTGCAGGTCCTGTACGGGCCTTTCTGGATACAGAAAATGTTCGACTGCTGCCCTGACCAGCACATTCTCCATATCTCTCACCAATTGAAAACGTCTGGTCAATGGTGGCCGAGCAGCTGGCTCGTCACAATACGCCAGTCAATACTCTTGATGAACTGTGGTATCGTGTTGAAGCTGCATGGGCAGCTGTACCTGTACACTCCATCCAAGCTCTGTTTGACTCAATACCCAGGCGTATCAAGGCCGTTATTACGGCCAGAGGTGGTTGTTCTGGGAACTGATTTCTCAGGATCTATGCACCCAAATTGCGTGAAAATTAAATCACATGTCAGTTCTAGTATAATATATTTGTCCAATGAATACCCGTTTATCATCTGCATTTATTCTTGGTGTAGCAATTTTTATGGCCAGTAGAGTATTAAACTCTATCTCTGCGTCTGGGGACCTGTTCTGTACGAGGACGTCGTTTTGGCCAATTTTGGGGTGATAGTAAACTCCATAAATTATCCTAAGCCAAGTTTGATTATTTCGGTGAGCTTGTTACTGTAAACTGCGTGCTTGTCGCCTTAGCATCGTGGTACTCCAGCCAGTTTCCCCTCAACTGTATTGCTGTATTTGTTGCCTGTAGCTGTTCATTCCAAAATAACTGAAGCTTATTTCATTGGTGAAGCTTTTTTGTAAAAGGAGCAGCACTTTTCATTTCAATTATAATGGACAACTACGGATGAAATAATTCTCGAGAATGAAATTTTGTCATGTCTTTTTTTTAGAAGCAGTGAAGATTGTTTTAATAGGAACCACCCTCTTCCCTGCAACAGTTTTGGGCAAGCATTACTACAACATTTCTGGGCATTTGAAGTTTCTCTGGTCTGCCAGCAAAAATAGGGAAATTTACTTTTATAAGAGCTATTATTTTCAGAGCAGTTATTACGGACTATCATTTAGAAAAATAATTTTGGAGTATTGAAACTGGTCCTGTCGCCTTTTACTCTACAGTTATTGAGGATTGTATAGCCCATTGCCATTCTGAGTTGCGTCTACAGATAGTTTGCTTATTATCCTGTATAGTGTAGTCATTGGGAGATGTTTCACCAATTCATGCCGGTGTGGCCAGTTGTTATGTACCAGAATGTGTCCTTCCTTTGCCCGCGGATTGCAATTCTGCGCCGGCCGCGGTGGCCGTGCGGTTCTAGGCGCTTCAGTCCGGAACCGCGTGACTGCTACGGTCGCAGGTTCGAATCCTGCCTCGGGCATGGATGTGTGTGATGTACTTAGGTTAGTTAGGTTTAAGTAGCCCTAAGTTCTAGGGGACTGATGACCTAAGATGTTAAGTCCCATAGTGCTCAGAGCCATTTTTTGCAATTCTGCACCACCGATCCCGTCTCTTGGATTATCACCGCCTGAACGGGATCTGAATTGTATTCATATAACTTCAGTTTATTCTAAACTTACGTCAACAAAGGGCGTAACGCATTCGTTGCGTGTTAACTACCAGTTTGTGGTGAATTTTAATAACATTTTTTAAATTTTATATCCGAAGTCAATTTAAGGTATTTTGAAGTCTACAAAAAAAGGGAATTTTCAGTCATTGCCGAAATTTTATAACCAAAAGACAGGTTCAGGTAATATGGAAAACATTTTCTTGTTAAGAGTTTGGTAAAATTTTAGAAAAAATAGGGGTGAAATAATTTTTGTTAATGTTCTGTTGCATAAAGCAGCGTTGGTGCTGTCAACGGTGAATGCTCTTCCTTATTTTCTGGCCCATTCGTATACATTCAACAGCGTTTTAGGCTAGTTAAAGAGTGTGCAAGACACCGCAATATCGATGCTGTGCAAACAGTAAGGCTGTGCAGTTGAGCATAATGATAAGGCCGGTGGTCTCTGGATACTCATTATATATAAATATTTTTGTTTGTACATACTTTGCTTATACTTTTTGTGTATTTATTAATTCAGCTAGTCACAGTAAGTAAATTCCGCCGCTTAGTGCAGTGCTGTTACTTATGTGTCTGTCGGACCATTTCTATGTACGTTAACACCTGTAGTGTACAGGAAGTCTTGAGTAACTCCTGAAGTTCCATTCGACACTTTCAAACCAGAAACTACATTTACTTATGATTAATTAAAGTCCCCGCCCGGGTTCGATTCCCGGCGGGGTTAGGGATTTTCTCTGCCTCGTGATGACTGGGTGTTGTGTGATGTCCTTAGTTTAGTTAGGTTTAAGTAGTTCTAAGTTCTATGGGACTGATGACCATAGCTGTTAAGTCCCATAGTGCTCAGAGCCATTTGAGCCATTTTTTGATTAATTAAAAAATGTGTCTCTTGTAACCCTTATGCGCACTGTAACATCAGAACACTACCACTAGTTACTTGTATGGAATATTAATTTTATTTACGTGCAGAATGAAATTAGTGAAGTTCAGGGGAGAGCAATGGACTTTTGAGCGAATCGTTGCCGGGCTTTTGTTCCAATGTATACTTCGTCCATAAATGTGTCTTAATGTTACATGGTTATTTAATTTATATTAGGTCATAATACAAACATTTATGTAACAGTGCAACTGCACAGAGCATCAGTGGAGACAGATAAAATAGACTATGTGTTTAATTTGTTTGGTACTTGCTCGTGAATTAAATGAACTCACGATTACTGGTCTTTTGTCATGATGAAAAAGGATATCCTATGTACTGATAGTTGTGACGGTCTGTGTATAATATTTCTGTCGGAGATGGACGTTTAAAAAGATAACATTCTCATATATTTGCCTCTATGCAATCACACATGTAAAAACAGAGAAGGAGAAAAAGATACTCGTATACCTTACATGAGTGTATAAATTTTATTTCATTATTTGTTTAAATGGATTTGAATGATATTAAAGCTTCATTAAGATTATTTTACAAAGATACATTTAACGTCAGAAGTACGAAAATATTTTACTTATTCATTTAATAATTTATTCAGTTTAAATATTTGTGAGTCTGTGTCCCCTGCACTTCTGAAACAACAGATTTAGTCCTGATTTTTTTCTCTTCCAGCACCTCCAGCAAGTCTATGACGACGACTTATCAGTGAGATGTCCTTGTGAGTCACTGTACGTGGTTCCACAATAATATGTTCATTAGCCAGTGAGCCAGTATCACCATCCACTTTGCAGATAGACAAAGAGTCACAGTCCTGACTTTCTCCACCAAGCACTTCGAACACTCTTTCCAATAATGAGACATCGGTGGTATGTCCTCCTCATCCACTGTCCCAAGTTCCTCAAGAATATGCTCATTGGCTAGTAAAAAGCCCATCCATTTTGCAGATAGACAACAGTCTCAGCCCTGACTTACTCCATCGAGCACCTCCACCACCCTCTCCAACGATGTGGCATTGGTGGTATGTTCTCCCCATCCACTTTGTTCACTTCTTCATGAATAAGTTTATTCGGTAGTGAGCTCGTGTCCCTGTCCACTTTGCACACACAGACACATGTAACAGTTTTAGCCCTGACTTTCTCAGTCCAGCACCTGCAGCACCCTCTCCAGCAACGAGACATTGGAGGAATAGCCTCCTCGTCAACTGTTCTTGGTTCCACGCGAATATATTTATTGGTTACTAAGCCGGTGGCCCCATCTACTTTGCAGCAACTTAAGAGTCTTAGCCATGACATTCTCTGGCCAGTATCTCTAACACGCTCCCCACCGTTGAGGCATTGGTGGGATGTCCTTAATATCCACTGTACTCAGTTCCTCACGAACATGTCTATTGGTTAGTCAGTCATTGTCCCTGTGCACTTTGTACACGCACAACAGTCTTTGCACTGACTTTTTTCACCCAGCACTTTCAACACCCTCTCTGACGACGAGGAACTGGTGGAATGTCCTCGTTATGAATACGTTTAGTGGGTAGTGAGGCGGTGTGCCCGACCACCGTGTGGGCGTACAACGGTCTTCTCCCCGACTCTCTCCGCCCAGCACCTCCGACACCCTCTCCGGCGGCAAGGGATCGGCGGGATGTCCTCGTCACACTCCGTCACTGGCGGCTCATGGATCTCGGCAGTCGTCACAATCATCCAGCCATCATTCACCTGCACAGAAAAGCAATTCTTCACTTCAAAATTCATAACACTTTCTTTATGTAACAAAAGTAGCAATAATTCTATACGGTAACTCGTATGGACAAAGGCGTTAATTAAGAGAGAACATGTTTCTTTTTTGTGTCAGATCGAAAGAAAGGGATGTAGTTCCAAACATAATCATTAACGGTGACAACTATCATATTTATTATCTTCCAGCATTAAATAAACTTGTGCCACATTATAATGGTCTGAGAAAAGGGTATGTCGTACGTAATCTAATTCATCCCTTAGTAGCGAGTTATAAGTGAAGTTTTGTCGTTAGTGCCGCCTTACCTTCCGATGACTTTGCCGCAGGCTTCATCAACAGCAGCAGGCAGTGGCCGGGACTTCTCCGCCTGCGCTGCCAGCAGAACCAACTCGTCCACGTCTGAGCGCAGCCTCCAACGCGCAGCGCTCATCCTCTGTGGGAGATTTGTTTCCACCGTCACAGTCCATGCTTATGTTGATTTTCAGTTTTATTTTTCTGACTTTTATCTAACATCCAATATTTTGTGGGTGTTTATTCACAGCATAGAAAAAATTATTCTTATATTAGTCTATCAAAATCAGAAGCCTTGAAAGTTTCAGTAAACGTGCCAGCATGTCTGCGTTTTGGCAGCACATAGTTGGATTGTTTTCCAGACGGTCATAAGATAACAACATCGACAGTATTTTACCTTATATCTGGATCGAAAGTATGTTGTTTTTAGAATAGAGATTCAAGCAATCCTCGTATAAATTAGTTTAACAAGTTGAAATGGCGTGGTCCTAACTCTTTGTAACATAACTAAAACGCGGGTCACCACGTTTATGTCGTTGAACGTGGTCCCTACTGAAACCCTACTGTGACGGCGAGACACAGTTAGAAAGTCCCTCATGAATGGTCTCTAGCAAATCCAACTAGCTTCAGAACTTCTCGCATCTGACCACAAGAACCAAGAAGGAGCAGTGCAAATAGTCATTAAACTACCTCCAACTGGTATCTAACACCTCACACCCATAATGTTCTCCGTAAGCAAAACAGAATATGCTTATGGATCCACTCACTGCTTTGGGAACTCTAAATACCGAGCACGTGTACGCCCATTCACTAGCAACAGAGAAAACCAGCAAGTGGCGAAGCCGGTCCTAAAATCATCGCCTAGTCAGTTTGTCCAAATATCAGCTAACAAATCATCGTTGTGCATAAGTGAGACCTGATACGATTTCAACATTAATTTCATCAGCATTTTGAGGGAATGTTCAGTAGTGGTGATTAAACGCTGTATTAGCAGGTGATACGTGTATTGTAAACTATGTTGTTGCCAATTTTGGAACCAATACCAACCAGTTTTAGGAACATTTCTCCACATTCTGTAAATTCTTGTGTAGCTGTCGTGATTTTCGAAAATTCATTATAACACTAAAAGTCAGAAAGTTAAGTTACTTCTCACTGTTAATGTTCTGCGTAACCTTCCTTTTTATTTGTGGTACATTCTTCCTGTACAAAGCACAGTTTTGATATGGCCAGTGGCTACAGAGGTCCTATTAAAAGGATGTATTCGTATAGCCAGCCGATCGACCGTTCCTTTTAATACTTCTACAAGCACGTTGATACGAAGACACAAAAGAAAAGTTCTTATTCTATAATGGCTTATTTATAACTACGAGTAACTAAGAACCACTAAATCGAGAAGGCCTCACAGTAACCTGTGATGTAAATTAAGGTTAATTATCTTAGTAAAAATGGGTGCACCCAAGCGTTGTTGTTGTTCGGTGTTCCTCACCTCTGGCTTTCCAATTAAATCGACTTCTATCAGGTCTTCGTAAAAGTCTTCCTCTGTCTCCCTCCCAGATCGGAGACAGAACACGCCCAAAAGTCTTCGGAACATCTACGAAGAAAAAAAGCAAATATCACGTTAAGTATTGACCAGACAGAATTACAGCGTGTCTATTGTGGACTGCTGGAGAGTCAGAAAGATTGGAATGGGAACAAGGCAGGTGTCCTACGAAGATTTCTTACTAATGATTATGCAAATTTGTAGGCGATACCACCATAAACGTCGAAATCTCTGATAATGTAGGAGTTTTAAGAAATTAAAATATCAGTCCCTGAATAATTTGCAAATTCTGACTAAAGTAACGGTTTTCTGTAGTGCAATCATATTTGTAGGTTCAGTGTATTCTAAGAATCTAATCGATGATCAACCTCAGTCTGGTTGGGGGACTTACAACGCCGATTAAAAGTGGCAAACAGTTTTCGAACAAGTGTTATGATACGTAATGTAAAGACTGAGGGGTTTCACTGTGCATTTCGGAAGGATGTACGAACAGTAGACATGGTATAATGGGACAGAACACAGAGTTATTGGTTACCCGAGTGGTAAGTTTTTCTTTTTCTTTTCCATTTCATTCTCTGTTCTTCACGTCACAAGAACAAACTACGGTTCACACTAGTGTGTGTTGCCTCACGTATTTGTGTCCTGTATATAAATTTCCACACATTCTTTGTCGTACTATTTTAAAGCCACTTCGACTTATAAGTGGGCTACCAGCAATTTCTCCATAAATGGCGCCAAAATAATACGAGATACTTGTGGTAAATGGCCAAATGTCCAGTATCCCGTTCCTTTCTTCTTAATGAATTACAGTGGGCACCTTAGCGCACACCTTGTATTATGGACCAGAAGGAACAGTTGAGTGAGGTAGCAATGAGTTATTTGCGCCAATATTGGCTGTAGATGAGTTCTAATGATCGTTCAGCCAAGTCCACTGGTTTTTTTAAATTGCTCTAAAGCCACTTCCTCAGGAGAAAGGTCGAACAGCTCACCCGAAAAAGAAATGTTGACTTGCTGCTACTTCGTTGTCCATTTCGGCCGTTGACGAGATTGTGTATCCTGTTTCCCTTTCTGATATCCAATACTTAAACATGTAGATTGAGTTCCAACAAACTCTAAAAATTCTGTTAACCAGATGGTAAGTGTCTGAACTGTAACTGTTGTATGCGCATTACTAGCTGAGTTGCTTGACTTTCGTTCCCTTCTGAAGCTAGCGAAACCACTGTTCTTGTCATTTGGAGATGTAGTAGGAGACAGAGCAATGATATTAACGTCTCATACAGTCATTGGATCACTTGAGACGGAATGAGAAATTGACGTTTAGTAGCAAGTGTCTTTCGATTACTCCATATTCACTGAGGCCTGGTTAAATCAGTTTCACGTGAAATGCCACAGAGAGCATACGTTGCTCACATTGGCAGCGAGGTGGAACTCATCATGCTTTTCTTGAATTGCTTCTAAGCGTATCTCGTTTGTAACTGTTTGTGTCCTACGGAGCCTCCATTGAATGGTACGTGATTCACAGCTAAGGCCACGAATAAGCTATCAGACGGAAGTAACACTCATGCTCATTGGAATGCAGGCGCAAGTGCAACCAAATATGCGGTGCTGATGTACACCTAACTTGCAATAGTGCTTAAACGTCGAGAACGACAAGAAAAGAAGAAAGCGGAAAGAGACAGAGAGGAAATGGTGCACCTTCATTTCCTACAAACTGAAAATTAGCATTCTCAAAATGGCTCTCAGCACTCTGGGACTTAACTTCGGAGGTCATCAGTCCCCTAGAACTTAGAACTACTTAAACCTAACTAACCTAAGAACATCACACACATCCATGCCCGAGGCAGGATTCGAACCTGCGACCGTAGCAGCCGCGCGGTTCCGGACTATAGCGACTAGAACAGCTCGGCCACTCTGGCCGGCTTAGCTACCTCTATTGGGAAAAGACATACCCAGAGCAAAATTTCATGTCTTGCACTAGACCTTTACCTAGCGCTTGTACTGAATTATAGAACACAGCACGTTATACTGTACATTGAATATTCCACATAAAAAACATTATCATCCAATATATCCCAAGGAAGTGCAATAGGACGTCGTAAGTTCTCAGTGTAAGCACATAGTTTTCGCGAGAAATATCAAAGGGAATTGAATAAATTGGTTAACGCTAGAAATGAACTTGAAATATACGACACGTCTCTGTTATGATATTACCAGTTTTTTTTAATCGATTGAAAAATTTGTCACACTCACAAGAGAAAGAAGCAAACAATAATTATTTAAATAAAACTCAATTTTTAATATACCACATTATTAAATCGGACTAAAAAGTGTAGAATAATTTCTTGCAGTCTCATACATAGTCGTACCTCACACACATACTGTTGAAAATTTATTATGGTGAATTTTTAGTGTCCATGATAGTGCTTGTAAGATTGATAACGGGAAACGTGGAGCGCATGCAATACAACTTTCGTTACTCAGCAGGTGAATAATTCATGCATCCATTATGTATTCAGTGTCCGCAGCTCGTGGTCGTGCGGTATCGTTCTCGCTTCCCGCGTCCGGGTTCTCGGGTTCGATTCCCAGCGGGGTCAGGGGTTTTCTCTGCCTCGTGATGACTGGGTGTTGTGTGATGTCCTTAGGTTAGTTAGGTTTAAGTAGTTCTAAGTTCTAGGGGACTGATGACCATAGATGTTAAGTCCCATAGTGCTCAGAGCCATTTTATGTATTCAGTGTGCCCGAAGTTTTTCGTTTTACATGTTTCAAGTATTTTCATAGACATTAAAAATACACAATCACAAATTTACAAGACTCTCTATATGCTGTTCGTAATTTGTATGAAGCTATAAGAAATCATTTTATCCCTTTTAGTCAGATTTAAAAACGGGATATGCTGAAAACAGTTTTTCTCTTTTAATAGTTATTTTCTGTTTCTTACTCTTCCATGCGTGAAATTTTGTCAATCGATTTCAAACATTTTGATGAGGTTACAACGGACTAATGTGGAATATATCAGAATTATTTTAGTTTCTCTTCACTTGGCTCGACCTATTTGTTGCTTTCTCCAACGCGTAGCTCATGGTATGACCGTGAAGGAAAAGATTACAGAGATCTGACCTCACACGGAGGATTTCCAGCAGCCGTTCCTCCCACGGAACATTCGCGACGAGATCAGGCATAGGGGGATATGAAAGTGGTACCTAAAGTACACTCTGCCACACACCAGACAAGATAATGAGTTAATACTGCATTGTCGGACATCTCTGAGCTATGCTGGAAGATTCAAGACTCTAGCCCACCTTTAAGTTACTTTTGGATCATCACGAAATCTGTACCGAAGAGACAGACAGACAAGGAAGCGACCCAACAGGAAGGTGCTGGAAAGTGGGGCTTTTCTGGCGATGTGACGCTAGAGAAAAATTCAAAAATCCTAATAAACCGTGAATCAAGCACACGTAAACATTCAGGTAAACAGTAAGTTGATAAATGGTTCAAATGGCTCTGAGCACTATGGGACTTAACTTCTAAGGTCATCAGTCCCCTAGAACTTTCAACTACTTAAACCTAACTAACCTAAGGACATCACACACATCCATGCCCAAGGCAGGATTCGAACCTGCGACCTTAGCGGTCGCGCGGTTCCAGACTGTAGCGCATAGAGCCGCTCGGCCACCCCGGCCGGCTAAGTTGATAAACACCCCTAAAGTCAAATATAGTAGTCTGAAACTGCCATAGGTATGACAGCTATGCACTGGTGACATATTGGAGTCCAGATGTATGCCTGTGGGCGAAGTGGGTCTTATAAGAGAGATAAATATCTTCTTGTGTTACAGTCCCTGCTAAGAAAATGTGTCGCCGAGAATGAAGTTTTCTTCCTGCAACGAAATGTTTGTAAGTGTATGGGATAGAGAGCCAGTGAGAGAGAGAGAGAGAGGGTTGGAAGGTGGCAGGGAGGGAGGGAGAGAAAGATAGAGACTGAAGAAGCCTTGAACTGTGCTGAGAGACTTGCTCGGTGGTTGAAATGGTTGCAGGGTTGCCCCCGAAAGTCAAAGCTGAGCGTACTAGTCAGCGGTTGACACACGACTTCTGCTTCACTCTGAACTGAATTGCAGTCAACATACTACAGCAAACTGAAATAAACGGCACTGAAACATACTTCCACCATCTTTTCCTGTTAGGGTCTGCTTTCTTGCGATCTGAATCAAATTGCAATTCATTCTTAGTGTCTACTTTAGTGAAGCGTTATTTTCTACTGAGAAATCTTATTGCTGTAGCTTTTATCACGCTCGTATCCTTTTGAGTGGGAAACCAGGCTTAAGACTCATGGAGCATAGTAAGTACTGCGATGACTCTGTCGACTTCATCTGCGTCTCTTTCGCCATTTGTTTTTGTAGCGTATTTCTAGTTGTTCCGCAGACTCCGTTTTATTTTAGCATGCTGTTATTAATTTCGTTGTAGAAATCTCGTCATCTGATCATCTGCATACAGCAGAGTATTAAAAATTTTCTCTGTGTTATCTTTATGCCGTAGGTGATACTGCGTTTTCAAGCACTCGCTAAGTCACCAACGTAGAAGTTGAAAGGTGCTGGTCACAGGCAATGTACTTGTCTAACTATATGTTTCATTCCTACTTATTTACGAAAGTTCTTCAGTTTTCGATTATAATTTTTGGCTCTTTGTAAGAGCTTCGACATAGCTAATTAGATACATCGGGAAAGCTTGCATAATCTGACACAGTACACCTCTACTGCCTTTCTCAAAAACTTTTTCCTAATCTACAAACATTATTGCATCCCTAGCTTAACTTCTTTCCTCTTCTGTAACGTGTATTTTTCTAAAGTATACTGTCATTGCAGGATCGTTCTCCTCTAAAGCAGAAAAGCGCATGGATCAAATGACACTGTTCAATAAATTATTAAATAACTATTGGTGAACCTTCCCTCTTGTGGGTCGCGGCACATGAAACTCTTTTGATCCTGCCGTTTCTTCCAAATCTGCGATGAACAACAATTGAGTGGTTCGTGATTCCGCCACGTTTCCCAACGGACCTCTTGTGTCTGCACGCCTCAGCAGAATCAGGAGCACCTCTAATTTCCAATGCTGCGTCTGGACGAAGAGGAAGGACAAACACGTTTCATGGGCCTCGAACATATAAGCCGCAAGATTTCTAGCAGCTAAGCCGACTAGTCGCGAAAGTCACCAGTGTATGAGCAAAATTTTGGTTTCTTCATTTGTTGTTATTACATAACACGTACACAACGATTAAATAACGTTTATTTACGCTACCCAACAGATGTGTATCTAGAATGTGTGGTAAAATTAAGGCGACGGTGCAAGGGATTTAAGCAACTCATATTAGCTCTCCTGTGAAGTGTGGAATGACACAGACTTCACGACACATGCCACTACACAGCGCCCAATAACTGTTCTGCATTTCTTCAAACTGATCCTGGATTTTTACTTGTGCCTGGCTGGCGATACAGTACAGAACACCAATTTCGTACTCGCTGGATTCGTCCATGTACCAGACCAGCAAAAATAAATTATGTACATGTATATACCGCTGGTCAATCACGCAGAACAAAATAAAGCACCTTCATGATCTGCACGATACCGTATGCTAACATGACGTAGAACAACGTCACCGGGTAGCCACTAAACCCACTTGATAATGGAAACAAAAAACTATCGGAATTTGTAAAACGCAAAAAATTCAGAGGGGCACATCAATTACCGAAATTATTCCCCACGATTTTGTAAAACTACTCTCGTAGGATGAACATCAACTCTGATCACTGGATAGGATCGCTTCCTTCGGTAAACGTAGCTGACACTACTAATCATCGAAATAAAGCTGGATACGAACGATATCAAATGTGAGGCCACAGCGATCAGCAGCAGTAGTTTACACTCCATCTCAACAGCAAATGATGTTAGTGTGGATAAGAGGTGACGGAAGCAAGATGTTGGCTGGTCTCTTACTGTTCCGCATAGCTTCCCACCCAACGTTGGCTTTCTACGTTCTTCTGTCTGAAGCCGGTTCTCAAAAAGCAGTTCATGTATTCAGTTAATGAGCTGATCTCACCAAGAAGGAGCACTACAGCACAAAGAATAGCGCTACGAAAATCTCGCAAGCACAGACAATATGTTTACGCAACACGATTCTCAATCGCAAAGGTGCTGCTCAACTGCCTTCTCATTGTTGACAAAATCGCCTGGGACCCAAACTAAAGAACAACGATAGCTGCCGACTGCACCACAGCGCTTTTACCAACTGTGCGTAATACGTGACTAATCTGTCACAATCATAATTTCCCAGAATAACTGCAATACAAATGTAAAAGTACCACAAACAAGGAAATTTGTAACTTTCATCAATGGACAAGTTAGTATCGAATTAAAAATTTCCGCATTACATTCATTACTTGCCTATTCACCAAGAAAAAGGAATAATGTACATTTGAAAATGTCCCAAAGTGGTCCTAATATGCTGAGAGGAGTCGCTATATTTGTGGACAGCTACACGCAGATGCCTACGGAAAAAGACTACGACATGTCTCTTTGATAGAGCGATACCTTAGATCATTTTGTAATATGCTATGAAGTGAAGGTGGTGACTAATTATTAATATGAACAGATTCGAAACTGACAAGTCTTGTGAGGTTTAAATAACGCTGAACTTTTAATTGTACGACATATGTTTGCATCAGATATTCCCCAAGAATTTTGTGGTTTATGAGCCGACGCACTGAGTGGGTCTGGGAGTCGTTGGACTGAGCTGATATCTCATTTTAGATTTTCAATAAAATTAAGATGGAGTGCGAGTTGAGCAAGAGTCGAAAGAATCTACGAAACAGATGCGATGGTTTCAAGGAGCCAGCGAAGTTCGCAAAGACGTTACATTAAATACGATGGTGAATTAACTTAGAAGGAATTCATGGAGAGGGTGAAGCTTTATTTTGAATAGAATCGAAATACGTACGCGGCAGTAGGTACTTGGTCCCCTAAGAAAATTAAGAGCGTTTTTACAAAACACGCAGACACATCTTCGAACACTTAGAACACGAAATATTGTGTGATGATACGGAAGTGTTACAGACGTGAGACTTTCCACACAGTTCCTAGGTCAGTTACATGTACTAAATACTTTCAAAATCTATTAACAACACCAGGAAGATGTTCGATCCAAATTAATTGAAATTTCGAGTACTATTCCTGCAAGCAAATGTAAGACATGATGACTAAATGGAGCACACTTTTGAACATAATGTTAGAAAACCTAGAAAACCTATGTACACGTAATCACAAGATATTAGCTATACAATGGTACCCAAATATTATAATTATCGACATTCAGAATCCAATAACACGTGTTTAGAGGTAAGAAGCAGTAAACTATAACTATTTTCCACTGCAACGCAACAGATGAATAGTAGACACATTAGTTAATTCCGTTACATATCAGCAATATTTCCTTGTAATAAGGCTTTAAGGAAAACACATCTGGCCGAGAGGTTCTAGGCGCTTCAGTCTGAAACCGCGCGACCGCTACGGTCGCAGGTTCGAATCCTGCCTCGGGCATGGATGTGTGTGATGTCCTTAGGTTAGTTAGGTTAAAGTAGTTCTAAGTTCTAGGGGACTGATGACCTCAGATGTTATGTCCCATTGTGCTCAGAGCCATTTGAACCATTTTTTTGAAAACACATCGAGGTCACCGAAGCACGTTCTAAAAAACATTCTGAAACAAATTATCCATATAACATTTTCCGCAGTTTCCTGCAAACATGACAGATATCAGGAAAATCCTGATTGTTTGAAAATGGCCAAAACTTCTATAACAGGAACACGTTTTTATGCCCGGATTCCTCAGGAACAGAACGTGATGTGCGCGAACAAACACAACGTTAATTTACTTAGAAGTGATTTGTTAGTAATAGGATTTCTTTTCATCCACTCCTGCTCTTTTTACGTTGCATTGTAAAGGTTGCAATTTCTTTCGTTTTCGTTTCCGTTGCTCGTAGCTAGAAGGCTATCGACGTCGGACCCATGTTTGGTCGTGTTCGCTTCGCATCATTAACTACTCAGTTACCAACTTCACAGCGCAACGAAAGAGATTGGTACATCTTAACTGTACTTGCACACAAAAGAGGGCCAATAATCTAGACAGATAGATCCTTTAAAGGATCGTCCACATTATCGGAACTTCTACGACATGCTAGACTTTCAAGGACTATGTAACTGTAAAATAAAGCAGAAAGTTTTAAGGCTGTGCACTGCTGACGTATTAGCTGAATAGACGCCTTGATGTATTAGCGACAGTGGGAAAAAGTGTAAGATCGAGAATGAAGTTTTCATTCTGCAACGAAATGTGTGTACGTGTATGAGAGAGAGAGAGAGAGAGAGCCAGGAATCACTTCCCGTGACATAGTAAAGTAGAGAGAGAATAGGGAATCGCCTGGTCGCGCTTTAGTTTGTAGACTAACGAAGAGGGAAGAGTTTGACCACATGCCAGCCATCTGCATCCCCTCAGGTGTGTACGATCCACATGCCAACCTCCACCCTGCTACAGAGAATCGAATAGGACCATTTTCCTAGGAAATATAATGTAGTTTAAGTGATTACTGGAATACATTTCAGCCGGCCGATGTGGCCGAGCGGTTCTAGGCGCTTCAGTCTGGAACCGCGCGACCGATACGGTCGCAGGTGCGAATCCTGCCTCCGGCATGGATGTTTGTGATGTCCTTAGGTTAGTTAGGTTTAAGTAGTTCTAAGTTCTAGGGGACTGATGACCTCAGATGTTAAGTCCCATAGTGCTCAGAGCCATTGTAATACAGTTTTGCGTGAAGCAACCGATTTAGACTTATTTCAAGTAAATAATCAACCACTCCCCCTTCCTCACCACATCCCACGCAACCCCCCTCCCACACACTCTACCTCACATCCTGCCTGTCTCATATCAGTCCTTGCTACCACTAAGCAAATATATTCAGCTATATCAATTTCCACCCCGCTTGTTTTGTCTTCGTTGATTGGGCCATGAACAATATAAAGAACCTTGCTAATCTACACAACATGTAAGACATAAAATGATAAACGATGCTAATACGACGCAGAAAAATTTGGCGCATTGCCCCTAAACGCTCTTAATAGCGGAAATGTACAACTTTCGGAATTTATAGAATGTAAAGAACTCAACAGGTTACATCAGTTACCGAAATCACGTCCGACGATTTTGTAAAACTACTCTCGCAGATTGGATGTCAAGTCAGATCACTGGAAAGGATTTCTTTTTACTTTCTCGTCAAAATGTAGCTGATGCCATTAAACATCCATATAAAACCAAATACAAGTGATTTGACGTGTGAGCTACAGCATTCAGCAGCAATCGTTTACAATGACATTAACAACAAAGGAATTTAGAGAGGAAAAGAGATGACCGTGAGAAGATGTTGACTGGTTACTTACGGTTCCGTACTGCGTCACAACCAACGCTGGCTTCGTAAGATCTTCTATCGGAAGACTGTTCTCTACAAGCTGTTCAGATATTCAATTAATGAGCTTGTCTCACCAAGAAGAAAATCGAGAGCTCAAAGAATAGCACTACGAAAATCACGCAAGCACAGACAATATGTTTGTGCAACACGATTCGCAATCGCAGTTTTTCTACGCAACTGCCCGGCTCATGATGTACGATATTTCATTGTAGACAAATTCCCCTGAGACCCATGCTAAACAGCGACGACCGCTTCTGGCCTTACAATAGTGCCTTACTAACTATTCATAATAAGCTAATGGTCTGTTCATTCTCATATTAATTATTTCCTTTTCCTTCTCTTTGAAAAGCCTCGAAATGAAGCCGAAGAGGTGACATAAGCCTTTGTAATTGAAAGCAGAGAGTTATCATTTGATTGGATGATGCGTATCCGGACAACAGATTACGTCAACCATAGGTGAAAACACCTTTCAGTGTATACTAAGACCGTGATGCATATTCGTCAGCAAACACCACGAACCAAATGGTCGAAGGTCCTACAGAAGCCTTGCACATATGGTCACCCAGGGAAATACGCCGGTTATAAGATGAAACTTGTTTAAATACGTTTTCAGATCCGTATAATATCCTTGATGAAAATTACAGTCACTTCTCTTCAGTACCTTTAACACATTAGTCACAGTGGCAAAGTAAAGCAGAATTGGTTTTGATGGTAGACGTCAATGAGTCACAATTCTATTCTACATCTGGGCACATCTATTCTCGATCGCATGTCGTAACATTGTGTGTCATCTATCTCTACTTTTTGCTTTAGATTTAACTCTTTAAGGAGGAACTACACTCCAAGAGTCAACGTGTCTCTTTCTAAAGTGGAATGTGATACTTAACCGTATTTCAGACTTCATCGTTGACATGTGATTGCTGACTGAATTTTGCTCATGCTTCTGTAAGCAACAGAGCTTACTCGATTAGATGCAAGTTCCGTGATACTTACGAAACGAGGTTAGACTATGATTGCCAAACGCCCATTAATAATCAGCGATTGATATGTTTCTGGGTTAATATGATGATCGACCTTCCTGTTCGGGCAGACTCCAAAGAAAACCAAGGAAAATCCGGAGAAGTGTTACACAACCTCGTTTTCTATTCAACACCTATCGGTTCTCTCGAATTAGATGCTGTCAACTACGAAAGATACATTTATATTGCTTGGCTTTTATTCAATAAACAACTGAGCGATATCGAACAGTTTAGAACATCCTCTGAATAAATATTATGCTTTACATCTACTAATGGTTCACATTATTTTATATTAATTTTTGTAAGTTACTTCTTTCCTATTATAGTTAATTTCTTTAATGTATTAAGAACGACTTCGTCTGAGTTGAGAAGCTGGAAGACGCAGTGTAGTATCACTGGCAGCGGATGTCCTTCTGGACTGGATCGGACCGAACCATGGACTGGACCAGGTAAGTTTTGCTCTCATCAGTATCAGTATGTGGGACGTTGTGTACATGAAATAAAAGGAAGGTATGAGTGTTGATGATCCACCACAGTCTAATATAACAGTCGTGACACTCTCTCTTGTTACCCAAGGCAATAGCAGCGCGCCAAACGCCCAGCAAGCGACACTTCTGAATGCAATATCACATGAGTGCGAATACTATCATCTATATTTATTTTTAACATAGGTTACAAATTATGGAACGTGTGTATTGCAACAAAAATAAAAGAGTATTTCGCACTCCTTTAATATGAAAAAACTGCTAGTAAACACCAGAAGACCTAACCTTTACCACAAAGACATCGTATATCTACTCAACATCGTGCAGTTTGTTCTTTAAATTTTCATCAAGATTAATGTATACGGAAACCAGGAAACCTGTATGGAATGTAATACCTTCATTATTTAACATAAAAAGTAAGCCACCATGCCTATACCTGAAGCAAAACCCACACAGACGTGATAGTAAAACGTCAGAGGAAATGAGACTGTTTCCCAACACCAAAGAAACAAGTCCCACAGTAGCTGCTACATCTCAACCACAACCGGCAAAAATTTCAACATATTAGTTATTGAAGCAAAATTAATTACATTTTCAAAAATTTTCATGAATTAGAAAGTCGGGTTAACTGTAAAAGGTGGCGAATCATTGGACTCCAGAAGCAGTTTTTCTTGTCAAGGAAAGTGCCTGTCATAATAAGAACAGACAAAAACAGAAATATGAGCTTCTCAAGCATGAAATATGTGTTTACATGCTCTTGCTTTTAGTTATATATGCTGCAATTATACGGTTATTCGAAAGTATTTCTACAAGGGTAAATTGTAGTTTGTCATTAAACCAGTGAGATTTGGCTGTTTTTGCATTTCTTTCGCAGTAATTTATGTGTCTTTGTAGTTTATTATTGCATGGAACGCGAAACTGAGAAACTATTTCTCAGTTAAGTATAAAAATAATTAAAAACATACTTTGTCCTTAAGACGCAGGTCACTGTTTACTTTATTATCGCTTGGCGCGCTAGCGTCGCTCCAGCTGTCAAACGGTAACAACTTTCACAACAGGGAGTGTCGCGACTGTGTTTATTAGACTTTCGCGGTACTTAGCCATATTTCAGAATTTATCGTTAAAACGATAGAGAGTTCACTGAATCCACCAGCTGATCGACAGACATTAAATAAAACGTATTACGCAACAAGCCTCAGGAGCCAGAATATTACAGCAGGAAGTTGGGATTTGAGATGTCATATGGTAACATATGAGGATGTACATTATGCCGCTGCCAGCCTACCTGATTGTTCAGGTGTTAAAATCACAATAAAGTAAAAAAAAAAAAAAAAAAAAAAAAGATGTACATTGATCCTCACCTGCCCCTCCTTTCCTATGTCCTTTCCCTGGGCTCCTTCTTCCCCCCTCCCCTTCCATCCTGTTTTTTCCCCACCCATCTCTCTGCCACCCTTCCCTCCTCATCCCCCCCCAGAGTCCTTTTGCATTCCCCTCCTCTGCTTTCCCCACTTCCTCTCGCGTCTGCCTGCCCCCCCCCCCCCCCCCTCTTAAGAGTCCTCGTCCTCCGCCGGCTCCTCCCCCCCCCTCCCACCCACTTCATTTTCCCTCTCCTTCCCCCTTTTCTTTCCCATCATCTGTCCAGCCCCCCCCCCCCTTCCGCCCTCGGCTATGGTGTGTCATATTTGTGCCAACATTTTAGTGCAGTGTTTTAAGTATGTGTTCAGTGTTGTGGGTCTTTTCCAAAGTGTTGCGAACAGAAATCATGCTGTCTCTGGGTGTGGTTTTTATATCTCTTGCGAACAGAAACCAGACTGTCGCCGTGTTTTTTAATTGTCTGTCTATTATTTTACCTGTCTGCTACCTGTGTACTTTATTAGCATCGCCAATCTTTTCTTTTATATTTTAAGTTCCACAATTTTCCGCCATTTTGCCATTTAAGTCACCGATTTTATCGCCTGCTTTTATTATTTATTATCTTAATTTTTTTTAAAATTCTGCAGGCTGAAGAGCGGCGTACCAAGCTGCTGCCAGCCCGCCCCATTCTACATCTACATCTACATGATTACTCTGCAATTCACATTTAAGTGCTTGGCAGAGGGTTCATCGAACCACAATCATACTATCTCTCTACCATTCCACTCCCAAACAGCACGTGGGAATAACGAACACCTAAACCTTTCTCTTCGAGCTCTGATTTCTCTTATTTTATTTTGATGATCATTCCTACCTATGTCGGTTGGGCTCAACAAAATATTTTCGCATTCGGAAGAGAAAATTGGTGACTGAAATTCCGTAAATAGATCTCGCCGCGACGAAAAACGTCTTTGCTTTAATGACTTCCATCCCAGCTCGCGTATCATATCTGCCACACTCTCTCCCCTTTACGTGATAATACAAAACGAGCTGCCCTTTTTTGCACCCTTTCGATGTCCTCCGTCAATCCCACCTGGTAAGGATCCCACACCACGCAACAATATTCTAACAGAGGACGAACAACTGTAGTGTAAGCTGTCTCTTTAGTAGACTCGTTGCATCTTCTAAGTGTCCTGCCAATGAAACACAACCTTCGGCTCGCCTTCCCTACAATATTATCTATGTGGTCTTTCCAACTGAAGTTGTTCGTAATTCTAACACCCAGGTACTTAGTTGAATTGACAGCCTTGAGAATTGTACTATTTATCGAGTAATCGAATTCCAACGGATTTCTTTTGGAACTCATGTGGATCACCTCACACTTTTCGTTATTTTGTGACAACTGCCACCTGGCACACCATATAGCAACCTTTTCTAAATCGCTTTGCAACTGATACTGGTCTTCGGATGACCTTACTACACGGTAAATTACAGTATCATCTGCGAACAATCTAAGAGAACTGCTCAGATTGTCACCCAGGTCATTTATATAGATCAGGAACAGCAGAGCTCCAAGGACGCTTCCCTGGGGAACACCTGATATCACTTCAGTTTTACTCTATGATTTGCCGTCTGTTACTACGAACTGCGACCTTCCTGAGAGGAAATGACGAATCCAGTCGCACAACTGAGACGATACCCCATAGGCCCGCAGCTTGATTAGAAGTCGCTTGTGAGGAACGGTGTCAAAAGCTTTCCGGAAATCTAGAAATACGGAATCAACTTGAGATCCCCCGTCGATAGCGGCCATTACTTCGTGCGAATAAAGAGCTAACTGCGTTGCACAAGAACGATGTTTTCTGAAACCATTCTGATTGCGTATCAATACGTCGTTCCCTTCGAGGTGATTCATAATGTTTGAATACAGTGTCTGCTCCAAAACCCTACTGCAAACCGACGTCAATGATATAGGTCTGTAGTTCGATGGATTACTCCTACTACGCTTCTTAAACACTAGAGCGACCTGCGCAATTTTCCGATCTGCATGTACAGATCTATCGGTGAGCGAGCGGTTGTATGTGATTGCTAAGTAGGGAGCTATTGTATCAGCGTAATCTGAAAGGAACCTAATCAGTATACAATCTGGACCTGAAGACTTGCCCGTATCAAGCGATTTGAGTTGCTTCTAAGAAAGTCATGCTAGCAGCTGTTCGTGTTTCAAATTCTGGAAAATTCCATTCGTCTTACCTGGTGAAGGAATTTCGGAAAACTGCGTTCAATAACTCCGCTTTAGCGGCACAGGCGTCGGTAACAGTACCATCGGCACTGCGCAGCGAAGGTATTGACTGCGTCTTGCCGCTTGTGTACTGTACACACGACCAGAATTTCTTCGGATTTTCTACCAAATTTCGAGACAATGTTTCGTTGTGGAACCTATTAAAGGCATCTCGCATTGAAGTCCGTGCCAAATTTCGCGCATCTGTAAATTTTAGCCAATCTTCGGGATTTCGCGTTCTTCTGAAGTTCGCATGCTTTTTCCGTTGCCTCTGCAACAGCGTTCGGACCTGTTTTGTGTACCGTGGGGGATCAGTTCCATCTCTTACCAATTTATGAGGTATGAATCTCTCAATTGCTGTTGCTACTATATCTTTGAATTTGAGCCACATCTCGTCTACATTTGCATAGTCAGTTCGGAAGGAATGGAGATTGTCTCTTAGGAAGGATTCTAGTGACACTATCCGCTTTTTTTATTTAAAATTAATTTGCGTTTGTTTCTGGTGGATTTGGAAGAAACGGTATTGAGCCTAGCTACAACGACCTTGTGATCACTAATCCCTGTATCAGTCATGATGCTCTCTATTAGCTCTGGATTGTTTGTGGCTAAGAGGTGAAGTGTGTTTTCGCAACCATTTACAATTCGCGTGGGTTCGTGGACTAACTGCTCGAAATAATTTTCGGAGAAAGCATTTAGGACAATCTCGGAAGATGTTTACTGCCTACCACCGGTTTTGAACAAGTATTTTGTACCAACATATCGAGGGAAGGTTGAAGTCTCCACCAACTATAATCGTATGAGTGGGGTATTTATTTGTTACGAGACTCAGATTTTCTCTGAACTGTTCAGCAACTATATCATCGGAGTCTGGGGGTCGGTAGAAGGAGCCAATTATTCACTTAGTTCGGCTGCTAAGTATAACCTCCACCCATACCAATTCGCACGGTGTATCTACTTCGACTTCACTACAAGATAAACCACTACTGACAGACACGAACACTCCACCACCAATTCTGCCTAATCTATATTTCCTGTACACTGTCTGAGACTTCGTAAAAATTTCTGCAGAACTTATTTCAGGCTTTAGCCAGCTTTCTGTACCTATAACGATTTCAGCTTCTGTGCTTTCTATTAGCGCTTGAAGATCAGGGACTTTCCCAGCACAACTACAACAATTTACAACTACAATTCCGACTGTTCCTTGATCCAAGCACGTCCTGTATTTGCCATGCACTCTTTGAGATTGCAGCCCACCCCGTACTTTCCCGAGGCCTTCTAACCTAAAAAACCGCCCAGTCCACGCCACACAGCCTGCGCTACCCGTGTAGCCGCCAGGGAAATCGAATCTCAATAAAGGAAAAAACTAGATGTACACCAGAGTTGAAACGTTGAAGAACTCCATAGATGTGAACAGCAGAGTTGGCTGAAAGAAAAGGTCATTGGCATGTGTCACTCATTGGCAAGTGTCACCTTGAACTGCGGAGGCCATGAAATGTCTCTCCAATCTCGTCGTGGAGGCGGGCCGTGGCTCCGTCTTCTAATCGATATTTTGAAATGGTGGTCCACGATCGTCCTCACGTGTGGCCACGACCGTAGCAAAAGCTCCTTTTGGTGCTGAAGTCGCTGGAAGGACTTGGGCAGCGTCGGGATGGGCCACAGTTTGTAGAAGGGTCTTCTGTTCTTGCTGACGTCACTGTAAGGCGCGCAGCAACTGCGTCAACAAGTCTTGTTTCTGCGTTGCAATGCTGAAAGGAGAAAACTAGCTTAGTACACTTAAACTTGAGGGGCGAAATGGCATTGTAGTTCTCAAAGTGTCTGTGGATGCACTGTCGACACAGCAAATGCAAATAATACGTCAATGAAATCACCGTAGACAAAAGGGACGACCGTGGATACTAATTATAATATACATTGCCAACTAACGGAACGAAACATTAGATACCGTCAACAGCTATACTACGCTTCTCGAGCAACGATGCAAAACGTGTTGAGCAGACAACATACGAAAGAAAAATCTGCTGCTTGGAACACATTTATGCCCGTTGCGCCAGTATCAGACAAACCGGAACGGAAATTAATAGTCAGGTCACTCAAAACTTGGAAGTGGTATGAAACAAAATATCTACTGTGGGAGCAGCATATACCTGAAAAACTGAGTTCAGCACACAAATATCTCTTCGCCGAATGATGTGCCCTACACTGTAAAGCCTGTCGATAACAAATTGTTCCAGGAAGTATGTGAACCGTGACGGCTCGTTTCGAGTCGATCCATCCCTACTTGCGTATCTTTGGTTCGCTGTTGCGTCGTGTGGCTAGGCGTTGCTCCGGAGCCGGGAGGTAAGCTAAGCGAGGGAAGGTTGGCGTAACGCCACTGAGGCGAGTGCACCGAGCTTGGCAAGACCGTTTGTCTACAAGCTGTGCGCTATTGGGCGTGCTCCACGCCGGTGGTAGCTCTGTGGGCTGTGGATGCTGGCAGCATTTTCCAGTGGTCGACATCCTAGAGGTCGTGCCGTGTGTTCTAGGACTGACCACCTGGATTTCTGAGTGTAATTTACGGTTACATCATTGATAGGTTGTTCCGCTGGGTGTCTATGATGTGTTTTTTACTGATGGGCTCACTGCTGGAACTGTGGTGAAGTGTAAGCTATTGAAGCTTAATTTCCCATGTTATAAGTTCTGGAATTTTACGTGTAGCATGTTGCGTAGCATTGCAAGTTTTGATTATGTAAATTCGTGACCAAGGTAATACTTTACTGCTAATTATATATTTAATATTTCTGAAATTTCTTGTCCTGGCTAGTCAACAGATTAATTGCATTTCATAGTTTTAGTATGCTTTATCACTTTACTGAGATTTCAAAGTAGTAAAACCTCGTATTTCGGGCGACTATTTAAATTTGTGTCAGTCCACAGCTTAGTGACTTGGTGCATGGGTTTGCTAAAGAAAATGTAACAGTCGTAAGTAGTTCATATTTGACATATCCTTCTGCATAGTTAACAAGAAATTTTACCTCTTGTATCTCGACTAAGAAGTTTTTGTATCCTAGATCTGCCTTCCAGTCTGGTTGTTAATGTACGTGCTTGCGTTATTCGTCCACGCTTGGGTCATTGAGAGGGCCGCGCTCTCCAGTCTGCATATCTGTGATCTGGAAGTCTTACCAAGACATCCTTGTTGCGTATGAGCGTTCCAGAATGGCTCCGTCTGTATTGTATGCCTATTGTAACTAGTCCAAGCAACTAAGTAGCAAAGCTAAGTTGTTGTTCATTGTGGATAGAAACTGACCTTAGATCTTTAATATTTTATTTAATAACTGAAACTTTGTTTTTCATGTTCCAAGAAGTTGCTTACTGTACTGTTTGATGGTCTTGCATTTGGTCAGTTATTGTGTTGAGCCGCGCGGGATTAGCCGAGCGGTCTAGGGCACGGCAGTCATGGACTGTGCGGCTGGTCACGACGGAGGTTCGAGTCCTCCCTTGGGCATGGGTGTGTGTGTTTGTCCTTAGGATGATTTAGGTTAAGTAGTGTGTAAGCTTAGAGACTGATGACCTTAGCAGTTAAGTCCCATAAGATTTCACACACATCTGAACATTTTTTTATTGTGTTGATCAACAGTTTTATATGGACCTAGTCTTCCTTAATCATATATTGTTCTTACTCTTATTTTTGTAGGGCAATATTGTTGATGATGTTAGTTATTCTTGTAACTTTGATCCAGTTAATTTTCTTAAGGAGTGCTACTTTTTATTCAGCTAGTTGTGCATAAGTTGCTGGTTCCGAGTGGTAAATGGATTTGATTTGGTCCTTGTAAAAAAATAATTAGTCTACAGTTTTATTCTAAACATTAACCAAGATGTGAATTTCTCCTTTGATGTTGTTAGAGTCACATTACATAATTGTGAGTTTGGCAAAGCAAATTCTGAATTAAATCATGTTTTAAAGTAACCTTCATTTAATTAATTAATTATTTAATTAAATTGCTTTTTTCTGCATGGTTATGATAAATATGTATCTTTGTTTGAAATTAAATGGTGAATGCTGTTTATGAACTTGGGATCAAGTTGTTCAACGTGTGTGTTTTCATAAAAATTCCTCTGGACATAATTTGTCCATTTCAGTACACAGTTAAAATTTATTTGTGACTACACCACAAATATCCAAAATAACTAAATTGCTGTTCCTAAACTCTGGTGTAAGTTCACTGCACATGAAGTTTACCACGAACTACTGATTGATCACCCAGTATATTATTTAGTCTCTAAGTACAAACACATGAAAGCTCATAAGTTCAACAAAAGCGATCATGTAGACCACAGTCATCGATTTAGTTGTGATCAGGATAATAATTCCTAAGTCCCATTAGCACTGGTGCTTGATGATGATAAGCAAAGTCTGTTGGTCGTATAATGACAGTGATCACAGATCACAGTTAACAGTCTAAGTTCCATGCAGGAATATAAATCTCCGAGCACCGGTCCCATGGGGCGCCAGGTTTGAACAGACGAAGTTCATTGTCTGACGCCTGGCTGCTAGTTGTAACTGAAGTGCAGTGTCCTCATTCTTGAGCTGCTGCTGTAATCACGTGGTGTTGATCCTGGAACTCGCTCTGCACCGGAAATGCTTGCAGTGGCACAGCAAACTGACTTGGCTGAGACCGGTCGGGTGACGCCCTAAACACACACCTGCTGAAATGATGTCTGCGTGATACATGGACAGCACGTCACTAACGGAGCAAATATGTGTTCATGACTGTCATACTATCGCGTGGATAAGTGTTCACTGTTCTCTGGTCTCGTACCCCTCATGGTGAAACTAGCGCTGCATATAAATGCAGGCTTCAGCGGCCATTGTCACAGTCAATAAAACTTTTCTGGCATTGTCAATATGTAAAACTACCGACGTTTCGGTCAGTGTTGCAGGTGACCTTTTCAGACGCGGCTGTTATGTAATTCTGATAGGCTGTTACGCATGAAGGAGAGGGATGTTAGAATTTCTTTATTGGTGTTTTTATTATTTCTTTTCGTTGGTGGAAACCCAAAGTTTTGATTACTGTTTACATCACTGCTTGTGATTGGTGGAAATCGGTAGGTATATAAGAAACAAAGTTTTTTCTTCAGTAGTAAACAAAACCATCCTGAAGATCACTCACAACAGTCTCTGGGGAACGTCTGTAGTTTCACATATTGACAGTGCAGCCACTGATCGAGAAAAATGTTATTGACTAGCGCTGGATTGTGTGGCTAGTCCCGGATGATGTTCGAGTCCTCCCTCGGGCATGGGTTTGTGTGTTTGTCCTTAGGATAATTTAGGTTAAGTAATTCAAATGGTTAAAATGGCTCTGAGCACTCTGGGACTCAACTTCTGAGGTCATCAGTCCCCTAGAACTTAGAACTACTTAAACCTAACTAACCTAAGGACATCACAACACATCCATGCCCGAGGCAGGATTTGAACCTTCGACGGCAGCGGTCGCGCGGTTCCACACTCTATCGCCTAGAACCGCTCGGCCACTCCGGCCGGTGGTGAGTAATGTGTAAGCTTAGGGACTGATGACCTTAGGAGTTAAGTCCCATAGGATTTAACACAAATTTGAACATTCTGAACTAGCGCTGCATGTTTCTGAGATGCCGGCTGGGACTCCGCTTCAAAATACCCCGGTGAGTTATGGACACATTCTAGCTTATTCTGATGAACAAGCCGTGTTCGCAGTACTGTAGCCATCGAGATCTCCCAAGGGCGTGTCCCCTGCAAAGCCGGAGTAACTTGCTGACCACGTCTGTGGTATGGCTAACCATACTTACAATCAAAGACCGTGGGTTTGGCACGAAGTCTGTTAAATGTATATTACACTCCAAGACAAATATACGACACACCACGAAGAACTTACCCGAATGCGGCGCAAATCAGTAGATATGACGTACATGTACAGACAAACAAATGATCACAATGTGAGAAAAATTGGATGACTTGCTCAAGAAAAAGAGTTTCACAAATTGAGCAGATCAATAACATGTTGGCCCACATCTGGCACTCATGAAACACTTACTCGACTTGGTTTTGATTGATAAAGTTGTTGATACTTTCCTGAACGATATCGTGCCAGATTCTGTCGCATTGGCGTGTTAGGTCATCAAAATCCGGAACTTGTTCGAGGGCCCCCGAATAATGCTCGAAATTTTCTCAATTCGACATCTACATATATACTCCGCTAGCCACCAAGCGGTGTGAGGCGGAGGGCACAATTCGCGCCAAAGTCATATTTCCTCCCCTCTGTTCCACTGGCGGATTGCGCGATGGAAAAACGACTGTCTAAACGCCTCAGTAAGAGCTCTAATTTCCCTTATCTTTGAATAGTGATCATTGCGCGATTTGAAAGTTGGTGGTAATAATATATGCTCTACATCCTCGGTGAAGATCGGATTTCGGAGTGTATTGAGCAACCCCTTCCGTTTAGAGCGCCGTCTATCTGTAAGTGTGTCCCACTTCAAACTTTCTATGAGATTTGTAAGGCTCTCGCGATGGCTAAATGTACCAGTCACGAATCTTGCCATTCTTCTTTGGACCTTCTCAATCTCTTGAATCAGACCCGACTGGTAAGGTCCCATACAGACGAACAATACTCTAAACCTGGACGAACTAACGTACTGTAAGCTATTTCCTCTGTTGAAGGACTGCATCGCTTCGGGATTCTACCAATAAGCCGCAATCTAGAGTTTGCCTTTGTTCGCAACTTTCGTGTGATTCTACTTTCCTGTAGACTACAGCATCACCGGCAAACAGTCTAATGCCGCTGTTAATACCATCAACCAGATCGTTTATGTAAATCGTAAAAAGCAGCGGACCTATTACGCTGCCCTGGGGCACACCTGAATTTACGCTTGTTTCTGTTGGAGTCACCCAGTTGAGGACGACATACCGCTCCCTGTCTGTTAGTAGACTATCTATCCAACAGCATATGTCATAGGATAGGCCGTAAGCGCGCACTTTTTGTAGCAAGCGACAGTGCGGAACTGAGTCCAACGCCTTTCGAAAGTCGAGAAATATGGCATCAACCTGATAGTCGGTATCTAGAGCCTGATGTATATCATCCACAAAGAGGGCCAGCTGTGTCTCGTATGACCGCTGTTTCCTAAAACCGTGCTGGTTTCTGCAGATGAGCTTCTCAGAGTCTAGAAAGGTTATTATGTCTGAACACAAAATATGTTCCATGATTCTACAACAAATCGATGTTAGTGAAATTGGCCGGTAATTACGTGCATCGGATTTTCTATCCTTTTTATAGATTGCTATTACCTGGACCTTCTTCCAGTCCCGTGGAACTTTCCGCTGTTCCAATGATCATAGATGATGTATAAGAATGGTGCTATATTTGTAGCAGAGTCAACATATAATCCTACGGGGATACCGTCTGGGAGAGATGCCTTCCTGGTGTCTAAGGATCTTAACTGTTTTACAGTCCCAGATACACTAAACACGCCGACCGAAGTGGCCGTGCGGTTCTAGGTGCTACAGTCTGGAACCAAGCGACCGCTACGGTCGCAGGTTCGAATCCTGCCTCGGGCATGGATGTGTGTGATATCCTTAGGTTAGTTAGGTTTCATTCCAAGTTCTCGGCGACTGATGACCTCAGAAGTTAAGTCGCATAGTGCTCAGAGCCATTTGAACCATTTTGAACACTAAACACTATGTCAGCCATCCTTGTGTCTGTTCGATAGCTGAAAAGGGGAGAGATTCAGTGACATTGCTGGACTACTTATGGTTTGGCAAGCACGAAGAAAAACAGTAGAAACTCTCACTGAGTCTGATCAGGGGTTATGTTGTCGAAATATAAGCCCAAGATGGCTTGCCATGAGAGGAACAATACGTGGCGCAGGATATCATCGTCATACAACTTTACTGTAAGGGTGCCACGTATGGTAACCAATTGAGTCCTGCTCTGAAATGAAATCGCATACTAGACCGCCACTTTTGGTTGCAGGCCTGTATGGCGGGTAACATTCATGTTGGATCTCATCGCATACCGCGACATCTCCAGCCATGCCTTTGCTGCTCAACGAGGCTCAGTATAAAGTGGGACTCATCACTGAAGACAATGAGATTTCAAGAGGCTCGACAAACAGGAGTAATGATATGGGATGCCACTTCTTTTCATACTAGGACTCCTTTGATTGTCATATACGGCACCCTTACAGCACAGCGGTATGTCCACGATATTCCACATCTCATTTTCTGCCCTTCGCAGCACGCCGTCCATGACTTACATTTCAGTACTATAATGCCCACTCACACCAGGCGAGAGTTTCTACTTCTTGTCTTAGTGCTTTCCATACCATACATTGGCCAACAAGGTCTCTGGATCTTTCCCAAACTGAGAACGTTTGGAGCATTATGCGCAGGCCCTCTAACCAGTTCGGCATTTTAACGATCTAACGCTCCATTTGGACGGAATTTGGCACGATATCCCTCATGAGGACATCTAACTACTCTAGCAATCAATGCCAGGCCGAAAAAGTAGAAACTTAACTCAGTTTACTCAAAAGTTGGGCCAGGTGAAGGTCGAATCCTTGTCTGCGGCTCAGAGTAGAAATCTTCTCAAAGAACAAAAAGAAAAGAAAGTTAAAGAATACCTTCTTAAACATAAATGGAGGGAGCTACAAGATCTTTAACCTAACACCTCCAAAACAAGGCTGTCTCACAGTAAAGTTGATATTCAGAGACCTTCTATCTCTGAGGGAACAAGAGAACAAGGAAGGAGTCTAATAATCACATTTCTCAGGATAAACGGGCTTGGAAAAGCTTAGACAGGAAATTGAACGGTGATTTCCAAAAGGCACATCCACTTTTCAACGCCACTTTGCAGCAAATGGAGCTTGTTCACACAGCTGTGGGGAGGGGGGAGGGGCACAAGTCGATTACCCATATTCAGTAGGGTCTATCTGGACAAATATGGTCTTATTTTTGTCTGTGGAGAGATGGGAACAGTGGAGTGGCTCAAGGAGATGGTGCCCAAGTTATCTCTCTGGGAGTAGGCGAAACTACAGATCAAGACAAGGCTGAGCTCTTCAAGACCCGTGAGCAGCTACCCGAATTTCTACTAGAGAATAATCTATAAATCTTGAATAGGGATAGGGAATCTATCAGCAGTAGTAGAGGAAGGAGAGAAGTAACTGACATAACTATTAGGTCCATTTGTGTGGGTAGTAATGTCAAATAATGATTTGCAGCGATGGAGCTATCTTTATCTGGTCACATGTATATTAGGTTTGAGGTTGAAATGGATACTAAACAGACCATAACATGTAAGAATAACAGGGAAACAAACTGAGACTCATGGACCAAAACTCAAGCTTTTCTGAAGTCAAAACTTAGTTAAGGATCCCAGTAGATGCTGAAGAAATGGCAGATGCAGTGATATCTACCATCTGTCTAACCATCAAGAAGTGCACAGGCAGAAATGTATTTTGGTAGAACAACAATCTGGAATTGCAAAGGAAACTGGTTGAAGACTGTTCAACCTTGCAGAAGAGAATGGACAATGGACAGAACATCGAAAGGTACTTGTCAAGTACTACCTTATGATCAAGCAAACAAAGCTATCTTGCTGGAAGGTATTCTGTGACGAAGTGATAGGTACTGCTTCATGCGCCATACTGCATAATATCCTCACTAGGATATTAACTAATCGAGGAGGAACTCTAAGGAAAAAGGGTGGTGGGTATTGAAGAATAGCAGTGAGACGCTGGATGCCCTTCTCAAGACTTACTTCCCTCAGTGCAGATAAATCAGACCAGGTGTCAGTCCCTGAGAGGTACTGGTTTACAGGTAATGAAAGAGAAATGTGTTAATTAAAAAAAAATTCAGTGAGCAATGGGAACGTTTCAACCATCCAAGTCAACAGGCTCAGACTGTATCTTCCCAGCTATCCTGCAACAAACAGAAAATGATTTGATTAGAAGGCTGTCTAGACTGTTTAGGATCAGCCTATCAGCGGGGATAATTCCTAACGCTTGGAGGAAAGTGAGTATTGTTCTCATTCTGAATCCAGGAAGAATTATCATACCAAGGCTAAGAAAAAGAGATCGATTAGTCTGTCCTTTCTTCTAAAGACGTTAGAAAATTTGGTTACTGCACGCATTAGGGAAAATAGGTTGACTGATGTTCTTCTAAAAGCAACCCAACACCAGGTAAATCATGTAAAATAGCATTTCACCAACTTGGTGGGAAGGGGAAAAAGCTCAACATTTTCACGAAATAGATCTCTTCATCTTCACGGATTTCAAGCGGGCTTTTAGTGACACGACGTTCTTATCAATTGTTAGAGTTGCAGAAGCGCACGGCATTGAGACCATCATGTATAGGTGTATTAAGACCATGCTAAACAGAAGAAAGATAGAAACCACCATGATGAATGAGAAAATGGCGATTAACAGAAACAGGGGATGCTCAAGAGTAGGGTGTTTGGCGCCACTACTGTGGAGCCTAGTGGTCAATGCAGTTACTGAAGATTTAAATACTAGTGACTATATTTACCAAGGATACGAAGACGATTTAGTCGTAGTAATATTTGGCAAAACTACTAGCAATCTTAAAACAATGGCTCAAAGTATACTACAAATTGTGGAATACGTGATGTAGAAAATAGGATCTAACGGTCAGTCCCTTGAAAACAGTTGTAGTACCATTTATGAGAAAGCAAATCCAGCACATACATTGCAGTCTCAAGCTTCTCGGTGAAACTCTGCCAGTAAAGGGGGTAGTGAAGTACCTAAAGGATACCCTGGACGCAAAACTGTCATGTACCGCTCACATAAAGAATTTATGTTACAAGGCAAAAAGTACTCCTATGACCACTAGAAGAGCCTGTGGTAAAAACTGGGGTCTAACCCCTAGTAGTATAAACTGGATATTCACCTATGTAATAAGGCATATGACAATTGATATATCTACGGTGTGATGGAATTAAGTAGAAGAAGGTTGGTAAGATACAAAGATGGTCTGCCTAGCTGTAACAAGAGGAATTAGCACCACACCTACTGCCGGAATGAAGACCATGCTGTACATGGCCTCATTACATCTTCTGGTTGCAATGGAGGCAGCAGCAGGACCATTCAGGTTAAAAACTAAAAATAACTGGATTCCTTTAGCATATCCAGAACCTCACACCTTTATAATGAGAATGATAGATAAAGGTATTGTCAAGAATATGCCGTATAACCATACAATAACTTCCAAATGATTGAATAAAACTTTCAGTTTGCATTGCTTGCAAATACATGCTGCACCAGCCCAAGAGGGACGCACATGCGTTCATCAACAAAAGGTTAAAACTAGTTAGAGACTGTGCGCAGGGGCAGTTCAACCAAAATTGTTAGCGAAGTGATGTTACTCCAAAATATGCAGGAATTAGGATTGGTAACAGGTCAAAAGTGTCGCTCGGGCTAAGAAACGAGCACAAAGTATTAGGGTTAAAAGGGAAATCAAAATTGTACATAGGACTAAATACTGTCCCACTAAGGAATTATACTTGTTACATTTGAAATTAGTAGCCTTAACTGGGTACTCAAAGCCAGAAATTTTCAGAGATAAATGAATGCATGGGTAGTGAATAGTAACCTATAAATTCTGTACAATATAACAAATTGCAGTGTCATCGTCCATACAGGGGGAAAGTTGCTTTGTTTTGAACTTTCATAAGGTTACAAGTGTGGTAGTAAATCTTACAGATATTTGCTTTCAATATGGAAAAGATGTCAATTCTCTATAAGGAGCTGAACTTTTGCATTCAATCATGAATAAAAGAAAATTACATAACCAGCATAATTGCAGTTGCAAAAACGTTGTGTACATAGGGTGGATTATCACGTCTTGAGGAAACGAAAGTGGCGCTCAAAATGTAGGAACTGTTACCAAAAAATAAATTTTGTTCAGGAGACAATAAGTATAAATTGTTAGCAAGTATTAATAGAAGGTTGAAAATTGAGTAGGCACTTGTTATAAAATCGGAGAAGGGCAGCCGACTTGTTATCCCCTTTGAGGTGATTTATGCAGAAAGTATCACGGATTTTTTGATGCGAAGTGGTATAAGTTTGGCTGAAAGAGACCCCACAGAATTTGTAAATGTTACACTGAAATAGAGAAAAGCATGTGTGTGATTATCAACTGTAGATCTTCGCTCTTATAGCCCCTATATACGTTTTTTCATCTTAAGCAGAAGAAAGCTATAAACTTCCAAGCGATTGCAGTATTCCGAAAAGTATCGTTTTTGACAATGGGTGTCAAAAATTAGTGTTAACTAAAGATATGGCTTTGACTCCTTTTGTAGTTGCAAATTCGTACTCCAACATCCCGACTCATGAGACCCTTAGCGCTATTAAGAGTTACGTTTTACACAGTGGCATCATGAACAATGATGAGCTTGAGAAATTTCTAGAGACCCTCTGCTTTAGCTTATCTTGCAATTACTTTAGCTATGATGGCTGAGTTTATCAGCAACCAGACGGCCTGACTGTGGCTAACTCTCTCTTAGGATTGCTCGCAAATATTTTCATAAACCATTTGGAGAAAAGAGTTTTAGGTTGGAATTCGGAACCTCTTAGTAACACAGTCTTCTCTAGTGGGAGGTCTACAACGTTTTACTGTCATAAAAGGTAACTGAGACCGCTTCACAGATAATATCAGTATTTCCAAAGAGCATCTTCCATAAACCAGATTTACGCTAGGAGTAGAAAAGGATAGTAATACCATTTCCTGTATCTGGTTATTATTAGCAGATACAAGAGCCTTGATTCTTCTATTTTCTGAAACCCAACGATGTCAGACGCGATCATTTGGAAAGATTCGAGTCTTCCAGTCGGGAATAATATTGCTCACTTTCACTCAGTGAAAGTGCTCTGTTGAGGTTGCCATTGAATGAGAATATCAATACAGTATTTAGGATTTAATCCCTTGTCACTAGACTTTATAATAAACGTAGGTAGGGAACACCGTCACTGGATAGTGAAGCCACGAAATATCTTTTTACACAGTGTAAGGGACCTACGTCAGATTCATTTGCTAGTGCTTTACCAAAATTACTTAAGGCTTCGCTTCGTACAAGCTACCAATTTCAATTCAAGTTACGACATAGATTGGTTGCTTAGGTAAGGGGCTCTGATGGGGATACATTTGATTCTTCGTGGGTACTTAGGCTATACACTGTGGCTCTTGTGAGTCCTTCTACACAGGCCAGACAATTAGAAATTTTATTACCCATTCTAAAGGACGTATTAATCCGAACAATAAGCCAGAGTTCTGTCAACATCTTCAAAAGGCATGCCATTCTGTCGGTAATATAGATGGTAATTGTACTTTAGAAGTTCTGCATTATGCAACAAGGGAGTTGCAGTTCGACATCTTGAAAGAAATGGAGATTTTCAAAAATAAAATAAAAGAATCTGGTAGCATTCTGAATGAGCAGCTAGATTCCTGGTTTAAGAGATTCTTTGCTTTCTTCAGGAGCGTGTTGTAATACATATTTTTTGGAATTTGTTTGGAATGTTTCCATCCCCCTTTTATGCCTGTGCCTTCCCTTTTTCCCTTTTCCCCCCAACAAAAATTTTCTTTCCAACCACCCAACCCTTCCTCAACTGCAACACCACGTTTCCCCATTCCTTGCATTTTCCTTTATCCCTCTCTTCTCTTTTATTTCCTGATCCTTATATCCCCACCACTCACGTCCTCCCCCTCCCATCAGCCTTCCTCCCCCTTTTTAATTTCTCATATCTCTCTCCTTCTTCCATGCCCTTTCTTTAATTTTTATACAATAATTAGTTTTACTAACTGATAATTATCTTGTGTGCTGCTTGTTGAATATATTTTTGGCAAGATGTCGTCTTCTCTAAAAATAAAATGCATTTAACTATATTTATGAGATGGTCTGAAAGCTTTTCCCAAGTGTCTTGATATTTATTTGTCCTTGAGACTGCTCAGGCTTGTTATGGTTGTATAACAGTTAATATGTGAACTGTTTTGTATATACTCGTATTTTTTGTGATACACATATATAATGTGTGAGACTGTTCTGATCTATCTTCCTATCACGTTTTCGCAAGGACGCTCTGTGAGTGTTTAAGGAATTTGGTGTTGGACCTATGGCCTGCAAGGTAGGAAGATACCATTTCATGCATGCAGAGTTCAGAAGAGCGCAGCAGAATGGACAGTGATGTAATCAGACATTGACCTCAGTGTCAGTTCCAATACCCTCTCTGTAAATGAAACATTATCGCTAACAGAGATTAGAGTACAGGTTCAGGTGTAACTATATGTTAACAAAAACAAAAATCTTAGATTTTCATTATTAAGGTTTATATTTACCCTAAGTATGACTTCATGTCATAACAATGTAAGCACATTTATGTGCAGGATGGGAAAATATTGATATTGGGTATTCATAAATGTGAAGCGAAATTCATAACTGTTATAAGGTTCTTTAATGGTAAGATGGTTGATGACCATGCCTGTGGATCGATAGAAATAGAAACAAATTAAATACAATTGGGGCCAGAGATATCAATTACGCTAAAATGAACACTGCAAATGCCCAAAATTGAATGGGGGTCGGTAAAAAGCAATCGAAAAGAAAAGAAGTACACAGTTAAAAGAACTCCATAACTGATCAGTTCTTTTCGTTCAATCAGATATCTCACGTTTCTGTTTCAGTTAAGCCTGAAAATCATGAATATGTATAACTGAAGGTCATGTTTGAATGTACAAAAATTAGGAGAGACGGAGACGACCACAGTCCTGAGTGTCAATTGAATATCACTTGCTGGCATAGCGAAAGCGCGCGTGTTTACCTTCCGTTGACGGCGGCAGTGGCTGCTGTCGGTGGGAACTGTGAACCTGAGAATCTATTCTAATTCTCTCTCGACTGTTAAACACATTTCCAAAGTCTTCGGTGAAACTGAGACTCCTAGTTATTCCCTAGCTGGTACACGCTATTTGGCTGGAATATTGCGTACGTCGTTGCCCTAAAATCGCACACAAGCATTATCTATCAGTGCTTGGTGTGATTCTCTGCACTAGGAGACTTTGCAGTTTAACTCCTTACGAGTTAAGACAAGCCCGTGAACATAATGAATCTCTCAATCATCTCAGTGTGGGGTGAGTCGCCTTACTGAAACACTCGACGATTTCCTGCAAGGGAAGAAGCGAATTACTCTGTCTGCAATTCGCCTATATCAAAGCTGGTGGCCACATGTTTTCTTTCTGTCCAATCAGAGCGTTCGTACTTGTTATAACTCCACCCACTAGAGCTTTCGTAGCCTATCACAGGCGTCGTTTCTTTCGTAGGGCAGAATTTAGCTTCTGCTACATAATACTGAGACAAACAGCTTTTTCTTTCATGTGAGTTTTAACACAGGTGGCTACAGTGAGTCACCGATGTTTCGAGTTGGGTTTCTCTGGACGTTTACTTGGCATCTCCCTGCATGTTCTTGTAGAAAGACTTTCCGAAGGGCCATCGTTAAAAGCAGGGACAAGGGCTGCTTTTGCCGGCGGTCTACGCAGTGGCTCCAGCATCTCATTGTGTTCATTAGGTGTCCCGCTGTCAAAGTTTCAGCTGAATGCAGGACAGGCACTCTGTCCTGAAAATTCTCCTTCCCTCAGAACTGTATATTGTAGCTTGAGTTGGGGAAGTTACTTATGTGCAAGTACTAGTGTGAGTATTTTAGGTTTACATTAACAAAATGTCAGTTTGTTTATTTGCTTTGTCCATCAATAAAATTCACACGTTTTCACGTATCTATGTCGTGTGAAATTTCGAGTTAACCGGAATAGTTTCAGAAATTCAATGTAAGGTGTGTTACTTGTTTGACACCTTACACAAAGATTATTTAAAAATATTAGTTTATTTGTGCTTATTTGATGTGTTTTTTGTACAACAAATGTTGTAATGTATGCTCATTTATATCACACACATATTAAACATTTATTGTACCTTAATTGGCTATGATCATCCTAGACTTCACTTGCAGTTTACTGCCCACCACCGCCTCATCGCCAAATGCTTTCTCATTTGTGGTTTATTATTTACTTCAATTAACAGATATCTGTGGGTGCTGCTTCCCCAGGCTACTTTCGACATGAATACATCCTCTCTAAAAACATTAGTTTACTTCATTCTTATGGAAACTGTATGTGTGGGTGTTTACAACATGGTTTGAAAAATTTGTCCTAAGGGCCTTGAGACCAGCTTGCACTTGATAGTGTTGAATCCCAGAGTTGAATCCTATGCCCCCTATGTGTCCTCCCCTTCCCCCCTCCATCTTCACACCCTTTCCATGGCCTTTCCCTTGTAACTGCACTACTTGTCGAAATGCTATTGTTAACATAATTATGGTTTATTTTATTGGTTTGTGTGCTGCTGTATGCAATCTTAATGTTATATATGATTTTATGCGGATGCATATTGCTCAATTTTAATTTCAATTAAATTGTAAAAATGTTTAGATTTGTGGATGTCTTTTATTTGTATACTATTTTTTAAACATTTTTTGTTTATTGTCTTTTTGGGTGTCTGTTTGTCACAGTTATGCTACACTGTGTATGCTATAGTATAGCAACGTTGTGTATTTCCCTTCTTTGACAATGTACTAATATGTTTCAGGTAGTACCCTCGACGAATTTATATTTTAGGTCTTAGTATTTTATTACATTTCACTTACGCAGATTAGCGCACATACAAAACGTGTGTGTGTGTGTGTGTGTGTGTGTGTGTGTGTGTGTGTGTGTGTGCCACTTACGGTGCGTACACATTTCTTTGTGCTTTGCTTGTTTTTAAAATTCTGACTTACTTTGGAAACAACCTTTCCCGAAATAAAAGAATCACGGACCTATGAAAGAATCACCTCTCTTAAGTTTTTAACTTGACCTGTATCAGGCGTTAACTAAAGTCAGTGATGTTAACTTGGGACCGGACCTCAATGCATTGGCATCATTTAATATTATTTCGGACTGATTTATGCTTTGCACTCGTACTTAATGTAAACATACGTTCTGATACGTCGTAATTTTGCCCTTTTATTTAAAGATTGGTACGAAAATGGGTCCTAGACCAAAACAGGTCACCTACAAAATAAACGTCTGTCTTATTCGCAACACTAGCTGTCTTTTTGCATCACAAATCTTTCAGTGTAACAACTGGAAGTTTTACATTGGAGGAACGAACCATGACACCGTCCAGGCAAACACTGTGGTTTACTGACTGATCCAAAACAGATGAAGTCGCTGCGGCCAGAGTATACGGAATACAGTCTAGAACAGAGAGAGAGAGCAGCCTATGTAGGGAAGCTGGCCATGGTATTCAGGCGGAATAATCCGGCGTCAGAGTGTGGATGGAGGGGCATTTACGAAGGTGTTGCAAGGATCGTTGCATTTCCAACAAAGTGAAATATCGCTGCAGAATGTCATGTAGCCCATGGAAGACTATGGAAAAGCAACAGGGTGAACCTTTCGTGGGTCCCTGGTCACTTAAGAATTAGTGTCAATGATCAAGCTGCTAGACTGGCCAGGACAGGGGTGATAACTCAGTTTATTGGATCGCAGTCTGTCCTATCACTAAGGCGATGCTGAAATCAAATCTACGTAGCTGGATCAGGAGGTAGGACGTAGAATATTCGACTAAGTTCCAAAAATAAAGACAAGACAAACAAATGTTGCCGAATCCACGTTTCGAGATAAGTCCTTTAATACTGAATTTGAGCAGGAAATAGATTAAACTTATGGTAGGACTCATGACTGGCCAGGGGAACTTTAAGATAAATCAACACACGATGACTATAGAGCGAGAAGCCCCAAAGTGTAGACTGTCTAATGAAGAGGTTTCAAAAGCACCACATCTAATCTATCAATGCAAAGCTCTGGCTGGCAAAAGACACAGGATATTCGGGTCGATAGATCCTGAAGAAATCGGGTGTAGTAAGGAACTAGTTAGGGGTCTCCCACTACTTCTTAAGGATACCGGTTAGCTTCACTAGAATCGCAGGGAGAGAAATAGCACAGTTAACTCCGTTTCCGTGTGAACAACAGTGGGCTAACACCACTGTTGTTTTTGTCTCCCTGTATTAATCAAATCAAATCAAATCAACACTGTGGGGAAACAGTGAAGCTGTGTAGGTGAGCATAACAATTAGACGAGTGGCTGTAGCATCATTATCGATATTACCTATAATGGTCTTATCTTCTTTGTGTTTACTTGATTTGACTTCTGTATAAACATGCTCCTTGTTGTAACATCCATGTAAAGGTTTTATTCATTTTTGTGATGATTTATGTAATTGCAATTTCAAAATTAATGTGTTGTAAGAGAGCTAAAATGTTATATTTTATTGGTTCAAGCATAGGGAAAATAAGTCGCAATCATTTAAAATGGAACTAGCTAGGCGGTGGAACTGCAAAATTCCTTTATGGCTTGAGTCAGGCGGTGGCTCATCTTGAGATCTGAAAGAGGCGCTAAGAACTGCAAGATTACATAATATAGTCCCAAATGCATAAGTAATGTGGATTATTATTCATGGCATACCTGTACTATGAAAATACGACGCTAAGGTGAGAATTTTCAGAGCCTATAACACAGGACGAGCCATGTACACCTTACCGCCTGTTTTTAAGAGCGCAAAAGATCGAAGCTGCAACCACACCACCTTCATCTTAAATTATCAGTTGAGCACTGTATAATTTCATGAGCCACTTATGTGCTTTCTTTTTAATAATAAGTTTGTGCTGAGCCACCGTATTTCCCTTAATCGTTTACTTAGACACCGTCCCATCCCTGGTGCTAAGGTGAATCTGAATATCCTGTTTTACTGAACTGAAAAGGAATTATCTTCCTTAACAAAACTTAATAAACTTTGTGGAGCTGTAAAGTGCATATTCAATTGGTGAGTGTAAGTTTAAAAATACTCCACGTAGTTTTCATGATTGGACAGTTAAAGTATTCAGTTCAAAGATTTTTCTTATTGAAACGATAGTGTTTACCATTTCAAGTGTTTCGTACTTAACAATGTTTCCCTTATTGTACTGTGACTAAAGCGTTCAGCCTCGATCTGAGCTTATAGATAGATTAGTTTCTCGGTTCCCATGCTAATAGTTGACCCAGATTTCAACGTCATAATACAGTACAATAACATCAATCAAGAATAAGCAACTCGCTGCAAATACGGGAACTATACTAGATCCAGGTATCACATGCCCCACTTGAGCTAAATAATATAAGGAAGTGAATGTTGCTTGAGAAAGCAAATAATAATCAGTACAAAAGATGCAATAATTTCACAACTAATTTAATAGTAGGAATTTCTTATAATTAAATTGACGAAAGAACCTATTGTCAAGTCGCTAGAGCTCCACCATTAGTAATCATTTACCTATAATTATCATTATCTTCATACTATTATGTAAAGATAGTAAATGTTATTGAGAGCCAGTTGTGTGCCTAAATGTATTAACACTCCTCCTGCGTGATTCAAGTCAAATCACTGGTATATTAATTGCTGAATTGTGCTATTGTCTAGTATCTTATCAGCACAACAGGAAATAAAGTCAACCCTAGTAGTTAACTTTCTTTATGAACCATGATATTACTCGTTGGAACTTTGTCTAATTAGGCAGGTGACTGTTTCTTTTCACGGAATTACGGTTTGTAAGATAACTAATAGAACCTTGGTTCGGTTCGCATTTACCCTCGTACTGCTTTCTTTCAAATAGAAACCTTTAGGGAAACAAAATTAGTGCGATATCTTAACACTACACACCGTCACGCTCACAAAATAAAAATCCTTTCACAGGAGTAACACTGTCAGTATATCACTATTTTAATAGTAGCCGGTAGTGTTATTGGGTCTCACGAACTCTCGCACCAACTGTACCTACAAGTTCATGACTGTTACATAGTATTTAAAACTTATGTCACATGATATAAATGTTCTTATTTGTTAATAATTTGCTTGTATTTCTTGTGTTTTTAGTAATTCAGTTACATACGGTAAATAAATTTCACCACTTACTGCAGCGCTGTTACTTACGTGAGACGCCTTCATTTTGTATTTCTGTGTATTTCAACACTAATAGAGTGAACTACAGAGTGTGTATAACTATTTTCCCATCTAGATGCTCAGATAAGCCCAGTATAGAGTACGCTACTTACTGGTTGCTAAGTGTAGCGATTTCGTTGTTCCCCATATGGTAAACGAATGTTAACTGATACTATAATTCAGTTTGAGTGTTACTAGCCTTGAGAAACACTGGAAGTTTTATTCAATGTTAGCCTCGCACCTTACCATTCCTTCACAGCTCCTAACATACCAGTCCACACTCAGTTACAATCCTTATTCAACAATACCACCAAACACCGTATCCTTAGCCCCTTCTCCAAAACCCTCACTGACATATGTGCTGAAATTTGCATCTGACATAACAATCCCATGCCCTATGATTTCCTTAACAATATTAACCATACCTTTCCCATCTATATTATTGCTACTTACCTCAGCAGCCATAGTAGATCCCGTGCAGAACCCTGCTGACAGTGTCAGTTTACCGAATCCCTCCAAGGTCACATTGTCCCCATCCTGCAGCCCTCATGTCCTGAAAGCAACACCACCTGCGATGTCATCCAAATACCTCCCAACCTCCTCGGGCACCTCACTGCAGAAGTCCTTGATCCAATTGGAAGTGAACACTTACCTCTCCTCCTCACACACTACCCCATCCCCAAGTACCCCATCCCAATCTCCATCCAAATGTTGTCCATGGCTACTCCTTTGGTAACTGGAATCCCTACCAGAAATCTATAAATACCTAGATTGGAAGCCACCCCATAACCTTCTGGCAATCTGATGATATAACCCATGCCACAGCCTCCCTGCAACAGACCTTGTCAAAAGATATCTCCAACCAAATCCCTACTAAAACTATAATTCTCATTGCTCCACCCTCCCACCATCAGCTGTAATCCTCCATGAATCCCTTCATTTATATCGTTCCTTCTTTTGGACTTGTGACTTTAATACAATCACATGCCACTGGAAAATATAGAAATACATCAGAAATTTTTTCACTGTCAATAAAGGCAGGAGCTGGTGTCATACATGCACTAGATTCAATGCTACACTCCCAGTTAACTTTTACAAGTACTGGAGAGCATTCCTCTGACTTACTGTCACTCATCCCATCACTTACTACCCAGTCCTTCACAGCAACCCTTTCCCAACGACTCGAGTGTAGCCAATCACTTTGCATCACATATCTCCCACATCTTCCTCATCCCTGATGACTCTCATCTTAACTTCTACCAATGCCCTACTGTCCATGAATTCACTTATACCATTGTCCTACACCGGGCTCCCAGCGTCTTGTAACATACAAAAGACAAGATAAACGCCACTGTCACAGCATAGCACATAAAACAAATACTTCACAAAAAACGTAACACATCCATTGGTCATGACCATATTACCAATCGCTATCTCAAATAATGCCCTGTCTCCTTTCTCATCACCCTCGCAATCCTGTATACCTCTATCCTCTCCACAGGCTACTATCTTTACACGTGGAAAACCTCCAGATTCCTACTTTTCATCAACCGACACAAACCCCCCCTGATACCTTGTCCTACTTCCCCATCTACCTCACCTCAGTGTTAAGTAAGATCTTTGGATCTATCCTCTCCCGATACATCCACCAGCATATGCACCAAACATCATCTGCTTCCTGTTACTCAATATGGCTTATGTTCCTTCTTCTCTGATGATGATCAACTGAACTTCACCCAGCTCCTCTCCCAATAGCTCAAGAACGATAAATCCGCAATCTTCGTCTCAGATTATGAAGAGAAAATATATTACTGCATATGACCATCCAGTCTCCTTTTAAAACTCCACACTTTTGCTCTTCAAAATAACTATATTCGCCTTATTGCATCCTTCTTTGTTATCGCCCATCGTATGTCATTGTTAACAACAACAAATTCCAATATCTTCCACCCTACTGCAGTTGTGCCCTCACGTTCCGTACCCTTCCCTCTCCTTTACCTCTTATACGCTGCCAATATGCTCAAACCACTTTCCCCCTGTTCGCCTCCTTCAGTGAGCTCATGACACCACTTTCCTCGCCTTATATCTTACACTCTAGATATCCCAATGAGCCCTCCAACTTCACCTCAATCAGTTTACCTCCTGGTGCAAACAATAGCTCCTTAAGATTAAGCCCCTCCAAAATCCAAGCAATAATTACAGGACACACCACTTGCACCTTCCATCTCCATGACTTCTATGTCACCATTTTTGGACCAATCTTCGACGAGCAACTAACATGGAAACCTAACCTACTAATAATTACACAGAAAGCCCACAATAGACTGAAACTACTAACCAGATGAGCATCGAGAATATGACCCTCCTCTGTCCTTCATAGATACAAATCCCCATTCTGCCCTGTCCTTTGCTATGCAAATGTTGCATGAATCTGTGCCCCTCGTAAGTTCTATAGACCTCTTCAAATCCTTGTAGGCCATGCTCTCTGCCTTGTTTCCTACACCTGCTTACCTTCCCCCACAACGGTCCTTTACCAACTCCTCAAATTCCCACCTCTCCTCACTCACATCGAACACCTCCAAATAACCTACACCATCCGTAAAATCGAATCCTATAATTCTATTGTGTCCCATCTCCTTTACAATCCTAGTGTACTGCCGTGCCTCTATCAACACATTTCACCAACCTTTCAACTACACATGCTCCACATCCTCTCCCAAAGAAATTTCAACTGTCTCCCTTGCCCAGACCATGGACTCCCCCTTAAGTATATCCTCCAACCCTCTCTGAATCTACCCTTTTTAATGGTCAGTGTACCTTCTGCCGTGTTCATTGTTTCAAGTGCCTTAATCAATTCATGCAGACAGTATTATACACCATTATATTATTTATATTTCCTATTCACTTCAAATTTTCAAAAAAAATTGAAAGTTGTAAAACATATGTCTCCTTTTCTCTCTTTTTAGCATCTAAGCTAGCATTGAAGTTCTACTCGTTGGAAATCATCTTATTTGTACCACAGCCAGTCCACTCCGACACCCGCCCACAAAGAATAGGGGAGGATGAAATACTAACAAATAAATAAAAAAACACGGGTGTCAGTGTTGCGACTCGCTCTGAGGATGTCCAGACGATATGCGATCATAATATAAGTTGAAGTAATAGTGTTTGCACGGCTGCGTGCCTGAAATTTAATGGATTAAATTTCTTTTATGTTACTTGTCCTGTCAACTTTTCGTAGCTTGCTCTGTGCCGAGCACAGCTTGCTAGGCCTGGTTAAATTTTCAAAGTGTTAGTTTCTCAGTAACATGCAAATGCCCGAATTGCAAAGCATTACTTCGCTTTTGGTCAGATTGTGTTAGCTATCCCATTCGCTCGACCTCTGACCAGTGTCGCAAATTCCCCTCTGTCTGGAGTGTTTTGTTGTGAGGTCAACAATACCGTCCACTGACTTAATTAGCACACTGCCCGTGTTGGTCTCTACTGCCTGCCCACCTTAGAAATAAAACGTTAAGAGGCACAGAACACCTCCCTTTTTTTCAAATATTCGTCCCAAACTTCCCAAGACGAGTATTTAATTGGAATTAGACTGAACCCAAAAAGTCTTCAGAGCGTGGTGATGGCAACACCCAGGTTCAACAATGAGCTGTCCCACATGGGTTTCTACCTTATCCACTACTAACAGGAGTTCATTTTAAAGTGCAGTCTCCAGGAAATGATTACAGTATAATCTTTAATCTAATGCTCATATTACTTAACACAGATGTTTTACTTTCATCGACTGTTCCCTCGGCCTATGCCGGCTAACCACGCTAATGGCAACTGATGTGTCAGAGGATCTCTAACTGTGCACGTCTGCGTTTATTACGGAAATAAAATATGCAAATCACTTCTAGAAACAAACCAGAACTGGTAGCTGAAACGCTTATCGCTATAATCTTGTGCTGCCAATTTCCTTGCTAATTTTGAACACATGTTATGACATATGCTCCATTGAAATTTTCCCCTGCTGTGGTTCGAAAAATCTGTCTAATGATTGTATAAGTTCAGGGTTTAGAGCGTCATTAATGTAAGTTAAATTCTGGGTAGGTAATACTCTGAGAGACCCTTCCGTGCAAGACAATGTAATCTGTGTCAGTGTCATAACAGTCGTACTAGTGAGTAAAGAAGACAGAAATCTTTGGCAACTACATCACAAGTCGTATCGTTAATGATAATACCGCTTCCCTGCAACTCTAATTTTCTCAACCCCTCTAGTTTCCCTTCCGCCTAGCAATTTGCTAACACAGTTTCTGGCGAGTACAGCTAATGCTTCCCTATCTGCTGGAAGTAAGACCGTATGGGAAAGATTTCCTTTTCTCTCCTAAAAACACTTGCTTCATGTCTGCATATCAGTCTGTAGCGGCATGTCTCGGCAGACAACAATACTCCCTTGAGTGCACTTCCCCAACTCCACTGCCGGCCGGTGTGGCCGTGCGGTTCTAGGCGCTACAGTTTGGAACCACGTGGCCGCTACGGTCGCAGGTTCGAATCCTGCCTCGGGCATGGATGTGTGTGATGTCCTTAGGTTAGTTAGGTTTAAGTAGTTCTAAGTTCTAGGGGACTGATGACCTCAGCTGTTGAGTCCCATAGCGCTCAGAGCCACCACCACCCCAACTCCACTAACTATGTAAACTTATGAACTATCTGAAATCAACAGCACCTCCTGCATCCTTAATCGTATCCATTTCCCTATTACCCCTCCCCCATCCCCATTTCAATGAATACGGTGAATGATGTAAAACTGAAATTTCTAACCAGTCCCTGCTATAAATAAGTGAGCTGCTGTACTTACCCCCGCTTCATTCGTTCTTGCCCTTTGTTCTGGCGTAACTACGAGCGCCGGAACGAAGATGAAGAAAGGAAGAGAAGAGAAGGCGGTGAGACGACGTCGGCCAATACTGCGCTGACCAGGACATCACCACGATAGGAGTGCCATCTGGCCGACGTAAATATAAGCGCCGCTCCTGATACACTTGAATGGGCATTAGTGGACAGTATTTGCGGAGTATTAGCACGGCCTGGCAGAGTGTACTAGGAGAGCCGTTATTAGTGATCCACAAACTGTGTGTCAAACTTGCATATACAGGGTGTTACAAAAAGGTACGGCCAAACTTTCAGGAAACGTTCCTCATACAAAGAAAGAAAATATGTTATGTGGACATTTGTCCGGAAACGCTTACTTTCCATGTTAGAGCTCATTTTAGTACTTCTCATCAAATCACATTAATCATGGAATGGAAACACACAGCAACAGAACGTACCAGCGTGACTTCAAACACTTTGTTACAGGAAATGTTCAAAATGTCCTCCGTTAGCGAGGATACATGCATCCACCCTCCGTCGCATGGAATCCTTGAGGCGCTGATGCAGCCCCGGAGAATGGCGTGTTGTATCACAGCCGTCCACAATACGAGCACGAAGAGTCTCTACATTTGGTACCGGGGTTGCGCAGACAAGAGCTTTCAAATGCCCCCATAAATGAAAGTGAAGAGGGTTGAGGTCAGGAGAGCGTGGAGGCCATGGAATTGGTCCGCCTCTACCAATCCATCGGTCACCGAATCTGTTGCTGAGAAGCGTACGAACACTTCGACTGAAATGTGCAGGGGCTCCATCGTGCATGAACCACATGTTGTGTCGTACTTGTAAAGGCACATGTTCTAGCAGCACAGGTAGAGTATCCCGCATGAAATCATGATAACGTGCTCCATTGAGCGTAGGTGGAAGAACATGGGGCCCAATCAAGACATCACCAACAATGCCTGCCCAAACGTTCACAGAAATTCTGTGTTGATGACGTGATTGCACAATTGCGTGCGGATTCTCGTCAGCCCACACATGTTGATTGTGAAAATTTACAATTTGATCACGTTGCAATGAAGCCTTATCCGTAAAGAGAACATTTGCACTGAAATGAGGATTGACACATTGTTGGATGAACCATTCGTAGAAGTGTACCCGTGGAGGCCAATCAGCTGCTGATAGTGCCTGCACACGCTGTACATGGTACGGAAACAACTGGTTCTCCCGTAGCACTCTCCATACAGTGAGGTGATCAACGTTACCTTGTACTTCTGTGACGCTGACATTAGGGTTATCGTCAACTGCACGAAGAATTGCCTCGTCCATTGCAGGTGTCCTCGTCGTTCTAGGTCTTCCCCAGTCGCGAGTCATAGGCTGGAATATTCCGTGCTCCCAAAGACGCCGATCAATTGCTTCGAACGTCTTCCTGTTGGGACATCTTCGTTCTGGAATGAGACCACGGCGCTCCTGCGCTTCCAGTGTCCTTGATGTTGCCTATCTTCCCATGAACTACTCAGTTTGTATATTTTGCTTATTTTTTCACAGTTCCACACAACTTCTTCCTGTTTTCTCAATTGATCTGTGTTCAGTTTTTCAGGGCCTATCCACTGTGCCAACTTATAACTAAATCTGAGGGGGGTGCGATGGGGAGGTTCCCTTGTTAGCTATATGGGATTTGCCAGTTCCTCTCAATATCACAGAATTGCAGCCAGTCATAACGGAAACGAACTATTATATTCGGTTCATACCAAATGCTGCACAAATCGCAGCTCCATTGCATCGCTTGCGCCTCAAGAATGTCTCCTTTTTTTGGACAGATGAGTGCTACATAACTTTTCAAATACTTAAAGATGAATTGCTCGCTGATAGATGCTTACTTCACTTAGATCCGGAAAACCAGTCGTATTGAAAGTTGAGCTTCCTCTTACGGAATCGGTGCAGTGCTATCGCACAGAAATGGTGATAAAGACAGGCCTATGGCTTTCGTATCAAAAGTGTTTCCAAAGCTCAGTGTACCTGCTCAGGAATTGAGAAAGAGGCTTTGGCTATTGTGTATGGTGTCACCAAATTTCACTACTATTTGTATGGCAGAAAATTCTACTTAGTAACGCATTACAAGTCTTTGCAGTCCTTGTTTCATCCGACGAATCCGGTTCCTGTACGAACGGCGCAAAAATTGCAAAGATCGGCTTTGTTGTTGTCTCAGTACCAGTACGAGATTGTGTATCGTCCGACAGCTCAACGTGGTAATGCGGGCGCGCTTTCACGTCTCCCGATTGGTCCTGATACGGACTTTGACGCTACTTCTGCATCTTGTTGTCACATCGATGCTCAGGATTTCGAATTGCTTCAGTCTTTTCCGCTGAACTATAAGAAAACTGCACAGGCCAACGGACGCTGCTCCAGTTTTGAACATTTTGCTCAACTACATTCGCACATCTTGGCCTCGTTCCTTGCACTGCATAAAGAACTCTGTGGTGTGCCTCGTTGTACAGAAAGGTGTGATTCTTCTTCAAAATGACAGTGGACAGTCACGTGCGTTGATCCCTAAAGCTTTGCAAAAAGAGGTTTTTCAGTTACTTTGCCAAGGACACTGGGGGACTGTTCGTACGAAATAGTTAGCGCGTCGACACTGTACTTGGCAGGGTATGGACACCCAAATAGAACAGATGACGTCACAGTATCACGCATGCGAGGAAGATCAGTCCGCTCCCCCACAAAAATTCCCTGCTTGGCCTCAGTAGCAATCACCATGGCGACGTGTGCACATAGACTTTGCGGGACCTTTTTGGAACACGCGTCGGTCGATTGTGGTTGCCTCGCATAGCAAGTTTCCTTTTGCTGTGCCAATGAACTCGACAACGTCACCTAGCACAATTCAGGTGTTGTCATCGACTTTTTGCCTAGAAAGTTTACCCGAAGTAATTGTGTTAGACATCGGTCCTCAGTTCACGTCAAATGAATTTCAAACACTCTGTGAGCGCAATGGCATACGGCATGTAACGAGGGCACCGTTCCATCCACAGTCAAACGGCGAAGCGGAACGATTTGTCACAACATTCCAGCAGCAGATGGCCAAACGTCGCTCCGCATACACCAGGGATCAAACATTGCTGCTGTTTCTGGCCTCATATCGTTCGCACCCCGAGATGCACCATTGCTGGCGGAATTGCTTCATGGCCGCCGCCATCGGACACCTGCTCCACCCTCCTCAGCAACCGGCGCCGAAGGAAGGCCGGAAGCATCACTTAGCGCCTCGTGGAACCCTTTTACAGGGTTTTTAGCGGCAGCAGACGATGGGCGCGAGGTGAGACTATCCGTCGACTTGCTGCTTGCATGAACCTTCTTTCAAGTCCTGATGGATTGCAGCGCCACCATCAAAATCAACGTCGCCTCTGTCTTGTCCACGATGATCTTTCAGTCTTTCTTCCCCCAGTGTAGCGTTCGCTGTGTTATTCAGTGGTTTGGTATTTAACTAATTTGTAAATGGAAATGATAATCTTATTTTATTACATTAAGTAATTACTAAATAATTTTTCTCCCGGCTAAAGATTTGATCAAGTTGCTAAAGAACTCCAAGTTAACCTCGTGTTAAATTGTTGTCTGTAAGTTGTGTAAGTGTCACTAAATCACAGTTCATACAACAGAACTTCTGGATTTGTTCGTCTAAATTTTCAGGTCTCGTTCGCACTGGCACTATAATCTTATTGATGTCTCGTGCGTCGAGAACTAAACGTATACTTTTATCTGCTTTGGTTATTGCTAATAGGGGACTGCTATATGGCGAATTAGATGTTTCAATAATGCCCCAATCCACCATTTTTCGGATTTCTTTCACCACTTCGTTTTTCTTAGTCCAGGGGACCGAGTAAGATGCTCTGCAATAGGTCTTGTGTGGATATACCTTCATATTATACTGGTAATCTTTTATGATTCCAGGGCGTTCCGTGAATACTTCGAGGTATCCGGATAATAATCTGTTAATTGTCTAGCTTCTGAAGCATTAATGCAAATTGCCTCCTGTACTTTCTCTTCTATTGTTGTGACGATGTCACTCACGTTGCTGGGTGCATCGTTATTTCGGTTTTTGTGACACATCTGTGGGTGCTTATGATCCAACACTAACAACTTCTGTTTGCTGACAGAAAGATTCATTTTTCTCATCAGCGGAAGGTTCGCACCGATCTCCCGATTCAGCATTAATGTTATGGGTCGCTGTTGGTACTTAAGTGCACATGTCCCACGGGCGAGATCAATTACAGCTTCTCTTTGCCGAAGGAACTCAAGACCCAGAAGCACCGGTACTGGCAAGTTATCCATTAGTAGGAACGTGCATAATAAGCAATCATTTCCCAAGGAAACTTCCACCTGTGTCTGGTATTTTATACTCTGTGCCTTTTTTCCCAATGCCCCTATAACCTTACAATTTGCAACCGGCAAAATCGGCATTCTCCTTATCTCCGATACCTTCTTGAAAAACTACGTGTTCATAACTGATACATTCGCACCTGTGTCAAGCAGAATAGTAGTTGTTACACCATTTACAGCTCCGGTGACACTTGCTTGGATATTTTCCCTTTGTGGCTTATCAGAGACAGCAGGTTCCTGATAGAGCTCATCTTCGATCCTGTTGCCATCCTGATACCGTATCATGTTTATTTTTTGTTCTGTCGACCTATTGGCTTTATTGATGGCCTCGGTCACCTGGCGAAGACCTACAGGGACCGAAATTAGTTTGTTGGCTTCTGAGTGTTTTGTTTTGTTTCCGAAGGTACCTCCAATATTCTAACATTTTGTGAGTTTTCAGTCGGAGGAGGCCTGCTTAGATCCCACCACGGTGGATATTGATTGCTTGGTATAGGTATAGCCTGTACATAATTTATTGGCTGACCTGAATTGATAGAATTTTGCTGCGGCTGCTAATGACTTGGCCCTGGCTGTCGCCAATATTCACTGTCACCCCGCGTATTTCTAGGCTTGTCTTTATAAGGACTGTCTGACCTGTTGTCATTTCGTCTCTTTCGGTTGCTATTGTTATTGTTTGGGTTTTCATTGTGGTACGGCCTCTGATTACCATTCGGTTGTTGGTGTTCTTCGGCCTTTAGATAATTACAGCTATTATTATTAGGATAACCAAAATTTTGGTTGTATGGATTCCTATTACTACTATTATTATTATTATTGTATTTTCCGTTACTATAAACTTTACTTTTATTTTTCTTTGAACTGCCTTCGCCCCTATTTCCATTATTTCCATGCCATGAATTTTTTCTATTAGGACTATTATTATTGCTGATCACGACAGAATTTTTTCTTCTTGCACTAGATCCAGAGAATCAATTGCAGACAGAAATTCTTTCAGATCGGTGTATGTAACATTAAATAATTTTTCTCTAATATGTGTGGGTAATCTAGCTTTTAACACTCGCAATAAGTCTCTGGTCGTTACTGGCTCATCCCAGTACCGGGTCATGTTAATATATTTTTCAAAGTACTTTCTTAAGGAACCTGACTTCGGATTGCACATTTCTGCATTGTAAGCAAATTTACGGAGTCGCTCTTGAGTAGACGCTGACCAGAACTGATCAAGGAACGCCTTCTCAAAGTCGTGGAAAGTCTTGCAAGTTTCTGCTGCATTTAATGCCCAGAGCGACGCATCACCAGAAATATGTGAAACCGCAAACTGTATTTTCTGTTCTCCCGACCATGATTTTGGAAGAACACTTTTGAAGTTTCGAATGAAAACTACAGGATGTATGTTTTTCTTGCTTTCTTCGTTAAATATTTGAAACTCTCTTTGCTTAATTAGGCTTTCTTCATGCATCAAAGTAGTTAAGTGCATGGAATTGCTATCATTCGCAGGTGGTGTGGTTACTTTATTACAAATACATTCTATTCCACTATTATTGTTCCTTGGTGTCACATATTGCTCTGGTAATATCGGTTGATTACCAAAATTTGGTCTTCTTTGTGGTGCATTAATAATCGCCGTCAGATTATCTGCGATCTTTTGCCTGTCAGTACCAGTGTTGTCATTACTGCATACTGTCAGATTCTCAAAGTTTTGATTTTCAGAGCTAAGCACCCTAGCTACTTCTGTTCGGACTTGCTTTCGGATTTCCGAGGGAATATCCTCCTGCATTGTTTCCACCGCGGCAGCCAAGGCTTTGAATTGGTTATCTAGTCTATCTACTTCAGTTTGAAGACTATTGACCTGAACTGGAATGTTTGTTAACGGATCAATAGTGGTTTTTACTGCATCGATCTCCTGCTTAAAATGGGTAGTAATAGCATTATCACGATCGACCAACACTTGATTTATCCTACGGACAATTTCTTTTTCTCTTTCCAGAAAAATAGTGTTTATATTTTCCATAAATTTCTTTTTCTTTTCTTGGGCCTGAGCTCCTGTTGCTGCTTTTCTATAAGCTTTTCCTATCTACGTTTTTCCTTTTCCTGCTGACGTTGTCTTTCACGCTCCTGCTCTTTTAAGCTCGCGTTGTTTTTCACGCTCCTGCTCTTTAAGCTCACGTTGTTTTTCACAATCCTGCTCTTTAATAGTAAACTTTTCAAATAATGCTGTTAGCATATCCTGTATGGACATAGCTTGAGCATTGCTAACTTCTGCCCGTTGCCCAGAAGAAATATTGTTATTAATTCCTAACTGGTTGATTGCAGGAGTGTCAGTTTGTTTTGGCAACTCCTCGGTTTTACTATCACTCGGGACATCAGTTTCTAAATTATCGTTCATAATTAAATTTTCTAATAATTCGACAGAAATATGGGTAGATTGTTCTACCTGAGTCTCTGATGTCATCTCTTCATCAGTATGCTCATTCGGTTTATTTTTCTTTTGTTTAATCATTCTATCACCAATATCGCACAACAAATATATAAATCACTGACAAGAACCAATTGACACAAAATTATCTTACAACTAACACATACACACAAATAACACTTCAAAAATGTTATTTTCGCAGCCAGAATATTCAATTATTACAACTTATGGCTGCAGGTGCTGATTTGAATACGAAATTGCACACGCAGCGAATGTTGTTGGAGTGCTGCTGTAAATGATGTGAACATGCACAACTGTTCGTAGCTGTATTGATTGACAGTAGTGGACTGCACTGCTTATGTGAAGTTACTCTTGTGTCTGGCACTAATGTAGATACAGATTCGTACAGCAGTTCGGTAGGAAGATGTAAATGCTCATGAAACAAATAAATAAACAATGATTAATAGTTTGTTTTGGTACCCCGTACCTGTAATAGATCACAATTTCAATTATTAAAATGACTAAATGTGCATTGGTGGCCCCACGTTGGGCGCCAGTGTGGCGTTCGCTGTGTTATTCAGTGGTTTGGTATTTAACTAATTTGTAAATGGATATCATAATCTTATTATATTACACTGAGTAATTACTAAATAATTTTTCTCCCGGCTAAAGATTTGATCAAGTTGCTAAAGAACTCCTAGTTAACATCGTGTTAAAGTGTTGTCTGTAAGTTGTGTTAAGTGTCACTAAATCACAGTTCATACAACAGATTCCTTACAACTATTAATTAAGATGGAAGCAGTTATCTTCAGCAAGATGATCATTAAAACCACCGAATATCAGCCGCGCACAACACTGACGTATGTTACCTGAAACAATATTCTTCGCAACTCGTGCATAATTAATTTCGGCTCCATACATCAGCTAGAAAAGTTTGTTATAACGATCGTGCTATGAGCACTGTTTTTAAAGAACCAATCTGATTAGAATCATTTTCATATAAAATGAGTTCGGGACCACCGGTGCACATTTATTTTTACACATTTGTATTACCTTCGGCATTTATTCTGCAGAATTGCGTAATTTAAATTTGAATTTGCCGCTGAGATAATTGTTAAGATGACGGCAGACAATTGATAGAGACTTTCTATTGTTAGAGCAAATAAGTAAATACTTAAAATGCTTATTAAACGCTGTAAAATCTAATTTCGTATTGTCCACTATTTAGACTTCATCAAGGAAACATTTCATTTGTTTCTAAGGAAAACACAGACAAAAACGCGATACAAATCGCTATCATCAATGGCTGCGCTCCTTGCAGCGGAAAGAAACAATGAACACAGATAATGCTTATGAGAGAGGAATTAAAGTTACAAATAATTATTCACTCATATTTATAATAATAATGAACACTATTTTCAAGTAATAATTAACAAATAATGACAGTTTCTTCACAGACCTCAGTTTGATACGCGTCCGCAATCTACAAAAGCCATCCAACGAAAGGTAAAAACAAAAGAAGACAAACGCAGATCATAAAAGGAAATTACAATTATCATTGTCTTTGTATGATACACATCGATATGTCTAATTACATCATAGAATATTATATAAATAATTAATACTTATAAGTTTTCACTGTTTTTTCATACGTCGAATACATAATGTTTATAACTGTAGAGGCATAATTTCCTCTCTTCGCACTGTAGCCAAAAATTTGTCACGTGGATGTTACACCATATTCACGGACCCAGCTAACAGCGCGGCCACAGCAGCCGCCAGAGGGTATCATAACGACACCGCGGGACGACCCCTTGGGGACGGAGCCTTTGCCTCTTCTCGTCCTACCGATGGAGCTGGACACGACCACACTACAGCAGTCGCCACCTTCATCTGGTCCATGGCTGCAGGAGTTGGGCCCGTACCCATCAAGTCGTTTTCCGGAGGACGTCCCCGCAAGAGTGCACGACGGATGGCGCGGTACGTCCCCTGCAGCCACAGCTTCCGACCCGGCGTTGTGCTCACACTCCTGCCTTCCCCGCCGTGGTCGCACTACCTACACGACGACGGTCCATCCGACACCCCCGGGATAACAAGGCCGCCCAGCAGTGTTTGTGACGTCAGACAAAGCGGCCCATAGCCGACGCAGCAGTCCACGGACACCTCCGTACAGACGCGCCTGATGCTTACGATCTTCTGTCCGTCATACAGAAAGGAGCCAACTACAATTCGAACCAAAGACCAAATTATATATATTCTTGTAAACAGCATAAAGGTTCATAACGAAATACCGATTACATATACGGGCAGGAATAAGTACTAGAACTCCTCTGAAAAGTGTTTATCTTCAGTACCAGAATGAACATCAAATTGTCAGGTTTTCTAAATAGAAAAGCACTTTGTTAGTAACAGACAGCAATAATGACACTTGCAGTTGGTGATTTCTACAAGGAAATAAGCTGTAGAGAGATTGAAAATGGTAAGTAAAGAGAGCCTCAGCCTTTGCTCACATTCTTACATGTAATGTGTGGTGTCACCGCCAGACACCACACTTGCTAGGTGGTAGCCTTTAAATCGGCCGCGGTCCGGTAGTATACGTCGGACCCGCGTGTCGCCACTATCAGTGATTGCAGACCGAACGCCGCCATACGGCAGGTCTAGAGAGACTTCCTAGCACTCGCCCCAGTTGTACAGCCGACTTTGCTAGCGATGGTTCACTGACAAATTACGCTCTCATTTGCCGAGACGATAGTTAGCATAGCCTTCAGCTACGTCATTTGCTACGACCTAGCAAGGCACCATTATCATTTGCTATTTATCTTGTGATGCATGTACCGTCAGACCGATGTTCACCCATTATGGATTAAAGTTAAGTATTCCGGAAGCTACGCACCTTTTTTTTGCTAGTCTCAATTCCTTGTCCTGTTCCAGACCTCAAGCCATCCTGCGTGAGCTTAAACGCGTGCCCTTCGGCCTCCCGTCCTAGTGGAGTGTCTGTCTTGCCAGTCCACAAAATAACGCACTTGGTTGTTTTTCATTTCCTTACCTTTCATAACATTTTTAATATTGTTTCAAGAAGTGTATCTTCAATAGCAGAGTGAACTTCAAATTGTCAGGATTTCCTTAAAGGAAAGAGCAGTCCCTTAGTATCACAGTGCAAGACAGAATCTTGTGTTCAGTGATGTCTATGTTAAAAGGAGAATATTTGATATCTATCTTTTGTTTCCATTCTTTGTTACTGGGGATACACTTGTAAAAATTATTGAAAAGAGCTGTCACCATGAACATATGAGTAAATTCACAATAGTCATGTGTTTTATGAGATAAAGCGAACTCTAGTTACCTTATTGTAAACGAAAGTTGTGAGGGTTTTGCTATGTATGACAGTGTTTAAGATAATTTGCTTTCAGTGTAATAGCTTGAAAATGTTAAGTCCTGCTGTCAGTTGGCATTTGTCATCACCCGTATGCGAGTTTTAAAGCTAAATAGTGTTCTGACAATTATAAAATAGTGGCAAAGTTCCTCAATCGATTAAACTTATTCCTGCCCGTATATGTAATCGGTATTTCGTTATGAACCTTTATGCTGTTTACAAGAATATATATAATTTGGTCTTTGGTTCGAATTATAGTTGGCTCCTTTCTGTATGACGGACAGAAGATCGTCAGCATCAGGCCCGTCTGTACGGAGGTGTCCGTGGACTGCTGCGTCGGCTATGGGCCGCTTAGTGTGACGTCACTAACACTGCTGGACGGCCTTGTTATCCCGGGGGTGTCGGTCCATCGCTTTGGGGGTGGGGGTGGGGGGCGGGGAATGTTCTGGCGTAAGCACAAGCCCCAGAACGAAGATGAAGAAAGCAAGAGAAGAGAAGGCGGTGAAACGACGTCGGCCAATAGGGCGCTGACCATGACGTCACCACGATAGGAGCGGTATCTAGCCGAAGTGAATATAAGCGCCGCTCCTGCCAGTATTCACGGAGTATTGGCACGGCCTAGAAGAATGTATGAGAACAGCAGTTATTAGTGATCCACAAACTGTTTTGTAAACTTCCATGAACATTATATATAGCAAAGGATTCGGATTTATGTTGCAGGTCGTCCATCGCTTGCGACACCATTTTTATTTCAAAGTTTGTGAATCTACTTTATTGAAATAAAACTATTAATATTATGTGCTTGAATTGTTGTATAGCATTCCAGGAACGCAGCATCCCTTAGGCACACTGTACGAGACGAGTGGGCAGGACCACACACCCGTATCCTAGCCATATGAAAAAAATACTGCCAAATTACATTCTGTTACTTCTGCTTTACGTGTTAATTCTGTTGGGAACTGCTTCTTTGCTAGTCATAATCCCAACATAAACTCCCGTGCTGGAATCAACACCGGATGAACCCTCCGAACACCGCATGATACATTGCTTCCTGGAATACAGTTACCTAGCTCCATGCGTCACCCAGCTGATCTGCTAGTGCACTGGCAAACTTGCAATGGCAACAGACTTAATTGTCTCTGTATCTTCTCCAGATCGTTATTCAACACTCTCTTAAAGTCACTGATATGGCGAGTTATCTCCATAGTTAACTCACATTCTGAACTCGTATTGTTTGATTCTCCCTATTCTAAATAAGACAATCGAGTTGCATGCCATTCTGCGACGCCCTGCATGGAACTTACCATTAACTGGACTTGATAAAGTGCATAATTTAGTTCCCGATCATCCTCCTTATGCGATGTCCCAACCACCTTTTTTAGTAATTTACCAACCGCATTTAACCAACCTCTTTTCCTCCAAACTATTGTCTCTGGTATAATATCCACCAGCTGTGATAACTATAGTCTCAATTTACTGTAGGTATTTGCAACTCATGATACTCCCCTCGCACTTGCTCGAAAACGTCACTTCCCTGTGCCGCTTTACATAATTCTGAAAACATCATCTTTCAATCTCTGAATTTTGCTACTAATTTCCAAGATTCCCACAGTTGCTTTTAAAGCCCACTGATGACACAAAAGCAAGACATCCGATTTCCTAGGGAACAGCACGTCTGATTCCAAAGGTTGAACCACAGTTAAGCGTTTTGCTGCACTCCCGATGCAGTACGGCCAACCCAGAACCAGTCCCATCATCAAGGATGTCCTCACAAGGTCGCCACCTGAAAAAAGAAACAGTCCATCATTCCCTCCCTCCTTCTGAAACAAGTAAATAGCGAAAAATAGAAACAGAAACAACACCAACAAAAACATGACAGTAACATTACAATAATAAAAGAAAAATACACGTGGCAATGACATGAAAACACTAAATCCACCCAAATACAACACAATACAGAACATACCCATAATGCAAATATCAAGAAGAAACCTAAAACAAACAAAACATTAAAAATACACTATCAACACAGTTAATTATATGACTTCAGAGCGTAAGTCAAGTCTTGAGCGTTGTGCTGTCTAAATGTTAGAGGTTCCTTCTTCCTGCCAATCGCAGCTAATTGTGGTATCACATTCAACCTACTCCTAAACGGTTTTACCGGACTTACGTGAACAACAGACGTTTTAGTAGGAAAGTGTACCTTTATGTTAACAGCTGAGGCCATTTTCACGGCCTGATACGGTCTTTGAAATTTGTTGAAGAAGTTTTTCCTCTTTCCCTTCGATGTACATGGATTTGTGATCAATACCCACTGCGTATACGTTACCGTGGTAGTTTGTTCAGGTGTCTGTTGGGCTGTTTCTGGCTCTCCAGTGTCTTTGCGTTGGCTTCTTGTACGTTTCTCCACACCTTCCCTATCCATATCGAAAACTTCTTCACTGATTCGCAATTCGGTTCTAGTGTAGGATTTAAAACGTCGAACGGGGACTGCGTCTATGCCCCACACACTACATCAAATGGTGACGTGCCTATTCCTGTACGAAGCTTTGAGTAATATGCAGAAACTATATGTGGAAGATAGATATACCAGTCATCGTGTCTAACACTCACATAATTGCGAAATAGTCTTATGAACGCGCTCAGTCCTACCTTTTGCTTTGAGGGTGGAATGGGCTTGTTTGCAACTTCCGGATTTGTGACACATGTCATAACTTTTTCATAAGATCTGAATCTAGGGTTGTTCCCTGATCCATGACTACGGTGTCAGGTACACCAGACTTCAATATCCAACTGTTAATCTTCGTTGCACCACTGGCCTATTGGTGTGGAATTACTATTATTAATAGAAATGGTAAAAAACGATCGATGGAAGTAAGCATATATCTTTTACCTGCAAGTGTTCCGTTATATGGTCCGCAAATGTCAAACCCAAGCATTTAAAATGGCTTCGACGCCGCTGGTAACCTCTACAAAGGGATTTTCCGTTGCGATGTATCCGCTCTCCATGCACGTAGTACACAGTCTCTGACATACTGCTCTATATCGCACTTCCTACTCCCTCAGCAAAATCGTTTCACAACACGCCTATCTGTAGCTCGTCGGCCACAATGCCTGACCTGTTATAACATTTCTTTTTGAAAAATTTTCAGGATCACATTAAGTGGTCTGCATTTCGTGACAATGTTCAACAAATATTCATGCGTGATAAAGAGTGACTGTGATTTAAAATCCTGGCAATCTTTATCCTCTGCTGTGCCTGATGCCATTCTAACAAATTCTTGCCCATTCTACTCAAAATGGCCACTTTGCGCGATAATGTGCCACGTCTGTGTGTTTTCTACTGGCCTTATGAACGAACTCGTAATCAAGTTCGCTATGCTTGAGAGCAAGGGCCTCTTATACCAACCAGCCATTTCAATGACACATGATCAGTCACATTTTTAAATCTTCAAACATTAAAGAAACGCCGAAACATCAGTGAAGAGCCAAAGAAGACGGTACACCTGTCTAATTTCGTGTAGCGCCCCCGCGAACTCGCATAACTGCAGGACACGACGTGGCATGGACTCAGTACAAGGGTATGGAGATTTCTTCTGAACAGCACGTTGCACGGCATCCCAGATATACTCAATAATGTTCATCTCTGGGGCGTTTGGTGGCAAGCAGAAGCGTTTAACCTCAGAAGACTGTTCCTGGAACCACTCTGTAGCAATTCTGGACGTGTGGGGTGTCCCACTGTTCTGCTGGAATTTCCCAAGTCCGTCGGAATCCACAATGGACACAAAAAATGCAGGTGCATGCTGACATTTGTTGATGGCACAGCATTGAAATCTGCGATAATTTCAGGAAGGATTGCACTTCTGTCACGTTGAAAGATTCTCTTCTGTCGTCGTTGGTCCCATTCATCCGTTCTTTCAGGACCTTTCTCCGGCCGGAGCGACGTAGAAGATTTTTTACCGGATTCCTGATATTCACGGTACACTCGTGAAATGGTCGCACGAGAAAACCCCACCTCATCATTGTCTTGGGTGCCGACTATAAAACCATCTTCAGACTCACTTAAATATTGATAACCTGCCATTGTAGCAGCAGTAACAGATCTAACAACTGCTTCAGACACTTGTTGTTTCACATAGGTGTTGCCGACCACAGCGCCGTATTCTGCCTGTTGTAACTGGGTCTTCTCTTTTGATGCTAGTCAATTGTCAGAATGAGCATTACTGCAAAGAGCATTTGATTCTAAAGCATTATGTCAGGATGAAAAACGCTAAATAAATTACTTTCTCTCTCTTAACAACATGTGGGCAGGGTGGGTTCTTCCTTGGCTCGGGTATGAGGTAGAAAGAAACAGCATTTTTACATAAGATAACTTTTATTGAAAGTTTTGTACAACTGTTTCCTTACTCGATTGTTCTGGCTGGGAGAGCGGCAGCTGTGTCGTTTGCGAAGCCTCTGCTGCGGCAGCGGTGGCGTCTGATTACGCATGGCGCTGTGTATCTCGTGTCGCCGTTTCACCCAGTTGACTGGAGATGCGCCTCATGAGGTGGCCCATTTAATTATTGGGAACGAAGTCATGAATCGGATGGTGATACATTGGGTGCGACGTCCCAGTGTTTCTCTTCTCTAAGCGGCCGCGTGTGTTGTGCATCGGCCAGCGGAGCGGCGCGGCGGGGGAAGGCTAGTGTCCCGGACTCAAACAATGGACTCCCGCTTGCCAGTCTCCGGCTGTCAGATCTTCATCCCAGCTCACAGGTGACTGCTGATGTGAGACCGTCTCCTTCCCGTCCTCACGAGTCACCCGGGTATGTAAAAATCAGTCTTTAAATATCTTTTACTTCTGTTTTCTGGCAGCGAGGCTGCGGCTTGCTATTCCATTACAGCGGCGGACTTGGTGCTTCTGTGTACGATGTAGTCTCTTCCTGCTTGACGGTCTTCAGCTCCGAAACTCAGCTGAAAACTACTCCACTTGTCGGGTCCACTGCGTCTCGCGTATTTATTCACTTCAGTTAACTGGAGGTGAATGGCTTCACAGTCATTGCCTCTTCTGTCACTGCTGCTCTGCCCACTGTTTGCCAGTGTGTAATTCTTCTAACCTAAACTAAGTTTTACATTTATTTTCTAATTTCTACTTCACTTCACATTGGTTTCACTAATTTATTTACCTATCTTAAGTACCACTCAACACTGTTTACATATCTCTGTATTTGAATACGCATGTCTATACCAATTTCTTTGGCGCTTCAGTGTATTTAATATTGTATATGAGCCTAACATTTTCTTTTCAGTTTTGAGTACTTCAGTTCCGTCATATGTAACTGCCTCGAAGCGTGCGAGTGCTGGGAGGTGACATCAACTCTAACAAATTGGCCTATTCCAGGTCTCTATCCGTCAAGATGGGTGAGAGAAATGGTGAGGGAGTGGGCAGATAAATGCTGGGAAGTGCAGTGAAAAAGTGAATGCAAAATGGTTCAAATGGCTCTGAACACTATGGGACTTAACATCTGAGGTCATCACCCCCCTAGAACTTAGAAGTACTTAAACTTAACTAACCTAAGGACATGACACACATCCATGCCCAAGGCAGGATTCGAAACTGCGAACGTAGCGGTCGCGCGGTTCCAGACTGAAGCGCCTAGAACCGCTCGGTCACAACGGCCGGTAAAGTGATTGCATTGACAGATGTTTATTCAACCAGTCTTATACAGCACTCCCGCTGGCCTCAGGGCCACACTGTGTGCGTGCGATCGCAGCCTAACGCGGATTGTGTTGACGCCCTATTCACGCTCGATGACGTCAGTTGTCTTCGGTCGCGGTTGCTACCGCCGCGGCCCCCGTGCGCCATCATCGGTTAAGGCAAGAAAGTGCCACCAATGCGCTCCGGAGCGTAATCGGGTAAGCACTTCCGTGCTTACTCGTCTCCTGTTGTGCGCTTCGGAATGTTAGCCGACTTTAGATGTCCCGATTCCAAGCAGCGATGTTGTAGTTACCCCCCCCCCCCCCCCACAGGAGTAGACCAAGATTGCAGTTCAACGGCCGAAGTCGCTCAGAAGGTCGGACCCCAGCTCCCTGCATCAGTGAAACTTCCCCTAAGTCACGCGGTCTCCATGCCACAGGGATAGCCGCCTCGTACCAGAACATGATGAGTTAATCAGTGGCAGGTTTTCCAAACGATTTCCGTCGCCAAGGGCAGACCGTGGTTTCTGTGAATCTCAGGAGTCCGCCACTCTCCGGTTCAAGACACAGACAGAATGGCAGGATTGGGTCCGGGGGAGTGTATCGGTTGCCGATTTTTCCTGGCCTTTATGTTTAGCCTTGGTTAAGGGACTGCCTGGTATTCTAATATTGGGGTGTGATTTCATTTATAAAACCGGGCTCATCTTGGATTGTTCTAGGCGCACCTTTTCCGTTAACTTCTCTCCTGGTGAGAAGTTTGGCCTTTGCGAGTGCGCTAAACCTGGTGTATGGCGAACTGCCGGGACCCCCGGCGTAGAGGTTGCAGCTAACGAATTTGATCTGGCCTATCTCTTGCCCAGTCAGTCGTCTCAGCTATGCGATATGTTGCACAGTTTTTCTCAACTGCTTAGCGATAACCTGGGTGTCACCAGCGTTCTTGAATATCATATCCGTTTGTCCGATGACAACCCCGTTAGGCAACCTCCATACCGCCTCTCACCACAGAAGGTTAAGATACTCAGGACTAAGATATCTCAGATGCTGGAACAAGGCGTCATCAGACCCTCTACTTCTGCTTATGCTTCCCCAATTTTTCTTGTACCTAAGGATCAGGGGCGGGATTTCAGGCCTGTCATTGACTGCCGGCGTTTGAACGCCAAGGTTGTACTCCAATCAGTACCCTTGCCGGACTTGCATAATTCTTTTCTTGGTTTGCCGGCTCTAATTGGTTTACTGTTCTTGATTTGAATCAGGTCTATTATCAAATTCCGTTGGCTGAAGAATGTAAACATGTCACACTTGATTGGAACTTGTTCGAGTTTAACTGAGTCCCCTTTGGTTCAGCTACCGGAGCGGCGGTGCTTGCTCGTTTATTGGACAACATTCTTGGGGACTTGAAGTTAGTCTGTGTCTATAATTACTTGGACGACTTTGTTATCTACAGTCGTTCGTTTGAGAATCATTTGGAGCATATCCGGCAAGTTCTTTTCAGGTTACAGCGAGCTGGTGTAACTGTTAAACCTAGTAACATACGCTAGCTGGGCGGGAGGTATCTTTCATAGGCCATATAGTCTCGGGTCACAATATTCGCATTGACCAAGAGCGGACGAAAGCCCTGCGGGCATTACCTCCTCCTGTTGATAAGCGCGGAATCGCCACATTTATAGGCATGGCAAATTACTTTAGGCGTTTTGTGCCCAATTTTGCTCACTTGGAGGCACCCTTAAATCAGTTACGACGCAAAAGCGTGCGTTTTGAATGGGGACCTGCCCAGGAGGCCGCCTTTGAGCATATTAAGACAGCGATAGCCATCTCGCCGGTTCTTGGGATACCCGATTTTAGAAAAAGATTTATCGTGCAGACTGATGCTTCTAATGCGAGTATTTGAGGTGTTCTCCCCGAGGAATTTGAGGGGCAGAGACAACCATTAGCTTAAGCATCTCGGCAGTTAACAGATGCCGAGCTTAAGTATTCTGTCTATGAGACGGCCTTGGCCGTTTCATTTCATTAGAGAAGTATTGATTCTAACTTGAGCATCAGGTTTTGCAATCGGAACCCGACAATCAAGCACTGAGGTGGGTACTGGCGAGGCCGTATTGCCAGGTGGGCAGTACGTATTTCGGCATTTCAGTTCGAAGTTAAACATGTTAAATCTTCTGAAAAATGTCTCGGCGGCTGTTCTCAGCCGGATGTTTACCGAAGACGTGTCTAGTCAGGGAAGTGAGCAGTAGATGGCGACAATCTTAATTGTATGGTGTTAGATAAAAATCGCCTTTTGTTTGAAGACATTGCGCACCATCAGGATCAGGACCCTGTGTGGGCTGGTATTAAGCAACGTGTGTTGGCGGGAGAGCTCTCGGAAGAATATGAGATTAAGTGAGGGGCTTCTTTGCAGGAAGGTGGGCAATACTAAGCTGTCTAAGATCTGAAACTTCCTGGCAGATTAAAACTGTGTGCCGGACCGAGACTCAAACGCGGGACGTTTGCCTTTCGCGGGCAAGTGCTCTACCAACTGAGCTACCCAAGCACGATTCACGCCCCGTCTTCACAGCTTTAATTCCGGCAGTACCTCGTCTCCTACCTTCCAAACTTCACAGAAGCTCTCCTGCAAACCTTGCAGAACTAGCACTCCTGGGAGAAAGGATATTGCCGAGACATGGCCTAGCCACAGCCTGGGGTATGTTTCTAGAATGAAATTTTCACTCTACAGCGGAGTGTGCGCTGATATGAAACTTCCTGGCAGATTCGCAGGAGAACTTCAGCGAAGTTTGGAAGGTAGGAGACGAGGTACTGGCGGAATTAAAGCTGTGAGGACGGGGCGTGAGTCGTGCTTGGGTAGCTCAGTTGGTAGAGCACTTGCCCGCGAAAGGCAAAGGTCCTGAGTTGGAGTCTCGGTCCGCACACAGTTTTAATCTGCCAGGAAGTTTCATATTAGCGCACACTCCGCTGTACAGTGAAAATTTCATTGTAGTCTAAGATCTCTTTGCCTGCTACCTTGGTGCGTCCGGTCTTCCGCTATTTTCATGATTCAATGGTGGATGACCATTTAGGGACTTATAAGATGCTCTAAAAGATCAAGGAGCATTTAACTTGGCCCTCTATGGACCAGGATGTTATACAAATGACAGCTCAATGTCGCTTGTGTAACGTAGTCAAACCCAACAATGCCCTTCAACAAGGCTGGTTCAGTTCTGAACGAAAGTTCTCTCCCGTGCACAAGCTCTATACTTATTATTTGGGGCCTTTACCTCGGACTAAAAGGGGTCATCGATATGTACTCGTTGTGATTGATGCATTTTCTAGGTTTACTTGGCTCCTTCCGTGCCATAACGTTACCGCTACCAGCACGATTAATCACCTGACTAGTGTTTTTAGTGTTTTCGGGCCACCTAAGCAGCTGGTTAGTGATAACGCTCCTGCCTTTCTTTTGGGCCCCTATAAGGCCTTCTGCCTTAAGAATGGTGTTACGCATGTCACCACCACCCCGTATTATCTCCAGGGGTCCTTTGTGGAAAGAGTTAATCGGAATCTGAAGTCTGCTTTGATTATTTATCATCAGCAAACACCCAGAAAATGGGACTCCAGTCTTCCCTGGCTCAGTTTTGCCTTTAATACAGCCATCCATGAAGCCTCGTGAGTTACGCCAGCATCCTTGATCTTTTCCTACCCACCTCATTCCCCTCTTTCCAACTTGTGGGGAATTTAAGATCTTATTCTACTTGACGTTAATCCGCTGGTCAATAAGGAAAACTGGAACCGGGCCAGGCGTAGTATACTCAGAGCTCATAACAAGCAAGCCGAGCATTATAATCGTAATTGGGAAACCTTTAGGGGTAGGCCGGGGGACCAAGTTTATGTCTGCAATTTCCAAGGGAGGCAGGTGCGCGGCGGTAACCTTAGTAAATTTACTCCTCGTTTTCTGGGGCCTTGCACTATTATGCGTATATTAGCCCCGGTAAATCTCTTAATTAAGGAGAACAGCTCAGGCAAGCAATATCAGGTTCACCTTAGTCAAGTTAAGTTCAAGTAGCTCGGGGTTTGAATTAACCCTTCCTGGGTTAAGTTTGAGGGGGGGAGCCGTGCTCCCTCCGAACTATGTGTTTTCTTGAACTTGGCTGTCTATCTGTGTTTGCTTTCCCGTCGTTGTTGTGGTTATGTCATGGTTCTTCCTCCTTCTACGTGTGGCAGCAGCGTTGTGCATCGATATTTGCACCGTCTACCATCTTTGGTCTTATGCATATAGTTTCCGGCTAGGGAGTCTGGGGGAGTCGGTCAGTTGGTGCGGACCAGGGAGGATCTCCGTGCGGTGCAGTCGACTGGGTCTGCTGGCAGTCCCTGCGCAGTGTTTAAGCGTGTGTGGATCTGTCCGATCTAACTAATATATCAGACGGGTTCATTTTCAATGATTTCAGTTTACTAATGAAGTCATCCGTGTTTCTGATGTGGTGAGTACATTTTCTCACAAGAGGCCTCAACAATGATGCCAGATGTTTGGCAACGTCATAGGTCGGAGAGCCTATGTTACTCACTATGGGGCGTAGAGGAACATCTTTCTTGTGGACCTTTGGTAGACCATAAAGTCTAGTTAGTTTTGATGTTGTGGCTTTATTTACAAAGGTTCCCCTTCCAGAATCTCTACAACTTATTGAAAGACGTTTTGACAAAGAGATTTCAGCTTTATTTAAACATGTTCTGACCTCCACATATTTCTTATATAACAACGAATTTTTTGAACAGACGGACGGAGTCGCCATGGGTAGACCCTTATCCCCTCTGGTGGCCAATTTATTCATGGAGGACTTCGAGGAGAAGGCGCTTGAATTTGCTGACTTGAAACCCACGGTATTCTGGAGGTATGTTGATGATACCTTTGTAGTTTGGCCCCATGGTGAAGACAACTTGCAGGACTTCTTAAGACATCTGAACTCCCTCCACGATCAAATAAAGTTCACAATGGAAATTGAAAAGGAGGGATGCCTTCCATTCTTGGATGTTTTGGTTCGGCGCAGAGAGGATGGCACTTTGGGACATGAAGTGTATAGGAAGCCGACACACACCGATCTGTACTTGCGTGCAAATAGCTGCCACCATCTTGCCCAGACAATGAGTGTTCTCCGAACTTTGACTCACAGAGTGCATATTATTTCTGACGAAAGCAGTCTGCAAGATGAACTTTCCCACTTACAAAGAGTGTTTGAAGACAATGGGTACTCTCCACAACAAATATAGAGGGCACTAAAATGAAACCGAAAGAGGCCACAAAGAAAGCAGAAGAAGATGAAGAAACCTTTAAATCGATGGCCTTCCTGCCATATGTGGGTAGCCTCTCATCAAAAATAGGACGCATTCTCGGCAGACACAAAGTAAAAGTGATTTTTCGTCCTCCACCTAAGACAGCTGCACTCGTGGGCTCCGTCAAAGATGATTTGCTGCTCCGAAAATCTGGAGTTTACAAAATTCCATGTGAATGTGGCCTTTCTTACATCGGACAAACAACTCGTACTGTCCAAGAAAGATGTACAGAACACCAGAGGTACACACGACTTTTACAACCTAAAAAGTCGGCAGTGGCAGAGCACTGTATTGATAATGGTCACAGTATGTTGTATGACAACGTCGAAATTTTGGCAACTACATCGTCCTTTTGGGACTCGATAGTAAAGGAGGCAATTGAAATTCGCTTGACGACGAACTTAATTAATAGAGATAGTGGTTTCAATCTTGATAAATCCTGGAATCCGGCACTTGCTGTAATAAACTCGCAAAGACGTCGCCACAGTGCAGCTCACAATGATATATCGATATGCCAACAAAGATCAATTGCGGAGTCATAGATACAATTCGCGCATTATGCACGTCTCTGCCGCCGACCAACGCCTCTGGCGCATTTGCATCTGTGGCCGCACGCGCAGTCGCGCGGTACAACAGTATAAAGGGACGAAGCGAGCACTGGAGCGGCAGTCTTGCGGCTCTCTCTGGAGATGGCTGAACATTATACAGCCGAAATATTAGAAGAAGAAGGAGATTTCTTGCGGCTGCACACCCGAAACTTAATGGAACACCGATCGAATAGTTTAGCCATGGTATTTTCCCACGAGGATGTAAACAAATTTGGGGGAATTTAGTCTACTCCAAATACTTTGTTTCAACTTATGTGATTCTGTGCTCTGTCAATTCATTTCAACATCTTATATATGAGCCAAGAATTGAAATTTATTCCTGAAATTCAGCTTAACTCTAATAGATATACAGGGTGATTTGAGAGGTGATTCTACATGTGAAAACAAACCGAAAAAGTGCTATCAACATGTGTCCGAATTTCGACCGTTACGGAACTGGAGACGCTTGAACACCACACACAGCCATGCAAGATTATGAAGACAAGTGTGAATATTACTTACCGAAATGCTATGTAGGCACTGTGATAGACAGAATAATGATGGGACAAATGACTGATCCATCGTACAAGAGATGTTCCAAAAGTCCCCCCACCCATCTCAATGCACTCATCAACACTTTAGAGGGTGTGTTGTGCTGCACATCGAACATCATCTCAGCGAGATTCAGTGCGGGTAACAGCATCGATAAGGCTAGCGACAAGATCTTCACATGCATCCACCTTCGTAGCATATACATCTGCTCTAATCAGTCCAATAAACAGAAGTCTAATAGCGTTACGTCGGGTAATCTGGAAGACCAGTTAATGGGTCCGACGTGGCCAATGTACCGTTGAGGAATTTTTTTCAATCAGACACTGAGATACTTGTCTGGTACAGTGAATCGATGATGCATCATGTTGCAGGTACATTTATCGTTGTTGTGATATCACGTCATCCAGAAGTGCGGATAAGTCTTCTCTCAGGAAATGTGCGTATGCGGCGACTGTCACGCAATTTAGCAGGAATACAGGCTCCATCGCAAGGTCACCAATCATATCACACCAAACGTCACTGAGAACCTAACTTGAATCTTGTTTCCTTAGTGTCAAGTGCATTATCCATCGGCCATGTATGAGAACTGCGGGTCTTCAAGGTAGCATTAAATGTAAATGTATTCTCATATGTAAATAAAATATATTGCACGATGTCTCTGTGTACAGCTAACCATTCATAAAATTTTTGTCTGTTTACTGCGTCACCTGTATGCAGATGTGCATGGGCTGCACATGGAATGGGTACAAGCCCTCGGCCTGTAACGTATGCTGCACTCGCGTTTGTGGAATATCGAACTGACGACTAATATGCCGCGTGCTGTCGGTGGGATTCAGTTTGTGCCGCTGCAGTAGTGTCGTTCGCGTTTGTGGAATATCGAACTGACTACTAACGTGCCCTGTGAAGGTGGTGGGATTCCGTTGTGTCATTGTACTAATGTCGTTCCTCTCTTCAGCTGACTGGACAGCCTCACATTCCGTTTCTACATCTACATCTACATCTACATTGATACTCCGCAAGCCACCCAACGGTGTGTGGCGGAGGGCACTTTACGTGCCACTGTCATTACCTCCCTTTCCTGTTCCAGTCGCGTATGGTTCGCGGGAAGAACGACTGTCTGAAAGCCTCCGTGCGCGCTCTAATCTCTCTAATTTTACATTCGTGATCTCCTCGGGAGGTATAAGTAGGGGGAAGCAATATATTCGATACCTCATCCAGAAACGCACCCTCTCGAAACCTGGCGAGCAAGCTACACCGCGATGCAGAGCGCCTCTCTTGCAGAGTCTGCCACTTGAGTTTATTAAACATCTCCGTAACGCTATCACGGTTACCAAATAACCCGGTGACGAAACGCGCCGCTCTTCTTTGGATCTTTTCTATCTCCTCCGTCAACCCGACCTGGTACGGATCCCACACTGATGAGCAATACTCAAGTATAGGTCGAACGAGTGTTTTGTAAGCCACCTCCTTTGTTGATGGACTACATTTTCTAAGCACTCTCCCAATGAATCTCAACCTGGTACCCGCCTTACCAACAATTAATTTTATATGATCATTCCACTTCAAATCGTTCCGTACGCATACCCCCAGATATTTTACAGAAGTAACTGCTCCCAGTGTTTGTTCCGCTATCATATAATCATACAATAAAGGATCCTTCTTTCTATGTATTCGCAATACATTACATTTGTCTATGTTAAGGGTCAGTTGCCACTCCCTGCACCAAGTGCCTATCCGCTGCAGATCTTCCTGTATTTCGCTACAATTTTCTAATGCAGCAACTTCTCTGTATACTACAGCATCATCCGCGAAAAGCCGCATGGAACTTCCGACACTATCTACTAAGTCATTTATATATATTGTGAAAAGCAATGGTCCCATAACACTCCCCTGTGGCACGCCAGAGGTTACTTTAACGTCTGTAGACGTCTCTCCATTGATAACAACATGCTGCACACTGGGTAATGTTCTGGATTCATGTAATGTTTGAAAAACCTTGGGAAATACTCTAGCAAAGGGGCTTCATCGATCAGGGTAACATTCCTGGTATTCTGTCACAGTTGCACAAGCACTGCCAGTACAGTACCCGTACACAAACAACACGTCTGCATATTCTGCATGGGTGAACGCATACGGCACGTTGGTATTCACGGACACAATGGACGTGCTTGATTAAACAATACTCAAGCACGACACACACACACACACACACACACACACACACACACACACACACACGGACTCACGACTGATCACTGACCCAACCCACGATTGGACGCTGGGTACGCTTGCAGTTATTCCCTAGATGCGACGTCACAGTGCTGCTATCTGTTGGAGATCCCCCACACTTCTTTTTGGATGGATCAGTCATCTGTCCCATCATTATTCGGTCCACCACAGCGCTTTCACAGTACTTCGGTAAGTTATATTTACATTTATCTTCGTATGCAGTCATGGGTGTGTGCTGTCTTCCACAACTATCGAAAATCGGTCACATGTTCATTGGACTTTTTCAGTTTATTTTCACGTGTCGAATCAGCTCAGAAATTATGTGAGATTCCTCCTAAATCATCCTGTAGATGTACTAGCTAAAGCAACATATGATAATTTGGGTTAGACGGGGCCGAGACTAGGATTCGAATTTTCCGTTTACTGCGAGCGCTCGCCTTACTATTTAGTCATCCGAGGACACTCCCCGGACTGACCCAAACTTCCGTATGTCACACACCTATCAATTTCTTGTTACAGATTATTAATTCATTTACTCTCTCTTACACGTCTTGTGATTCTTGTATAGGTTTTGAATAAAGACAGTGAGTAATCATTCTCATTTTTGCCTCCAAGCCCATTTTCTCTTTATATACAGGGGTTTCAAAGAAAAAAGCTTCGGGCCCTTTGTGAGGTGGTAGTACTCACGGAAATAAGAAAAATAAATCCAGTAAAAATGGGTCCGGAAACGCATACTTTCCGAGATAAACAAGTGTTTATAGGAAACAATTCGCGACGCTCGCACTGGCGCTCTGCCAAATGTGTCGGCAGGGTGTTATGATGTCTGGCTCTCAGTACTCTACCTACCATTAGGTGTCTGCACTTAGTTGTGTGGTTCGAGTCGCGCTGTAGGCTATGTTATTTTTTGTCGTGCTTGTGTGCCTTATTGTACAGTACTGTCATCCCTGGATACATATCATGGTATTGTACCATCTTCCAGAAGAAGATTCCCTCCTGTGTTTATTGTTATTCTGCTGTTTGTATGTATAAATGGTGTAGTACATTTACCTTTTCTATCTTCTAGCATGCCTACTACTCGATAAGTGAAATGGCGGATATGATATTCTGCCATGGTTTGTCAAACGGACGTAGCCTGCGAGTCCGTGCCTCACGCTGAAAAATATTCACAGCGCAGAGTGCACTCTGATAAGCTACTTGGCAGACTTTTCCAGTGTCTGAGGGACACAGGCGCCCTTGCACCTAGGAAGACTGACAGTGGAAGGCTCCCCACAGTCCGCATTCCTGACGTGGAGGAGCATGTGTTACGTTCGTTGGAAGAAATCCCTCGCGGGATACGACAATTAGTAGCACCAGAGGCGTGTTTCATTCTCCTACCTGTGGGGGTACTTGATGAACAGTCGCTGTACCCATATCATCAACAGCGCTTTCACGCCCTAAAGCCACAGGATAATAATGGCAGACGACGGTTCTCTCAATCGCTATTGCAGAAGTGTGCCGCAGATCCACCCTTCACATTAAGACTTTATTTACCGATTTGGCAGAAATCACAAGATATGATGTTGTGAATTTCCATAACCAGCATGTATGTGCAGTTGTAAATTCGCAAGCAATTGAAGACAGAGCGTATCGATACTGTAATCTTCTTTCAAAATTTATTGTAGTGTAACGTTGTTTAAAAATTACAAAAATGCTTAAATGTTTGCCAGAACTGCGAATGCATACAAAATTGAAGTTATCGTATAGCGTGTTTTAACTGCAAGTGGTGTGGTTACTCTGTCTTAATGTTAGTAAAACTTTATATTCACTATTTGAGCAATGCAACTCCCAGTACTAATACAGAAATACAGTCACTACAAAATACATTCAGCCCCTTTGTTACTCTATCCTCGGGCCCTGTTGGAAACTAATAACTGTGGTCCCTGTGCGTATAACAAATAAATATAACTGTCTTACCTCTAAAGCAGCAACGGTGGATTCTGCTCTCTTATGACGAAGAATAAAATTTACTAGCTACAGGCTCAGCGGTGTTCAATGCTGGCCGCAGTACTTTGAAGTATACATGAATTTCTTTTGGCTGATAAATCAAAATACTTACGAAAAATTTAATGTCTTTAAAAAAGATATGACTGGGAGAGGGAAGCGGTAGTGATTTGGGTGAATTACTAACACTGACTTTTTCAGTAGTTAATTTTATTCGAAGTTAAGTTTGGCTTTTCAAAACATCTGACAATCGAAATTATATTATTCGGAAAAATGACATCCTTTTTACAAAATGAAAACTTTTCGTTGCTGACTTAGTCACTAACAATAAGATTTTTACAGCAAGTATTATCCATAATCACTAAAAAGCATAAAAACAAATCATCAAATTACGTATACCTGCGCTAACAAACCCTAGAAACATTACAAAATAGAAATATCAAACTAGCCTATACATCAAATCTGCTTACGTGCTTTCTGGAGCTACTCAGCACAGAACTCACTGTTACCAATTATCAGCCAACTCATACTGGAAAATGGAAAGTAACAAAAAATTAATTTCCTTACCTTAACTTCAAGAAGACTTCTGCTTCCACATTTATATTTCCAACAACACATGTACTCGTAAAGCATCTATGTAATATCAATCCATTAATCCTTCTTGTTACAATTAAATTTACAATTTCATCATAAAATCGCTCACCATTTTAACTACTTATTTTACGTGCGGTTTAACACAAAATATTGATATGAGAAAATTCCTACATTATAATCTACACTTACTGGCGAAATACCCTCAGACTTCAAGACGAATATAAGAAAGCAGGTGTCGACAGATGTGAAAATTACCGAACTATGAGTTTAATAAGTCACAGCTGCAAAATATTAACGCGAATTCTTTACAGACGAATGGAAAAACTGGTAGAAGCCGACCTCGGCGAAGATGAGTTTGGATTCCGCAGAAATGTTGGAACACGTGAGGCAATACTGACCCTACGACTTATCTTAGAAAATAGATTAAGGAAAGGCAAACCTACGATTCTAGCATTTGTAGACTTAGAGAAAGCTTTTGACAATGTTGACTGGAATACTCTCGTTCAAATTCTAAAGGTGGAAGTGGTAAAATACAGGGAACGAAAGGCTATTTACAATTTGTACAGAAACCAGATGGCAGTTATAAGAGTCTAGGGGCATGAAAGGAAGAAGTGGTTGGGAAGGGAGTGAGACAGGGTTGTAGCCTGTCCCCGATGTTATTCAATCTGTGTATTGAGCAAGCAGTAAAGGAAACAAAAGAAAAATTCGGAGTAGGTATTAAAGTCCATGGAGAAGAAATAAAAACTTTGAGGTTCGCCGATGACATTGTAATTCTGTCAGAGACAGCAAAGGACTTGGAAGAGCAGTTGAACGGAATGGACATTGTCTTGAATGGAGGATATAAGATGAACATCAACAAAAGCAAAACGAGGATAATGGAATGTAGTCGAATTACGTCGGGTGATGCTGAGGGAATTAGATTAGGAAATGAGACACTTAAAGTAGTAAAGGAGTTTTGCTATTTGGGGAGCAAAATAACTGATGATGGTCGAAGTAGAGTAGATATAAAATGTAGACTGGCAATGGCAAGGAAAGCGTTTCTGAAGAAGTGGAATTTGTTGACATCGAGTATAGATTTAAATGTCAGGAAGTCGTTTCTGAAAGTATTTGTATGGAGTGTAGCCATGTATGGAAGTGAAACATGGACGATAAATAATTTAGACAAGAAGAGAATAGAAGCTTTCGAAATGTGGTGCTACAGAAGAACGCTGAAGATTGGATGGGTAAATCACATAACTAATGAGGAGGTATTGAATAGAATTGGGGAGAAGAGGAGTTTGTTGCACAACTTGACAAGAGGAAGGGACCGGTTGGTAGGACATGTTCTGAGGCATCAAGGGATCACAAATTTAGCATTGGAGGGCAGCGTGGAGGGTAAAACTCGTAGAGGGAGACCAAGAGATGCATACACTAAGCAGATTCAGAAGGATGTAGGTTGCAGTAAGTACTGGGAGATGAAGAAGCTTGCAGAGGATAGAGTAGCATGGAGAGCTGCATCAAAACAGTCTCAGGACTGAAGACAACAACAACAACCTACAATTGGTGGCTTTACAGAGCACACCACAAAAGCTGCCTACTGCATCCTTTTTCAGTCACAGACTGATGCATACTACAGTGCTGACCGCCAAGCGCTCTCTTACTACAACACTACAATCTCAGACCAGATGGTTCAAAATGGTTCAAATGGCTCTGAGCACTATGGGACTTAACATCTGAGGTCATCAGTCCCCTAGAACATAGGTAAACAGGTGCGCATTTTCTGGACTTTCTCATATATGTATTGCCTAGCTAGATGGAGGCTGGGCCACTGCAGCAACGAATACAAATGTGGTTCTTACATGATGGCGCATCAGCACACTTTCGGCGCAATGTCCTGGAACATCTGGCACAAACATTTCAGGACTGCTGGTTTGGTCGGGGGTCCAACAGCTTGGCGTGCTCGTTTTCCTTACCTCAATCCCCTAGACTTTTGGTTATAGGGACAGTTAAAGGAATTGGTCTACGCCACGCAATCAATGATTTGCGGACATTACAGCGTCCCTTCTTCAACGAGTTCCAACAGGTACAACAACAAACGGATATATTTTAGAGGTATACTTCCAAATCTTGACACAAATATAGAGATGCATATCGTAGTGGTTGCGAGTACATGACAGTACAGTAAAGTAAAGCTCACGTAGCATGCACACATTCGGTAATGCGTTCACAGCCACTACAATTTTTATATCAATATTTGTCTCCACATTCAAAGCGTGGCCCTATCTAAGCATAGCTGCATGCCTTCGCCGAAAGCGCACACCAAAATTTCGGCTATTTATGGCCAATGCCTTACCTGCAGTTCCTATAAGAATACTGAAATTCCCTCAAAAAGGAATAACGCGCCAATAAAGCTTATGCTGTTTTTGCAACCTAGACTGCTTTTACTGCTGAAAAGTAGTACGGTGGCTGTTCGATGGCCATGGAGTGGAAATATTTATATATTGCAATAAGATTACAAGCGTGGCCCTATCTTGTCATTGCTTTATGCCTTCGCCCAAGTAAGAATCGTCGTCGTTTGTACAGTTCCACTAGGAATTTATTTTTTCGTTGCCAGTTTTGGACAATATATCTTTAAAAATATTTAAAAAATTAAGAAAAATGGTTCAAATGGCTCTGAGCACTATGGGACTTAACATCTGATGTCATCAGTCCATTAGAACTTAGAATTATTTAAACCTAACTAACCTAAGGACATCACACACATCCATGCCAGAGGCAGGATTCGAACCTGCGACCGTAGCGGTCGCGCGGTTCCAGACTGAAGTGCCTAGAACAGCTCGGCCACAGCGGCCGGCTAAAAAAAAATTACTTTTATATTCTAGGTGAATACCAAAATCTGGCTATCATGACTATTGCGTTATCCAGTGTTCCCAGACATAAGTCCCTCTCTTTTTTGCTTTTTGTATAGTATTCAAAATAATTTACCACCTTCTCAGGCTAGGTAGAACAATACCCCTAATCTATTTCTGTTTACTTTTTCCTATTTGGTAATTCTGAAGAGGCCTCAAAAAGGCGAAATGTGTAAATAAAGCTTCTGCTGTCATTTGCAGTCTAGATTGATTTCTTACTGAAAACGTACGACTAAGGTTGCTTCACCACAATCGTGGAGTGGGAGGATTTATGTTAAGAAATTATGTTAAGCGCAGACTGGTGAAATTTCTCTATGCATGGTCGCGTTTTGTAATTAGTCTAATGTTGTCTTTCCTTTTGTGTTATTATATGTTAGAGATGGTGCCAATGAAAGCATTCGCAAAGAAAACTTTTTAACCGTATAGCATTGAAAAGAATGTTATTCACACAAAATATTAATTGCGTCGCATGATTCTAAAAAAGCGAATCATTTCTGATGTATGAGCTTCATGTTTGAAGTACACGTAAGATATAAAGAACAAAAATAGCTACTGCAGCTACTGAAGTGGATGGCCATTCAGATATGTATTCCTGGTCTTTATTTACGATGTTCGAGTTCCAGTCAGTGCACCTGGGCATTATACGTGACTATGTTTCAGACCCACAATTTGGTTACAGGCACGTGAAAAAAACTTACTAGACTATACTTTAGGGTTTTCGCCTTCCAGTCAACGTTGCAGCAGCCAGCATTGCCGCATCTTCGAAGTATCAACTTCTCAAAAGCTAACCACCACGGCGCATCGCCTGAGCGAACTTATTCTTCCTGTCGCAAATCTAATGGAAAATTGGCAACATTGTAGAATACGTTTGGCAACTATGTGACTGTCTACTTACTTCGTGGAGTAGTTCAGAAATGTTTTACAAACATCTCTTGATATTTTGTTCATAAGACCGATAAATAATATGAATGATTTTCTCCTAAGGTTGCAACACTGGGTTTGATTAAAGAAAGGTCGTTCCACACAGAATCTACAATCAATCTGATGTTTATCATTACAAATTATCTCCATTACTAGTCAGTAGGGCAATGAGACAATACAGTATTGGCTCGCTAGCTAAGTGGTAAGTGGCCCCTTGGAAGGAAAGATGCATCAGCTCTAGGTTCAATCCCACTAGAAACCTAAACATTTCGCCTACTTTTTACTTCTTCTCTTACAGAGCTATAACCTTCGTGATCAGAAACCATTAAGAGAATTTCATCTTCACCATCGTAAGTCTTCTCTCAGTCTGATTTAGTACCCCTAGAACTACAGTTGAAAATGTAAAGAAATTGTGGCATTGCTTGCTTTTTTAAACTTATACTTTTCTACTTGCACCGACACATACCTTACGTTTGAGAATATGCAGTACGACTGATTATGTGAGGCACTGAATAATTGCTGAATTGGGTTTCTTCTTGAGTCTCCTCTCACTGCCATGTTTTTATGTCGTTGTCGTAATATCGAAATGCTTCTTGCGTGGGACACTACACTTCACGTAGACAGTGCACATTTTTATAGCGTTCCTCGTTGGCTTATCAAGTAGGACAAAAAATATGAGAGGTAAATGATCAACAGTAAATTCCTGCACATTAAATAAAGCCATGTGATGATGCTCAGGGAGTTCCTGGGTTACACTCCTACAGAAAGACACTGATTTGAAGATAAAGATGTCATCAATCCAAATGCATTTTCGCCCACATGGACATTTTCAAAATGGTTGTTCGATAACAATCGAGAAAGGCAAACGTTTGTGGATTCTAGATCGGAAAAATAAGTGCACTAGGGACTGCTTTCCACCCAAGCTCCTAGGTAGTTTCTCTTGTGAAAACACCAGAGAGTAGATGGCATTCTACTGTAGTACATTAGCAACACTTATTTCAGTTTCATTGGTTGCTTTCCATATGCTGTGACCCAAAGGCATGTTAATTACTGGCAAGAAATGTCATAGACGCACCCTTGGGATGCAGTTCTTAATTCAAGACACATTTTTTGTGCCACCAAGTGGATAATGCTACGTTTTGGGGACATATACTGGCTTTTTCTTCAGAGCCTTGAGCAGCCGCTGGTGAAGTATCAGTACAGCAGCAGTGCAGTAGCGAGTCGCATATTTAGCTTTTATATTTGTTTTGTAGTTTGATTCTTAATTTATTTCCGAGTGTTTGTGCGCTTGCATATTTAATTACATAAATTCCTTGTGTATTTTCTTATTTGAGAGGAGTAATATTGCTTATTGGTAGCCGTAGGGTATAAATTCGCGGAGTCGTTAGATATTAGCAATAGGATGGATAGGGTGTGTGCGTGCTGTGTGCGGGCGCAGGAGGAACTGACCGCGGTTCGCGAGCAGCTGAGCGTGCTGTTGGCGACGGTCAGCCGCCTTCAGGCTGCTGCCTCGAGGTGCAGCGACGGCGGAGGGTCTGGCGCGTCGCTTGAGACACCCCAGGTGTCGCATGCTGCGTCCACTGACTCAGCCGCCGAGGCACCTTCTAGTGTACCCGGCGCGTTGGGGCCGCCCTCACCTCAGGGTGAGTGGCGGACTGCAACGCGTTCGCGTCGCTCGAGGCGGAGGGCCAATGTAGAGGCTGGCCGGCTGGCCTCGCCCGTTCATCCTGTCATTGGGCAGGTGGCCGCTCCTTCAGCAGGGCCCGAGCAGGCACACGGAGGCAAAGGCTTGCTGGTTATTGGGAGCTCCAACGTTAGGCAGGTGATGGAGCTCCTTAGGGAAATAGCGTACAGGGCTGGAAAGAAATCCAACGTGCACTCGGTTTGTCTGCAGGGGGGCCTCATCCAAGATGTGGAGGCGGCCTAGCCTGCGGCTATCCAGCGTACGGGGTGCAGTCGTCTGCGAGTAGTTGCTCACGTCGGCACCAATGATGCCTGTTGCTTGGGTTCTGAGGCGATCCTCGGTTCGTACAGGCGGCTGGCGGATTTGGTGAAGACCGCTGGCCTCGCACGCGGGGTGCAAGCAGAGCTCTCTATTTACAGCATCATTCCCAGAGTGGATCGGGGTCCTTTGGTTTGGAGCCGAGTGGAGGGTCTCAACCAGAGGCTTCGTCGACTCTGTGACGGTCTTGGCTGCAGATTTCTAGACTTGCGCTCTTGGATGAGGAATTGTAGGACCCTAGATAGGTCAGGGGTGCACTACACAAAAGAAGCGGCTACTCGGGTAGCAGAGTACTTGTGGCGTGCACATGGGGTTTTTTTTAGGCTAGGCATAGTGCTAGGTGTCCTGATGAACACTCACCAGTCGACGTGCAGGCAGGGAAATCAGGACGCGCTCAGTGTAAAGACACTTCAGCTATCAAGACATTAGCAGTAAATTTTCAGAGTATTCGGAGTAAAGTTCCTCAATTTACTGCCCTCCAGGAAGCGTATGGCGCGCAAATTATTCTCGCGACTGAGACGTGGCTGAACCCTGAGATAGGAAGTTCTGAAATATTTAGTGAGGGTTGGAACGTGTGTCGCAAAGGCAGATTAGACACTGTAGGAGATGGTGTCTTCGTACCAGTTGACAGAAATATTGTGTCTACTGAGGTCGAAGTAGAGTGTGATTGTGCAGTTATCTGTACACGTTTAATAGGGCTAGGGGAAATAAAGTTAATTGCGGGGTGTTATTACCGGCCACCAGGTTCCACCGTGACAGTTCTAGAATCATTCAGAGGGAGTCTACATGCTGTATCGCAGAAGTACCCAGATCATGCTATATTAGTCGGAGGCGACTTCAACCTACCTAGTATAGACTGGGATGTCTATGGATTCATTACAGGTGGTGGAGACAAGCCGTCGTGTCAATTTACCTTTGAACACATTATCGCCGACCGGAGTGGCCGTGCGGTTCTAGGCGTTACAGTCTGGAGCTAGGCGACCGCTTCGGTCCCAGCTTCGAATCCTGCCTCGGGCATAGATGTGTGTGATGTCCTTAGGTTAGTTAGGTTTAATTAGTTCTAAGTTATAGGCGACTGATGATCTCAGAGCCATTTGAACCATTTTGAACACGTTATCCGAAAACTGTCTTGAGCAGCTGAATCGACAGCAAATGCGTAATGGAAATATTTTATATCTGGAAGCCACAAACAGACCAGACCTCATCGACGGTGTCATCGTTGAGACAGGGATTAGTGGTCATGATGTTGTCGTCATTACCACTATGGTCACGAAAGTTAAAAAGTCGGTCAAGAAGGCTAGGAGAGTATTCTTACTAGAAAGAGCAGATAAGCTGTTGTTAGCATCCCACTTATCAAATGAATCGACTTCATTTACTTCCGGTACGAAGGACGTGGAAGAATTATGGGCAAATTTTAAACACATTGTAAATCATGCGTTGGACAAGTATGTGCCGAAAAAGTGGGTTACGTACGGAAAAGACCCACCGTGGTTTAACAGCGCAATTCAGAGAATGCTCAGGAAGCAAAGGCAGTTGCACTCGCGGTACAACAAAGATTGGGAGAATGAGAACAGGCAAAGGTTAGTAGAGATTCGTGCTGCTGTAAAAAGAGCGATGCGCGAAGCATTCAACCACTACCACCGTCATACCTTAGCAAAAGATCTTGCTGAAAACCCAAGGAAATTCTGGTCTTACGTAAAATCGGTAAGCGGGTCGAAGGCTTCCATCCAGTCACTCACTGATCAGTCTGGCCTGGCAACGGAAGACAGCAAAACTAAAGCTGAAATTTTAAATTTAGCATTTGAGAAATATTTCACGCAGGAGGATCGTACAAACATACCGCCGTTTGAGTCTCGTACAGATTCCCGTATGGAGGACATAGTGATAGACATCGCTGGGGTTGTGAAGCAGCTGAATGGGTTGAAAATAAATAAATCGCCAGGTCCTGATGGGATTCAAATTCGGTTTTTCAGAGAGTACTCTACTCCATTGGCTCCTTACTTAGCTTGCATTTATCGTGAATCTATTGCCAACGTAAAGTCTCGAGCGACTGGAAAAAAGCGCAGGTGACGCCCGTGTATAAGAAAAGTAGAAGGACGGACCCTCAAAATTACAAACCAATACCCTTAACACCGGTATGTTGCAGGATTCTCGAACATATTCTCAGTTCGAATATAATGAATTTCCTTGAGACAGAGAAGTTGCTGTCCATGCCTCTGCACGGCTTTAGAAAGCATCGCTCCTGCGAAACGCAACTCGCCCTTTTTTCACATGATATCTTGCGAACCATGGATGAAGGGTATCAGACGGATGCCATATTCCTTGACTTCCGGAAAGCGTTTGACTCGGTGCACCACTGCAGACTCCTAACTAAGGTACGAGCATATGGGATTGGTTCCCAAGTATGTGAGTGGCGCGAAGACTTTTTAATTAATGGAACCCAGTACGTTGTCCTCGATGGTGAGTGTTCATCGGAGGTGAGGGAAGTGTGGTAGGTCCGCTGTTGTTTTCTATCTACGTAAATGATCTTTTGGATAGGGATGATAGCAATGTGAGGCTGTTTGCTGATGATGCTGTGGTGTACGGGAAGGTGTCGTCGTTGAGTGACTGTAGGAGGATACAAGATGACTTGGACAGGATTTGTGATTGGTGTAAAGAATGGCAGCTAACTCTGAATATAGATAAATGTAAATTAATGCAGATGAATAGTATAAAGAATCATGTAGTGTTTGAATACTCCATCAGTAGTGTAGCACTTGACGCAGCCACGTAGATTAAATATTTGGGTGTAACATTGCAGAGCGATATGAAGTGGTACAAGCATGTAATGGGAGTTGTGGGGGAGGCGGATAGTCGTCTACGGTTCATTGGTAGAATTTTGGGAAGATGTGGTTCATCTGAAAAGGAGACCGCTTATAAAACAATAATACGACCATTTCTTGAGTACTGCTCGAGCGTTTGGGATCCCTATCAGGTCGTTTTGAGGGAGGACATGGAAGCAATTCAGAGGCGGGCTGCTAGATTTGTTACTGGTAGGTTTGATCATCACGCGAGTGTTACGGAAATGCTTCTGGAACTCGGGTGGGAGTCTCTAGAGGAAAGCAGGCGTTCTTTTCGTGAATCACTACTGAGGAAATTTAGAGAACCAGCATTTGAGGCTGACTGCAGTACAATTTTACTGCCGTCAACTTATATTTCGCGGAAAGACCACAAAGATAAGATACGAGAGATTAGGGCTCGCACAGAGGCACATAGGCAGTCATTTTTCCCTCGTTCTGTTTGGGAGTGTAACAGGGAGAGGAGATGCTAGTTGTGGTACGAGGTACCCTCCGTCACGCACCGTATGGTGGATTGCGGAGTATGTATGTAGATGTAGATTTGAGTTTGCAGATTGGTTCAAATTCGCTATTGATCATCCTGATCTAGGTTTTCCATTATTTTCTTAAATTGATTGAGGTGAATGTTGAAACCTTTCGTTTCAGAGGGCGCAGTCGATTTCCTTCGCCAATCATCCCGATAGTGGTTTCTGTTTCGTCTCTGATTATCTAGTAGTGGATAGGACTTTTGACCTTAAGCTTCTTTTCTTGCATTTTCACCCAACATTGCCTGTTTACTACAAGTGGCCCAGGAGCCACAAGAACTAGTTAAATCCTGAACTAAAATATAATGATTAACAACCTGCCTGACAATGTGCTAAACAAAATCTCAGCCTACTTTTTTCACCTAAAGTTTGCCCTGGTGGATTACATACATTAATATTCTTCGCATAATATGCTGAATGAGAGTGATTACTAAACCCTTGCCTAAGCATTTATATGAGACGAAATACGGTAGAAAAAAGTAAATAAGAGAGTTTACTCAATATCTGGGTTTTGCCATCACACTCACCAGATTTATCGCTAGACCATCAATACAGCACAGAAGCTTAAGTGAAAAGCAATACGTCCTGCAAAAAATTTCCGGACCCTACTACGTCGTTAGTTCTTACAGTTGGCTCTTACGTGATTTTATTTCATAGATTACGAAATCAAGTCAAAAGGACGTATTTCATAACCAAGACAGTTCGTGAATATCAATGTGGATGACCAAGGAGATCTATGTTTTTGAACAGGCTATAATCATCCTCCACAGAATCAGAATTCTCATCCAAGATGGAGCATCCCCCCTTACAACAAAATCGTGAAGCTATGTTCCGTGTTGTTCGGTAACCTATTGGCATTGAATCATTTTAAAATTATCCCAAGAAAATTCTATCAGTTCGGTACCGATAGTACCAGGCGTACATACTTAGCATAAAATTTTCATAATTTTGTTTTAGCAAAGAGCTCGAAGGAAAACGACCAGCTTAGTAACCTGAATAACAAAAATAAAGACAACCAAAAACTAACAACAGTATTTCCTTACAACATGTACAGTTGCAACATTAAAATACTTAATAATTCCTTTGTGAGTGCAACGTTTTCCAGTAGCTTTTATAGAGTAAGTGTCGCGTCTGGTACTCCAAACACGTTCTCTTCTCAAACAGATATCAGTTGTTACACAGAGGGGACCAAACTCGTAAGTGTTCTAAAACACACATGAAAAACAATTACAATAATTGTCTTAAAATAGAATAAGCACTTAAAACCTTTTACACACTAAAATAAAGGAACATATTTCACAAGATTCTCTTGGTAAAAAAGTGATACATTTTGCATAACGTAATTTTAAAACAAAATAATGTGTTAATGTAACCCTTAACTATGGCCTAAATGAACAATGTTTTACAAATCTCTGGAAAAAATGCTAGAGATAAAAAATTAAACTTTACAATATATGAATTCAAAAGCGACTAAAGTGAAATGAATCACAGGCTAGCCAAAATTCCTCTAAAAAGTCTTACTCATCTTAAGCAAGAACAAAAATATCAAAATATATTTCCCTTTTAAAATTTAAAATATTTGAAAGCATTTATCAAGAATAAAGGTTCCTGATCACATGCAATTGTAAATACATTGGGCTAGTAATCAACAAAACGAGTAATCAAAACGCTTAATGGCAGTCAACCAAAATTAAATACTGAAGAGGTCGGTGAACAGTCTGACAACACTATGTATCACTCTCAGTATACAACTTCAACACTATCGCACCCGAACATCAACAAAATATTAAGCAAAGTTAATAAATGGTGTATACTAATACCAGTGGCTAACAGGTATTTCTGAACTAAATTATAAAGCTCACATTTATTGGTCTGGGTTCTTCTTTCTTTTCATTTTATTAAAATCCACAAGCAAGACGACGGAATCAAGCCAAATTAGTAGATTACACAAGCTGCACTTGTTACGCCTGTTGACCTTTAGATGATCTAGGCGGCACCTTCAACGGTGTATAAACAGCTCGTAATCTCGACTGAAAGCTAATTGGGTCACCAAGAGTACTATTTCCTCACGAATTCTCGGTTTATACTCAAGACACAACTTGGAACTTCACTTAACTTTCAGCTGACACTGAGAACATGTACCATAAATGATGTAACTGGGCTTCCACGGTAACACCGTGTATACAACGTAGCAACAACTCCACATGTGAATAGCTCCTCCACTGTCCCACAAGATTCACTAACACTTCCATTTGCTGAAGGTGACAAGACCATAAACCAGCCCACGTACGGCACTTTACAGCCTTATAATTCCACTCCGCTGCCGCCTCGCGAAATGCCGACGAAAGCGTTACTTAGAGATGCGGCCTCGTTATCATTGTATTGCGGGCGCTCAAAAGAAATATTACGAACTAGCACTGTGGGTACAATTGAAGACTTTATTCAAAAGTAACCACCAATGGACTGAACTCAACAGTCCCGCTCTTTCACGAGACGCAAGATTCCCTTTTTGCAGAATTCCTGTGGCTGTGATAGGAACCAGTACTCCACTGCGTCCAGTTCCTCGTTCGCGTTGAAGTGCTTCTCTTTGAGATTGTTTTTAGTGGATCAAACACATGGAAGTCGCGGAAGGTGACATGCACAGGTTGTAGGGCGGATGCCTAAGTTGCTCCCACTTGAACTTGGCCCTTACACTTTGTGTGACCTTGGAGACGTGGGACGCACTTTATCGTTGAGTAGAATTACTCCCTCCTTAAGCAGCCTTGGCCGTTTTCTCTTGATGGACTTCCTTAGGCCGCAGACTGTCTCTTTGTTGACGTTCTTTCTGTGCATGAGGAACTGGACGAGTATCGGGTCTTGAACGTTAACAGAGCCGACGCGTGATTCCATTACATCCTGTCCTGCATTGCCTCTGCCTCTGATCCGCATTTTCATGATGCCTGAACAGGTGTTGCAATGCCAGCCGCATACGCACTTCTTTTGTAGTTCGTTGAGCTTGTTGAGAAGACCTTCTAGTAACCCATCCTGTCGTGCACAAATGTCCACACTGTTCCAACACTGGTCCCAATTATCAAAGCTAACATTCGTATTGTGACACGCCGATCATTTCTCAATAAGTCGTTCAACTTGTCGATGAGTTCGGCCGTGATTACCTTGTTTGCCTAGCCTAGTCTCGGGTCATCATGCAAACACTCCTTGCCTGCTCGAAAATGGCACTCAGCTTTCTCACGGACTTGCCGGACACGCACTCTTCCCCGTGCACGGCACCACCCAGTGATGAATATTGGAGGAACTAGTTCCTCCGCAGTCAGAAATCTGATATCGTCTCCCTGCTTCACAGTTCGAATTTTGCTATGTGAACACCATGATTCCCTCACACGCACTGTCGCGTCAATCGACGGATCACCCAATGGCTTTCTTCTTCCCTGCATCATGTGCCCCTGCATCCCCACAACCGTGCCTGACACTACATTCGCTCCAATAGATATCTCACTAAGTCATTCCAAAGGGGCATAAGTCTATTTCAACCTGTCTGGTTGTCACGATGTTTCATATCTCTTCATTTGAACACACCTTACAGATAGATAGCGTACCGGCTCGGGAATTACACTGAAGAGCCGAAGAAACTGCCTAATATCGTGTCGGGCCCCCACAAGCACGCAGAAGTGCCGCAAAACGACGTGACAGTGACTCGACTAATGTCTGAAGTAGTGCTGAAGGGAACTGACACGATGAATCCTGCAGGGCTGTCCATAAATTCGTAAGAGTACCAGGGGATGGAGATCTCTTCTGAACAGCACGTTGCAAGGCATACCAAATGTGTCGCATTGTCCTGCTGGAATTACCCAATCCGTCGGAATCGACAATGGACAAGAATGGATGCAGGTGATCAGACAAGATGCTTACGTAGCTGTTACCTGTCACAGTCATATCTAGAGGTATCGGGGGTCCCATATCACTCCAACTGCACACGCCGCACACCATTAGAGAGCCTCCACCAGTTTGAACAGTCCCCTGCTGCCATGCAAGGTCCATGGATTCATGAGGTTGTCTCCATACCCGTACACGTCCATACGCTCGATAAAATTGCTTGTTAGTGGCCCAGCATTGAAATCTGAAGCAATTTGAGGAAGCGCTGCACTTCTGTCACGCTGGACGATTCTCTTCAGTCGTCGTTGGTCCCGCTGTTGCAGGGTGCTTTTCTGGCAGCAGCGATGTCGGAGATTTCACGTTTTATCAGCTTCCTTATATTCACGGTACATTCGTGAAATAGTCGAACGGGAAAAATCCCCAATTCATCTCTACCTCGAAGAAGCTGTGTCCCGTGCGCGACGACTGTAACACCAAACTCACTTAAAACTTCATAACCTGCCACTGTAGCAGCAGTAACCGATCTAACAATGTACTTACATGGATATGGTGTCTGTTCTTTCGGACATGTCCGAAAGCACAGACACCATATCCATAAAAGTATCTAGTTCTGACGATACGGCCATGACCTCCTTCTTCTGTGCGGATGCACACATATTCCCCGAACTCTTACGGGACATGTAAGAATGTCTACCACGAGTAATGAGTGTGTTGGGGTGGGGCACTACGAATGTAGTGTGTGGACATACGAGGTGAGAATGTGAGTCTCGCGGGAGGCGTGCGCGAGATAGTCCCTGCAGTCGCACTATCATCTGTGCCCTCGGTGGCTCAGATCAGTCTGGCTTTAGCTGTCGTCGAGTGGTCGCACTCTCCTCAAGTTTGTTCCGTGAACGTTCAGTGTTTACGCCAGTGTTTTCGTGTTTCGTGATTGTTTATTGGCGTTTTGCACGTGAATTAAGTGTTATAAGTTGAGCTCTTGGTCATCGTTCGTGTCGTCTTTCTACGTAGTGCCATTGGGATTTCGGCGTTGTCCGAAATTTCTTCGCTGCAGAACACCATGGCAAACTCCGTGAGAAAAAACACCGTGATTTTCACCTTCGACAAGTACAACCGTCGAGTACAGCCCTCTGCGCTTGACATACACGACTGGATTACCGAGATAATTGGCCTTCATTCTGAATCTGTTCATACCATGCAGCTAGACTCTGATGAATACTGCATTTTTGTAATGTTTAACGATCCCGTGAGTGTAGACCGCTTTCTGGAAAAATTTGGTTATGAAACGGAATTTATACACCGTGATGGTACTAAAAATACTGTACAACTCAGGAATTCCGAGTCTGTAATTAGAAATGTTAGGATTTTTTAATATTCCCATAGAAGTAGACAACTCGAAAATTAAAGATGTCCTTTCAAAATATGGGGTTGTCAGACAAATAGTCAACGAAAGGAGGGCTTCGCATTTCAAGCTGCAGTGCTTTAACGGCATTCGCCCCGTGGAGATGGAAGTGAAGGCAAACATTCTCTCCCACATCTTTGTTGACGGGCACAAGGCGCATGTTATTTACTCAGGGCAAACCCCTATATGTCATGTATGTAACGAGTCTGGTCACCTCCGTCAGGACTGCCCTCGCCGTATTTTTGTGCTAAAAAATTACCTTACGCAACGCCGGAAATTAACACTCAAGATTTGTTACCAGCCGGTAATACAACAGACCCGGCGGCTGTCGTGGATCCTGTTACTACCTCTGAAAATGTTGTACTTAATGTTAATGAATTTCCGTCTTTAAAACCTGCATTAACTGCTGAAATTCCGTCCCGTGACAGCGAGATTCCCACTAAAAAGCGTCCTCTAAAGGACACTGAAAAAAATGTTGATCAGGACTCTTTCTGTGAAACACCCGTTGCCAGGAAGCCGAAGCCAAGTCCTGAAGATCTGTTGGAAGTGGAAAAAGGAGATGAAATGCAGGTCGATGTGGTTCCCACTTCCGCACAAGGAATTATACCGCCACGAACAGATAGTGACGCAGCTGGTAGTGACCTTTCACAGAAATGTGACCCTGAGTCTGAGGTCACAGCTGCAATACCCGCATCAAGTGCACAGCCCATACAGTGCGAACAGTACGAGGAAGTACCAAGTAAATAACCTGCTGACTCCGAAGCGCAACGCCGCGCCGAATGAGGAAATAAACAAGCATCGCCTCCTCGCCAGCAAGACAACACAACAGACAACACGCCGGAGCCAAATATTGACGACTCGCAAGCCACCGCCGTTGCGCCAGACGGCCACCGTCGGAGGCTGCAACCGAAACCAGGTCTTGCTGTCACGCGTCATCAAGCGAAAGCCACACCAGAGAAGAAAGACATCAAGAAAAAGAATATTAAATATGAAGTCATCAGGACCAACACTGACGAGGAGAAAGAGAAAGACCACAGTGACTTATAGCAATGCATTGTCAGGATTTCAAGATAATTTTCTTTCCAAGCACTTTGTTTAAAAGCAGTAAAAATTTTTTCTAGGAAGTTAGTACATGCAATGGGCACACAGCTTGTAAATATCGTGACTTGGAGAGAAGCATGTTGCTGCTATAATCATACCGATCCTCATCCCAAACAGCTTTATCTGGTATGTCTGTGATGCAAGCTTATAGCATTACTACTATTAACTTAAATAAAATACAGTCACCCTTGAAATTGACAGCACTAAAAGAATTCTTGAACCAGTCTGGGACAGATATCGCGTTGCTACAAGAAGTTGCGATAACGGAATTTCGGATCCCAGGCTTTTTTGAAATTGTTAATGTTTCTACGGAAGCCAATATCGGTACAGCCATTCTTATAAGGGAAGGCATTCCGGTGACTAAAATCGAACGACTAGAATCAGGAAGAGCCGTAGGCATTAAATTTTTCGATGTGACCGTGCTTAACCTTTACGCCCCATCAGGAAATTCCCATAAATTGGATCGTGCGAAGTTTTTTCAGGATGAACTAATTTATTTATTGAGGAAATATCCGTGTTCTCTTATACTAGGTGGAGACTTTTACTGTGTTTTAAACCAGAAAGATCAACAACCCAATTTCAACTACTCGCCACAGTTAAAAAAGTTAGTAAGTGATCTACACCTGAAGGATGTGTGGGAACTTCAGCACCCGACGTCAGTCGAGTTCACGTATATAACCAGCCACACCCGCAGCAGACTAGATAGAATTTACGTGTCACCAAATTTGCAAATCTTTTTATTACACGTTGAAACTGTTCCCGTGTATTTTAGCTATCACATTGCACTTTCAACTTGCTTTAATTTAAGGGTACAGACAACCCGTCGATTCAGAGGGCAATGGAATTTGAATATCTCTGTTTTAACTGACGAAGAAGCGTAGCGTGGACTATGTGCCTCCGCACAGCGGACAAGCACCCAACAGTCATTGACTGGTGGACTAGGAGGGCTAAACCAAGGCTGCGGGAAGTTGTCATGCAGTATAGTGTAGCGAGGCACAGGGAGTTGAGGAGTGCAATGGAGTTTTATTATAAAGTTTTAAGAGACTTATATCAACAGGTACATGATGACGTAATTCGTCTGAATGACATCAAAAATATAAAAGCCAAGTTATTAAGCATTAAGCGCAAACAGATGGAGGGACTAAAAATTAAACGGAAAGCCACATCAGTAGTAGCAGATGAAACAGCTTCTCTGTATCACTTGTTGCGGCATGCTAAAAAAGACGTCAGACTTTTATTGATGAAGTACTGACGCATACTGGTACAAGGCTCACATGCCAGAAAGAAATACTGGACGAAGTCCACAGGTACTATGACAACTTATATGCCCCTACCACGGTGGACGATGCAGCTCCCGAGGACTTTCTCACTATTTTAGGTCCACAATTGTCGGGAACAGACAACGCTGACATCCTGTCATCTATTACTAAAGGTGAAGTGCATGAGGCAGTGCGTAACTCACGCCTCCCTGTAGAGTTTTATGTGCGCTACTGGTCTATAATTGGGGACAAGATCACTTCCATGGCGAATGAGGTCCTGAACGGAAAAGCGGTCCCTGCAGAGTTTAAGGAAAGAAAAATAGCACTGATTCCTAAGAGTAAAGGCAAAACCAACTTAAGCAATTTTCGGACTCTTACGATACTAAATTCTGAATGCAGAATAATTTCGCGTATATGGACTATCAGACCAATTGTGTGATTGGATTGAAGAGTTCCTAGATAGCAGAACGCAGCATGTCATTCTCAGTGGAGAGAAGTCTTCCGAAGTAAGAGTGATTTCAGGTGTGCCGCAGGGGAGTGTCGTAGGACCGTTGCTATTCACAATATACATAAATGACCTAGTGGATGACATCGGAAGTTCACTGAGGCTTTTTGCGGATGATGCTCTGGTATATCGAGAGGTTGTAACAATGGAAAATGGTACTGAAATGCAGGAGGTTCTGCAGCGAATTGTCGCATGGTGCAGGGAATGGTAATTGAATCTCAATGTAGACAAGTGGAATGTGCTGCGAATACACAGAAAGAAAGATCCCATATCATTTATCTACAATATAGCAGGTCAGCAACTGGGAGTACGCATTAGGAGTGATTTAAAATGGAATTATCATATAATGTTGATCGTCGGTAAAGTGGATGCCAGACTGAGATTCAGTGGAAGAATCCTAAGGAAATGCGATCCGAAAACAAAGGAAGTAGGTTACAGTACGCTTGTTCGCCCACTGCTTGAATACTGCTCAGCAGTGTGGGATCCGTACCAGATAGGGTTGATAGAAGAGAGAGAGAAGATCCAACGGAGAGCAGTGCGCTTCGTTACAGGATCATTTAGTAATAGGGAAAGCGTTATGGAGATGATAGATAAACTCCAGTGGAAGACTGTGCAGGAGAGACGCTCAGTAGCTCGGTACGGGCTTTTGTTGAAGTTTCGGGAACATACCTTCACCGAGGAGTCAAGCAGTATATTGCTCCCTCCTACGTATGTCTCGCGAAGAGACCATGAGGATACAATCAGAGAGATTAGAGCCCACACAGAGGCGTAGCGAAAAAATAAAATAAAATCATAAGGACGGCTGTGGGTGTTTTTATTTACTTGTCACGATATGAACTTTGTGTTTCCTCAGTTTTGCATCTTTATTGTTTTTAGCCATTTCACTGTTTTTATATTTTTGTGTCTACACTGAAGCATACAGCATTTAACGCATTAATACATGAAATGTATTCACAGTTGCGAGTGTAGACGACAATCAGCTGTGTAATGGAATGACGACAGTGAAAATTTAAGCCGGACCGCGATTCGAACCCGAATTTCCCGCTCACTGCGAGCGGCCGCCTTACCATTTGGCTATCCGAGTACGATTCACGGCCAGATTCAAACTTCCATATGTCCTCAACCACGTGTCAGACTTCGTCCTTTCAACCACTATTTTTCTACTCTTCGTGAAGAACAATGATTGGCTGACTATGATGTATGGCTAACATCAGGTGCTGCATATACTGAGGTGACAAAGGTCAATGGATACGTCCTGACATTCTGTCGGACTTCGTTATGCCCTGGCTGATACAGCAAATCGACGTGGCACGGACTCAACAAGTCGAAGGAAGTCTCCTGCAGAAATATTGATCCATGCCGCCTCTATAGCCGTCCATAATTGCGAAAGTATTGCCGGTGCAGGATTTTATGCACGAACTGACTCTCAACTAAGTTCCATAAGTGTTCACTAGGATTCGTGCCGGCCGATCTAGGTGGCCACATCTTTCGCTCCAATTATCTAGAATGTTCGTCAAACCAAACGCGAAGAATTTCGCTCCGGTGACATGGTATCGTTGTTTGGGGACATGAAGTTCATGAATGGCTGCAAATGGTCCCCACGTACCCGAACATAACTGTTGTGTACTTAGTTCCGCGTAGTCAGCGCGTACACAACTTTCCCACTAGAGCGCACCCCGCTAAGCACAACAGCGCAGGCGCAGCGCTCGTCCGTCTCCGCACTACGAGATGGCGCTGCCATAAAGACGGACCAAATTCTGCTTCCGCCAATCGGCGTATTAATATGTAATGCAGCCAATGAGGTTGCTGCTAACGTAGAACCTTTTCTCCTCGCGGATCACACTCGCGCACTGATACCTGAACGCGCGAGGTATTATAACGAGTGTACCGACCTCCGATTAGGCAGTCTGCATTTGTCTGCATTAGTCTGTACCAGTCTGCATTAGTCTGTACCAGTCTATAGTCAAGTTTCAATCTGCGCCTAGTAAGATTATCATATTCCTGTACATAGCCATAAAGATAAATGAATAGACACTTTGTCAAGTATCAGAGATATGTGAGAATAGGATTAACGTACCAAGACCAAAGGAACTTCAGATTGTCAATTGTAAACAGCATCCAGAATCAAGTTACGTAATGTCTATGCTTTTTATTATTTTAATAAATGTGTGTGAAAACAAATCAAGTTCTGTTTAAAGTTGGTCACCGTCAATCTGATCCTCTAAGCGTGCAAGTGGCATTTCTATCGTCTGACCTAACGGCAGAAGATAAACACGCCACGATAAGACCACGACACATATTGCTGACACTCGCCTACTTCGTTAGAGCGACGAGTCAAATAATCTGATGGTGTGTGTACCGAAGGTCTTACAGTACGCACACCACAATAACCATTTCCAAAATGGTTCAAATGGCTCTAAGCACTATGCGACTCAACAACTGAGGTCATCAGTCACCTAGAACGTAGACCTACACTCCTGGAAATGGAAAAAAGAACACATTGTCACCGGTGTGTCAGACCCACCATACTTGCTCCGGACACTGCGAGAGGGCTGTACAAGCAATGATCACACGCACGGCACAGCGGACACACCAGGAACCGCTGTGTTGGCCGTCGAATGGCGCTAGCTGCGCAGCATTTGTGCACCGCCGCCGTCAGTGTCAGCCAGTTTGCCGTGGCATACGGAGCTCCATCGCAGTCTTTAACACTGGTAGCATGCCGCGACAGCGTGGACGTGGACCGTATGTGCAGTTGACGGACTTTGAGCGAGGGCGTATAGTGGGCATGCGGGAGGCCGGGTGGACGTACCGCCGAATTGCTCAACACGTGGGGCGTGAGGTCTCCACAGTACATCGATGTTGTCGCCAGTGGTCGGCGGAAGGTGCACGTGCCCGTCGACCTGGAACCGGACCGCAGCGACGCACGGATGCACGCCAAGACCGTAGGATCCTACGCAGTGCCGTAGGGGACCGCACCGCCACTTCCTAGCAAATTAGGGACACTGTTGCTCCTGGGGTATCGGCGAGGACCATTCGCAACCGTCTCCATGAAGCTGGGCTACGGTCCCGCACACCGTTAGGCCGTCTTCCGCTCACGCCCCAACATCGTGCAGCCCGCCTCCAGTGGTGTCGCGACAGGCGTGAATGGAGGGACGAATGGAGACGTGTCGTCTTCAGCGATGAGAGTCGCTTCTGCCTTGGTGTCAATGATGGTCGTATGCGTGTTTGGCGCCGTGCAGGTGAGCGCCACAATCAGGACTGCATACGACCGAGGCACACAGGGCCAACACCCGGCATCATGGTGTGGGGAGCGATCTCCTACACTGGCCGTACACCACTGGTGATCGTCGAGGGGACACTGAATAGTGCACGGTACATCCAAACCGTCATCGAACCCATCGTTCTACCATTCCTAGACCGGCAAGGGAACTTGCTGTTCCAACAGGACAATGCACGTCCGCATGTATCCCGTGCCACCCAACGTGCTCTAGAAGGTGTAAGTCAACTACCCTGGCCAGCAAGATCTCCGGATCTGTCCCCCATTGAGCATGTTTGGGACTGGATGAAGCGTCGGCTCACGCGGTCTGCACGTCCAGCACGAACGCTGGTCCAACTGAGGCGCCAGGTGGAAATGGCATGGCAAGCCGTTCCACAGGACTACATCCAGCATCTCTACGATCGTCTCCATGGGAGAATAGAAGCCTGCATTGCTGCAAAAGGTGGATATACACTGTACTAGTGCCGACATTGTGCATGCTCTGTTGCCTGTGTCTATGTGCCTGTGGTTCTGTCAGTGTGATCATGTGATGTATCTGACCCCAGGAATGTGTCAATAAAGTTTCCCCTTCCTGGGACAATGAATTCACGGTGTTCTTATTTTAATTTCCAGGAGTGTACTTAAACCAAACTAACCTAAGGACATCACACACATCCATGCCCGAGGCACGGTTCGAACCTGCGACCGTAGCGTTCGCGCGCTTCCTGACTGAAGCGCCTAGAACCACTCGGCCACTCCGGCCGGCGGCCGGCAACCATTTCCAGTTTATGATACGTTTAATTGGACCAGACGACCCAGTCCATTCCATATGAATATGCGACATGTCCGAAAGAACAGATACCGTCGGTGACCAAGGAGCTCTCATAGAATTAAATGATAATTAAATCAAGACCCTAAGCTGAGGACGTTGATATACATCAACGGGGACAGTTGAAAATGTGTGCCCATCCGGGGACTTAAACCCGGGATCTCCTGCTTACATAGCAGACGCCCTATTCATCTGTCCGAATGATCAGATACCATCTTCATATAGTTAAGGCTAACCGGCCATTGACCTTCTTCTTCTGTGCTGGATGCACACGCATTGCCCGAACTCTTAAGGGAGTCGGTAAGATTGTGCGCCGCGAGTAATGAGTGTAATGGGCAGGGGCACTACGAATGTAGAGCGTGGACATTAAGTTGGGAATGTGAGTCTCACGGGGAGCGTGCAAGGGATAAATCCCTGCAGTCGCACTATCTTCTGTGTCCTCGGTGGCTCAGATGGATAAAGAGTCTGCCATGTAAGCAGGAGATCGCGGATTCGAGTCTCGGTCGGGGCACACATTTTCAACTGTCCCCGTTGATGTATATCAACGCCTGTCGACAGCTTAGGGTCTTGATTTAATTATCATTTCAGTCCATTCCAGGTGAACACAGCCCACAGCATTACGCAGCTGCCACCAGTTTGCACAGTGCCTTGTTGACAACTTGGGTCCATGGCTTCGTAGTGTCTGCGGTACGCTCGGACGCTACCATCAGCTTTTTCCAACTGAAGTCGGCAGTCACCTGACCAGGTCGTGATTTCCCAGTCGTTTAGGGTTCAACCGATATAGTGACGAGCCCAGGAGACGCGCTGCAGGCGATGCCGTGCTGTCGGCAAAGGAACTCGCGACGGTCGTCTGCTGCGATAGCCCGTTAACTCTAGATTTTGCCGCATGGCCCTAACGGCCACGTTCGTCGTACGCCGCACATTACTTTCTGCGGTTATTTCACTCAGTGTCGCTTGTCTGTTAGCAATGACAACTCTACGTAAATGCCGCTGCTCTCTGTCGTTAAGCGAAGACCGTCGGCCACTGGGTTGTCCGTGGTGAGAGGCAATGCCTGAAATCTGGTATTCTCGGCACACTCTTGACACTGTAAATCACAGAATATTGAATTTCCTAACGATTTAAGAAATGGAATGTCCCATGCATCTAGCTACAACTACCATTCCACGTTTAGAGTCTGTTATTACCGTCGTGCGGCCGTAATGACTTCGGAAACCTTTTCACATGAATCACCTGAGTACAAATACCGACTCCGGCAGGGCACTACCTTTTTATACCTTTTGTATGCGATACTACCGCCATCTGTATACGTACATATCGCTATCCCATGTCTTTTGTCACCTCAGTGTATATACAGTACAAGTACATGGACGTATACAGCATTTAAGGCGCTTGAAATTTTGTCCTTCCAACACTGTTCAGCAATGTTCTTTGTTGAACTGTCTATGCAGAACAATGGTCGGCTAAGTATGATGCATGGCTAACATCAGTCCGCAGCTCGTGGTCGTGCGGTAGCGTATTCGCTTCCCGCGCACGGGTTCCCGGGTTCGATTCCCGGCGGGGTCAGGGATTTTCTCTGCCTCTTGATGACTGGGTGTTGTGTGATGTCCTTAGGTTAGTTAGGTTTAAGTACTGCTAAGTTCTAGGGGACTGATGACCATAGATGTTACGTCCCATAGTGCTCAGAGCCATTTGGCTAACATCAGATACTGTACATATTTACTTCTTTTTTACGACCTGTTGGGCCCACAGCATAGTATATGTCGGTATAAGACATTATGGAAATGAATGTTCCAAACCAGATGCAATAAGGTAATACGCTTGTTAATATCTTACATGACAGGCCTGTTTCGGCTTAATGCCATTGTCAAGTGACGTGTCGTTGGAAGTGACGACGATACTGCACCTATAATGAAGTCTGTCGTATCTCGGTAAATATAAGTAGTTATGAAACATGATAATATGTTTTTGTCAGTTCAGTTTCGACAGCTCTTCCCATGCTATCATGCAATTGTAAAACTGACTGTCTATTTATTTTTGTCAAACAGTATGCACGAGCGGAATTTTGTCGCGCACTTACTTGATAGTTCATTTAAATTATTTTTTAGGTATTGTGTAGGATCTGCAGTTCGGTCTTAGTCGAATTACCATGTAAATTATGCAGTGTTCTTTAAAATCTGTTTTTGTAATATTTGAGCCGTACACGGCTCATGTTCATGCCATTTATTGTTTGTCATCTTCTATTACGGTACTGCCGCCTCGTTTTCTTATTCCATTCACTGGCCTCACTAACTTCCTGCCTTACTTGCCTGTGAGCGGCAGCAGCAGCGCATATCGATAAGTGCACTGTCGTACAACCTCTGGAGCGACCGATAGTATTTCCGGGTCGTCGTGTGTCTGGCAGTCAGTTGGAGACGGACCAGCAGTGCAGTTGGGACGCAGCAGCAGTGAAGTCGGGGACGGAGCGCCGGCGAGATGTGGACTGCCAGTGCTCGCCGACCGCTGACGACACACATAAACTGTCCAACGGAGGGAGATTGGAGCAGGACGACGGTTGGTTGGTCGTTCGGTTGGTCGTCTCATCGACCGACGTATATGTGGCCATTTCACCTTTTCCGGGCCTGGGCAGTCGGTCGGTTGCCGTGGAGCAGCAAGGAAGTCTCCGTCGCGCGTTCTCTGCCAAGGGGCCGCTGGCGGTGTGCACGCGGGGTTGTAGTGTGAGTGCTACGAAGTTCGTCGCCCACCGATCTTGAAAATGAAAGTTGAGTCCTCACGTAACCTACTATAGAGCCTCAACTGTATACATTCCTTCGTTTGATCCTGGTTGTTGCATTTGGGACATTCCCGCGAGCAACAATGTTTGTGTATTCAAGTCGGCTAAGATTCCAGCCATCTTCCTGTGGAGTTTAACTTAATTTATTCCCTGTTATTGAAGTTGACCAGAGGTGTCATTGCCTTGTGGCCGTTGACGTTCCGGCTACCTGCCCTGGTCGTTGACGTAATTTTCGCCAGTGCATTTTCCTCATCGTGTTGTTGCTGTCCAGTCGGTGTGTAGTTCGACATTAAGTCCCATAGTGCTCAGAGCCATTTGAACCATTTTGTAGTTCGACAATATTCTGTGCGTTGTTGCACTGAAATCTTGTGGTCGTATTGCTGGTTGCGTGGAGCGGAACTGATCTTGTTGATTGGTCGGTCTGCTGCCTTTCTGTTGGGTTGCCTTCAGATTAAGAAGTTGTTGGACAGGCTGCCTGTCTCACCTAAACGGGAGGTAGTGTTACAGTCCCAGGCCGATCCTTGGAAACTTCTGAGCGCCGTTCCTTGTCTGTTTCATAATAATTTCCCTGTTTGGGTTTTAGTTATTTGGTTGATGTGCGGCCTTCAGCCGAGTATCAATATCTCTTAAATTAATGTTCTTGTATTGCCCTTAAGGCACGAGATTGTTATTCTTTTATTTGGCGCTTTCAGTCGAATTTTACATGAGATGTTTTAAGATAAGGCCTTCTGCATTTTAAATTGAAACACTTTTTCTAGGCCTTAAGCCGTTAAACATAAATTGTTGATATGTGGCCTTCAGTCGAGTATTAATATCTCTTAAATTAATTTTCTTGTCTTGCGCTTAAGGCATGAGATTGTTATTCTATATAGGGGCCTTCAGCCGATTTTTATACTAAATGTTTTAAGATACAGCCTTCTGAATTTTAAAATTGGATCTCTTCTTCCTAGGGCTTAAACTGTTTCATTATTTGTGGATGTGCGGCCTTCAGTTGAGTTTTAATATCTCTTAAATTAATGTTCTTGTCTTGCCCTTAAGGCAGAGATTGTTATGCTTTTGCATGGGGCCTTCAGCTGAATTTTCCATGAGATGTTTTAAGATAAGGCCTTCTGCCTTTTGATAGAAACACTTCTTGTTACTTAATATGCAGCCTCCAGCCAAGTTCCATTAAAATTAAATTTCTACCTGCAGCTTGTTTAGATTGAAGATTTAAAAAATATTCTTGGGTGAAACCTCCAGAAGAACCTTGTATTTCAATTTCTTGCTGAGGCCCTATGTCTTGGATTTTGAGTGTGACCTTCAGCCGATCTACAGTTAATCAAAGGAGGTCGATTAAAGTTTTGAGTGATTTGCATCCTTGGTGTAATATTGTGTGTTGATGAATAAAGATTGAATGTTGAGTGCAACTGACAGCAACTTATTTTGGCCCCTTTCCACAACCTAATCCGCTCTGTCCTGCTAGCCCAGGCATTTCAGTACTCTTTTCCGAAAACAATTCAGCACCCTCAAGAACACTTTTCAGTAGCACCAGGGTAACGAGGGCATACCGAGGGCTTTTTGTGCTTGTGATTCATTTTTCACGATCAGCGGTGGTCAGGCAGCGGTTAGGAGGACTGTCTGTGTGGCCTCTGTTTTGGTTCTGCAGGCAGTAACTGTGCTGGATTTAGAGGTGAACGCTGCTTGCAGCATTCATTCTAGAGTACAGCCGTGTCCCGCCGACCAGTACGTACTCATATTGAACAACGTCAGCCATTTGAAAGGGGTAGCGCTCTGGGCCTGCATGGATGTAATGACGGACTGCTGCACATGTTGGGAAAAATATATCGGTGATATATCGCTGCGTTCTTGAATGCTCTGTGGCACATTCCCCTACCTGCAGACTAGTTGCTGGATGCCCGCGTAGTACAGACGCGTGTCTAGATCGACGTCTTGCGCAAGTAGCAGTGACAAATGGAATATTATCCAGGGAAGAACTCCAGACAGATGTTTCTCCTGCTGTTCCACTGAGGACCACTGAGGACAGTCTGCTTGCAGCGAGACTAAGATCACGTGTGCCTCTGGCAAGTCTACTATTGATACCCCGACACAGACAAGGACGGCTACTCTGATGTCGAGAAGTCTACATCTACATGGATACTCTGCAAATCACATTTAAGTGCCTGGCAGAGGGTGCATCGAACCACCTTCACAATTCTCTGTTATTCCAATCTCGTATAGCGCACGGAAAGAATGAACACCTATATCTTTCCGTACGAGCTCTGATTTCCCTTATTTCATCTTGGTGATCGTTCCTCCCTATGGAAGTCGGTGTCAACAAAATATTTTCGATTTCGGAGGACAAAGTTGGTGATTGGAATTTCGTGACAAGATTCCGTCGCAACGAAAAACGCCTCTGTTTTAATGATGTCCATCCCAAATCCTGTATCATTTCTGTGACACTCTCTCCCATACTTGGCGATAATACAAAACGTGCTGCCTTTCTTTGAACTTTTTCGATGAACTCCGTCAGTCCTATCTGGTAAGGATCCCACACCGCGCAGCAGTATTCTAAAAGAGGAGGGACAAGCGTAGTGTGAGCAGTCTCCTTAGTAGGTCTGTTACATTTTCTAAGTGTCTTGCCAATAAAACACAGTCTTTGGTTAGCCTTCCCCACAACATTTTCTATGTGTTCCTTCCAATTTAACTTGTTCGTAATTGTAATTCCCAGGTATTTAGTTGAATTTACGGCTTTTAGATTAGACTGATTTATCGTGTAACTGAAGTTTAACGAGTTCCTTTTAGCACTCATGTGAATGACCTCACACTTTTTGTTATTTAAGGTCAACTGCCACTTTTCGCACCATTCCTATATTTCTTCTAAACCGTTTTGCAGTTTGTTTTGATCTTCTGATGACTTTATCAGTTGATAAACGACATCGTCATCTGCAAACAACCGAAGACGGCTGCTCAAATTGTCTCCCAAATCCTTTATATACATAAGGAACAGCAAAGGGCCTATGACACTGCCTTGGGGAATGCCAGAAACCACTTCCATTTTACTCGATGACTTTCCATCAATTACTACGAACTGTGACATCTCTTACAGGAATTCACAAAACCAGTCACATATGTGAGACCATATTCCATAAGCACGCAATTTCACTACAAGCCACTTGTGTGGTACAGTGTCAAAAGCCTTCCGGAAATCCATAAATACGCAATGAATTTGAAATCCCTTCTCAATAACACTCAACACTTCATGCGAGTAAAGAGGTAGTTGTGTTTCACAAAAACGACGTTTCCTAAATCCATGTTGACTATGCGTCAACAGACCGTTTCCTTCGAGGTAATTCATTGCGTTCGAACAAAATATATGTTCTAAAATCCTGCTGCATATCGACGTCAAAGACATGGGCCTGTAATTTAATGGATTACTCCTACTACCTTTCTTGGATATTGGTGTGACCTGTGCAACTTTCCAGTCTTTGGGTACGGATCTTTCGTCGAGCGAACGGTTGTATATGATTGTTAAGTATGGAGCTAATGCATCAGCATACTCCGAAAGGAACCTAATTGGTATACGGTCTGGACCAGAAGACTTGCTTTTATTAAGTAATTTCAGTTGCTTCACTACTCCGAGGATATTTACTTCTACGTTACTCATGTTGGCAGCTGTTCTCGATTCGAATTCTGGAATATTTACTTCGTCTACTTTTGTGAAGGCGTTTCGGAAGACTGTGTTTAGTAACTCTACTTTGGCAACACTGTCTTCGATAGTATCTCCATTGCTATCACGCAGAGAAGACATTGATTGTCTCTTGCCGCTAACATACTTCACATAAGATCCGAACCTCTTTGGATTTTCTGTCAGGTTTCGAGACAACGTTTCGTTGTGGAAACTGTAATGGGCACCTCGCATTGAAGTCTGCGCTAAATTTCGAGCTTCTGTAAATGATCGCCAATCTTGGGGACTTTGCGTCTGTTTAAATTTGGCATGTTTGTTTCGTTGTTTCTGCAACAGTGTTCTAACCCGTTTTGTGTACCAAGGAGGATCAGCTCCGTCGTTTGTTAATTTATTTGGTCTAAATCTCTAAATTGCCGCCGATACTATTTCTTTGAATTTAAGCCACATTTGGTCTATACTTATATTATTAATTTGGAATGGGTCGAGATTGTCTCTCAGGAAGGCGTCGAGTGAACTTTGATCTGCTTTTTTGAATTGTTATATTTTTCGCTTAGTTTTCGGGGATTTAGGGACTAAAATATTCAATCTCGTTACGACAGCCTTGTGTTCACTAATTCCTGAATCGGTTTTGATGCTCGTTATTAACTCAGGATTATTTGTTGCTAAGAGGTCAAGTGTATTTTCACAACCGTTTATTATTCGCGTCGGCTCGTGAACTAACTGCTCGAAATAATTTTCAGAGAATGCGTTTAGCACAATTTCGGATGATATTTAATGCGTACCTCCGGAATTAAACATGTATTTCCGCCAACATATCGACGGTAAATTAATGTCACCACCAACTATTATTTTGAGTCGGGTACGTGTTTTAAATCAAACTCAAGTTTTCTTTGAACCTTTCAGCAAATGTATCATCTGAATTGGGAGATCGGTAAAAGGATCCAATTATTATTTTATTCCGGTTGCCAACAATGACCTCTGCCCATACTAACTCAGAGGAAGTATCTACTTTAATTTCACGACAAGTTAAACCACTTCTGACAGCAACAAACACGCCACCGCCAACCGTGTTTAGCCTATTCTTTCGAGACACGGTTAGGCTCTTCGCAAAAATTTCGGCTTATATCAGGCTTTAGCCAACTTTTAGTGCCTATAATATATGAGCATCAGTGCTTTCTATTAGCGCCTGGAGCTCTGGTACTTTCCCAACACAGCTACGACAATTTACAACTGTTATACCAATGGTTCCTGTATCCACGTTTTTCCTTTGTTCAGCGTGCACCCTCTGTGACTGAAGCCCTTCTTGTGTTTTCCCGAGACCCTCTAACCTAAAAAACCGCCCAGTCCACGCCACACAGCTCCTGCTACCCGGGTAGCCGCCTCCTGCGTGTAGTGAACCTATTCGGCGGAGCCCGAAACCCAACCACCTTTAGGCGCAAGCCGAGGAATCTGCATTCTGCACGGTCGCAGAACCGTCCGAGCCTCTGATTCAGACCCTCCACTCGGCTCTGTACCAGAAGTCCGCAATCGGTCCTGTCGACTAAGCTGCAAATGGTCAGCTCTGCTTTCATCTTGTAAGCAAGACTGGCAGCCTTTACCACTTCTGTTAGCTGCTCGAAACCAGAGAGAATCTCTTCTGATACAAAGTGACACACACCATTGGTACCGACGTGCTCTTCGTGGCATCCAGGAGGACCCTTTCCACATTTCTAATGACTCCACCCGGTATGCACACGGAGTGCACATTGGATTTCTTACCCTTCTTGTTAGCCAAGTCCCTAAGGGGCCCCATAACGCGCCTAACGTTGGAGCTATCAACTATCAGTAATCCCACCCTCTGCGATTGCCCGGATCTTGCAGGCTGAGTGGTTTTCTCTGAAACAAGACAGGCGACAGCATCTGGCTCAGCGACAGTGTCAGCCACAGACGGCACCTGGAACCTGGTTGTCAGACAAACCCGGGAGGCCTTATGTGCGGCCGCCTGTTTTGGAATGCCATTGCCCACTACACATAGGTCCCACCTTAGGCTTCATGGTGTGGGGTCACATTTAGTGTTTCTGCAGAGTAAAGTAACCAGTGCCCGCTATATTGCACTGATTGGTCTCTGTGCGACTCCCATTTCTTCGACAAGAAGATGACGTGCTGTTTCCGCAGAACACGTCACGCCCATATACAAATGCTTCAACGCAACGTACTCTTCGTGGTGTACAACTACTTTGGTCAGAAAGATCACCAGATCTGCAGTGAATGGGACACATATGCGACATGGTGAAGCAGGAACCTACTCGTTTTCCAGAGCCTGTAAGTGCCACTGCTGAAGTGCACCAAACGGTGCAAGGTGCTTGTGACAGAGTATCGCAGGATGCCATTTTGCACCTTTAGTACCATTCGCATGTGAGAATACACGTCTGCGTTGACACCAGCAAGGGGCACTGCGTACTGTTGCAACTGTTTGTGCATCCTTTAGTGTGACTTGTGTTTAATTTGGTCTGAATTTTTTGTCATATACTCCCAGAAGATTGGAGGACGGCACTTATACATCCACTTCGCAAAAAGTTGACAGATCAGATGTGAACAATTGCAGAGGGATTTCCCTTCTATTCGTTCCATACTAGGTCCTTTCCAAGATATTACTAAGTAGGATTGAACCAATTCTAGATGCACAGATAGGAGAATACCAAAGTGGATTTAGGAAAGTGAGGAGCTGGTAGGAGCAAATTGTTAACCTTAAAAACATAATTAGAACACTTGCTGGTCAACCACAAGTTACGACGTTTATTGATTTTAGAAAAGCGTATGACTTCAGAGACAGAGAAAGCCTCATTAGAACTGTGGAGGAATTTGGAACTGACAGAAAAACTAGAGAGACCGGAAAGCAAACACTGACAGATACCAAGTCCAAAGTCAAATTTCGAGGCAAGATTTCTGAACCTTTTGAAATCCAGACGGGTTTGAGACAAGGGGATGGACTCTCTCCAGTTCTATTCAACATCACTTTGGAAAAGTTTATGAGGGAGACATCGGGGGGGGGTATACACAACAAAAAGTAAAGGGAATTTCTTTTGAAGGATCAGTTAAATGCCTTACGAAATATACACTAGCTCTTGCAGATGATATTGCTCTCCTATCCACATTTATAGCAGATGCAATTAAACAAATAGAAGTATTAGCAAAGAAATATTTCGTTTACAGATATCACAAGAAAAAACTAAATTCATGTCTTAACAAATACAAAGAAAACCAAAGAATTGCACACAGTTACTGGATGTATCGAAAGGGTCAAACACTTTAAATATTTGGGAGAAACAATAACGGATATTGGCATAGAAAAAGAGGCTTTCAAACTTGAACACACATTTCAACACAGAAGCTGTACAACAAAAAATGCCTGTCTCGAAATGCATAGATATTGCACTACAATACAGTGACGAGAACAGAAGTTCAATATGGAGCAGAAACACTCTCCCTAAAGAACAAAGGACTAATAAATGAGCTCGAGAAGAAGGAAAGAGTAATTCTGAGGAATATCCTTGGTGGACACAAAAAATTGGTAAAAAATGGGTAAAGATCAGTAATGAGAAGATGTACCAATTTATTAAACCAGTCAGAACGGTGATGAGAAAGAGAAGGCTGCCGTTCTTTGGTCATCTGATGAGAATGTATAATGGCAGATTAACGAATAAAAGGGCTAATAGATGAGCTCGAGAAGAAGGAAAGAGTAATTCTGAGGAATATTCTTGGTGGATACAAAAAAAATTGTAAAAAATTGGTAAAGATGAGCAATGAGAAGATGTACCAATTTATTAAACTAGGCACAACGGCAATGAGAAAGTGAAGGCTGAGGTTCTTTGGTCATCTGGTGAGAATGGATGATGGCAGATTAACGAATAAAATCTTCAATATAATTCAACAGAGGAAAACACCCAACACTTGATTGCAAGGAATAAAGAAAGACCTGTGTGAACTAGGACTTACAGAAATGGACACAATGAATAGCGACAAGTACAGAAAGGCAATAACTGAAATCGAGGTTTTTCAGGAGGCTGCAAATCCGAAGACCAACAGGAAACTAACAGTTGAACATCTGGCATAGATGGCACCAGGCAGAAGAGCAGCCCGAGAGAAGAGAAAGAAAAAGTGAACATGAAACAGAATTTTTAAAGCGGTCTTCAGTTGGCCAATTCGTATAAATAAATAAATAAATAATACTCCTGTAATGGTGAACTACCGGTCTCATCAGGTGCCAATAAAAGAAACTTGTCCTTGAGGTTGTTCTATTTTTTCTGGAAATGTAGTTATTAATGATGTTAAATAACGCTTCTCTTCTCCTTAAAATTACTTAATAATATAATATCCAAACAAACTGGTGTGCGCAGTTATACCAAGTAGCATTAACTACCACTGAAAAGATTTTGTGCATTCGTTTATTAAATAAACAGACAATGTAGAAGTCATGTGAACTGCTGTGTAGTAGGGACACTTACGTCTGTCGTACTCCAGGCCTGCCAGTCGTCACTGTAAGGCAGTCTGAATAACTTCTACAGAGAGTCAGCACGGCTGTCACAAATATGCGTGTGGTGCCTACATTTTAGAGGAATAAGACGAAGCCTGTTTCGCTAATAACAGTGACTATTAAAAAATGGTTCAAATGGCTCTGAGCACTATGGGACTTAACTGCTGGGTTCATCAGTCCCCTAGAACTTAGAACTACCTAAACCTAACTAACCTAAGGACATCACACACATCCATGCCCGAGGCAGGATTCGAACCTGCGACCGTAGTGGTCGCGCGGTTCCGGACTGTAGCGCCTAGAACCGCTCGGCCACCCCGACCGGCACAGTGATTATACCACATGCCAACTCGATATGATTAGTACTGTTGTGATTGTTTCGTTTGTGCTGAAAACTGATTTCTGATATCGTGTTTTTGTAATTCTGGTATATTTTTAAGACAAAATGCATCTGTATATTTTTTAGGCTGAAAGGTGGTCATTTCCGACAGAAATTAATAACTTGATTTATAAATATTTTTTGTAATTTGTAACTTGAATGAAAGTAATACACAAATATCTTCTTGGATCACTAGAAAAAAGTTTTTGCTGCGACTTTGTTGCAACTAGTGAAATTTTCATATTCATTGCAAGGTCTCTTTGTGAAAATTTTCGTGTGATGTTCTATCGCGATTGTTCTTTATAGTAATTTTCCTATATCTTCATGGTTCATACCATGCTTTATTAGGTGTTTAGCATAGTTAGTGTGCCTATTTTCAAACTTACAGCTTCCTGTGTGCTCTTTGTATTTCGTTGGGCTAATGCCGCTGCTCGAGGACTGACTCATATGGGAGTCATCAGACTCGTACAGTTTTGAATATCGATATCTTGAAAACGCTTGAAAAGTGCATGGAGAATCGCTTTTTACATCTAAGTATGCACTACAACCGTGCGAAGGACGAGCATATTGGTGACTGTTTGGATGTATGTTTGCCTAATTAGACTGCACTATGACAAATAGCGCTATTATCCTGCGGTCTGAAGACCCTCATTAGTCAAATGCTAGCTGAGATACTAGCTAGCATGCGTTCGGAATGTTACCGCAGTAACATTGTTGAAGACGAAGCTCATCATCCCCTCCAGTACACTGATGCAATCACAATTTCATGTAGTGATGCTTTTGTTATTGCTGCTGTATATAACGTCATCATTCTTTTGATTGGCTTGATGCGGCCTTCCACAACTTCTTTCCTGTGCCAACATGTAAATCTCAGAGTAATACTTCTACATAACATCGGCAATTATTTGTTGGGAGTATTCCACTATCTTACTGCCCTATTCTACAATTCCTCTAGCATCATGTAAGTTATTCCATGTTGTTTTAATACGTTTCCTTTTATATTGTCCCTTCTTTTATTCTGTGTTTTTCACATATACTTTTCCTCGTCGATTCTACCGAGAAACTCTTTATTGCTTAACAGGGCACTAAATTTTCAGAATCCTATTGTAACACATTTCTAAATCTTCAATTCTCTTTTTTCTGATTTCCTACATTTCGTAAACAACTTCCATTAATTCTCAGAAATTTCTTCTTCCAGTTAAGGCCGATGTTGACACTAGTTGGCTAGTAAACTACTGTGTCGTTCACAAAACCAACAGACCTTAACAAATATTGAATAACAATAATTTGAATAAAATGAATCGAAGAAGTACCCAATAACAGAGTTCACTCAATCAGAGAATATTTTTATATGTGCCGCTGAGAGTACCTGTACACTACGACGATCAGCAGAAACACATTTCGTAACATCCCATTGGTACGTTACTCCATACAAATGAAAATTTCTCTAAGAGTTATGTATTAACCAATTAGGCATGTCTGAGCCAGTGTTGATGTGCCAGAACTGGAGGGTATCGTCAAAAAGAGAAAATGATTCATCCTTGCCTTTTTAAGTACTTCCATTTATCAACCTGTTTCTGGTTTTCAGTACAAACCGTGCATTTCGAATGACAATTACAATTTATATGTGGAAACTAAGTATTGGATCGAGTGAGCCAGAAGGCTAGCCACTAACTAACCTTACGTGACTAGTTCCTCCGCCTGAGTGTAACGAGAAGGATTTGTCATTAGTGGTCCGTGTACTTTAAATCAACTTGTTGTTCTCCAGCTACGATAGATTGTAAGATGTTTAATAATTAATTAACCTTTTACTACTGAAAAAATTAATGTCACTACAGACTGCATTTAAAAAATATATTTATTCAGTTGTCGCCGTTTTCAGCTTGGCAGTATGTCAGACCTTCATAGATGACGCCATTTTACACATTCTATAAGGTGTAGTGATTTAAACTTCGAGAATACCTTCAGAGGAGAAAAATCTAGGACTCTGTAATATCAATGTACAGCAAGATAGAATATTAACTCTCATACAATGAAGTACTTGACTGAGTCACCTAATCGTCAAGAGAAAAATTATTTCGAGAATACTGTCACAGAACTCCTCCTTCTGCTACACATTCGAGGTAAGATAAACAATAAACACGAATACTCTGTTTTTTGAGGCTTTGGAGACACCTTCGGCAATGTTTGGAGGCGGAGACATAAAGATGGTATTATCACAAAGATAACTAGCATTTGGATCGGGCCGGCCGGTGTGGCCGTGCGGTTAAAGGCGCTTCAGTCTGGAACCGCGTGACCGCTACGGTCGCAGGTTCGAATCCTGCCTCGGGCATGAATGTGTGTGATGTCCTTAGGTTAGTTAGGTTTAATTAGTTCTAAGTTCTAGGCGACTGATGACCTCAGAAGTTAAGTCGCATAGTGCTCAGAGCCATTTGAACCATTTGAACCATTTCCAGTGCAGGATTTTGTGCACGAACTGATCTCCCCAACATTTCACATAAATATCCAATAGGATTAATGTCGGGCGATCTGGGTGGCCAAATCACTAGCTCGAACTGTCCAGAACGTTCTTCAAACTAGTCGCGAACACTTGTGGCCCAGTGACATGGTGCCTTGTCATCCATAAAACTTCCATCATTGTTTGAAGTCTATGAATGGCTGCAAGTAGCCGAACGTAACCATTTCCGGGCAATGATCGGTCCAGTTAGACCAAAGGACCCAGTCCATTCAGTGTAAACACAACTCAAACCTTTATAGAGCTACCACCGGCTTTCACAGTGGCTTGTTGACAACCTGAGTCCATGGATTCATGTGGTCTGCGCCACACTCGAAACCTACCATCAGGTCTTGCCAACTGAAATCTGGATTCATCTGACTAGACCATGGTTTTCTAGTTGTCTAGGTCCAATCAAAATGGTCACGAGCGTAGAAGAGGCGCTGCAGGCGATGGCGTGCTGTTATAAAAGACACTCGCGACAGTCGTCTGCTGCCGTAGCCCACTAACGCCAGATTTCATCGCACAGACCTGTCGGATACATTCGTCGTTCGTCCTACATTGATTTCTGGGATTACTGCACGCACTATTGCTTGTCTGTTAGCACTGACAACTCTAAGCAAACGTCGCTGCTCTCGGTCGTTAAGTGAAGGCCGTCGGCTACTGCGTTGTCCGTGGTGAGAGGTAATGCCTGAAATTTGGTATTCTCGGCACACTCTTGACACTGTGGATCTCGGCACATTGAATTCCCTAACGATTTCCGAAATGGAATGTCCCATATGTCTAGCTCCAACTACCATTCCCCACCCAAAATCTGTTAATTCCCGTTGTGCGGACGCAATCATGTCGGAAACCTTTTCACATGAGTCACCTGAGTGCAAATGACAGCTCTGCAAATGCAATGCGGTGCTCTTTTACACCTTGCGTATGTGATACTAATGTCAAACGTATACAGGGTGAAAAGTATTTAAACCGACAAACTCTGGGAGGTTGTAGGGGACATCATAACAAATATTTTTCCCAAATGTCATTTTTTCCTATGAGGATTATTTAAACCGGTGGAGGCCGTATTACGCACGTCAGTTGTTAGAGGCCGTATTACGATCTTCAGTTGTTAGAGGGCGTATTACCCTCTTCAGTTGTAGGCAACTGCTGTCCACCAGTGTAGTAGTGCATTGTCTCTGTTTACTAATGGAGCGATACACCTGGAGTGAATACACTGATATGGTTGGTGCGTACTACGTAGCCCACAACAACGGACGAGCTGTACAGCGGGTTTATCAACAACGATATCCTAATCGCCGTATCCCGCATCATACGACCTTTGCTGTTGTGTACCAACGTCTGCGTGACACCGGGTCATTTAGCAGATTACCTGGACAGGGACGCCGTCACACGGTAAGAACGCTGCAATTTGAGGAAGCTGTCTTGCAGCATGTGGAACGGGATCCTTCAATCAGTGCGGCTCTTCGTTAATGTGTGGGTCGGTGTTGTTGGGGACTGTTTAATTGGGCCGTATCTGCTACTCAGGCCATTAAATGGCAGGTACTATTACAATTTTCTCGCCAGAGCATTTCCAGAATTGCTGGAAGACATCCCACTCCCTACAAGACAACGCTTGTGGTTCCAACATGACGGGGCGCCGGCACATTTCAGTCGTCGTGTGCGTCGATTCCTGGACCGACGGTTCCCAGAAACGTGGATTGGCAGAGGTGATCCTGTACCATGGCCTGCTCGATCCCCGGATATGTCCCCTCTGGACTTTTTTGTGTGGGGCTAGATGCGCAAACCTGTTTACGCAACTCCTGTTACATCAGAAGAGGATCTAGTTGCCCGGATAGTAGCAGCAGCAGCAGGAACAATTCAGGATACTCGGGGTTTTTGCACGTGTCAGACAGAACATGATCCGACAGTGTCAATGGAGGCATTTTTGGAAATCTAATGTAATTGAAACTGGGTTGTGTTAATGTGTTGTCTCTTGGTCATAAAAAATGGAAAAGTGTTTGTTGGTTTAATTGATTTGCGACCAGAGAAATCTTCCTCTACCCGTTTAAATACTCCTCGTAGGAAAAAATGACATTAGGGAAAAATATTTGTTTCGATATCCCCTACAACCTCCCAGAGTTTGTCAGTTTAAATACTTTTCACCTTGTATGTGAGTAACACTGTCGCATTACTTTTGTCACACTCTTTCTAAATAACACTATCCCATGATTTTTGTCATCTCGGTGTGTAACTTGAGGTAATGTAAACAGCACTCACGGATTAGTGCTCAGGCCTGTTACGGCTGGCCGACTGCTGCCTGCAAAGCAGTACGAGGAGTAATCTATGGTCGTGGGACATGTGACCAGCATGTCGCCAATCCCCCCCCAGCCATTATCGCCAGCATTTAATCTTGATGACGCCTCAGCTTCTGTATTCACACATCTCCTCATCTGACGTCACGACGTTAAGTGAACTCCGTCGCAGACCAACCGACCTCAGAGAAATCCGAAGAGATGCCGGGAAAAGAACCCGGGTCTTTCCGCACCGAAGGCAATGACGTTAATCATTCTTCTATGGACGCAGTCTATAGAAAAGAATGTAAGAGGTCGAAGAGACATCTCAAGAGCAGTTCTAAAGACTTGCGTGCAGTGGTCACTTCCCTGTTTTCTCAGACAAAAAAGCAATCTCTGACTGCTGTTTCCACATTAGTAGCGGATCATTCAGGCACGCTTCCTTGTCTAATGGGTTTTATGATGACGGCAGTCAAAAACTAATAAGCCGGTGGGAGGTAGTATCTGTAACACATTATAAAGTAAATGGTGTTGAGAAAAAACGGCGCTTGAGAGAGTTCTCACAAAGCTGATGTTGTCTTCTTTGTTTTCTGACCTCTTTTCCACACAGTTGCAGATATACTAGTTATATAGGTTAAATACAATCTTTTACAACTGTAATGAAAGTCTTATTAACACGAAACACTCTTCACTTTATTCTATCGTTTTTACACACATACACATACTATCGGCAAATACACAATGTGATCAAAAGTATTCGGACACCCCCAAAAACATACGTTTTCCATATTAGGTGCATTGTGCTGCCACCTACTGCCAGGTACTCCACATCAGCGACCTCAGTAGTCATTAGACATTAGATACTAGACATCGCAAGAGAGCAGAATGGGGCACTCTGCGGAACTCACGTACTTCGAACGTGGTCAGGTGACTGGGTATTACTTGTGTCATACGTCTGTATGCGAGATCTGCACACTCCTATATATCCCTAGGTCCACTGTTTCCGATGTGATAATGAAGTGGAAACGTGAAGGGAGATGTACAGCACAAAAGCGTACAGGCCGACCTCGTCTATTGACTGACAGAGACCGCCCACAGATGAAGAGGATCGTTATGTGTAATAGGCAGACATCTACCCACACCATCACACAGGTATTCCAGACTGCATCACGATCCACTGCAAGTACTATAACAGTTAGGCGGGAGGTGAGAAAACTTGGATTTCATGGTCGAGCGGCTGTTCATAAGCTGCACATCACACCGGTAAATGCGAAACGACGCCTCGCTTGGTGTAAGGAGAGTAAACATTGGACGATTCAACAGTGCAAAAACGTTGTGTGGAGTGACGAATCACGGTACACAATGTGGCGATCCGATTGCATGGTGTGGGTATGGCGAATGCCCGGTGAACGTCATCTGCCAACGCGTGTAGTGCCAACAGTAAAATTCGGAGGCGGTGGTGTTATGGTGTGGTCGTGTTTTTCATGGATGGGGGCTTGCACCTCTTGTTTTGAGTGGCACTATCACAGCACGAGCCTACATTGACGTTTTAAGCACGTCCTTGCTTCCCACTGTTGAAGAGCAATTCGGGGATGGCGACACCATCTTTCAACACGATCGAGCACTTGTTCATAATGTACGACTTGTGGCAGAGTGGTTACACGACAGTAACATCCCTGTAATGGACTGGCCTGCACAGAGTCCTGACCTGAATCCTATAGATGTTTTGGAACGCTGACTTCGTGCCAGGCCTCACCGACCGACATCGATACCTCTCCTCAGTGCAGCACACCGTGAAGCTGTTCTCCAAGAAATCTTCCAGCACCTGACTGAACACGTGCCTGCGAGAGTGGAAGCTGTCATCAAGCATTACCGATGGAGGGCACCACAAACTTGTAAATCATTTTCAGCCAGATGTGCGGATACTTTTGTTCATATAGCGAATAAACACTCACACAGACACAGAGCAACAGCAGACGCTCCCGCCACTACCAAAACAAACAAAATACGAACGCATCTCGCAATAGCAAAACAAAGCAGATAAAATGGCGAGATGACAGTTGTTTTTCACAACACAAAAATGTGAATGTGTTTAGCATTAGCAAAAGTGCTGTGTGCTAAAATCTAACACATACACGTTGAAGAAAAGGAAGAATAACGTAAACAACAAAAAATTTGAGTAACGATAAGAATTAATACTCTTTTCAGTATTAAGTTAGGGCATGCGAACTGTTCATGATCCTAGCAAACAAAACTGTAAGAGAAAAGAAGACTTTGTTGGAATTACCACAGAGAGTACTTTAGAATAAAGCCAAATTATCTTTCTTTACCGTTGCAAAAGACTGTATTTGACGTATACAACTTGTAATCCATCGTTGTTCGCTCCTCTAGATGTTTACCTGCCTACACTAGTATTCGTCATCAAAGACTGTGTTACCAGATTTGTTAAAAAAGCCTTCTGTATAGGTGGAGCAAGACAGAGCTCACAGTGAAAATTCTGCGTAATTTTAATCCGAAACGATTGTGGATGCCAGAGCTCATGTAATATGGGCGATCATGGCCAGCGAATATTGGCAATAAGATTAAAAAGCTGCAGGCCCAGGCTGTTTTGTTCAGTATTTGCTAATAATGAAGCACATCCATATTTTATGTCGGATATTGCTGGAATGGTGCAGTTTTTACCGGAATTTGTTTTCAGCTTTTTATACTGCCGGCTTTGCGAGATACAGTGAAAAATTGACCGTCTGGATGACGACCTTTCATAACGTTAATCCGAGTAATCGTGTCCCCCTCCCCTCCCCTCTCCCCCCCCCCCCCCCCCCCCCGCCCCCATCCCATCCGAAAAATACGTGAATGAAAGGTTCGTTGTATCACTTGTAAAACTGTTTGCAATTAAAACCTACAAAAACAGGAATCCCTCCCTCAGAAGATGCTAATTTCTAGTTACCCTAACTTCTCGATATGTTTCCGAGTTTGCCACTACTCAGACATATTTTTTCCATTAAGGATATCAGACATGAATATGGCAATTCATTAACGCTTGATAGAGGATGGGCAGATTTGAAGATGTAGTCATTCGAGAGAAATAGCTCAGGTGAAATACTTAAGGCAAGAAAAATATTGTACCCTTGTTAAGAGACACATCGCAACTTTCGCCTAAAATGATTTTCTGAAAAAGAGTGTCTACAGCCAATCAAGATACTTACAGGCTTCTGGTCCCATCTACATCTGAACACGTGTTCAGTGTTTCAGTTACTGTGTCAGCTTGCGATCTGCATAACATGTATTGGTAAGCATTTTGACTTAAAAACGTGAGCGTCAAACTCAGAACTTTCGTAGATATCACACTTCTGTGTTTTTCATTTCGTTGTGTAGATGGAAGGTCCACTACTTCCCATCAAGTTTCAAGATTAATTTCGTCAGTATGATCAACGAGTCCAGTATAAAGTTACATACTCTGCATGGTGATCGTTCATTTATAATTCCAAAAAGGAAGCGAACCATATCACTGACATGATGTGTTAGAGTTTCAGTGCCCAAGAGAGAGTCGTCAACATACAAGTTATATCAAAGAAACAAACTTCTAATTAAACACGAAAAGGTACTGTATTAATCGTGTCTATAATTGAATCGTTTATTTCTGAAAAGCAGTTCTCCACTCAATAGCATTTCCCACGTAATTAAAAAACCATTCTGTAAGGGATGACCGTCAATTAGGGCGGTTCACAAACAACTTAAGTACATATGTTATTCCAAAACGTTATCGTGGAACTAAGGGCCAGGAGGTGCTGGTGAAATAACACACACTGCTAAAGATACCTTTTTATTCTAAAAATTTCTCAATAATAAATTTTTAAGTCTGGCATATTTTTTAAGAAAACAATTCCAAAAACAATTTCCAATAGCTGACAAATTTTCTTTATGAAAAGGAAATTGCAAGGTATGACGTTAACAACTGCCCAATATATTCTCTTTATATATATATATATATATATACATATATATATATATATATATATATATATATATATATATATATATATATATATAAGAGAATAATTCATTAAAAAAACTTTTAAGTATCTAATTGATACTAAAGTTAAAACAGTTGTCTCTTGCCAATTAAATCTTGTTACAATGTGAATAAGCCAGCACACAAACCTTCACATTAAAGGCAGTTCCCAAAAAAAATTTCCTTAGCTCGGTGAGTAAGTGACACGTCTAAAGCGGCCCAGATCACAATAGTCGGAATAGTTATTGGTGGTCTACAGGGCCACAGAAGATCAGCCCCAAAACTTGCATTACAAGCCACCATCTCCCCGAGTTACCCAAAACCAGAAGATGTAGCAAGGGCGGTGCCTGTACAGACTCTGAACCACAGAGACACACGACACCGACCCAAAATCACCCAATCAAGGTGTGAATGAAACGGCCCGACCAAGAAGCAATTACCACATTCCCGCGGACAGGCAAACGAAAACTGTGGTGGGAAGACCCCAAGAAAACCACTGGTGAAGAAACTCAAACACTTCACTAGAACTTGAAAAACCCCTTGCCACACTTCCAAATGCTCGTCAGAGCCAACCGCTGCCAGTGGTTTCCTACGGCCGATATGAAGACATACTGTCCCACGCGCTGATCTGCTGCACCACGGCTTCTAAGCTTCATAAGCCACGTGCATGTGGGTAAGGCAGACTTAGCCCCTGACAGCCAAGAGGTCGGTCAAAGCACGTGGCGAGCAGTTGACGACCCCCAACAGCAGGGCCCCGCTCGCGCCACCACCTCTCTCGGTCACCGCCCAGTACGTACTCCTCGATCGTACACTTGCTACACCTCCCGCCGGAGGGCGGTAGCGATCCAAACAGCGCACCAAACCGAAAGCGCCCCCGCAAACACTAGACGCGAAGCGAAAGCACTCCGCTTGGCGCGCTTTTAGAGGAGCAGGACACAACTACGGCTCAAATAGCTTTCGACCTTTCTTATTTTATCTACTGCTGAGTGCAAATATTTTTACGTCTTGATGAATAACATGAGACCAACAAAAAAGCCTGCAGATTTCTTTTAAAAAGTTTTGGAGAAATGTTGTATCTGAAATAAACGGTAATAACTTACAAAACAAAATCAATTTTAATAGTCTGTTACGAATTTGGAAACTTTACATCTTACTACAGAAGAGTTTTAAATTGATAACAGAGTATAAGACCCATTCTTCCTATTCTATGCCAGGTGTTCTTAGTAACAAAAAAATTACTGCTGCTTATAACTCACAAATTTCAACACAGAATACGTTTTTGCAATAAAAAGAAAATAGTTTTACGGCATTTGTGTCACAGCATAAAGCTACACTGTTAGAAATGCAATAAATATTGAGAAGAAAAAAATAACACAACATGTATGGAACTTTATCAGAATAATTTGTCAATAACTGTTGTGGAGGGCGTAGCTCATATTCTTTATAAATGTCATCATATTCTGTTGGTCTGTATGGCTGCGATTTGTTTGTCAGTTTCTTCTCGTTTACTTCCACATAGCCCTCTGGATAACCAGGGGCACATGCAACAATGGACAGCTGTCCCTAGAAAGCAACATCTTAAGATTATGACCAAGCAGTCCATAAATGAAATTCTTTCTTCTGATCTGGTCCTGTTCCTATTAAAACTCCATGGAATGTTACTTTTTCAGCTTTACTCACTCTTTTCCTTCCTTTGTAAAGTATTCGTTTCATGAAGTATTTGGCCACCAAATGCGAAAATCAAAAAATGCCTGCTCTCTGTAACATTTAAACAGTTAGTCGGTTTTATCTCATTCGAACCTATTATTAACTCTACGTGTTCACTCAGTTAACAGATTCTGGCTGGTGTGCGACTCTTCCTCCTTATAACACCAAAATCACTATTCCCTGGCGGGAAAAATGCCCACGTACGGGAAAATAATGGTGTATATTTTGTTTGAGACTTGTAGAGGTGTCCGGAACCTTATAGTTTCATTTGATTAATAAAACGTGTGTCACACCAGCATACGACTAGTCCAACTGGCTTACCAGCTGTGCCGCCCTTCCAGAAGACGAAGAAACAACCTACATAGATTATTAGATAGAAGATAATTTTTTCAGGGGTACTAGCACACCCAGATTTTTTCCCAGTTATCTGTCTGTCGCAGTTCCCTGTTATATTATTTTAGCTGTATTGTCACTGGATTTTAGAGACTGACTGTAGACTATGTCTATTGTATTTTTAAAAAATTGAGTGCAAGTTAGTGAGAAATGAGCGGAGTGGATAAGATTTCCACTCTGTATTTCACTTTTAAAACACACTTAAATATTTTAATCACATTCACCACAGCTTATTTTAACAAGTGCGCTGATGACCTTGACGTTGAGCACCCAATACATAAAACCCTACCATATCGAAACATAAGACGCTTTTGAAGCTCATCGCAGAAACTATAGTCACACTCACGACTTCAGTAAAGTGCAGAAGCAGTTTTTGACTCAAATATTTCTGCTAGATATTAACATTACCCTTGAAATCATTCCTTGCATTGTTACAAATGTTCACTCCCCTCCAGCTACATCAATCGATCATCCTCCAGGAGATGTTCAAACTACCTCACTTTTATCTTTTGTTTTATAAGAAAAAGATAGCAAATGGACGTTATCAGGAAATAATTTTTGTGCAGTTAGTTCACTTAGTTTATTAGGTGTCCTATACAAGCTATTGACAAGATATAGCTTCATGTGTCCTGTACGATTAAATGGGAGCAATTTGCAGGTCCATGATTGAACTTCTGTTTTCATTCAAGATCTCTGTTTTGATTTAAAAGTCATTGCCAAAGCAAAAGATAATAATATCAATTTTACAACATTTCTGATGTCTTTGAAGCTTTCTGTTTCACTGTGTGCTGTCTTTCTGAGCCAAAATAATCATTTCTTGCAGTTCACTTTCCTGAATATTTCTCTCAGATGAAACGTCGCATGAAGTTTATTGTAGTTCCAGCGAGACTCTTAGAAAAGGCCAGTGTAGTACATTATTATTTCGGGAGAGTTTCTTTAGACTTATATAGTATGTAAGGTTGTTTTTCATTTATGTGGGACAAAAGTCATTCAGGGTCATTTCCTAGGCTCTCTAAAATATGCCATTGTTAGAACACTCTGCAAAAATGTAATACCACAATCAACACGAAATACTGCAGACCTAATCATCCAAACAGTTCAGTGATTCTAAAATCACGCACTGATGCCAGAGATATTTTCTATCGCAGAAAGAACTTAAGTGTGTCAATAAAAAAATCTGTTTTTGTGAGTGCCTGGAAAGAAAAGAAAGGGCTTGTGGCAATCGAGTACGAAGAGAAAAGTGTCGCTAATGCATGATACACAAGAATTAGGACAGGGGTGCGGTGGCTGCAGTTAAGATCTCTCTTTATGAGATCCCAAAATCAAAGATGGGCAAAAGTAAAATTTCAGTCATTTTGGTATCTGTGGACAGTGTAAGGCACCAGGATCGCTTTAGTATCAATGTAGGAGTCAATGTAGGAGCAGGAACTGTCGGTGACAGATTCATGGGGTCATAGCCTTTAGCAAACCGATTAACAGTTCCTGTGTATCACCTAATTCTTCGCGATGAGTTACCAGCGCAGTAAGAGAAAACAACCCTTGCAGAAAGGTGATTGTAGCTTATAAGCGGCGGAGCTCCAACCCGCTTTCAACCGTTTCTGCGGCTGTGTCTCACGGCAAAGTTCCATGGGCGATGAATCGGCCGAGTAGGTCCATTAGCGTGGTCTCCCTGTTCACCGGAACTGGATCCGTTGGATTGTTGGATTGATGTACACCCAGCTCAACGACAATGTGCAGACGTTATATGAACGTGTGGTGCACTCCGAACAGAGTCAAGTGTACTTGAAACTGCCTGACTCACTGTGAAGAAGGGGCTGAAGGAGATGTCAGGATCCAAGGTACCCACATCCAGCACTAACTATAGTGTTTACTTCTACGTAACAGACAGATAATATGAGAGGAATGATTGAAACATATCTCAACAGGTATTAGTTTCCGGACATATTACTGTGAACACTTTTCTTCTTGTTTTGACCACTACTACCTTCTGTAGGAATACCTGGCATTTTTTTAAACACTCTGTATAACAGTAAAGTAAGATTTCTTTCCTAGAACCTCTGAACCTTTTGTTGTTGATCTTTATACCTCACTTTGTTTGCAACGTAGTTGTGTTGGTTGTATTTTACATAAATGCTTACATAAATACTCATTCTCTTGATGTCTTCCATACTTTAGTGGCGAGTGACATTGAAGGCTGCTTTGATGTAATTTCCTCTTTGGGTGCAATATATTTCCGAGAGCTCCTCCAGAATACTATAACAATTTATAACAGAATAACCGTTTGAGATAATAAATTACATTTAATGCCGTTACTTAGGTTAGTGTTACTACTTTTTTTAAGACCACTTACGTTAGTAAAACTCAACGTGTGCTCCCTTGGTAGCTCGGAGAATGTCGAGGCGGTATTCCAGTTCCCGCCAGTTGTTTCGGAACATGTGTTCTGTCACAGCACCCAAAGCAGCCTGTATCCTAGCCATCGGTTCGTCGACGTCAGCAACTGGTGTGACGAAGACTCTGTCCTTGATATAGCTCCAGAAAAAAAAGTCAAGGGGTGTAATGTCTGGAGAGCGAGGTGGCCAGGGTGTTGGACCGTTCCTTCCAATCCACCGATCCGGAAATGTTTCATCCAGGAAATCACGCACTATCAAAGCCCAGTGGGGAGGGGGGGGGGGTGCTCCATTTTGCTGGAAAAGTATCAGTGGTTGATATTCTTCTAACTGTGGGGCAATGAGCTATTGCAAAAGTCTAAGTAAATAAATGAATGTTAGCGGTAATGGATTTTTCCGCAAAGAAAAACGGTCCAAAACCTTGTTACGCATGAGGCCGCACCAAACATTCACTTTTTCGCTGTCTCGCTGTAACTGTACAGTAGCATGTGGAGACTCTGAACCCCATATACGGACATTATGCCTATTTACCATACCACTGACAGAAAGGTGGATTCATCGGAAAAGAATATGCGATTTAAGTAATCGTTAGCGCCATCAATCCTGTTGAGAATCTCAGTTGCAAATTCAGCACGTATCAGCAAATCATTCAATTGGAGGCCTGCACAATTTGCACTTTGTAAGCATGCAACCTAAGCCTTTCATGAAGAATCTTCACCACACTTGGTTGCGGTATTTGAAGTTCACGTGATGCTTGACGAGTTGATTTAGACGGTCTCCGCTGAAACGATTGCCGAACCCGATCAACAGTTGCATCATTCACACGAGGCCTGCCACTTCGAGGATGATCTTCAACGCTGCCTGTTTCGTTAAACTTTGCATTCCATCGCTTTATCGATTTAACGTCAGAAGGGCTGCGTCCATAAGAAGCCCGAAATTTACGCTGAACACTGATGGGCGATGTCGTTTCGTGACACCAAAGTACACATTGCGCTTTCTCCTGCTACGGCTCCATTTCGCCAGCAACTAACAGACCGCGTTGGTGTTGTGGAGCACTACCGCCATCTATTGGTCACAACTAGTAACACTAACCTATGTAACGGCATCAAATGTAACTTATTATGTCAAACCGTTATTCTGTTATAAATTTTTATAATCAGGGCAAGACTTTGTGCTCACCTTGTATTTCAAATCTCTGCCAAAGATCACCTTAATTAGCTTTAGCAATTGGACAGCTCCACTTGTAAGGTCGCTTCTGTTTTGAAACCAGAGCAGTGTCACATATAAATTATGTAAATCATACATCGTAGAGTTATTCGTATTGGATGTTATTCTGTTCTAGGAAATACGAATAACAAAATTTCAACAACTCAGTTGAATTTCCTTTCGTCGTGGAACAAGAATATTGAGGAGGTTTCCTTTCCTAAAATGAAGACTGTATTCATTTAAAAGAATTTAAGATTGCCTCAAGTTCAGCCAAAACGTAAGTTCGTTTTATAATTTGATTAAGGTGAAACACCGCATCACAGAATCTAGAAACACATCCCCTGAGAAAATTATGCCTGCGGTGAAAGGTTGTTGCATTATGACAAGTTGCAGTGTTGTTTGTGATATTTACCACAGTAAACGCGTTTCCTGACTATTTGTGTAAAGCGGACTCTCTGCAGTCCAAAGTTTATATATTTTCAAGTGAGAAAGATTTCGGTGACGTGTTGGCTAAAGTAGACTTGTGAACTGATGCACAACCTGATTTCGGATTGCTATTGCTGTAACTTGGAATGTACTGAAGAAGGTAATATCCGACGGCGTACCCTAACAGTGTTGAAAGTCCGACGTTGCGATTAGAGAACATATTTAGTTTCGGTCTGTGAATTTCGTAATTCGTACCGTTTAACTGCTTGGTAGGCCCAACTGCTTTTTAAGTATTTCAGAATATGCATACACGCAGGAAACAAGTACAGCATGAACAGTGCATTTCCTGGGTATCCAGATGTTCCAAAGAAATGCTTCTGAATGAGTGACTCTACAAATTATTGCGAATAATATGAGACTTCTACTGAATTACTTATCACAACAAGAATGCAAGTTCCAATGATGATGGCATAAATAACTTTTGTTGAAGTACCTTATGGTGCAAGTAAGTCGATGATGTGAAAATCAAAATTCATTAACTGTCAGATGTGCCACCACCAATGAGAATTTAAAAATGGGACCATATCAGACCAGTCAGCATGTTGGATGACGTGATCGTTCGATGATGTGTGCCAGATCAATCGATAACAGTTCTTACGCAGAAAGATAAGTCAGATAAAGAAGACGATCGGCAAATATAATCACAGAGGGGTTCTGTCTTCGATTAAGCAAAAATTAACCCAAGAATTCGAACAGTGTTCGGTCTTTTCATCATCGAACAATCCGCTTTCAACGTCTTGTATTCTTTTGCTCCAGAACATCAAAATACTATAAAATTATCATCATTACGGGGAGATAAGGAAGGTATTTGATTTTTTTAATAATTATGCACGGCTGAGTATAATGAACAGCTCAGTTATTGCCAACAAAGAATAGTACATTGAAATATACATCTCTCGGAGCTCATGCTGAAAAAAGTTAACAAATGTAATAATAAGATGACTGAACATCAATCTTTTCATTTATTATCAGCGACATAACGTAAAAGTTTTATGGGATTGCGGAGGCTTCTCTTTTAATATACGTTTACTTTGATTACTGAAAAAAAAACCAACTGTCTCTTTCTTGCTAATGTAATTTCATTAAAAAAATTATTCACAGTACACTCAGGAATTTAGTATGCTTTTCTTATAGAGAGAGTTATTTAGATGTCACATAAAAAGATAACACTTCAATTACTCTTTACCCTGTTTTCTTTAAAAGCACTGAATGTCAATTTTGTGTAAAGAATTAATTTTTATGGAAGTTTTACTTATGCAGTTAACATTGCAAAATTACCATTTATTTCCAGATGTTAATCATTTGATAATTAAAGTGGGCTCTTATGTAGATATGTTCCTCTTTTCTAAGTTTTGCTAATGAATACACACTTGAACTACAATTAGTTTTCAAATTATTCCACAGAGTCTACATACCCCACTGCCTATTTACAAGTTGTTTTTACGGCATAGCAACATGCACTCGCATTGCAGCTCGTGAGCTCCGATTAGAACTTGCATTGCACTCTTCAAATTGTATTTAAATAATAGTAATAGCAACGTGATTTCTTTCATCTTCTTCCAGAGAAATGCAATTACATCGCAACAGCTGGATTATCCATTGTCGTACGGGTAACCCAAGTGATCATTATGGCCAGAGTTAAACATTGTCTTGTGCACTTAGGGGACAGAGATTGTCAGTTCAGATTACTTTCAGTGAAACAATAATTGGTTTGAAAACTTTTTGTTATTGTTTACTGCAGTGGCTGTTTAAGTGTTTTGCATAAGAGATTTACGTATTGAGATTAGATGTGAGGATTTTACAGTAATATAATATTCACGTAATGTACGTCAGGTGTATATTCTTCTTAAGGATTGCATAAAATGTACGTAATACGTTAAACACAGACGCTTCATATGCAGTACAAGGAATGGTTACATACAGCCAGTAGTCAAGTTAAGGTCTAGAGGTATCACTGAGACACCAAAGTAAAATCTCTCTTGTAAAGTTAATATAGCTGAAAAATTACATAGAATATAAATGTCACCCTCTTTTGGGAAAGTTATCACAAGCATAAACGTGTTACTGAATATAAAAGGATGCAGTTTGCTGAAAAGTTACACTAGTAATTTTATTAAGCTGAAACTTGAGACTAAATAGAAAGTACAAAAGCTACAACAGTACAAAATTCGCTACTGTGGCGCGGGATTTTACGTCTGACAGAAATAAAATGTTTCGCCGCTACAAAGCAACTGAATTAAAAATAACATTCCCAAAGGTAAATATTTGTCTCAACTTCGAGCATTTTAGAACCGAATACCACGCGGAGCTACTGAAAACAAATAGGTACATTTTCATTTTCATTCACCTCGTAAAGCAAACAATTTATCGCTGATTTAAAGCACAAGATACGGGATGACCCAAAAGTCCGAAAACATTTGAAAATGTACTGATTCGCGGAATAATGTAGGCAGAGAGGTAAAACTTGGCACACAAGCCTGAAATAACATCGGGTTTTACTGAAACCAAAAACGAGTGCAAAACCCGGCCAACAGATGACGCCAGACAGCAACACGTAGGTGGCAAAGCGTGAGAATCGTGTCTAAGGTGAGCGTAGTGGCAGATCGAGTTAGATGCACCAGAAATCGGACTATGTTGACTTTACCAAAAAACGCACTGTTAGTGAAGCTTTACTATTATAATGGACAATCCATTACTGCAGCGTTCCGATCCTATCATTTAACAAGGTAATCGAACGGGTAAACACACTGTGACAAAATGTCGCTGTGAAGAAAAATCACTAAGTTTGAAGCCACGGGTTGTTCAGACGAGTGGCCCCGTAGTGGGTAACCAGACACAAAAGTAAGTGGTACTGCTTCTCCGGGACCTCAGGAAGAAATAAAGACTTTAGAGGGTTAATCTCCGAATGGTGAAGTCAGCTCTCGTAAAATCGCACATCCCACAGGCATTCCAAGTATTACAATTTGGCAAACACTAAGAAATACACTCCACTGGCATCATCATCAACTGTTAGACACCGATTGTGTGACGTGGAGGGCATTTGCGGTGTAGGCATTTTAAGAAATGGAGGAATATGACGTTTGGTTGTCTAATCTGTTCTAGACCGACGAAGCCATTTCACACTCCTAGGATCTGTCAGCACTCACAACTGCAGAATCTAGGCTACCGAAAATCCTATGGCTGCCGTGGAAATCCCATTGCGTGACGAGAAAGTCAGGGTGTAGATTTACCACACCAGTTGTGATCGGATTCTTTTTCTTCGAGGAAATTGAGGGTGCTGGTTTCCAAAGAGTCAGCGTGACGTGTACGCGATACGCCGATACGTTACAGAAACGCGTCGTCCCTAGCCTGTCTGATAAACACGTGCTGAAGGTACAGCTTTTATGCACGATGTCGTTCCACACCATATTGCTATATGTATGAAAGATGTCTTGCGCACATCCTCTGGAGAGGATCGTTTGCTGAGCGGCCACTTCCGCCGCGCTTGGCCTCTCAGGTCCCCAGACCTCAATCCGTGTGATGGGAGGTTGTGGTTTACCTGAAGTCGCAAGTCTACAGCTAAAAGACAACATAGAGTGTGAGTCACAAATTATTGCCACCTAGAATAACTCCGAAACTATGATAGTAGCTGAAAAGTTCGTGGGACAAAAGTTGCATGGGACAGCCGGGGCCATAATATGACGGTTTTTTGTTGCTAGTGTGGTCGCGTCAGAGATATGAAGGTCAATGAGAAGCATATCGACTTGTTCTTCGAAGGAATATATCATTCACATACGCTTGATTCGACTATACTAGTCTTACCGTTCCTATTAGTGTTGTACTGCGAAACCGTCGAATGGTGTTTACATATCAATGGCATGTCAGATGCATACACCATATTCGGCGACTATTTACCATTTGCACGACATACCAGAGAGAATTGACAGAGCATGTGCTTCGATAAGTACTGAAGTGATAAGGAATACCACTCAATCCATGATAGGAAGATTGCAGCACTGCTTTGATACCAATGGTCATCACTTCGAACACCTTCTGTAAACGGCCGTTCATGCCACCTTTGTGACCTTCGTTGACCTTCGAAGACCTTACTGTTACACATCACTGGGTTCGTCTCGATATCCGCTATCCGAAAATAAGTGCCAAACTACAGCATCCCATTTAAAAAAACAAAATTGACCTTCATATCTCCCGTTTTCCCATGCAACTTTTGTCCCACAAACTTTTCAGCTCCTATCATATTTTCGGAGTTATTCTTGGTGGCAATAGTTGGTGACTCACACTGTATAACGCAGTTTCTCACCAAACCTACTAATATGTTGCACAACGCTGTTCACAGATTTATCCCACGACCACGGATATTGTTGATGAATGAAGGCCGACATAGTAAGCATTCGGTATGAACAACGTCATCTTTGCTAAAAATCAATTGTTATACCAATTATTGGTTTTGAATCATTCGAAACGTCGTCTTTTGGTCATTTTGTGCACTTTGTTTGGTTTCAATAAAACCGCATTTCATTTCAAGTATGTGTGTCACTCTACCTACATTGTTCCGTGAAGTATTTAATTTACAAATATTAACAGACGTTTGGTTCATCCTGTATTACAGTAACGTTGTAGGTAATGCGTCTCGCAAAGTACGCCACATCTACATCTGCATCCACACTCCGTAAGCCACCTCATGTTATACTGTGGATCTTTTCCTTTCCTACCCCACTCGCAAATGGAGCAAGGGAAAATAAACTATCTACATACCACTGTACAACCCCTAATTTCTTATCTCGCTTTTGCGGTACTTACGCGAAATGTAGGTTGGCACTAATAGACTCGTTCTGCAGTCAATTTAAAATGTCTTTCCTCAGAACTTTCTCAATAGAGTTCTACAAAAAGAACGTCTTCCAGGGATTTCCATTTGAGTTCACTAAGCATCTCCTCAACACTCGCGAGTTGTTCGGAACCTATCAATAAGAAATCCAGCAGCACGCTTCTAAATTGCTTCCATGTCTTTCTCTAATCTGAACTGGTAGTTATCTCAGACACACGAGCAGTACTCAAAAATGGGTTGGACAAGTGTTCTACAATCGATCTTGTGCCTTCTAAAACTCTCAGGGTAAACCGAAGTCCATCATTCGCCTTCCCTGCTGTACCCCTCTCATCCTGTTTTGTGCTACTTCCATTTCATGTCGCTTTGGAACGTTACGTCTAGATGAAACTTCCTGGCAGATTAAAACTGTGTGCCCGACCGAGACTCGAACTCGGGACCTTTGCCTTTCGCGGGCAAGTGCTCTACCATCTGAGCTACCGAAGCACGACTCACGCCCGGTCCTCACAGCTTTACTTCTGCCAGTATCTCGTCTCCTACCTTCCAAACTTTACAAAAGCTCTCCTGCGATCAGGAGTACTGGCGCCCTGGGCAAGAGCCGTGAGGTCGCCTGCAGAGCTGGACTCCTCTCAGAATACAGCCCTGTAGAAGCATTCCTATTGGCTCATGCCAAATTAGTGGCTAGACGCTTCGAGAACTCAAATGGGAATCCCTGGAGGGAAGGCGATGTTCTTCTCTATGAACACTATTGAGAAAACATAGGGAACCGATATTTGAAGGATTCTGCTGCCACCAACATGTATTTCGCGTAAGTACCACGAAGATAAGATGCGAGAAATTAGCGCTTATGCAGAGGCAGTCTTTTATCCTTCCCTCCATTTGCGAGTGGAATATAAAAGAAATGACTAGCGGAGGTACAGACTCCCTTCTTCCATAGAAAGTATGATGGGTTGCGAAGTAAGCATATACACTCCTGGAAATGGAAAAAAGAACACATTGACACCGGTGTGTCAGACCCACCATACTTGCTCCGGACACTGCGAGAGGGCTGTACAAGCAATGATCACACGCACGGCACAGCGGACACACCAGGAACCGCGCTGTTGGCCGTCGAATGGCGCTAGCTGCGCAGCATTTGTGCACCGCCGCCGTCAGTGTCAGCCAGTTTGCCGTGGCATACGGAGCTCCATCGCAGTCTTTAACACTGGTAGCATGCCGCGACAGCGTGGACGTGAACCGTATGTGCAGTTGACGGACTTTGAGCGAGGGCGTATAGTGGGCATGCGGGAGGCCGGGTGGACGTACCGCCGAATTGCTCAACACGTGGGGCGTGAGGTCTCCACAGTACATCGATGTTGTCGCCAGTGGTTGGCGGAAGGTGCACGTGCCCGTCGACCTGGGACCGGACCGCAGCGACGCACGGATGCACGCCAAGACCGTAGGATCCTACGCAGTGCCGAAGGGGACCGCACCGCCACTTCCCAGCAAATTAGGGACACTGTTGCTCCTGGGGTATCGGCGAGGACCATTCGCAACCGTCTCCATGAAGCTGGGCTACGGTCCCGCACACCGTTAGGCCGTCTTCCGCTCACGCCCCAACATCGTGCAGCCCGCCTCCAGTGGTGTCGCGACAGGCGTGAATGGAGGGACGAATGGAGACGTGTCGTCTTCAGCGATGAGAGTCGCTTCTGCCTTGGAGCCAATGATGGTCGTATGCGTGTTTGGCGCCGTGCAGGTGAGCGCCACAATCAGGACTGCATACGACCGAGGCACACAGGACCAACACCCGGCATCATGGTGTGGGGAGCGATCTCCTACACTGGCCGTACACCACTGGTGATCGTCGAGGGGACACTGAATAGTGCACGGTACATCCAAACCGTCATCGAACCCATCGTTCTACCATTCCTAGACCGGCAAGGGAACTTGCTGTTCCAACAGGACAATGCACGTCCGCATGTATCCCGTGCCACCCAACGTGCTCTAGAAGGTGTAAGTCAGCTACCCTGGCCAGCAAGATCTCCGGATCTGTCCCCCATTGAGCGTGTTTGGGACTGGATGAAGCGGTTCTCACGCGGTCTGCACGTCCAGCACGAACGCTGGTCGAACTGAGGCGCCAGGTGGAAATGGCATGGCAAGCCGTTCCACAGGACTACATCCAGCATCTCTACGATCGTCTCCATGGGAGAATAGCAGCCTGCATTGCTGCGAAAGGTGGATATACACTGTACTAGTGCCGACATTGTGCATGCTCTGTTGCCTGTGTCTATGTGCCTGTGGTTCTGTCAGTGTGATCATGTGATGTATCTGACCCCAGGAATGTGTCAATAAAGTTTCCCCTTCCTGGTACAATGAATTCACGGTGTTCTTATTTCAATTTCCAGGAGTGTAGATGTAGATGTAAATTTCGTCTACCTATTAAGATGTCACTCCATCCGTTTACAAGCACACAAAACTCACAGAAGAATGTTGTCTCTTATTTATCAAGAAAACAAAAGACAGAACTTGCTGACTGTCCCTCAGTAAAAATCTTCATATTAACCCTTAATTTTCTCATTGCAATCACTTCGCGAGACATATGTGAGAGGTTGTAATATATTTGCCAACAACACTTAGAAGTGGTATAGAGCTCACTTCTCAAGTCCCCTTTCGTCAGATTCTAACGAATCTTCCAGTCTTCGATATATCACATTTGAATCTACCTGATTTCGACGAGTAAGAGATGATCGCCGCTAAGTCACAGACCCATGCTAATTCTCTTTAAATCACATCACGTTCTAACAGCAATGTTCCAGTCTTCCACCTACCACTCACTATGTAGGGAGCTACCACAACGAAAAATAGTACACTAACGTACAGGACGAAAGTCACAACCATTCAGAGTACACGTGGACTGCACAAAGAAATTCTGAAGTACAACACCTACAAGTCATCGATGTCGAATGAAGATCTACAAATATCCACCTGTACATGTCCTAATCTCCTTTATCGAAATCCTTTGTTACGCTGCTAGAAACATGACAGTATAATATTGTCAGAATCATAGCATACTGTTTTGTGAGAAATATATCACCCTTTTTTGAAAAGGAGCAGACCTCAATAATATGAACCTAATAGTATCATAGAGCTTCCAATACACTATCCATTGACTCATTTACATTGGTGCAACAGCTTCACACCCCCAAGCAAAATTCAGAGGTGTTGGATGAGACTGGGTGGAGATTCGGGACTTAATCTGGTCATGCTGTTAGATAGTGGACCTTCCACGATACTGTTTTCCATCTAGAGCAGATAGGATGAATATACATAGTGCTAGTTATTTATAGTGCTCGTTATTTATCCAACTATCATACATCGAGAGTCAGTTAACCAACAAGTACAAGCCAGACCCGGTATGTGTCAATGTTTCCTCCAGCAACAGCAGTAATTCTTACACCTCGATCTGAGTTGTAATGCAACAGCCTGCAGGCGACATACCGACGGGATTTACAGACACCCGCCTCGTACACCGTCACATCTTAGAGGGCGAATCGCACCCCCCCCCCCTCCCCTCCTTAAAATCCAAGGAAATAAACATGAGCCCAACATATCCTTCTGCTTCACCTCACCAATTTGTCAGTTCATAGTGTTTCGATTGTTTCTCTTAAGATTCCAGCATATGAATCTGAACTAGACACATGCATTCTACTTCAGTTCGCTCCAGGTACCCACTGCTAGGCATCTTAAGGCAGTTAACGCTTCTGATAACGGTGTATGGGATTTCTAGCCGTATTAATCTGCAATAGACTTGGCTGAGTGTAGATCAGCTACCAACTCCACCACAGATCTTCCCGCCTACTAGCAGACAACTCCATCACCTACGATCATCCGACATCTAAAGCAAATACACTGCAAGCTGCTGTACAATGTGTGGTGAATGGTACATCGCACCAGTATTGTCGATTACCCATCTATCTCAATCCCTCACGCAGATCGAGTAAAAAATTTCCTATCTGTTTCCATACATACCCTAACCCACCCAATGTTTCTGGTAGAAATACGTCGTCTTTCCCAGATACTTTTTACTGTCACGTATTCATACGAAGCATACCAACCGGTAAGATCTTAGCAAAATCCACTTGATGGTTTTGCATCGTAGATGAGTCACATAACACAGCAAGATCTGGGCTCACTATGTAGTGTTGAGCTGTCGAATCGATGGTACTGTTCACCAGTATGTATCATTTAACCACAAACATATCTATACGCGCTACTGTCAGAAGATCGTCTGACAATGACCTCAAATTTATAGTGGAAATTGAGAATGTAGAGTGAGTTGTGAAGGTGGAGCTCTTTCAAATAGAGTGAGGGAAGCTGCGCAGTAAACTGACATATATACCGAGAGGCAGTTAACGATTGAGTGCGACACATTCTGTCTCAGCATTCGCGTGTTCGACAGCAGCAGTGTTGGTACATACTCATTGTGCTTGGTGTTGCGACGTTAAAATTAACGGCTTGAGAATCATCACAGGACGTATTTCTAAGGCAACAAAGTGCCACGAACACACATGATCTGCAGGAAGAGGTATGTACTGCAGTGGAGTGAGAGTAGATCTGTGGTACTCTGTTGCTTTAGATAGTGGGACCATTGAGCTGGAGATGTGCTGTTCGTGATTTCGATCACTCAGTCTCTCTAAGATCACCGGGAGTTCATTGCAAGATGGTATACCCACTCCAACAGGTTCTTCATGCAGTAAATGTGGAATTCAAAGCATGCAAAAAACAATTATTTCCGAAATACTGTCGTATAATTGCCAAACATTAGTCAGTGCTATTTCAGCACAGTGATGCTGTGTGTGGTACTCCCCCCCCCCCTCTCAAGATTAACAAATGTTCCATTAAAACTAGAGTCTTCCATGCCATATATGTGCATATAGGCTCCCGCCTGATTTCGAACTGTGATCTGCTTACGGCGCGAATACTGTCCATCCAGCGAAGCAATGGAATAAGATGTCCGTAACATAGCTGCCAAAAGATTGTGAGGGCTATTTAAGTAAATTGATGCTGTGTGTCGTGGTCTCTCCCACCATTAACAAAGTTCTATCAAAATTACAGTCTCTCATGCCATATACATGCATATACATCCCCTTCTGAGTTTGAAATATAATTTGCTTAGGAAGAAAAAAACAAATACCCAGTAATACAGTGGTGCAATAGAATGTGAAGGATGTAACTTAATCTCCAAACGTCTGTCAGGCTAGGGTGACAATTACTGAATCATATGAAATAAGATCGTCGTGACTTCTGAACGGTTTGCGCTAGGACGTTCAAACTGAACGGTAGGTTGTGGAGCATAATGGGAATGAGTTGTATTGCATGGTTTGGTTTAGCGACGACGCCCCTTTCATTTGGATGGGTTCGTCAACAAGCAAAATTGGCGCGTTTTGGGGACAGAGAATCCGCATTTCGTAGTCGAGATGTCCCCTCACCTGTGGGTGACTGCGTAGTGTGCACTGTCCAGTCGTGGAATAATCGGTGCGATATTCCTTAATGGCATGGTGATTAACGAACGGTACGTGAAGGTTTTAAAAGATTATTTCATCCCCATTGTCCAAAGTGACCCTGATGTCAACAAAATGTGGTTCATGCAAGACGGAGCTCGACCCCAGCGAAGCAGGAGTATTTCATGCCCTGGAGCAGGAATCTAATCTCAGTCGCTACAATACCATCAACCTTTGGAGATATATACACTTAAGGTTCGACGCAATCCCTGAGAAGAAAGTAGCGGACATCAGTTTTGCAAACGAGCTATGTAAGATATTCTCGGCCAGAAGATCGCGTAAGTTATCCCATAAAAAGATCGCAACGTAACCACTGCGATTATACTGCAGCGTGGCTGCCAGTTGGACAGAACTTTGAGAGAGTACCGTTATTTTCACCTGCTGAATTCAAAAACCATCATGACATGACTGCTTAGCTCTTGCGTTGTGGATGCAATGAAATGTCATTTTTTCCGCTCTCCATTTTTAGTTTGGGAGTAATTTTGAATTTGGAGTTGTCACTCCTGTTAAACGACGAAACGCAACACTCTCCAGCTATTCGTAGATTATAAATATTGCTATTGTTGCTGTGACTGAGTTTCATACTGATTGTTGTAATTAATGCCCTGAATATCTGGTTTTCGAGAAATTATGAAGTCAAATATTTGTTAAAGCAAACTGCCACAAAAATGTGTAAATTCAGTGAATAATTTCAATAAAATTATCGTCACAGAAACGTACTCTGACACCTCCTGCGAAGAGTGTCTCTCAGCATTATTCTGAACGAAAGACAGACGACCAGAATAAATTGCATATTCTACATCTAAGTTGTCCGCAGCTCGTGATCTTGCGGTAGCGTTCTTGCTTCCCGCGCACGGGGTACCTGGTTCGATTCCCGGCGGGGTCAGAGATTTTCCCTGCCCATTATGGTCGAAGGAAACAATGGCAAACCACCTCCGCTAGGACTTTGCCTTGTTGGCGGTGCGGGTCACTCGCATCATCCCCTACGCTCCTCGGAGTATGAGACCTCATCGTCATCACATCTAAGTTGCAAACTCTTGTTGGCTACACTATGGCAATGGCTGAAAAAACGAGCTATTTGTTCGACTGTGCTTATGGATTGTCGGGAGCCTCCAAACCATACAGATAACTGGCTTGCCTCCACCTGTAAAGTCAAAATTATCAAAGAAAAAAAGAAAAATAGTTCAATATCGTAATCTTTCCTTTGCTATTCCATCTAATCCACATTGAAACAGTTTACCGGTTCCCACTCCACCCCTATTCCAGCTTGAAGCAGGAAATAAGACAGTGTGGAAGAAGAAGAATCCAACAGGACTTCCACGTCCGATGAGTTTGATTTTGACGAAACAGGTGATAAAGCTAATTGCGGAGTGGCCACTTATGAACACGGAAAAGAAACCATTAGGCTATTTCTGTAATGGGATAAAGATATAAGGGCAGTTGGAATGAAGTAATGCTTGCGAATTACCATTGGTTAGTATGTAGGAAGACTATGGAACTCTCATTAGAGGCAACTCAAAAGACAACGATATCATAAAGCCACCACATAATTTTCTTCAGACCCAGCCACATTCCAGGTATTCTTTCATTAATTTAGAACTCTTAGCTGTCATTATTAAACTGTCAAATATAATTTCAGTGTGGTTGGCATACGTAATTCAAATGTGTCACTTGCTCATTATCAGTTAAAATAGAATACTTCAACCCAATGTGTATCACAGAAACTAGAGGTAATAAAAATTTCTCTCTTAACACAAAGTTAGTGAGATCTAACTCATGAATAAAGGGAATATTAAAAATTAATTTGTTCGGCAATGTTATTATTTTGGGGAAGAACTGAACCATTACAATTTGAGTATTCATGAGTTATTGTTACTAGTACCATTACACCTGTAAGGTGCCAGGACATGGGCACTTACACGTTAGCTTACCAACATTAGTATTAATAATAAAGGGACTGGCAAGGGCGTCAGATCATGACTATTGAATAATGATAAATATGAGGCACTCTCGAGCAGTATTCCCTGCATGTCTGCATGATTAAGTCAATAATTTAAAGCATTGGTGAAAAGTGTCGGAAGCTGAGAATTGTGGAATATAAAGTTGGCCGTAGCTCGCCGGACCGCCGTGGGCGGCAGGGAAACGCGGGACAATACGGAGCTTCTGGGGATAGCCCGGCATCCGGAGCCACCTGTGCTGGGCAACACGTGGCGAAGACGGGAATTTCGTTTGCCTAGGGGCGTTATGACCTACTCGATCATTGGGTAGATCTCAGAAATGCCGTTGGAGGGATTTCGGCGATGATAGAGCGTTCGATATTAGCCGAAACTGAGTATTCTTCCGCCGCGTTTTCGTACGCGTGGGAGACGGGAGAATTGTGGGGACAGAGGGTTCGCCTTCAGCCATCGAGCGGCACGGACTTGGAGACGGCGTCTTGGCCACCGTCTTCGAACGGAGATATACGGTCTGTATCGCAGCACTGCACCAACGCGTATTCTGTGCAGAGTTCTGCGGTTAGAGCTCTTTGTGTGCTCAGAAGCGAGATTTTCACCAACGCTTAACCACTTCCAACTACTTACCTAATATTCTTGATCTGGTAGTTATCCTTGCGAGGTGCCGAGTATTTATCAACATAGCTGCCGATAATAGGGGCGCGTAATTGCAAATCGTTAATGTGCCATTCTCAGGAGTGAGTGGGTGGACGAAGATATTCACATTTTTTGTAAATTTTGTCAGTTGTGGGGGATATGAAATTAAAATGCCAGTATTACAATCTAATTATCGACTTCATTGTAGCTAGCATTTACCCTGTCTCAGTAAGCTTTACATGTACTCTAATCACGGCACAGCTTGCCCAGACGGAAAGGAAAGAAGGTTTGCAGTCTTGTACGTCAGCGACGGACAAACGTTTACACACCCAATGCTATTGGCGAAGTGAGCGAGTACACGTGAAAAACTTGACTTCAACGTTATCGACTGCCTGTCGTTGAGCTGCTCGTTCCAGGCGAGGCTCAGAAAGATTTTCGCGTCATTGCCTCGCCAATGCTCCGAACGAGCGTTCATCCGAACGAGTCGCTTATCCGGAACAGTGTAGGCCTTATGACGCCCCATCGTTTCCTTCCCGCTACCACAGTCTATGAGCTGTGGATAATAGGTCGCCTGCTGTGCTCTGGCACCTCCTACAGCTCAGCTTGCAAAAAAATCTTGGGTTTGACTCTTTCAGTTATTATTTTGTCGTGTTTACTAGTTAATAATTAATTGATAGTGCGTACCGCCGTACCACCACGTTCTACCTTAGTCTTCGATTACAGAATCATAACAAATTACTCAGATTTCAAGCGCATTTTATTCTATCTGTTCTTTTATCTTGTATATTCGTCAAGAAAATAGATAAAATAAGAAAAAGAGTTAATGCAGACAAAAGTACAGCACAACTCCCGGTCTTATGGAAGATTTTTGCGATCTCCACTCGATACTGCGTATGGTTGAGTAGTATACAGGCCGTCCGAAGAAGAATGTTCCATACGATAGAAACGATCATTCGAAGCAAAAATAGCTAGTAAACATCGGCTTTAAAATGCATACGTTAAGAGCGGTGAGCACTTGTTCATCTTCGCTATTGTAACACACATTACTTTTACTGAACAGGTGTTCATATCTCTTCATATATTCATCTTATAGTCCACGTTTACTATCCTTTTTCTTTGCTCCGAATGATCGTTCTTAAATATTGACCATTCCTCCTGGGACGCCCTGTACAAGAAAGTTACAGCCACAGAAGTTTGTAAGAGGTCCGAGCAGATGTAATACAGATGCAATTTTATGTAAGAGGTCCGAGCAGATGTAATTTCGATGTATTGCTCATGCGCTGCCTGCGATATGCAAGGTATAGGAGAATCGCTGACCAGAGAGCAGTGTTGACTGTACGAACTGTGTAGCAGTAGCAGTAAGTTGTTGCCAGTGTGTGTGTCTGCTCTGGTCTAGTCTGGTGTATCATGTTGACTGGGCCGGTCGCGGTGCAGTGATGCCGGAGCCTGATTATTATTGTATAAGGTAAAAAAGCAGCCTCGCGCATATCTAGTAATATTATGTAAACTCCCATGTATATCTTTTAAAAAATGTCCTAATAATAACAAGCATTCATTTCAATTTAAAGAATTTAATTTTTTTTTTCAATGCATGATCATTCCGATTGTTGCAAAAGAAAAATCATTTGCTTCCTTTCATACATAACAAATGTATAGGCCAGCATTGCACAGAGCTGTGCCGGAAAAGAGCTATTGCAAGAGCAGATAGTTGCCAACTTTATCGAGGTGAGAATTTTTTTTTTATTCAGAATGATCTTACAGGGCCATGACGCAGCACTGCTGTCGTCCAAATTTTACCAGGTTACTGAATTTATTTTTATTACGAGGTTTAGGAATTTTTCTGTTTCGAGCTTATACTAAATGAGAAAAGAATTTTGTTGGTACATTAAATGGGAACCAGTTTTGTGCTGAGCTTACACTAAAATTAGAATCATTATCAAATAATATTTAATTATATATATTTTCTGTGGGGAGGTAACACTTGGCGACATCCGGCCAGGATCGTATTTCTTTGTGAATCTCTGAGAAGTAGTCATATGTCTGCTCTTATTTACTTAAATGTAGTTTGCATCTGGCGCAATGCATTTACTAATTTGTCACTCTTGCTTTCACAGATCATCGGCAATTTATTGGTCTTTGTTGTAATTGTGTTTGTTCCATTTTTGCTTCGTCTTTGTTTCATTTTTGTGCTTAATTTTGATTTGTGAAAAATGCCGCGAAAAACTGTTAACAGTACATCGCGATGTGCAATGAGTGAAATAGCCGACTGGAATAGCTTGACCGATAATATTTGCGACACTCAGCGTAATAATGATAATCCTCCATTTACAGACAATCAGTGCGTACCGACCACTAATATTGATTTTGATCCTAATGATGAGCAAACAAATCCAATTATGTCCAGAGTAAATGTAACAATTGATGACGCGGCACGTTCCGTTACAATGAACGCTGCTCGGTTTGTCACACCCGGTTTGCAAAATTTGAATTGTGAGCAAATAATTGTTTCTAACGAAGGTGAACAATGTACTCAAAGTACGTCAGATTTGTTTGATTCCGATGTAGTGGCCAACAGTGCATATCCGATTGGCAAACCTTTTTGTGAATCACAGAATGACCAAATGGTTATACAAAACGTGACACATACAGATACACCATCACACGGCACAGAAAATACAGCAGCTAATTTTGGCTTGGATCAAATTATGGCAGTATTGCTACACTCGAAGAAAGAACAAGACGACAACTTCAAACAACTTAATGAAAGTTTCAAGCAATCGAAGAAAGAACAAGAGAACAATTTCAAACAACTTAGTGAAAAACAAGACAATCTTAATGAAAATTTCAACAGTTGAATGAAAAACACGACAACCTAAATGAACAGAACAAACAACTTAGTGAACAGATTAGAGCCGTTGCCGCGCAATGTCATGATACTAAAGAACAATTACGTGAGGAAATTAAGGCTTGTGCTAGGAGTAGTAGTGAAGAAATTAGATCTGTGGCTCAAGAATTAAGTAATACACATGCAGCCACAGCTAAATTACTTATAGATGAAATTAGTGCAGTCGCTAAACAATGTTCTGAAAACGCAACACAGTTACGCGATGAGTTTAAATTAATGTCAGCAGAACTTTCACGCACACTGGATGCGAAAGTAGACGCGAAATTTGACCAACAGAACAGCCAAATTGACGAACGTTTTAATCACCACCTACAAAACAGTGAAACGCGTTACCATAAAGTCATACAGGAACAGAATAAAGTAAAGCGACAAGTCATGGAAACAATTACTGCACAGAGACAGGAAGATAAGCGTAAATTGTTTACGAAAGCAAAAACATACGTAGACAACAATATTGCTACAGTATCAAACGAAATTAATACTATCAAACGGTTGAACACCGAATTACATGATGAAATCTCTGATCTTAAAACAAAAACAGACACACACACAGTAGACTTTCAGACAGTGACCGACAGACTTGAACAATTAGGATCCCGATGGCATCAAAGCAGACGTTAAAAAATTGAACGAAACCCCACGTAAAATACAAAAACAAATTAATGCTTGTGAAAATAAAAACGATGATCAGGTAAAAATACTGACTGAAAAATATGATGAATTGGCCAGTCGTATTGACGTTATCGAAAGTGATAATGACACCAAATCAGACGATACGTCACCAGTTTCGTTTAATCAAACAGCCGAATTCCAAAATTTACAGCAGACAATCAGTGAGATAGGTTCGTCCAATAATACATTACGTAGAAAATTGTCAACTTTACAGCAAGAAGTGACAGAGATGAAAAATGTTTCAGCCTCTAACACGGCACAGCATACGCCACATTCCGAACATTTATCACACTCACACAGCATGTATAATTTAGGTAATTTTCAGAGAGTACGTGAGTTACATTCCGAAGAGTCACAGACAAACAGACTAGGATACAATCATGAACCTGTTCAGACATTCAGAGACGAAAATTTTGATTACAAGCACTTTCTATCCGTTAGAAAATTTAAGGTACTTAATAATGACAGAACGCAGAGTCACGCTTTGGACTGGATACGACAATTTGCTTTCGTATTTTCGCCAGCTTGGCCTGTAATGCAGAAACTAGCGTTGAACTGGATACGACAATTTGTTTTTGGATTTTCACCGGCATTGCCTGTAACACAGAAACCAAAATTTATTTGTAGCGCGTAATTGACCTCGGGGGATTCATTACACTTTGATGAATATGTGCCGTAGCGTGCACAGGGCCCCGAGCCGTAGTAGTGCTATTTCATCTTTAGTTTTCTGCACTGCTGCCTTCTCTTCTACTATCCTTTATATCTATCAAAACAGCTCTTCAACTATCAATCTATCTAGGATTAAGAATGAGTGAAGAAAGCCCGGTATGACAAGTTTTATCGAAAGTGACAATTTTCATAAGACTCTCCAGAACTACCAGCATAATTTTAATGAAAGACAGAAGTGTAATCATCAGTACGTGTAAAATTATCAGCAACCGCAAAGACAGTTTGGTAACAATAGAGGTTTTTCTCAACAACAGCAACAAAACCAGCCGGTTAGCATACCTAACCAACAATGTAATGTGCAAGGTCAACCAAGCTTTAATGTTTCGCCGCCTGCACGTATAGCATCGGCTCCACCAAATAGTAACGCACCGCAACAAGGAAACCAGAACGTACAGAAAACACACTATTTCAATTCCTGTCGCAATGCGCCATATAGCAATGACTATCATGACAGACGTAAAAATAGTGGTCACAATTTTCAGAATACGTTTAATAACAGTCGGTCTTACCAGCAGCAAAATCTTCCGCAACAACAGATTATCATGAATGAACCAGACAGTCGGTATCATCCCGAACCTAATGCATCAAGAAGAAATAACAGAACAGTACAAATAGTGGAAATGCCACAGCATCCTCCCGCAAATGATAGCACGTCAGATAGAATTTGACTAGATACAGTACAGGTTGCATCTTCCAGCAACGCAAGCAATACTTTTGACACGCAGAATCTTGTTCACGAAAATGTTATTATTTTTGACGACATCCGAGACACTCTTTTGCAGGAAAGACCAGTTATTCAAAAGACCATTTCACACCCTGTCATTGAAGTAAAGATTGGATCATCCAAATTTTCAGCAGTAATCGATTCTGGATCACCTATGTCAGTTATAAATGACGAAACTTTCAACGAATGTAACAAAGAGAATACCTATCCTACAGTAACCATTAGGCAAAACTAAAGTAAAAGGAGCAGTATCTGGTAAAGGAGTAGATGTAAAATTACACACATTTATCATTTTCTATTGCAGGTCATACATTTCACTCAAATTTTTGGATTGTTCCCTTATTGACAACAGACGTTATTTTAGGTACGAATTTTCTGGTACAACACGACGCAATTATTGACTTTCAAAATTCCTATTTAATGTTAAAGGATGAAAACGTACAACTGGCGTTAGAATTTCAGCACTCTTTATCTGCAGAAGAACAAACAATTAATCGTACAGAGGTCATTTCCGCATCACGTAACACAGACTGTCATTCCACATTGTTCACAGATACATACGTACACAACTATTATACTCCAGACGAAGCCGACTGTGACGTTATGCAAATGATTTCTGATAAAGTTAAACAGAGCAGTGCAAATACAGACGACGAACGCACGCAACTGCGCAAAATTCTTTTACAGCAAGCTCCAGTTTTTGACAACGTCCCTGGTACGATGTCCGGTTTTATGTGTGAATTTCAAGTTAAACAGCATGACTCATTTAAAGCCAAACATTATCCCATTCCGTATATTCACAGGAACAAGTTAAGAAAGAATTGCAAGCTATGCTTGACCAAGGAATTATTGAACCGGCAGTTAGTCCGTACATAAACCCACTCCATATTGTTAAGAAAAAGGATGGTTCACTTCGTCTCGTACTTGATTCGCGTCACATCAACGACATCTTTATTAATGAAACAGATCACCCACAGACACTAGAAGAACTTCTACATAAATTTCATGGTACTGCTATTTATTCCACATTAGATTTGAAATAGGGATTTTGGCAAATTCAGCTCCATCCGAACTGCAGAAAGTACACGACTTTTCTCTGTTTTGGTGACTGTTATCAATTTTGTAAATTACCGTTCGGTTTAACTATTTCTTCGGCAGCATTTATTCGCGGTTTGAATAGTATACTTCCGACAGAACTTAAAGACAGAATCACAACGTATGTAGACGACATTCTTATTGCAGAAGCTAGCTGGTCTGAACACAATCTGATACTTGAACAAATGTTACGAACTTTACGTGCACAAGGACTCACAGTTAATCTCAGCAAATCGCACTTTGGGAAAACTTCTATACAATTTCTTGGACATGTAATTTCAGCAGAAGGCATTGCGCCTGACCCGGAAAAACTTCAAGCTTTACGTGACATTACTGTTCCTACGACGAAGAAACAACTACGCAGTTTTTTGGGTTTAATTAACTTTTTTCGTAAATTTATTCATTACTCTGCTTTAGACACCCCTAGATTATGTCAATTGATGGGTAGAAACACTATTTGGTCCTGGGATAGCCAAGCACATTCTGAATTTGTGAATCTGAAAGAAGCTTTGTTGAACGCACCACTTTTGTCACATCCAGATCTTACTAGAAATTTTTCCATTGCCACCGACAGTTCTAACACCGCTTTAGGCGTACACATTTTTCAGGAAGTTGAAGAAGATGGTACTACAGTAATTAAAAATATCGCCTTTGCAAGTCGCATTCTGTCATCTGCTGAACGCAATTATTCTGTTACAGAACTTGAAACATTATGTGTTGTATGGGCATTTACGAGATTTCGGCATTTTCTTTATGGAAGACACACTACGTTTACACAGATCATAGAGCGATACAGTTTTTACTTTCAGCTAAATTTACACACGACAAATTAAGTAGATGGAAACATTATTTACAGGAATTTAATTTTACAATTGTTCACATTCCCGGCACACAAAATATTGTAGCAGATGCACTATCCCATTCTCTCAGCAACAATCAGCAAGACATCGCAACCAACTTCTGCAAAGCAAATTTCAGCATCATGTATATGCAACAAGTTGCATTTGCAAATTTCATTTCGGCGTCATTACGAGACATAGCGCAAGAGCAGAGTAAAGACAACGTGTGGAAAGAAATTAAACACCTTTGGCAAGATAGGAATAATGTTACCATTAGAAACCATTACACTGTACGCAATAATATTCTGTTTCGCCGCTCTCACCCTGACAGCAACACTGGTTACTATGCATTCCTCACGAGCTTGTTAACAAATTAATTTGGTATACTCATTTAAGTTACGCACATTATGGAGCCAGAAAATGTTTTCTAATACTGAGACAGAACTGTTATTTTACCAACATGGAGAAACGTATTCGACGAGTTTTAGCGTCATGTAAAATCTGCCAGAAAGCTAAGTCAGACGCGACTTCACATATTCCTCCATTACATCCCATTGTACCTGTTAAATTGAGACACATGGCCGCTGCAGACATTTTTGGTCCGATTCCCAGAACTAATAGAGATTTTTTCTACATCTTTGTCGCTGTTGAACTCACTTCAAAATTTGTTACCTTCACTCCGTTACGCAAAGCTACTGCTAAATCTGTTTCGAAAGCATTTGTAAAACATTTTTTATTTTTTTTTTCATGTAGGGCATGTATTGAAAGTAATTTCCGACAATGGACCACAATTTCGATCTGCTATATGGACACGTATGTTACGAACAAGAAACATTTCTCCGATCTATATATCCAAGCATCATGTTTCTTCGAACCCTTGTGAACGATTAATGAAAGAAATTGGTAAACTGTGTAGAATATACTGCCATAAAAGACATATTGATTGGGACACGCAAATACTCTCATTCCAGGCTGTAATTAATTCCATACCAAATGAATCTACTATGCTATCTCCGACTGTTATACTGACAAATGTTTAACCACCTAACAAAATTAAAGAATTAGTATCCTTTCCTACATCTCGTCGACTACGACACCATGAAATAATTGACATTGCGCTGAACAACATCAAACGTGCCGCAGAGCGCCGGAGAAGACAGCAAAAACAGGTTTGTACACGCCGTGACTTTCACATTGGACAGAAGATATTAGTACGTACACACTATTTATCTAACAGAGGAAAGAGTAGATGTAGTAAATTTGAGCTTCTCTATGCAGGTCCATATCGAATTCGCAGCATTCCTCACCCCAATGTAGTACACGTCGAAACTCTGAGAACCAGAAAAAATAAAGGCAATCACCATGTCTCCAATATTAAACCCTTTATTGAATGAACATACTTTATGATTTATCACACTGTAATGCCTTTTCCTGATTTTTATATGACCAATGATGCAATTATTTATATGAACACTTAATGATGATTATTATATTTTTTTTTTTTTTTTTTTTTTTGCCAAGTGCCCGGCAAGGTAAGGTTAGCAGGTCGCTTTTCTTGTCGTTACACATAAGACCGTGCACATTTTCCAGATAAACTTACATATTTTATGAACAATTATGCAATTCTATTTAGTGACATATTAATTTTATCAAATTCTTTCTCCATTAAAGTCTTCAACTCACGCCTCTATCAACTACACAACATACAAGCTGAACACAAAGAAAGTCATTTCTTGTCGTTATATATCAGACCGTGCACATTTTCCATTTTTCATGTATGTATGATTGTTTTCCTGTTTGTTTGTATGCACTATGAAATCTTTAAGATATAACAAACACCAGTTGACTTTGACATTTTTGCCTTATGATATCTCAACATCGTGACTACTTTACATTTTTTTCTTTTTTTTTTTTTTTTTTTTTTGCTACTACATTATGATACTTTGTGTACATTTTTGCACCTGCACACTGTCTATGTTTTTGACATATTACGTTTTCCGTCATGCTATGCTGTATGCTTAATTATATCACTAGAAACCAGTTTTTATTTAATGGGTATATGATTTAAATGCAAGACATTAATCATTGTTCATCATTTTCAGAAAGCAATAACGTGTAAATGAAATAAATGAAACAAACCGCAGTGGATTACTATGAAATGGGAATTTCACCTTCGGAATGAACGAAAGAAGATGCAATACCTCGTCACGAAGAGTAAATGGATCAGAATTAACAAACATTAACAAGAATGTACTATGCACATCGTATGATAGCAGTCTTAACTGATTATTTTTCTTTCAGAATACGAGGCGATTGATGCAGGCTGTCAGACAGAACTACACATCTTAGTTTTAGTGATGAAATATGCTAGAAATAAGGAACTCTATACTATTCATAGTTGTATGAAGTAAATGGTAATATGAATAATGAATAATGAAGTGTCTTTTTGCAGATGATAATGAATGATGATGAATAGTGATGAAGAATATGGTAATATGAATAATGAAGTTTGGATAAATTTTATATGGCCACTAAACGCACACTTTTAAGTTTTTCTTTGCAGATGAGGATAATGATGAAGTTTATATATTTACTGTTAGTTAAGAAATGCTATGTAGTTATTTAAGTATTTGTTGCAGTTCGTTTTGACAGTATGTCTTATGTCGCTTGGTATAATGACTGAAGGTTTTGGAAAGGACAGCTAGAGTACATATATTGAGTACACATTTCATTACCTGTTAATTCTAAGTTCACTACTTTTCAGCATAATATGCGTTTCTTCTTTCAGCTTAATAATCCATTTTGCATTTTTTCGAGGAGAAGCTATTCACGAAATTAATGTACTATAATCAGTTAATCATTAAACCTGTTCTAGTAATTGCATTTTTTTTACCCATTTGTGTGTGTGTCATTCATGAATGTGATCACATATACTCTACTTGTTTCATAACCTTGCCACAGCTGACTCATGACGAATGACGTTACCTATCCTCATTTGCAGCAATAAGTCAAAAGCAAATATTTTTATGCCCCAGCTATTAATTATCGATGCTAATGCAATGCATTGCTAAATAAAAAAAATAGACCTTGAATAATAGTTACAGTGTGTTACATTTTAAATATGTCTTATGTCACTGGAATGATGAGTTCTAAGTAATACTGAATGATGTTTTGTAATAATGCATAAATACTATGCCAATAATTTCTGTAAATAATATTTTTGTTATACTCTATAAATGCTATGCCAATAATTAACTCTTATTTTGAATGATAACTTCTGAATAATACTGAATAAGGTTTTACAAAAATATGAGAATACTTTGTAACTGGCCAATGAGTGCCAACAATTATTTTAAATATGTCGTGTGTCACTTGAATGATGAAAAATGTTTTGTGGTATTCAATACTTGCTATATGTTTAGTAACTGGCCAATGAATGCCACTGTTTCTTATTTTAATTTTGTATTATGTCACCTACATTCTATTACATATGAATACCAGTAGCTTGATGCTACACTCATTAGCTCCTGTTTTGAAAGATGACTTCTGATGGTTTGTAACTGGCAAAAGAGTGCCAATGATTACTATAACTAGATGAATTATGTAAATGATATGCCATTAATTAACTCTTGCTTTGAATGATCACTTTTAAATAATGTATAAAAATGGTTTGTAAGTGGCCAATGAGTGCCAATATTTACTGTCATCAGATGACTTATGAATAATATTCTGTAATACTCCGTACAGAGTACAGAAGTATTTAGTAACTCGGCAATGAGTGTCACCAATTACTCAAATCGGTTGACAGACTAGTGTAATTCTCAATGATGACTAGCATAAGACTTAATGTCCTTCATCTTCTGACCTAATTACCAGAAATTACTGCAATATACGTTTGTCCTGTCTATCCTTATGATCATGGAGCACTATATTTGGTTTCTGCACTAAATCTACGTTGGAGAAAGAGTGTGGTGTTGACACATCATGGGATCCACCACCTTGAACAATGGAGATGTTATTATGGTTCCACTGTTTGGTGTTCCTAATGTACTACCAAAATGATAACATGGAATATTAATACGACATTTCAGTGTCTTGGCTACACTGATTAATACTTCAGGGAAGAGAACTTCGGATTGTCTCACTTGGTGTTGTGCTTCTGTAGAAAGATATGGACTTTCACTGCAGCTACGTGCAACCTAATGTGCTACAACCATGATGCAATCCTTCCCTTTCCTATCCTAGTTCTAGTAAAATGGTAATAAAAATAAATAAAAATAAAAATACTACAGTGCATATACATTTTATGTCATTTGTTAATATGATTTGTACTCATTGCTTGATATATTCTGTACTCAGTGCATGTGCACTATATTTCATTTCATGTTATGCACTTATATATATGTATATACTCTGTGACTGTAAACTTAGTTAATTAAGAAAAATTGCGTATATATTCTGTGATTTCTTGATATGTTCAGTACTCAGTGCATGTGCACTTTATTTCATTTTATGTTCTGTACTTATATATATGTATATACTCCGTGACTGTCAACTTAGTTAATTAACTAGATTTCAGAAAAATTTGTTGCTCATGGCAAGTCCAATTGACTCACCATCGCTGCCAAATTTTTGCCCCCCCCAGTGGAGGGTTATGTAAGAGGTCCGGGCAGATGTAATACAGATGTAATTTTATGTAAGAGGTCCGAGCAGATGTAATTTCGATGTATTGCTCATGCGCTGCCTGCGATATGCAAGGTATAAGAGAATCGCTGACCAGAGAGCAGTGTCGACTGTACGAACTGTGTAGCAGTAGCAGTAAGTTGTTGCCAGTGTGTGTGTCTGCTCTGGTCTAGTCTGGTGTATCATGTTGGCTGGGCCGGTAGCGGTGCAGCGATGCCGGAGCCTGATTATTTTTGTATAAGGTAAAAAAGCAGCCACGCGCATATCTAGTAATATTATGTAAACTCCCATGTATATCTTCTAAAAAATGTCCTAATAATAACAAGCATTCATTTCAATTTAAAGAATTTAATTTTTTTTCAATGCATGATCATTCCGATTGTTGCAAAAGAAAAATCATTTGCTTCCTGTCATAAATAACAAATGTATAGGCCAGCATTGCACAGAGCTGTGCCGGAAAAGAGCTATTGCAAGAGCAGATAGTTGCCGACTTTATCGAGGTGAGAATTTTTGTTTTTTTTATTCAGAATGATCTTACAGGGCCATGACGCAGCACTGCTGTCGTCCAAATTTTACCAGGTTACTGAATTTATTTTTATTACGAGGTTTAGGAATTTTTCTGTTTCGAGCTTATATTAAATGAGAAGAGAATTTTGTGGGTACATTAAATGGGAACCAGTTTTGTTCTGAGGTTACACTAAAATTAGAATCATTAACCAAATAACATTTAATTATATATATTTTCTGTGGGGAGGTTACAAGTTCGTACCGAAATGCAGGAAAATCTGCAGGAATTGGTAGCTAATCCTCACCGTAAAGAAGTATCTTACTGTGCATGAACAGGGTCACTACTGTTTGAATACTTTCCTCACGCAGTTACAAGGCTCTTCTTCCATACGATTCTATTTCCTTCTTTCTGCAGCCAGTCACTTTCTACGCCCCCTCGTGTCAAATGGTAGCAGAGGAAGCGCCCTGGCGGAATTTGTGTTTGTGGTGTTTAGTGAAGCGTTGGCAGGCCAACAGAATAAACTTCGCTAGTCAGTACAGTATTTCGATACACGAAGGACCATGCGAACTTAGGGCTACCAGCGTCATAGAAACTGACAGTGGAGGGCTAATGACGATAGATCTTGGACACGACAATGTGTTTTCGACAACTTGAACCTTTACATAGAACACTGTGCCAATGTTCGTCCAATCAGGACAACATAGGACTGGAAACCGTCAGTGAAGGAACAGTTTTTAGTAAAGAAAGTGAACTTGATGAGAGACATTCGAGTGCAATTCCAAAGAAACGAGCAGGCCTGTAACTGCTTACTAGTAAGTGTACACACATAATGTGTTCAAAAAGGCAACGTTAACTGTCAAAAAAAGGGATACGTGTCGTAATCAGCAATACGTCCGAATTCAATGCATACAAATTGGAGCATATTACAAGAGCTGTAACAAAATAAATCAATTGATCGACAAAAGAAAAAAGTACAAGATTTTCCAGGGAATGCTGGAGGAGAGCAATATAAATCACTTAGGAATGAAACAAATAGTAAGTGCATGGTAGCCAAGGCGAAATTGCTGCGGAAAAATATGAAGAAATCGAAAAAGGAATTATCGTCGGAAGGACTGCTCAGCGTATAGAAAAGTCAGAACAATCACGGGTGAAATTAAAAGCAAGGGGGTTACATTAACAGTGCAATGGTAATTCCACTGTTAAACGCAGAGGACAGAGCGGGTGGATGGAAAAAGTACAGTGAAGACCCTTATTTTACTGGTCCGTTTTTTTCACACAAACTTTTACACTTCACTGTTACCGATTTCGGCTGCTGCCATCTTCAGATCTGTTGCATTCAAAAATAGGGTGTAACCAACAACGTTTTGCTGACGCTAAATCTACAATAGGCCTGGTTCAAAAAATGGCTATGAACACTATGGGACTTAACAGCTATGGTCATCAGTCCTCTAGGACTACTTAAATCTAAGGACAGCACACAACACCCAGTCATCACGAGGCAGAGAAAATCCCTAACCCCGCCGGGAATCGAACGCGGGAACCCGGGCGTGGGAAGCGAGAACGCTACCGCACGACCACGAGCTGCGGACAATAGGCCTGGTGCTACATAAGGAAGATAACGAGTGTTTACATGATTAGCCGGCCACACATACTATAAAATATTCTTATGTAGTATCAACGGCAAATTAAACATGTAGCTACATGGTAAGTGTTGGTGATGATGAGAATGCGTCTGGTATTTACACCAAAAATGAGGCCAGCAGATGACACTATAGCTAGGGTACGTGATTAACCAGTATTGCAAATGTAATGGTTAAAATGCAGCATACGCAGTCATTAATTAATGCAGTATGCGCAGTCATTAATTAAAATTATTTCATATGGCACACCGAAAACATGGGAACATGGAATTAGATGCATACTTAAAATCCACATGAGAAGTGCAAATACCAATAATGTGAAGCTCCTAGCCTGGCAGCAAAGTAAAACATACAACTGTGTAAAAGCTAGTATAAAAAGTTCAAGAATAAAATCACATCTATGTAACGAAATCTTCCAGCATGACAAAACAATTAATTACTGTAACCGTAAGTGTAAGGTAATTAACGAAACAGTGACTATTAATCAAAAATTTAAAAATCGATAGTCGATAATACATCCGGAGTGGGATCTCAATGGCGGCGAGTCTTGGCTCCTCTGTATGACGATCTTGTTCTCCTGCCGCGGAATTTGCGGACGAAGTCGCAGTCTCTTCGTCGCTGGCGGGCGGCACAAATAACCGCACGCCAAGCCGCAGGGGCGCATGAATAGTAGGTTACTGAATGTAACAAAATACGCATTCAAGTTGAACTCATTCTGTTCATTCAGCAGTAATTCCGGTTGCCGTTATCTGTGTACATAAATCTCCATTTTCTCCAGAAGGTTCAGTAGCTGTTCCTTTTGCGCCCTATGCAACACTTTCATATTATTCTCTACATTTACTATCGAATGTTTTTTTCGGTCCAAATGTGTATCGCAAGTGTTCTTATTTTGGTTATACGTATGCTCTCTAAATCGAGTCTCGAACTGCCTTCCTGTCTGACCGATATAAAACTTGTCACAGTCATGGCAGTTTATCTAATAGACACCATACTTCAAATATTTGTTGCTTTTGTTGCACATCTTTGTGGCGTAGCCTCAAACTAATTGTACTTTTTGTTTGAAGTGAAATTTTTGCTTTGGTTTTTCTGAAAGCCTGTATAATTCTGTACGACATAGCAACAAACTGCTTGCTCTCTGATTCTACTGTGTCCTTCTTTTCACACATTTTTGACTTTAGTTTATTATAAATATTCATTATATTCCGGTCCTTGTATCTGTTTGCCTCGGCTACATGTCTAATCACAATTCTTCAACCTCGTCATTAGGGTGAGTGATAGTTTTAGCATCCTGTCGATGATGGCTCTGAAATATGCCCATTTATGCTTCTTAGGATGACAGGATTTCCCTTTTTACCATCATGTCAGTAGCTGTCGTCTTCCTAAACATGATAATCTTATGCTTTCCATCTCTTTTACTTAACCTAAGATCCAAAAAACTTATACTTCCTTCTTCTTCCAGTGTGAACTTCATTTTCTCGTGCATCTCACTCATTCATTCTGCTACATCGCGTATTTCACTTTCGTCACCTTTGTACAGTAGTATGATGTCGTCTACATACCGTCTATAATAGATAATTTTTTCGCAGACGTCAGGATTTTGTTTAAATGACTCTGAGCACTATGGGACTTAACTTCTGAGGTCATCAGTCCCCTAGAACTTAGAACTACTTAAACCTAACTAACCTAAGGACATCACACACAACCATGCCCAAGGCAGGATTCGAACCTGCGACCGTAGCGGTCGAACGGTTCCAGACTGTAGCGCCTAGAACCGCTCTGTCACCCCGGCCGGCTTTGTTTAAAAAAGTTATTTTCTAGCTCATTTACAAATGTCTCACCTAAAGTACCAGACCAACTGTTGGTAAACACTCTATCTTTCTTATGTGGCACTATGCCTTTTATAGATTTAGCGTCAGCAAAACTTAGTTGGTTACACCCTGTTTATGTTTGTAGCAGATATGAAGATGGCAGTAGCCGAAACCGGTAATAGTGAAGTGTAAAAGTTCGGGTGATCAAGACGGACCTGTAAAATAAAGTGCCAAAATATGATCACTATTGAAGTCGATAAGGAAGACATAGGAGATCCAGAATTAATCATAATTTAACTATCACACAGTCAGTTTAACAGAGCATTCATGAAAGTTCCCGATAAGCATAAAATATAGAAGAATGAAAAATAAAATTGAGGATGTATTAGATACGAGCAGTTTAGCTTTGGAAAAGATAAAGGCAGGAGAGCGGCGTTTCTGACGTTGCGCTTCATAATGGAAGTAACAGTTCTGAAAAATCAAGAGAGCCTCATAGGATTTGTCGACCTATAAAAAGCATACGACAGTGTAAAACTGTGGAAAATATTCCAACTTTTGAAAAGAACAGATGTAAGCTATAGGGAGAGACGGGCGATGAACAATATGCACAAGAACCAGGAGGGAACAATAAGATTAGAAGACCAAGAACGAAGTGCTCGGATTAAAAACGGTGTAAGACAGGGATGTAATTCAATCTATACATCGAAGAATTAATGACGAAGAACAAGAGTGACATTAAAATTGAAGGTGAAAGGATATCAATGATAAGATTCACTGATGACATTATTATTCTTAGTGAATGTGTGTGTGAATTCCTAAGGGACCAAACTGCTGAGGTCATCGGTCCCTATTCTTAGTGAAAATTAAGAATAATTACAGTCTGAAGAAGGCAGTTAACAGTCTAATGAGTACATAATACGTACTAATAGTAACAGGAAAAAGGTGAAAGTAAAGAGAAGTAGCAGAAATGAGGATAGAGACGAACTTAACATCAGAATTGGTGGTCACGAACTAGACTCGGTTTAAGCAGGAGATCCCAGGTTCGAATTCCAGTCCGGTGCACATTTTCACTTGTCGCCGCTGATTCCGCGTAACGGCCCGCTGCAGCTGACAGCAGTTCAAATGGTTCAAATGGCTCTGAGCTCTATGGGACTTAACTTCTGAAGTCATCAGTCCCTTAGAACTTAGAGCTACTTAAACCTTACTAAACTAAGGACATCACCCACATCCATGCCCGAGGCAGGATTCGAACCTGCGTCCATAGCGGTCGCGCGGTTCCAGACTGTAATGCCTACAACCGCTTGGCCCCTCCGGCCGGCGCTGACAGCAGTGATCTCCTTCAATTTACATATAGATGATATACCACTGATACATGTCTAAGCCCAAGTTCGTCTTCGACAGTGCTAAGGAGGGCCACTCTGTTAGGGAGCCACTGTACGCTTGCATCTGCAGACCCCGACCCGGCTACCTGCATGAAATCGCTGTTGGTTCCTGACCTGTGTAATGTCACAGCCTACAGAGTGCTGCCTTCGCATTTCTCATCACACTTGGGTGAGCAGTTCAGCGGTCCTTTCACTACTCT